>NW_026138050.1:2500-657500 GCF_025592945.1 Manacus candei | reverse complement strand
TAATGGAAGCTGGGAAAAGAATCCATGGGTAATTAAGAGATGGGGGAGGCGGGGGTAAGAGCTGGGCTGGTGCTGGGAAAGCAGACGGGGGACAGAGGAGCAGGACCCTGTGCTGGTGTCGTGCTCCAGGGACGATGCACTCGCAGCACGGGCGGTGCCGGGCTCGGCCCCACAGCCAAGGGAGCACTTGGGGAGGCGTCCCTGGCTGTTGTGCCTTTGCCAGTGGAATTGGAAACTTCCAGGGCCCTTTTTCCACAGACACCCCTGGAAGCTGATTAGACTTTCCCATGAGCACACAGAGCCACAGTTTCCCGCAGATGTGAACCCTCCTCTGTTACAGCAGTCCCAGCACACACAGTTCCTCACATGGGGACAAAAAACCAGGCATTGCTCCATGGACTCTAAAGGCTGGGGGGTGTAAGAGCTCCCAGCACTGTCGATGAGCACAGGGCAGGGGCTGCAAATCAGTGGTGCCAGGATTGCCTGTGTGCCCCAAACCCCTCCCTGCCCTGCATCACCCCAGCCCACCGAGCAAGCCAAAGGCCAGGCCCGGCTACACGGGCTCGGCAAACCACCCCTACCTGGGCCGGTAGGGCGGGCGGGCACACTTGGCACCGTCGGGGACACCGGAGTCCTCCTGGCAGCTGCAGAAACCGTTGTCCAGGATCTGGAGGTGCAGCAGCTCCTCTGAGTTGCTGAAGGCGGGGTTGTCCAGGGAGCTGGCCGAGGGCAGCCCCGAGTGAGACCAGTACTGGGCCGAGACATCGTCCAGGCGGCAGAACCGCCGGTAGCTGTGGGACAGGGCAGGGCCGTGCACACGTGTGTGTGTGTACACACAGAAACACACAGGGCAGGGCCGTGCACACGTGTGTGTGTGTACACACAGAAACACACAGGGCAGGGCAGGGCACACCTGTGTGTGTGTACACACAGAAACACACAGGGCAGGGCAGGGCACACGTGTGTGTGTGTACACACAGAAACACACAGGGCAGGGCCGTGCACACGTGTGTGTGTGTGTGTGTACACACACACAGTGCAAGCACATGCACACGTGTGTACACACATGTACTAACACACGTGTGTACATACATGTACTAACACACGTGTGTACACACATGTACTAACACACGTGTGTATACATACACGGGCCACACTCGTGCATGTGTGTACACACACAGGGCAAGCATGTGTACACACAGAGGGCAGGCACATGCACACATGTACACACATGCTCTAACACACATGTACACACACAGAGCACAGACATGCACACACCATGAGCACGTGCACCCCACCCCACCGACTGCATGGCTACACAGATTGCAGGTTCCCACCCAAATTTCCAGTGTCCAGGGAAAGGCCCAGCCGCACACCCAGGCTGGGGACAGAGCCCGTGACACCAAACAACCTCTGGCCACAGTCCCGTGGTGGTTGGGGCTGTTACAGTGGTTTCCTGGGGACAATCCCCCCACGGCACTTTACAGAACAGGCAGCAGGGCCAGGACAGCGGGGGCTCCCCCCGGGGCTCCCCCCGAGCGCTCTGGCAGGGCTGTGCTGCAGCCTCGCTCCCCCCCAGCCCGGGCAGCAGCACAGAGTGACCCTGTGCCAGGGGCAGCACTGGGTGTCCCTGTGCCAGGGGCAGCACTGGGTGTCCCTGTGCCAGGGGCAGCACTGGGTGTCCCTGTGCCAGGGGCAGCACTGGGTGTCCCGGGCACCGCGGAGCTGGGGGCCCATCGGCACATCTCAAGCTTCTCTCCACAGCCCTTCAGTGCTGCAGCACAGCCCATGGCCCTTCAGTGCCACGGCGGCCCCATCCAGCCCCGCGGCCCCCGGCACTCCTTTCCGGCCTGGACACCACTTCCCGTGGCTGTGAGCATCCTCCAGCACCGAGCACACACCCCGGACCCCCACCCAGCCGCTCCGGGCCCCACACGTGCTCCCCCCGCCCCAGCACCTCCCAGCATCACTATCAGCCATCCCACAGTGTTTTCCTTGGCAGAGCTCAGCCCCGGCTCAGCCCAGCCCAGCCGCCCCACCACGGCTCTCCCTGCTGCCCCTCGCACCCGGCACCCCAGGAGGGGCAGAAGTTCCCTCCCTCCAGGACCCCAAGGCCCCAGTCCCGGTCCCCACGGCCCCACGCTCCCACCTGCTGCGGGTCTGGTCAGCCCTGGCCTCCAGCAGCAGGGCCTTGAAGCGGCGGATGGCGAGGGTGGCGAGGACGGCGCCCAGGAGGAGGATGCTGAGCAGGATCCCGGCTGCTGCACCCAGCAGGCTCTGCTGGGTCACCCGGTAGTCACAGCGCAGACCCATGAACCAGAAATCGCTGCCCACGGGGCACCTGTGCCAGGGGGGTCCATCAGCTCCGGGGGGATGGCACCCAGTACCCCGGGCTGCCCCAGGGCACTCACTGGCAGAGGGGCTGGCGGTCCCGCAGGTGGGTGCAGATGCCCTGGTTCTTGCAGTAGTCACGGTGGCAGAGGGAGGTGCAGGTCGCGTTCCCGTCCGCCCCAGACACGCAGGCAAAGCCGGTCGGGCAGGCAAAGAACACAGTGCAGGGGTCCAGTGTCCGCACTGCAGGGACAGGGCCTGGCTGTGCCACCCTCCCCACAGAGCAGGGAGCCAGGGCCAGGCGTGTGCCCGCCCTGCCACAACCCCTGCAGGCACCAGGCTCCAGGCCCAGGGGAGGGTCGGCGATGGTGCAGCCCCGTACCTGCCCCACACTCACCCAGAGCCTCGTGGCGCAGGACGGGGGCTGTTCCCACCACCAGCCCTGGCCGGGTGCCACCAGAGCCCAGTGTGGCCTCGAGGAGCGTGTCCAGCCCCAGCACTGGCAGCTGCTCCCCCGCGAACAGCGCGTCGTACTGCAGCACCACACTGCCCTCCCTGCAGGGACACCCGCTCGGAGCTCGTGGGGGCAGCCCCCATGCCCAGCACCTCACCTGGCACTGCTGTGACCCCGCAGCATGTGACAGTCCCTGCACCCCCGTGCCAGGGAGCATCACGTGCTGCGGGGCTGCACCAGCACCCACCTGATCCCCGTCACTTCCAGCCGCAGGAACCCGGGCACCGACGTGAAGAGGGGGGTGACCTGCACAGGGGGGGAGCTGAGTGCAATGGCCCCCAACCCGCAGCCCCCCAGCCCCCCTGCACTCACCGTCTGGTTGAAGCTGTGCAGCAGCTCCTGGTGCTCGTGGGACCCGGGATCCTGCAGGGCTGGGACAAACCCCATGTCCAGCACCAGCTCGCAGGGGACACGCAGGAGGGATGCTGCAGGAGGAGATGGGGACCAGCATGACATGGCTCCACCCCAGGGGCCACCACCACTGACCCCCCCATGCTAGTGGCTCCCAGGGCCTCTCCCCCTCCCACCATGTTCCAGGAGAGGGTCCCAAACCCCCAGACCCACCTCTCAGGAGCGGGGGCTGATCTTCCACAATGAACACCTGCGGGGCCCTGCCCGCCCCAGCTGGCATCAATCGGGGGGCATCAGTGTCCGGCCGCCCTACAGGGCTGCTCGATGGCTGGGCCAGGTCTGTGTCCTCCACAGCTGGAGGGGACCTGGGGCCCCCACGGTGGCCCAGGGTCCCATCGGGATCGGTGGGCTGCTGGGGGGCCCTGGGCATCACAGTGGGCACATGAGCTGGGGGCCCCCACGTCAGCCCTGCCACATCCCTCTGCAGTACAGCAGCACCAGGCTCTGGCGTGACCGTCCCCACATCCCTGGGCAGCTCTGGGCTGGCAGTGGTGGCTGTGATGGT
This sequence comes from Manacus candei, assembly GCF_025592945.1. NCBI lineage: Eukaryota > Metazoa > Chordata > Aves > Passeriformes > Pipridae > Manacus > Manacus candei. The sequence goes on along the minus strand of NW_026138050.1, from coordinate 653,739 downwards.
GGTGGCTGTGATGGTGGTGGCTGTGATGGTGGTGGCCACAGCAGTGGTAGTGATGCCAGTAGCGGTGGTCGGTCCCAGGGACGATGCAGGCTGGGATGAAGGTGGCTGCTGGGGGGGCCCAGGGGCTGAGGGAGGGGCCAGGCTGCCCACTCCCACCTGGGTCCCCTCCTGGATCTGAGGGCTCTCAGCAGGACCCACCCTTGAGTCAGTGTGGGGAAGCCCTGGAGAAGGGTCTCCTGGGGGGGTGCCCACAGCAGGGGCAAGCCCCAGGACCCCCCAGCCAGTCCCTGGGGAAGACAGCAGGGTTGGCAGAAGGGTCACTGCCCCACTGGCTGGGGCAGGCTGTGGGGACAGGGAGACATGGGGGGACCCAGGACTGGCATGAGTCACCCCGCTCTGCACCACAGCACTGCTGCTGGGGGCCAGAGGGGCTGGGGACTGCCCAGGCACAGCTGGTGGGTTCAGGGGGATGTGACTTTGCTCAGGGGAAGTCCCCCTGTCAGGTGGCCCCAAGACTCCTGTGGTCGGGTCCAGGGTTCCCCCTGGGACAGAGGAAGTCACCCCTGGGGTGCCAGCTGTGGTGGTGGGGACAGGCAGACCCGACCCCCTGCCTGTGGCAGGCAGTGAGGCTGGGCCTGTGCCCACGGCTGGCCAGGCTGTGCTGGCCGCAGGCCCCTCATGACCAGCAGCCCCCAGGGGCAGCACAGAGGGGCGAGGGGCAGAGTGGGGACCCTGCCATGGGTGGGAGGCAGAGCCCTGTCCTCCTGCCAGCCCTGGCCCCGGCAGCCCCTGGTGTGTCCCCCACAGTGCCCCCGTGGGAGTCAGCAGCCTCTGCAACCCCTCTCCAAAGGGTGACATCCCTGTTGTCCCCAGCACTGGGCTGTCAGTGGCCAGTGTGGTGGCTGGGTGGGTCCCTGGGCTCCTATTACCCAACGGGACAGTGGCACCCGGGCCCTCCCCAGCCCACAGCTCGGGGGACGAGGAGCTGTGTGAGCCCCTCTGGCTCTGCACAAGGACTGTCCCCATGGACCTCCATCCCATCAGGGTGTTGGGGGATCCCCTCTGTCCCCCAGCAGAACCCGGCACTGCCATGGAGGGCGGTGAATGCAAAGGGGTCCCCTGCACAGTCTTTACACCTTCCACTGACACATGTCCTACAGGGTCAGTCCCGAGGGGGTCCGTGGTGGCAGGATCTGTGTTTGGCTGCACAGGGGCTGGGGCTCCTGCACTGGTCACCCCCAGCTCGCTTCCTGAAGCTGCCTGCTCGGTGGTGCCTGCAGACACGGGAGGCCCCGGGTGCTCAGTGGCTGTTCCACCCCACACCGCTGACCCTGTTCCCTCCCCGCCCGTCTGGGGGCCTCTAGGGCTCCCCTGGGGGCCGGAGGGCTCGGCTGTCCTGGCAGGAGTCCCAGGGAAGGGCAGCAGCTCAGCCTCTGTCCACAGCTGCCCCAAGGTCTCCAGTGTTGGCGCCTGCCCCGTGCCAGCTCCTCGCTCTGGGTGATCTGGGGGCAGGGGCAGAGTTGGGGGGCACTGAGCAGGGCTAACCCATGGTCAGCACCCCACAATTGCCAGAGCGGCACCCTTGGCCCCATCGTGCCACCCACACACGTGGCTGGCACGCAGTGCCACAAAGGGCCGCGAGTGGGACGGTCCCAGCCCCGGGGGTACCTGTCCGGCAGCGCTCCCCCGCCGCGGTCCCCAGGTGGGCGCAGGGGTCGGCAGTGCCCGGCGTGGAGCCCGTCCCGCTGCCCAGAGCGGGGCAGAGCCGCGCGCAGCATTCCACGAGCACTGAGAGGGGAGGGAGCAGCGCCCATCGGTCCGAGCACCAAGCACCGGGCATCCTGCACCAGCACCGGCTACGGGGCGCGGCACCCCCGGAGCCGCCGGCGAGGGTGGGGGGCTCGCTTTCTCCCCTCCGTAAACCGCGGGCAGCTCTGCCGAAGGAGACGCTCCGGAACAACCCAAACCCAGCTGGGAACCACCTGCCCTGGTCCCAACGAACGGTGCCAAGTCCTGCCCCACCGCCACACTCCGGCTGTGCCGGGAGCCCCCGGTTTGCCCAAACCCGACCACCCTCCTGCAGAGCCGCCATGTGCCACCGCCGGCACCAGCGGGTCCGCGGGCAGGGCACGACGCCAGAACCCGGGGGAGGGCTCCGGGCAGGGCTCCGGGGCCCGCGGCGGCCCCTCTCCAGAGAGAACGGGCGGTGGTCATCGCCCGGGTGGGGCCGGGGCTGGAAAGGAGGTCACTTCGAGCCCCCCGGGCCCCGCTCTCCGCCAGCGCCTCACCGGGACTCCCGCGGGCGCAGCACCCGCCGCCTTCGAGGCCACGGAGCCGCCCGGGCCGGTGGCACAGCCCGGCACGGAACGGCCACGGCACGGCAGCGACCGCGGCTCTCACCCACCGCCCCCGAGCCCCCGCGGCCGGGCCCGCCCCGAGCGGGTGCTGCTGACACCGAGCAGCAGCCGCTGCCCCCCACCCCAGCGGGGACCCGGCCCCACCGCAGACCCCCGGGCCGCCGGCACTCACCGGCCCCGCCGCCGCCGCCGCCCCCCGAGCGCAGCATCCCCCGCCCGGGAACCAGCGGGACCGGGGCCCCTTCGCGGCCGTGCCCACCCCCGTCGCTCACCTGCGGCGGCCAGGAGCCGGGGCAGCGGGAGCCGGGGCAGCGGGAGCCGGAGCGGAGGGAGCCGGAGCGGAGGGAGCCGGAGCAGCGGGAGCCGGGGCCGCTCCATGGCGCGGCGCGGGCGGCTCTGCCAGGCGGCGGCAGGAAACCCCCGCCCGCCCCCGCTGCGGCGGGGCGGAGGCGCCGGGAACCGCAGCCCCCGGCCCGGGCCCGCCTCACGGCACCGGCACCGGAGCTCCCTCCGCCCCGGGGCGGGCGGGCCGGTGCTCTGCACTGCGACCCACCCCGAGGGGCTCGGCCTGGCCCCCGCCGGCCGCCCCAGGTGCGGGGCTGCGGCTGCGGGCTCGGCCCCATCGCCCCACCGCGGGCTCAGCGCTGGGCCGGGGCTCGGGGGGCTCGGGGGGCTCCCGCCCGCCTCCCACGGGTTCATCCCCGGGACGCGCGTTCGGGGCTGCCCGGACCCGGCTCTGCCCCTGCTCTGTCCCTGGCTGTCCCCGGGAACCTGGGGACATGCCCAGGGCAAAGGCTCCCCAAGGGCACCGCTGGCTGCTCTGACTGCAGGTTCCTCACATCCCTCAGGGTCACACGGAGAGAACCCAGTGACCACCCCAGCGCCAGCACAGCCTCTGAGCAGGCACCTCACAGCCATGCCACAGGGAAACCATCACGGACACAGTGGCCAAAACCACTGCCTGCCTCCAGTTCCACCATGCAACTGCTCAGAAAACCTGTCAGAGCACAGCTGGGGTGTGGAGCTGTGAAGGAGTTTCCCAGGACACAGGCCTTGCTCACAGTGGGATTGACATCGGGGCCCCGAAGGCAGAGGGTCACTTGTCTACTGAGAGTCTCATAGTAAAGTGCAGCTACTGAGAACACCCCAGGAACACTCCACCACACACAGCCTCTGCTCCATTTTCCATCCTCACCTCCCCATTGCCAGAAGTTCTGTTACCCAGTGACACTTCCTTGGCTCCTGGCCTGGCAGTGCTGCTGTGACATATGATGTGTTCCTTTGCTCAGAGGAAACACCGTGCAGGGTGCAGAAATAACCCATTCCTGCCTCAGGAGCAAGGCTCCTGCACTGGGGTGAGTCAGGCATACAGAAACACCAATATGAATTTGCTGTTCAGCATCAGGAAAGTCATTCCCCCCTTTATTTTCCATCTGGAAAATAGAAGCCTATCACACAGAACTTGTTTTTATCAGCACTGATGAAATAAACAGTTATGGGCAAGCAGGACAGAGCCAATCCTGGAGCAGGGAAGAACAATTCCAGAGCTGTCAGTCCCTGATCCCCAGAGTCCTTCACACCCAAACACTGAGACAGGGACCCACCCACTGCGTGGAAACGAACAGCCACCAACACAACAATGGTCTTAACTCTTTATTCCTGTTTTTTTCTTGTTTTTAAAGGACAACACATTCAGACAGCTTTAAATACAACATCCACGTGCAGCTTCCAGATGAAAGCCCCAGCGGGACAGCGTGTGCACTCCCATCCATCCGCGCCGGCACCAGCCCAGGCCTGGTGTGGGACAACTCCTAGGAAAACAATCCATGTCTAACATTTCATGAACCATTTGAAGGCACAGAAGTGGGTAGGCAGGGGCAGGACATGCTGAGCACCAAACACAGGCACAGAAGGAGCCCCCAGCTCTCTCCAAAGGCCATGGCTCAAACCCTGGCCCAAAGCAGTGAAGGGACACAGGCCCCCTGCCCCGGGGAGCGTGGGGGGAGGCCCAGAGCCACACAGGAACAGGCAGGAATGTGGATCAGCACTGCAGGCTGGCCCGAGGCCACCTCATTTCCCCTGCAGCCCTCAGGCTGTCGCTCCTATAACCCTTCCCTGCCCATTTCCTTCCCGGCTGTGGCTGTGGGGGAAGAGACAGCGGTGGCAGTGGCGGGGGGGCTGAGGTGCCCCCACACACCCTCTGCAGGACCAAGGGGCACGGGGAGATGGGCTGCCATGGCCGAAGCCTATTCACTATCCACTACACCCCGGGGTGAGCCAGTGCTCAACATGTCAGGTGGGACAAGAGGAGAGGCCTCTGAGCCCCACACAATCCCTCCAGCTGCAAGTGCCTCAGGAAAACACCCCCCTCACCCTCAGGAAAATACAAACCCTTGCTCTCCCCGCTGGCACCCACAGCTGCTGCCAGCTCCCTCAAAAAGTGCCAGGCTCCCCACTGCCTCCACGGTGTCACAGGTACCCTGCCCTGCCCCGGTGTGCACCCAGGCAAGGCACGCCCAGAGTATGTCTGCACTCACTCAGCCCTGAGGAACTGCTTCATTCATAAACATCCTTCTTATCTGCAATGTAATCTACAATCTCCTGTGGGCACATCAGCTTCTCTGCATCTCCGTCAGGAATTTCAAATCCTGCAAGAAAGGGTACACACTTAGCCAAAACAATGGAAAAGGGGGCAAGGCCAAGGGAAGTGATGGCTGCTGGCCTGGGGGCTGGGCAGGGGACAGGCAGGTAGGGGACACGTGGGCAGGGGCTGACACTGCATCACTGCTGCTTGAAGTGACATCACCTCCCCACACAGGACAAGGCAGGCACAGCAGAAGCCAGTGCCTCTCATGCCTCAGTAAAGCTACCAAGGCCTTCCCAGAGCTCTCACAGCCACTGGTGTGTGACATGGGGGATATTCCTGGACCCCCAGGCAGTGCCCAAAGTCCCTCAGGCTGAGGCTGGTGCTGAGGGCTCGCTCAGAGCCAACACCAGGGCAGGGCAAGAGGGCTCTTGGCAGCGGAACTGCTCAGGAACACCCCAGAAATGCAAGTTCTTCCTTCTGGCACTCCTGGGCACATTCACACTCCAGCCAGCACAGGGATTACAGACACGCTGCCAGCAAAGCCTCTGAGAGTGAAACATTCACCTCAGGCTTAGAGAGTGACCAAACACCAGGGACATCTGTGGCCCAAGGTGACATTTAGGCACCTACTCCAGAATTCATGAGCTTTAAATGAAAGCATGAAGAAGTCCAAAAGGAAGTAAAAGGAAACTTGGAATACAAATCAAGAAGGAGAAAACATCTTTTTCTTCTCCAGTAGCATTAAGGGTTGAGGATGAAAAAAATTCTGGTGAGAAAAAGCCTGGACTATCTGGGATTTGTGATCTGTGAAGCTCAGCCCAGGTGAAGCCTCCACACTCAGTGTAGCACCTACATGCTGCTGCCCCCATTACTTCCCGAGTGGTGCCAGTGTGGGGTGGAAAAGAACAATTCCTGCTTCTAAGGGGCCCAAGCTCGGGGACAGCAGGACAGGGCCAGCTCCCGACTGCTGCAGGCGCCGCAGCCCCGACACAGCTCAGCAGCGGACCTGTGTGGTTCGCTCCTCTCCCGGTGATGGCTCTATGTGGGTTTCCCTGCCCCACACCGGACAGGCCCGGCCCCCCCGGGCAGGGATGAACCGGGCGGCCCCGTCCCCGTTACCGAATTCGTCCTCCATGGCCATGATGATCTCCACTTGGTCCAGACTGTCCAGGCCCAGGTCCTTCATGAAGTGGGACTCGGCCGTGAGCTGGGGGGGAACAGGGCGGTCAGCGGGACCCGGCCCGGCGGCAGAGCCCACACCGGCCCTGCGGCCCCGGCCCTCCGGTCACACCGGCCCTCCCGCCGCCCCCCGGCCTCGCTCGCCTTCTCGGGGTCGATCTTATCGTAGAGCTTGAGCACGTAGAGCACCCGTTCCTTGATGTCGGCCAAGGTCAGGGGCGGCATGTCGGAGAAGCGGCGGCATGGCAGCGCGGCCGCGCGCGGCACCCGCAGGAGCGCGGGCAGCGCGGGGCGGCCCAGGGGGGCGGGCGGGGCGGGCGCGGCGGGCGCGAGGCGGCGGAGGGCGCGGAGGGCGGCGGGGCGGGCGGGCGGCGGGAGGAGGCGGCGGGCGCAGGACGAGAGGACACGGGCCGCCATCATCGCTGTCCCGGCGGGCGCCGCGCGGGGGAGCGCCCCCTGCCGGCCGCGCAGCGCCCCCTGCCGGGCGGAGGCCGCGCAGCGCCCCCGGTACCGGCCGGCCCCGCCCCCAAACGGGCCAGGCTGGAAGGGAGCACAGCGGGTCACTGGCCCCACCTCCCTGCTCCAGCCCGTGGCACAGAGTGTGTCCAGAGGGGTCTGGAATATCCCCAGGGAGGAGACTCCACAACGCTCTGGGCAGCCTGTTCAGCGCTTGTCACTGCACAGCAAAGTTCTTCCTCCTGGCCAGGTGGAACTGCCTGGGCATCAATTCCTGCCCATTCCTTTTGTCCCATTTCTGGGCACCCCCAGCAGAGCCTGGTCCATCCTCTGCCCCCCCTCTGCAGGCACTGACACACATTGGGGAGGTCCCCTCTCAGTGTCTCCTCTAGAGGCTGAACAGCCCCTGCTCCCTTGGCCTTTCCTCATGAGGGAGATGCTCCATCCCTTCAGCATCTCTGCAGCCTCCTCTGGACCTGCTCCAGGAGCTCCATGTCCCTCCTGTCCTGAGGAGCCCAGAACTGGACACAGCACTGCAGATGTGCCTCCCTAGGGCTGAGCAGAGGGACAGAATCACCTCCCTAATCTGCTGGGAAGGCTCTTCCCAATGCCCCAGGACCCCAGCAGCCTTCTTGGTTCTCAGGACACACTGCTGGTCCGGGACAGCAGGACAGCAGGTCCTTCTCCACAGCCCCCCAGCAGCCTGTGGCCATGCTGCCCCCCAGCAGCCCCCCAGCATGGCAGTGGCAGACACGGAGTCATCCAAAGGCAACAACGTTTAATGGCATCGCACAGCCCCGGCACACCCGGCCCCAGCAGCAGCAGAGGTACCGGCGATGGGGTCCTGCCCCCCGTCAGGCGGCTCCCGGCTGTGGCTGCCGGTACCGGTACAGGCGGACGGTGCCGTCGTGCTGCCCGGCCAGCAGCCCGGCCCCGGCTGTGGCCCAGCGTGCCAGTGCCCAGCGCCCCGCGGGGCCCGGGGGCAGCACCGCCGTGCACCGGCCCCGCAGCAGGTCCCACACGGCCACGGCGCCCGACGTCAGCACGGCCGCTCCCGCCGTGTCCCACACGTCGCCCTCCAGGTACCTGCAGGGACACGGGGGGGGTCAGCACACAGCAGGGGTCTGCAAAGACACCACGCAGGGCAGTGTTTGTTCCCTTGGCTTGGGGTCCAGGTACAGATTAATGGCCAACTGCAGCCAGGCTATGGTCTGGGCTGTGCCTCCAGCACAACTGCAAAGGGAGAAGGTCAAGAAAATACTCCTTGAGACTCAGAACATACTTGAAAAAGGTGTACTCTTAAAAAAGGGGACTCTTAAAAAACAACTCTTTAAAGAAAGCCCCATCCCTGGAAGCGTCCAAGGCCAGGTTGGACAGGGCTTGGAGCAACCTGGGCTAGTGGAAGGTGTCCCTGCCCATGGCAGGGGGTGGAATTGGACAATCTTTAATGTCCTTTCCCACCCCAACCATTCTGTGATTCCATGACTGTTCAGTAAGCAAGATCTTGATCTGCTGCTACTCCCATACGTCCATCACATTTCCTGTGTAAGGAACACTGTAAGGCTGAGCCTTAAAGCTGAGGCTGAGCCTGCTGACACCTCAAAACACAAGGCACAGGAAGGAAAAGGCCATCTGCCTGCAGCACTGCTCCACACAAACCAACCTGGCCCGGCGCTCCCCAGCAGCCCAGAGTGCCACTGCTGCAGGCAGCACCAGGCTTGCCTGAGGAGCCCAGGGACACAGGCCCCCAGTCCCAGTGCTGGGGGCAGGGGGCCAGGGCACAGCGGGAAGCGGGCAGGAAGTGGCCCATCCACACCCCCAGCCCCCTCAGCCGTGCACCGGACACGCGGCAGCGCCGGATGCAGTCCCTTATCACTGGGGAGATGGCAATGGGATCCCTGCCAGCTCCACTCGCTGGGTCCTCCCACAGCCCCTGGAAGGAGCCAGCCCAGCCCCCAGCACTTGCCTCCCCGCAGGGCTGGGGGGGGGGCAGGAGAACATCACCCCCCGGCTCCTGCCCGTCCTGGGGTTGAAGGCCACCACGCGGAACGCTGGGTTTCCACAGGACTCGCTCTCTTTGGCATGTGGATGACTTAAAACAACAAACAGAAGGCCCTGATAGAGAGAGGGAAAATACATCACTAAAAACAACAGCAGGAGGGGAAAAACTCAAAGAATTTTCCAAAAATTAACAGCTGCAGTCTCTCTCTAATCACAGCCCCATGGACAGTGATACATTATTTTTACTGAAGAAAACAGAAATGGTTTACTTTCCTTATCAAATAAGATAAAACCCAAAGCAGCTGCTGGCTGATAAGGGCTGGTGCAACACAGCAGAGTGACAGCTCAGTGACTCGATGGATTTATGCATTTACCTTCAATCCTCTAGAAACCTCAATCCTTTGCGTCCCCAGCCCAGTCAGTGTAGCCCAAGCATGAAGAGAATTTCATGTACGTACGGAGTCGGAATACGCTCGATGGCAGATGGAAGCTGGGTAGGAATAACCAACGTGCATCTTCCTCAGGAGCTGGCCTGTTTTCAGATTCCTGCAGTTGGTGAAAACACAAACTCTGACACATTTTCATCCTCTAATCACAGTTACACCACTGTGCAGGATGGAGACGGGTTTGGTTCCACATCAGCCAAACAAGCCAAGAGGTCACAGGGAGGGTGTAATGAGAATGATGCAAAAGCAATGGAATTACAGTAGCACAGTTCATTCCCTGTCCATGTGACTGTGGGGCCACACTGCAGGTCCTCTGACAACCACCATTTCCAGGGTGGCTCGGCACCCAGCCAGCACTCCTGCACAACCCTGCAGCTTTCTGCTACAGCCCCCACCCCCCTCAACCATGTAATGGCAGAGGAGACACTGACCACACCACGATGCTGTTGGCAGCTGTGGTGCCCACCAAGGCCTCTCTCATCCCTTCTACTTCAGCAAAGGCTGTAACAGTTTCTTCAGGGGGCATCAGGGTCTGCCTGTCCTTGCTCCTGAAGGGAGATCAGCACATAGAAAAGCAGTTGAAAAAACAAGTGCCCAGCACCACTCCAGGAAGAACAGGAACCCACTTTTTCTACATCCAAGATGTTTCCTCACTTTTGTCCCACCTGCCACAGAGACCACCACAAACCAGCACCCCCAAACTCACCCTCCTGTCCCTGAGAGCCACACCATCTCCACTTGCTGCTCCTGCAGGGTCCTGCTGCTGCTCACTAGCCTCTGGTCCTTTAGCCCAACAACTGCTTTTATATTCCCAGATTTCACTAGGGAGTGCCTGAACAAGTCAGTCTCAGAAGAATAAAGCAACGTCCTAAATCAAGAGACAAGCACATACCATGACAGGAGGAAGCACCACTCAAACATGCCATAGCATACACAAATCAGCCTATGTTTACTCAGTCTGCCAGCTCTGAGTATGAACCAGTCCTTATAGCTGACTTTTATAAATCCCTTGCACCTTTTCCAATTGCTAAAGCAACTGAGAAAGTAACACATTAGTAAAAAGATAATTTCAGCCACTACTAAGATAGTAGTGAGGAGAGCTAAGCTGCAACTTCTTAGGGTGCAAAGCGCTAGTAATAAATAAATACAAAACCTTATTTCTCCAATCTCCAGCTCTCCCAGTGCTACACACACGAGGTTACAGGTGTCTGGCAGAGGAACAATCTGGATTACAGGAATCTGGGACAGCAAAACAAGAATTCAGTGTCACCCACAGCATCCCTTTAACTTTTTTCTCATTTTCTAGACTGTTTCAAGTAAAATGATGTGGAGCAGAACTAATTTTCAGACCACTCTCAAGAAGCACACTTAGACAAACAGCTGAACTGTCTGCTGCCTGTTTACCTAATTAAACAATCCCTGTTAATGTAAGAGGCAAAAAGTGTCTCTAAGGAGTTTAAGCGGAAAGAGCACAAGGCAGTGGCTGAAGTGCAGCCACCATTCTGTGCATGGAATATCAAATTCCTGTAGGTAACTTGTGGCCATAGAAGCTACAAGCTCCTTGTATCTTGGGAACTAACACATAGGGCAAGAAAATTGCCATAAATTCTAGAAAGAAGGACCGTGTCCATACCTCTCCCAGCTGCCAGGTGCAGACCTTTCCCCAGTGGTTGGGTGCCAGAGGTTCCCACAGGGACACGGAGCTCTCGGAAGCAGTGACCACACGCAGCTCCCTGCAGCCAGCTGCTTCCCACCACACTGTGCTCACATCCACGGCACAGGAACCTGAGGAATCCTGGCCAAAACAAACAGCGCTGGTTTTTCTCTGATAGACATGATTATCAGTTGCATTTTTGTTAAACTTGGTCTTGCAAAGCTGCTGCTGCCACAGTAACGATTCCCTGCTGTTCCCCCACCTTTAGCTCCGACACAAGCTGCAAGTTCTCTTCTTTGGGGCCATCTGGCAGCACTGGAGTCAACTGTTCTGCTCCATCATTTTTCTGCACAAACAAGTAAAGGAGGAGGATAGTTCAACTTTGAAATGACATTCAGCACCTGCAAGAGCGAGGCAGAAGTGTTGTGTGCTCTGTCACAGTCATGCAGTCACTCTGCATGCTGTTGCTGGAGAGCCATGATCCATGCAGGACTAGCATGCAAAGAGGCCTTTCCCCTGAAGTCAGACAAGACTCTGGGAAAGGGGATTTGCCCACTGGTTTAGTACCTCTGGCAAAGAGCTCAGCTTGTTACCTGTTCAGGAGAAGCTCTGCAGGATCCTTGCTCTTTGCTCTCAGACTGCTGATGCTTACCCAAGGCCACAGCCTGATCAGATTTATTCTCAGGACCTCTTTCATCTGCTAAAGCAAACATGGTACCTTGTTCCTCCTCATTTGTGGCAGCCCCTGCACCACAGCTGTCCGGGAGCAGTGGCATGGCAGGGTCCTTGTGTGCCCCATCCCCCAGGACCTGGGCAGCTCCTCTGGAGGAAGGCAGGGTCCCGTGCGAGGTGGGCACAGAAGGTGTGCCTGGTAAGGCCTCACTGTGCACTGCAGGTAAAACACCTGGGGTTGCACCCACAGCAGGGAAAACAGACGAGGAAATCTGAGACTCACGCTGGGTGGGAGCCCCAGCTAAGACAGTCTCCATGGGAGTAAAGAGCAACTCATGGGTGGAAAGGTCCTTCTTGGAAGTCGGGCTTTCCACACAGGGGAGCTTGGGCAATCTGGTTTTGGAAGGTGAAATCAAGTTACTTCTGAGACTTTTTTCTTCTGGATTCATTTGTGCACTTGGTGTGTCCTGTGGAGCCACGCCATCCCCGGACACACTTGGAACAAAATCCTCCAAGTCATTCACAGGGGAAGATTTCAATTTCTCCAGTTTCAGTACTCCAAATTCCTCGTTTGGTAGGTGGAAGTCCCTGATGCCCAGCCTGGGGACCAGCCACTGGGGGCTGCGGAAGGAGAAGAGGGAGCAGCGAGTGTCGGGGTCTGCAGGGGGGAGGCCCAGAGCAGCAGGACCCTCTGAGCCCGTGGGACAGCTGTGCCCTCTGCTGCTGTCATCTAAACACAAGAATACAAGAGAGAACATCAGCAACTTGCCTTTTCAGAATCTCTCATCCAGACTGCCACTCCAATATATTTAAAAAAAAAAAAAAAAGAAAAGAGCCATATACATCTTAAGACATGGAAGTGGCACTTTTCTGGAAAGACATTACAATCTGCAGTTGCTCTGCATCAAGCCTTCAGCTCAAAGGTCATGTCCAAAGCCTGACAGAATTGAGTGCTTGCTCAGTTTGGTTTGTTGGGTGTTCTCCCAACACTTTCACAATATTCACAGACCCCCAGACTCTCAGGCTACGTCTTGTGTTTCACACTTGTTAGCACTAAAAGAAAATACTCATTAGTATGCACACTCAACTGGAGAACTGATGGACACCCATCTGCTGGAAATCAGCTCCAGTGTGCACAACCTTTGCTCCAACAGCAATGGCAGGTCAAGAAGTTCTCAGCCCTGCTCCTCTGCTGTTCACTCCCTGACACTGGGCTGAAGTAAAAGTTTCTGGAATTGTTCAAGGAACATGGGCACCACAATGACCTAATTTTTTAAAAGATATCTTGTTTATAAAAAAAAAAAAAAAAAAAAAGAAATGGTTAATCCCCCTCATATTTCCTGACTAAACACTGCAGGGTGTGAACAGCAGGGCTTGCACTCACTGGACGTTCCCCTCCTGTGGGAATGGGAGTTCTGGGGAGTGCTGACTGTGAGGCAGTACCTGCTGAGCCCTGCCGGGCGCTGTGTCTCGCAGAGCAGCGCAGGGAGCGGCGCAGGGGGACGCTGATCCCAGGGAGCGGCTCCGCCTCGCCGGCTCCTCGCCGGCTCTTCACGCTCGCCACTGGATGTTTATCAGCCTGACACACAGGCGAGTTGGCTTCCAGATCTCCCGCGTGCCTGGCAAAAGTTTCATTCCCTGGGCTCACGGCATCGCTGCTCTGAAGTGGATTTTGAACCTGCTCCAACAGGCATTTCCCCAGCACTTGGCTCCCTCCCTGAGGAGGATCAGGACCCGCTGGCTGTGCAGCTTCAGTCACTCCTGTCTCTCCAGACCCCAACGCTGCAGCACCAGACAACTTGCTCTCATCTGAGGATGACTTTTCAAGGTTAGCATCACAGCTTTTTTTTTCACTCTGGCTCTCACGTGACAGCAGAGCACTGCTTTCCCTGGCCATTATGAGGTCCACACTCTCTATAAGCTCCTGTGACACTGGACCCACGGGGGCTTTGCAGGCAGACCTTCTTCTTCCCTTCTGTTTCCTCTGGGATCGACTCTGCTCTTGCCTTGTGCTAATGATGCTTTTCTGAGAAACGGATCCAAGTGAAGTGCTGCTGCTGCTGGACACAGGAAGAGATTTCTCAGAACTACTTGAGTTTGCTGGATCCTCTTCTGCCCCAAGAAAAGGGAACGGCATGACCCCTGACTCTAAATCAGCCTTAGCTCTCTCCTGGGAGGGCTGATCTGAGTTTGCATCTTTCTGCTTGCACTTACTCCGCTGACCTTTCTTGCTCCTGCCCAGCTGGCTGAGGATTACAGCATCCAGGTCCACCTTCCTCTGGCAGTTGGACATGCGGCGAGTTGTCCTGACGTAGTACTCGACAGGGAAGAGCAGCCCTTCCACCACTGTGCAAGAGCTCAGCGTGCCCTCGGGAGCCGTCGCCTCCTCGGGAGGAAAAAGTCTTGACTGACTTTCAAGCTGTTGATTCTCCAACAGTTCTCGAGCACTGCCCGGAGCACGATCTGCAGGACAGGGATTTAAGGTATCGCTGTCACTTTTATCTCCTTCATGGCTTTTGCTCTCCTTGGTTACAGTGTTATTTCCATCCTCAGGCAATACTTCATTTTCTGACACTAAATCCAGGAGCCCACATAATTCTCCCTGATCTTCATGCAAACTCTCACTGTCCAGTTGTTTTATTACACTGGGGCATTCTTCTTCTCCATCACCTCTGGTGTCAAGTAAAAGAGAGTCTCCCTCCTGTGAACATGGCTCACGGCTGCCAGGTGTGGTCACAGCCCTTGGGCACTTGAGCTGCCAGATGTCACTGCTGTCCCTGACCACATGTGGGGACAGCTCAGGCTCTCCTGCAGTGACACTGCCCTCGAACACCTCCTGTACAGCTCCTGAGGCAGCATCAGGAGTGAAACTGTTTCCTTCTCCCTTCACAAGAGCTGGCCTGCATGACCTTTCAGGATGTTCCTCAGTGTGCGAGAGGGTGCTGTGCCTGAACACTGGTGACTGAAGCTCTTCTGCACTGGCAGTTTGATTTTTCACTGTTTCATCAGTGCTGACTACATGCCCATCGTGCACTGATTTCCCTTCCCTTGATTCCAGAGCCTTTGTCCGTCTCCTCAGCTTCATCATGCCTCTGGAGGTTTGGGATGTTTTCTCCTCAAGGACAGGCCTTATTATCCCACAGTACAGGTTTTCCTGGCTGGCCTGAACACTTTCTGCCCATGAGCTGTCCTGTAGGTTAACCTCATCATTGGAGAACTCTGGAATGTGTTTAAATGTGACAGATGTTGCCTCCTCCATGTCAACATCAGAGCAGGTTTTAGTCTGTAACTGAGGGAGTCCACCTCTGTCAGCACTAGGAGATGCATTATCTTTAGAACCTGGGGGAAAAAATGTCACACGTGTAAAGTACTCTCAAAGTCCTGTCCAAGAAAAACATCACTTTGTTAGGAGGAAAAGATGGGGATCTTACAGTCAGGATCAGAGCACTGGAGACCTGGTGAGGAAGGAAGCAGAGATGTTAGTGCAGAGCAGGGCTCAGCCCAGGGGAAGGGCCGTGTGCGGGTCTGAGGGCAGCAGATGTGGCAGCAGCGACCGAGAGGACAGCGGGTTGAGGGGGTCGGCAGGGCCGGTCCATCCCGGCTCCGCGGGGGCACTGAGGGGCCACAGTCCGGGCCCCGGACCCACCGCCTGGAGAGGGCAAGGGGGGGCACAGGGCGGCTGACGGGGTCCCCGGGCATCCCACCGCCCCAGCGCGAAGCTGGGGGATCGCCCACCATCTCCCACCTGGGGGCTCCGCTCCCGCCATCTCCCACCTGGGGGGCTCCGCTCCCGCCATCTCCCACCTGGGGGGCTCCGCTCCCGCCGGCCGTGGCTCCTGGCTCGCTCAGCTCGCCGCGCCCGCTGCGGACACACAACACCCCGGCGGGGCTGGGACCGGCTCCCGGGGCCCCGGGGCCCCCCGCCGTGCCCCGGCCCGGCCCTGCCCGCTCACCCGCAGCCGGATGACGGTCTCGCTGTACTCCCGCCTCAGCAGCGCCAGCTTCTCCCGCAGCTGCAAGAGACACCGCGCCGGGCTGGGCTGGGACCGGGACCGGCCCTGGCCCCGCCGCCGGCCCCGCGGCCCCGCCCGGCCCCGCACCTTCTCCCTGTCGGCGCCGCTCAGGGCCGCCGCTGCCCGCGGCTCCTCCATGGCAACCGGGGCGGCGGCAGCGCGGGCGGAGGTGACGCGGCGGAAGCGGGGCCGGGCGGGGCGGCCATGGAGCTCAGCGAGATGCTGTACAACAAGTCCGAGTACATCGAGACGGTGGGCCCGGGGGCCGGGGAGCGGGGGCCGGGGAGCGGGGCCCGGGGAGCGGGGGCCGAGCTGGGCTGGGCTCGCCGGGGTGTTGCAGGGGCGGCGGGGCCCGGGAGAGCCGCCGTGACGTGCCCGTTCTCCCCGCAGGCCTCCGGCAACAAGGTGAGCCGGCAGTCCGTGCTGTGCGGCAGCCAGAACATCGTCCTCAACGGCAAGGTGAGAACATCGTCACCGTGTTTGTGCCTAAGCCTGGCGTCGTGTCTGGCTCACTCTGTGCTGCTCGGGAGCACAGCCGCTGGTTCCAGCCTCCTGTGCTTTTGCTTTGTTCTCGCTTTTCTTTTGACTGAAAGAATCCTCTCTAAGGTAACATAATCTTGCGGGAGTGACCAGACCTTGGCATGACTCTGTGTAACAACTGCTAGGAACGGCTAGGAATTGGATCTCACCTACCTCTCTTCCCTTCTGCAGACGATAGTTATGAACGACTGCATCATCCGTGGGGACCTGGCCAACGTGCGGGTGGGACGGCACTGCGTGGTCAAGAGCCGCAGCGTCATCAGGCCGCCCTTCAAGAAGTTCAGTAAAGGGTAAGAGGCCCCTTCTTTTTGGGAGACACCTGAAAATATCTGTCAACTTGACTGAGACTTTTATTCAGAGAACCCTGTTCTGCAGCAGTTTGCAGAAATACATCTATCTAAACCTGTCTCTTTCTCAAATGTTCAACTGTGCCTTGAGGGTTAGTGTTCACTTCAGGCCAATATGGAAAAGCTGGGATATATTAGAATAGCAAAGTAAAGAGCATGTTTCAGTTGCTCTTTGTTTATTTACATCTTCCTGGTGCTCATTTGGGCCATCCTTTAGAAAGAGAAGAGAAAGACCAGTTACTGTTTTGTCTCCCTTAGCACCAAATCCACATCTGCTAATCCATCTGGGGGCGGGAGACTCCACAGGGTGATTTTGGGTCTAGCAGTGTCAGTTTGTTTGTTGTGCACCAAACAAATACCTGTCCTGTCACAGGGTGGCTTTCTTCCCTCTCCACATTGGTGACCATGTGTTCATAGAAGAGGACTGTGTTGTCAACGCGGCCCAGATCGGCTCCTACGTGCACATAGGCAAGAACTGTGTCATTGTGAGTGCCATTTTGTCCTCTCTGCAAACTCCTGGGTACTGCTGAGGCTTTGGGACGACAGCTGAGAGGTGTCTGCACCAGCTGGCTAGAGCAGGCACTTACTCTGTGCTGTTCCTTCCTCCTCCTCTTCCTTCTCTGCAGGAAGCAGGGCTTTCAGGTTTGCTTTTCCAAGGACAGCAGGTTCAGCTGCTGCTGGTTGGAAAATCCATCCCAGCAGTGTTGTCCCTATGGCTAACAGGACTGCCCGGGGAGGGCAGCCTGGCCACAGAGAACAAGTGGAGTTGTGTTTCTGTGCAAATAACACCAAATAGTCAAGGTTGCTGAGGTAGAAAAGGTCTTGCTGGCACTGCATGACTCGGGCCAATTTGCACATTGACTTGTTAATGTGCAGCTACCTGTACCTGTGCTAGTTAAAAGCAAACATGTTTTTCCTCAAAAAGAAAAGTTAATTCTGTTGGGAGGAGCATTCAGTCAGGGTAAAGAATTATTCCTGTGATCCCTTATACAGAATGTGTTTTGAGCAATTAATCTTGAAATTTAGGTAATGTATCAGTAATAAGCAAAAGATCTCGTGTTTATAGTGTTTTAAGTATAAACTTTCCCTGTTCTCTGTTTTAGGGTCGTAGATGTGTTTTGAAAGACTGCTGCAAGATCTTGGACAACACAGTACTCCCTCCTGAAACTGTAGTCCCACCTTTCACTGTTTTCTCAGGCTGCCCAGGTATGCTCCCTCTAACTTCTCTTTTGCAGAAGTGTGGATAATGTGGATATTCTTATTTTAAATGAGATTGTTATAACAAAGTTGCTTCTTAGCATTTAGTGCCTAGAAATAAAGGAATCAGGCAGTTGCTGCACTGAAAAGTAATAGTTTTAACTTGTGAAACTCCCTGCCTTAGTGCACAGCAGGTAGAGGATGCATGATGACTGATGTCAATACTGTTGTTCTTCTTCCAGGACTCTTCTCTGGGGAGCTCCCGGAATGCACCCAGGAACTCATGATTGACGTTACCAAGAGCTATTACCAGAAGTTCTTGCCACTCACTCAGGTCTAGTAGCCTATTTCCCATGTTTCAGGCACACAGGAACATTCTGGGGGTGGGGAGAGGGATGTTGTCCACTGAGACCAGGGCCCGGCCCTCCACTCTCCTGAGCACTTGTGTGAGTGTCCCTCAACACCACCAGCCTGGCCAAGCAGTCCCTTGTGAAAGCTGCTGTGTCCTGTTCAAACTTTGTATGCTCATCCGATGTACTCCATTCCACGTTGTCTGAACTGTGCCACTGAATGTTCTGGAGCTGGGAAAGCTGATACACCTGCCTTAGGGCAGCAGCGGGGGAATGAGGCAGAGCTGACGTGCTCTGCAGCCTCAGCCTGTCTGGTCAGTTCTGTCCTAGCCCAAAGCCTGGCCTTTAGGTTTGCTAGCCCAGCAGGGCTGGTTTGGGTGTGTTCCAGACACCTACCGAGGTTTGTTAGACCCAGGGCTTTCCTTTGGCAAAATCCTTGCTGCTCCATAGGCCTGTGGGCTGAGATGGATGGCCTCTTCCTTCTCTCCCTGGGATTCTCTTCTGTAGGGACATCGTTCATCATCCTGCTATTGGCTTTAGGAATTTTGGCTGACGTTGACACCTGTCTTTCTGTGCCTGACAGGATGTTTCTTAGCTTTTAGCTCCTGAAGCAGACTGACATCAGTCCTGTGCTCTCACCCCTCAGGGTTAGTGTTCTTGTGGCCAGTGTGTTCTACTTCTGAACATCACAGACCTTAAAGAGCCAAAGGCCTTTGGGATGAGGTTTGCCATGTCACTCACAGAATTCAGTGCAGCAGAAAGTGGGTAATTAAAAGCAGAAACCAATGGTGGATGAGAGAATGCTGCAGCTGTCCCCATTTATTACCCAGTGTCTATATTTGCAGAGAGCTCTTTGGTGCTTTTCTGCATTATGAAGCTTAGGAATGAGACTCGGACTTCTTGAAAAGAGTGAACATTTAATTTTGGACATGTAGTAGAGCAGGAATAGTTCTTTCTGGGAGCAGCTCTGAAAGTTGGGAGGCATCTGATGCTTCTATGTCTGACTGAGTACAGACAACTGGCTGCACATGAGTCTGCCTGCTCTGGTTGTGCTCTACTAAAGCTTAGCATCATACTGCTGTATGGTTTTGAACTGGGGCTCCTGCATGTTGTAGTGTAGCAGCTGGGGCCAGGACATTAGGTGTGTAGTAGGTGTGTGGTTGTGGATGAGCAGCCCTGGAGCCCTCAGCTGATCTGTGCAATTCAAATGCTGATAAACCTTAATAGCAAACAGCTGTACAAGTACTAATGTGTGTAGTAGCTGCTGTTCATCACATGTAAAACCACTGACCGATTTGTTTGTATTTTTACTGTACATAAATTAAAGCCTCTCCAGTTACTCAAGTGACTCAAGGTCGTACCTCTTCAAATCAAACTTGAGACTAGACTGAGGTTCCTGCTGTGCCTGGGCATGAGCCACAGTCCCTTTTTCTGTGACTGTTACAGGCTGTTCTGGCTATCAGAGTGTCAGTGCATTAAAAAAGTGAAGTACAGAGTGAAACAGCTGCTTTCTCCCTCTGAGGGGCTGGAGAGGCCTCCCCTGTCACCAGACCCGACACGTTTGGGGCTTCTTGTGAGATTCTCTGCCAGTCCGGTGTTCAGAGCGTGTCCTTGGGTGTCCCTGGCAGTGTCTGGCAGGAGTGTGGTGTCTGTGCTGTGTTGCCATGGTGTCACCTCAAAGTTTCAACACCACATCCTGCGTTTCACCGGGATCGCTTGATCAGCAGCTGCAGCAGCTGGCAGAGGGGTGCAAGGAGGGATGTGAGTTGGGATGGAGTGGGATGGCAGCTGGAAAAGTGCGAGTAATGCATTTCCACAATCACCTGAGAGCAGAGCTGTAGAGCATGGAGGGATATGTTACTGCAATTACATGTTTTGTGGCCTACTCTTCCTTCTAACAGGCTGAGCCAACCCTTCTGCCTTAACTAAAACCTCTTTTATTGTCTCTGTTAAGGTGGCCTCTGCCAGGGCCTAAAACCAAGCTGCCACTGAAGATCCCTAACACCCAGCACTGTTAACATTCCTTACATTGGCCACTTTCTCCTCCTGTCTCTGAAGCATCCCTCTGACCTGGGCTCACCTCTCCGCCTGTGCCAGCTCTGGGAAGATGGAGTGTCAGTGGCTGCCACAGCCCGGGGAGTCCCAGCTCTGCTGGCAGCATTCGGTCCAGCGTGGTGCAGTAAAACCTGACCCATGGGGGCTGTGTCTGTAGCCAGAGGAGCTGCAGGAGTGGGGAAGCATGTCCTGCAGGGAGGGGAATGCCTTCTTTCAGGAATCCTGTACAAACACAGAGCACTTCAACCCCCGAGTCGCTGTGTTGCTTCATTGATCCTGCCTTGCTCCTGTGTGCTTTGCTCCGGGTTGCTCCAGCTGACGGGCAGGCCATGCTGCCTGTGTTTCGGGTGTTCAGAGTCCCTGGAACACACCTCCCGCTCTGTGCCAAGCGCCCGTGGCTCAGCAGGAGGAGCTGAGGTGGCCTGTGAGGGGCTCTGCGGGAAGGTCACGCAGTCACCGGGCGAGTGGGGGCTGTGTCTGCTTTGTGGGGAGCAGAAGCTCCCGAGATGATCCAGCTCCATGGGGGAAATGGCTGTGGTGATCTGCAAGGCTCAGGGCTTGGTCCTGTGTGCTGGGCTCTCCAGGACACCCTGGGGACCAACAGCCTGTGCCAGTGGGTCAGGGCCAGCTGGGGCACTGGCTCAACTCACAGGGCCAGCCTTCTGTTCTTTGTTAGCCAAGGCTGAAAGAAATAGCTACTGCTGATGGGGAAGGAAGGCCAAAGGAGGTGAAGTCCCTGCCCTCATCCTGCTTCCAGCCAGGTGGGACTGTGTGCCTGGAGGCAGAGAGCAAGCACCTGGGCTGGGCCACTGCTGCTGTTTTTGTGCCCTTTTGGGTTATTTTTCATTGGTGTTTTGTTCTGTGCCAGCGGGCAGCAAGGTGGGGTTAAGGGATGGGAGCATCCCATGGTCACTTCTCTTGGCGAGTGGTGCCAGGCCCAGGAGCAGCGCCGGTGGTGGGGTGCCCTGGGGTGGGGGGTCACTGAGCAGCGTGTCGCTGAGGGGAGTGGGAAGAGGAGGGTGAAGAAATGGTTGGTGAGGTCAGGGAGAGCCCAGAGAACTGTGAGAACGTCACCCCAGAGGCAGCGGGAGCGAGGGGGAGCCAGTCCAGGTCTTCGATTCCCGGGTCCCCGATCCCCGGGTCCCGCCGTGCCCCGGCAGCGGGAGCGCGCCCCGCGCGTGCCCGACAGCGCCCGCGCCCAACGGCCGGCGGCGCACGCGCAGGGGCGTGTCCGAGTGCGCCCGGCCCCGCCCCCGGCGGCGCGTGCCCCTCTCGGCTTCCATGGTGCCCCGCGCGCGCGTGGATTTTAAATCCTCGGGCCAATGGGGAGCGGCCGCGCGCGGTAACGGCCCGGGGGGTTTGAATCGGGGCTGTCCGGCACCGGCACCGGCACCCACCGACCCGACAGAGCCGGCACCGACCAACCGGGACCGAGCTGAGCTGAGCCGAGCCCAGCACCCACCGACCCGGCACCGACCGACCGGACCGAGCTGAGCCTGAGACCGGCACCCACCGACCCCCGCACCGACCGAGCCCAGCCCAGCCCCGGGCCCCGCCGCTGCTCCGTCCCCGAGCTGTGCTCGCACCCGCCGCTCCCCGGCACCGGGACCCGCCGGTGTTCCGGGACCCGCCACTCTTCCGACACCGAGCTGAGCCCGGACCAGCCCCGCCGCTGCTCCGGCCCCGGCAGAGCCCCCCCGCAGTCCCGCACGCCATGAGCGCGGCGGGCGGGAAGGCGGCGCGGCCGGCGGCGCTGGCGGAGCCGCCCCGCACGGAGCCGGCCCGGGCGGCGGCGGCGGCGGGCGGGAAGGAGGTGCCGAAGGTGCTCGTGGACCCGCGCACCCGGCGCAGCTTCGTGCGCGGGCGGTTCCTGGGCAAGGGCGGCTTCGCGCGGTGCTACGAGCTGGCCGAGGCCGAGAGCCGGGAGGTGTTCGCGGGGAAGGTGGTGCCCAAGTCGCTGCTGGTGAAGCCGCACCAGAAAGAGAAGATGTCCATGGAGATCGCCATCCACCGTAGCCTCTCTCACCGTCATGTCGTCGGCTTCCAGGGCTTCTTCGAGGACGCCGACTTTGTCTATGTCGTGCTGGAGCTCTGCCGCCGCAGGGTGAGGGGCAGGGGCTCGGGGGGGCGGCGGGCACCGGTGTCCCTCGGGTATGGACCGTCCCCTTCCCTCCTGTCCTCCCGCACTGACCCTGTCCTGTGTCCCCACCCCGGCACTGACTGAGTGTCCCCCCGCAGTCGCTGCTGGAGCTGCACAAGCGGCGGAAGGCGCTGAGCGAGCCCGAGGTGCGGTACTACCTGCGCCAGACCATCCTGGGCTGCCAGTACCTGCACAGCCACCGCGTCATCCACCGCGACCTCAAGCTGGGCAACCTGTTCCTCAGCGACGACATGGAGGTGAAGATCGGTAAGTGCCCAGGTCGGGATGTGTTGGGGACCCCAGCCCCAGGACTAGCCTGCCAGGTTGTGTCCGGTCACACACCCCTCCTTCCTATCTCTCCAGGTGACTTTGGCCTGGCCACCAAGGTCGAGTACGACGGTGAACGCAAGAAGACGCTGTGTGGGACCCCCAACTATATCGCCCCAGAGGTGCTGGGCAAGAAGGGGCACAGCTTTGAGGTGGACATCTGGTCCATCGGCTGCATCATGTGAGTCAAAATGTCTTTGTAAGGCGAGGGGGGTGGGTGGTCCCTGTGGTCCTGGTCTTCTTGGCCCATCCGAGCTTTAGTGTGAGCCAAAGCTCCAGGTCACAGTCCCTGGAGCTCCTGGCTGAGCCCGGCTGCCAGCCAGCACCTGACCTTGCCTGTGCTCTGACGTGCTGGGGTGCTGTCTGTGGGCTGATAAGTCCTCAGTGTGACTGTCCCAGGGCATTTCCCATTCTTAACTGGAACTTCCCCCGCAGGGTGCTAGATCCCAGCTTCCCTTTCCAGGGAAAGGGAAGCACAAGTACAAGTAGCTGTTAGCAATGCTGAGTGTCCAATGCCAATTGTGTTCCCTCTGCCAGGAAAGCCCCCAGGTGTGCTTAGAAGAGGGTCACTTCCACACAGAATCTTGAGTCTCTTTTGCAAAACTGATGCCCTTTTGTCTGGGAATGCCCAGGTACACTCTGCTGGTGGGGAAACCTCCCTTTGAGACTTCTTGTCTAAAGGAAACGTACCTCCGGATCAAGAAGAACGAGTATACCATTCCTAAGGTACGGTGCTTGCCATGGAGGATCCATTCACCTCACAGCAGTTCCCTGTCAGCCTCCTGCTGCACCCCCTGTGTCTGGCACTCGGTGGCTCTCATGTAACAGGGCAGTGGCTGTTACTGCTGGGTGGGGACAGTTCAGTCTGTGGTGCAGTGAACCTGTAAAGGTTCCTCCTGAGGAGCCAGCTGGTATCTGCCCCCCGATCCAGCAAAAATCCAAGCTGGGCTGTTGGCACATGAGGGTGAACGGACACAAGCAAGTCCATGAAGTCTGGGTCAGGTCCCCAGTTCATCCAACTGCTGTTGAGTTGGTCTTGCTTAAGTCAGTTGACTTCAGGCTGTTAGGAGACAACTCTCTGTGCTGCCCAATTCTGCTTCCCCAGGCTTGTGTCCTGTTTGCCTGATGCAGCACTGGAGCTCTGCTCCAAGCAGAACTTCCCTGGGTCATGAATCCAGTTGGTCTGTTTCTAGTGCATGTCACCTACTGGCCTCTGTCTCTAAACTCCACCTGTCCCTCAGCACATCAACCCCGTGGCTGCAAACCTCATCCAGAAGATGCTGAGGTCCGACCCTGCCACGCGCCCGACCATCGACGAGCTGCTGAATGACGAGTTCTTCACCTCGGGCTACATCCCCAGCCGCCTGCCCACCAGCTGCCTCACGGTCGCGCCCCGGTTCTCCATCGCTCCCAGCGGGATGGAGCTCGGGCGGAAACCGCTGACGGCGCTCAACAAAGGTGAGCGTGAGTGCCAGTGCCCGTGTGCAGCTGGGCTGCAGTGCTGCACAGAGCCTGCCTGGCCTCTGGCAGCATCCAGAACCCTCAGTGTGGCACTCCCATCATCTCCCAATTCTCATGGAAACTCAGAGCATTTTGTGGTCGAGGGGGCTCTCCTTGCTCTGCCTGGGGAGGAAGTACAGCAATAGCTGTAGCTCTGTGGCGATGGGCACAAAGGTGCACATGAAGTTCTGCCTGAACATGAGGAAGAACTTTCCTGTGCAGGCGGCACACACTAGAACAGGCTGCCCGGAGAGGGTGTGGAGTCTCCCTCCTGTGCCATGTGCTCTGGGATGATCCTGCTTGAACAGGGAGATGGGACCAGATGCCCCACTGTGGTTCTTTCCAACGTGACCCATTCTGTGTGTGTTGCCTATACCTGCCTTCGGAAACCTCTCCCGGGTCACAGCCTCAGACTCTCCTTTCTCCTGGCCCAGGACTGGACAGCCCTGCACTGGAGAACTTGCCGGACAAGGAGGAAGCAGCAGGACTGCGGGAGGTGGGAGATGCTGTCACCTGCCACCTGGCTGACATGTTGCAGCAGCTGACAGCAGTCAATGCAGCCAAGCCCTCTGAGAGAGTGGCGGTGAGACAAGGTGAGCCTGGGGCAGCCCATGGGCTTTGTGGGGTGCACAGCGTGTGGAAAATGTCTCCTAACAAGCTTCTTTCTTCTTGCAGAAGAAGCCGAGGACCCAGCCTGCATTCCCATCTTCTGGGTTAGCAAATGGGTGGACTACTCAGATAAATATGGACTAGGTAAATACTGTGGGGGGCAATGCTTCAGGCTTTCCTTATGTCTGAAGGGGCTGGGGAAAGCTTGAATTTGGGTCTTTAATCACCACATTCCTGTGATGTGTCCAAGACCACTGCCGGGGATGTCACCAAATACCCAGAAAATTCAGAGCAGTGGTCACTGAATATCAGCCCTGGCCATTTCCAGGTGGACAGGGGTTACCTGTGCACAAGATGGCCAGGCTCTCCCCAGCCTGCACAGGGACCCACAATGGCAGCTGAGGCTGTTTCTGCAGCAGGTGATGCAGTAAGAGAGATGACAAATGCAGAGGTGAAAAAGTGCCTCCCAGAACTCCCACAAAGAGACCTGGCAGGGACTGGTGGGGTGCCTGTCGGGGGTCCCCTGGGGGATACAACTGTCTGCCTTTGTTTCCCACGGCTGCTGGGCCCCTGAGTTTGCAGCCTCACGGGGTCCCTTTTGGGCAGGTTACCAGCTGTGTGACAACAGTGTCGGGGTTCTCTTCAACGACTCCACTCGCCTCATCATGTACAACGACGGGGACAACCTGCAGTACATTGAGCAGAACAGCACCGAGTCTTACTTCACTGTGAGGTCCTACCCCTCCACCCTGAACAAGAAGGTCAGTCCTGGGGAAGGCAAGCCTGGCTGGGGAGTGGTGAGACTCCTGCCAGCCTTGGGCTTTGGTGGCAGGGTGGGTTCTAGGGAGAAACATCTCAAACTGGGGGTCACCTGGCACTCTTCAAGCTTCCTCTGGCTGGTGACACATGGCCCCAAGGACAGACACTACCATCTCTGTTTCCCTCTACTGTCAGGCTCATTTATGAGCAGTTTCACAGAAATAAGCGCTTGCATGACTTGCATGGACTGAAGTGTTCAGCAAACTGAGGCTGAAGGGTCACAGTCTGAGTTAACTTTGAGGATTTGCACAAGTTTGTGCAGTGGCACCTCAAGCTGTGAAGGATGTAAGGAGGCTCTGGGACTGTGATGGCAGTCCCAGGGTCACCCTCAGCTCCTCACAGCCCGTCCCATCTGCAGATAACACTACTGAAGTACTTCCGGAACTACATGAGCGAGCACCTGCTGAAGGCAGGGGCCAACATCACACCACGGGAGGGGGACGAGCTGGCCCGCCTGCCCTACCTCTGCACCTGGTTCCGGACCCGCAGCGCCATCGTCCTGCACCTCAGCAACGGCACCGTGCAGATCAACTTCTTCCAGGTGAGGCCCTTCCCGGGGCTGTGGCTCCAGCTGCTCGGGGGCTCTGGCTGCACGTGGTGCTGCTGGGAAGGCATCAGGAGGTGATCACCTGAGCCAAGGCTTTTGCCCAGGGAGCTGAGCACTGGAGGCTCCTCACTGCCTGTGCTGGTACCTGAGCCCCCCAGATGTGCCTCGCTCATGGAGGGGCCAAGCCCTTGAGCAGCAGGGAGGATGCTGCAGTCAGTGCTGAACTGGCTGTGCCCCTTTGCTGCACTCTGAAGGAATTCTGCAGCAGGGCCTTGTCCCCATGCACAGGGTGTGGCTGGGATGGCACATCCACAGGAAATGCTGTCTCTGAGCAGCATGGTGCTCAGGGTGATGACCGTGTGTTCTCTCCCCCCAGGACCACACCAAGGTCATCCTGTGCCCTCTCATGGCTGCTGTCACGTACATAGATGAGAAGCGGGACTTCCGCACGTACAAGCTGAGCCTGATCGAGGAGCACGGCTGCTGCAAGGAGCTGGCCAGCCGGCTCCGCTACGCCCGCACCATGGTGGAGAAGCTCCTCAGCTCCAAGTCTGGCTCGGGCCGTGCGAAACCCTCTGCTTAGACCTTGTTCTTGCTGGACTCAGCATCTGTGCCAAACTGCCCAGCTGTGGAGGGAGAGGTCTGGGAGCTTCCCTCCTGTGGCACAGCTGGGCTCCCACTCTTGGATATGGGCTCATTGCCACAAGGAAGCCCCTGTTGCTGTGGGAACAGTGTTGATCACTCTGACTGATGCCCAAAGGTTTCTTGATCCCCACTCCTAATGGAGTGGTTTTTTTAATTCCATACATAGTCTGTTTTTCTAACTTCCCAAAACCAAAAGCCTGGCTCCAAACCAGCCCTCTTGTTTGAGGCACCTGGGCCTGCTCTTGGGAGAGCAGAGCATGGGGAGAGCAGAGCTGTCACGTGAGGTGTCTGTACATGGCTGTGCCCTTGCCTTGGGCTTCGTTTCCTCTTGTAGAAGCTCAGGTAAGGTATTGAACGTGCCCAGGGTGAGACCGAGCAATCGGCCTTTTAATACTGAAACTACACGAAACCTCAACTTTTGTATATTGCATAACTTGATTAAAGATTGTTTGCTGCAGCGTCCAGCCTGTCGCAGGTCCCTTTGGTTTGCTGAGGGAGGGAGCAGCACCTCTGCCTTCCCCTGTGACTGAGAGCCATCCTCTTACCCTTCAGCCCGGGGCTGGGCATGCCTCTTGCTCTGCTCTACTTGACAAGGAGCAAGAGGGAAACTGGCAGAGGGTGATGGGAAGGGGGGAAGGGAATAAGTTGTTTTGGGAGATGCTCTTGGGAACAGAGAAAGGTGGGTGAGTTTACTTCTCCAGTGTTGGGGAACCTTCCCCTTTTGCAAATGCTTGGCTCTATTTTACCACATGGTAAAATTATGAGTACAGCATCAGCAGAAGTCTCCTGCAGAAGACTCCTGCAGGAGCCCATTGACTTCCAGGTATTCTCCCCCACTATTCCCTGCCAGCACCAACAGGTGCTCTCAGGCCAATTTATTTTTAAGCAGGACAAGCTTTTTAGTTTTTATTTTTTATAACATTTTGTATAAACATATTCTGAAAAGAAACCAGGTACAAACCCTATCACCTATGTAACAAAATCCCACATCCCAGCACCCACAGGAATCAGACTAAACTATTGCTGTTCCACAGAGGAACTTTGCCATGGGGCTTCATGTGCCTGTGCACCCAGTCGATACTGGAGGCTGGCTCATGGGGAACACATGCCCATGGGCATGCCACGAACCAGAGCAGGCATGGGACTTAGGCCTGGGGCAGCAGAAGAGGCTGGGGGAGCTTCAGGCACAGCCCTGTGTTTGAGGGAAGGGATCCCTCGGGAAAAGTGAGTTCCCTGCTTTGTGCCCAGAGACAACTGCTCAAGAACTGCTGTGTGACCTGCTCAGGGGCTCAGGCCTGGCACAGGCACAGACTGAAAGGGAGATAACCTTGTTCTCAGCCCAGCTGAGATTCAAACCTTCATTCAGGGGGCTGTGCTGGAGGCCCCCAAGTGCTGCAGGGCTGTGCCCTTGCATGCCTGGATACAACAGGCCAGGTCCCCGTCGGGTGTGGCTGCTCAGCACTGCCTGGCTGAGCACAGCCCACACTGGGGCTGAGGGCTCAGCCCCAGTGTCAAGACTGGGGTACTGGTCACAGTAACTTTGTAAGAGATAGTTTGTGCGACTGCTCAGAGGGCGCCGATTAAGGCATATTTTGAGTTAGAGGCTCACCCTGATCATAGAACAGCTGTGTTCCATGGCACAGGAGAATGCCCTGGACAAAGCTCGCTGATCCCTGGTGAACATCTCACTGTGACCAGTGCGGCCTGAGGGCCTTGCTGTGCCGGGGCATCACTGCCACTGCCCTTGGGAAAACACAACGGGCATTTTCCTCTTTCTCCAAGCACCCAGTCCACACCAGAGAGGTCTTTGTTCTCTGACTCACGTGCCTTCAGGCCCCTGAGTCTGACTGTGAGTGTTTGCAAAGGTGGGTGCCCAGAGGGTCCCTCGTGGGCTCAGGGGACCCCAGGTGAAAGCACAGTGCTGCCCTGTGCCCACCTCTTCCACACTGTGCTGCTGGTAATGCCCCGTATGCTGGGCACCCATCTGGCCCCGGGGAGAGGGAGAAGGACCCCCCCAGAGCCCCCGGGGCTGTGGGCACAGGCAGGGAGGAGCGGCCGCAGCAGCCCCGCGGTGCCGTGTCCCCCTCAGGCGCCGTCACCCCGCAGCCCCTGGCAGTAGTAGGGGTGGAAGATGCGCTCGTGGGCGCAGACCCGCATGGCCCCGTGCGTGTGCAGCAGCAGCCGCGGGAAGCGCGAGGTGAAGTACTGCACAAAGCCCTCGGGGACTGAGCCCAGGGCTGCCCGAACCTCGGCTGGCAGCTCGTGGTAGTGGTGCTTCTGCAGGACAGAGGGTGAGGTCAGATATGACAGGGACAGTGGGATGGCAGGGGCAGGGCACCAGGGTGACCGTACCTTGTTCCTCATGGCCCGCAGCAGGTCACGCACTGACCCCCCCTTGTAGGTACGAAACTTTCTCAGGTCTGGGGAGAGCAGAAGAGACACTGAGCAAGGTGGGACACGGTGGGGCAAGGGGCTGCCACAGCCCTGCAGTGCCAGCACCACCCCCAGGTGCAGCAAACCCCGGCTTGGCTCTGCTCTCCCAAAGAAGGGATGGCACCTTTACCTGCCCTGGTTTTCAGCTCCTGGGCATGAGCAGGTGCCTCCCGGCCAGTAAAGGCATCCTACTACCTGTCTACTCCCTATCTGCTTCACCAGATCCAGGGGCAAGCCTGGCCTCCCCATGCTCACCCATCTGCAGTGGGAGGGAGATGTGCATCCTCCAGTTGGTTCTCACCACTGCCCGTGCCCCTGATTCCAGGGCTGACACGATGGGACCCTCAGCCGGCTCCTTCTCCACACGGTCGCTGACGTCCTGCATGCCCAAGAGCAGGGATGGGGTGGGTATCACACTGCCCTCACCCCACAGAGATTCAGCAAACCCCCCCCCCCCTTCCAAAGGTAGCTCAAAATGAGCACAATGACCTCAACACAGCTGTTCTCAGCATGTTTTTCAGAGCACACTGTGTTCACTGCCAGTGGGACAGCACAGGCTCACCTGGAAGAACTGCAGCTGCTTCTCCTGACTCCAGAAAAAGGGATGCACAAGGACCACAGGGGCTGAGGGCCGGTGCTGGGGTTCAGGGCTGATCATCGCCACAATCAGCTCCCTCGCCACAAGCTTGTCTGGAGGCAAAACAACACAGCAGAGAAATCAACCCCCTGCCAGGCCCAGGAGCTGCCCCTCGGCCCAGAGCTTCCCCACGGGGCCATGCCACTGGGGAAGGGTCTCAACTGGGAAGGGTCTCACCGTGAGCCTCCTCTTGCAGGCAGCTCAGCTGGTAGGAGCCTGCCAGGATGTTGGCCTGGCGCCGCAGGCTGTCCCCAAAGGGGTGCTGCCCCCCCGACACCACGTAGTAGAAAACACAGCCAGCTGAGAAAATGTCCACGGCACTGGTCTGCAAAACACGGCGGGAAATGGCACCTTCAGGCAAAGGCTGAGGAAAGCCTTCACCTCCCACTTTTCTGTCCTTTATGTGGACCATTGGTTGTTGGCTGCAGAGCTGCTGAAAAACACATTGCATGGGAGTCCCATCACTCCAGGTCCCTGTCAGGGAAGGGGCTTCCAGAGGCACAGCCAGAATTCAGGACTCCACAGTCTGATGGACACACTGGGGCTGCTGGTGTCCCACCAGCTGGGCAAACAGACCCCAGCCCAAGGGTACAGGAATCTGCCAGCCCCAGCAGGCACCAGTACAGCAGCTGCTCCCAGCAGGAATGGGATTCCCAGCACCGAACAGAGGAGCAGAAGCGTAACCTTGGCAGCAACCTATAGTCCCTCCAACCTCCCCACTCTGAATTTCTGAGGGGCGGAGCCCAACGAGACACCCTGTGAACACAACTGGGCACTGTGCCCCGAGGACAGGGTCATTGAGGCAGCCACTGACCGGGGCAGCCCTGGCAAGCAGCACAGTGCCCGTGTCCAGGCTGGCTCGGGCTCGTAGAGCTTGTCTTAATTGTGCACCCCAGCAGCGTGCACCAAGGCCACTGCCAGCGTGGGCCACTGCCACAACGGGCCCAAGGAGCACCCAGGGCAGGGGCAGCCATGGCTCACTGACAGGGTTCTCCTTCGGGGCCTCCTGCAGCACCTCGGGCGCGATCCAGCCCTCGGTGCCAGGGATACCAGAGTGGAGACTGAAGCTCTGTCGTCCCCCCTGAAGCTTCTTGCAGAGGCCGAAGTCTGAGATGACAGCGCGGATCTGCCCGTGGCGATTTGGGGCAGAGATGAGGATGTTACAGGGCTTCAGGTCACGGTGGACTGGAAGAGAAAGTCTGTGGTGTCACCTGGCAGGGCTGGAGCAAACAGGGCTCTGCCAGTGCCCTGCACACTGCCAATCCTGACAGCCCCTGCCTGAACCCCGACAGCCCCTGCCCAAACCCTGTAGCCCCAGTTGAGGACGGGATGCAGAGGGCCCTGCTGGCCCTTACCAATGCTGAGGGAGTGGAGATGGGCCAGCCCGGACATGGTCTGACGCAGCAGGGACACCGGGTCCAGCCCCCGGCGGTTGAAGCTGGGGCTCTCCACGTACTGGAACCACACAGAGGGAGAGAGAGAGGAACTGAGCCTGATTTACTGGGCAAAGGCAAGGCTGGCTGGGAGAGAGACGCCTCCCCAGGCTGACAGAGAGGGATGGAGACCAGCCTGTATGGAGCTGTCTGTCCCCAAGGCTTTTGTTTCTAGGGCTCCCAGTGGGCCCCAGCAGCAGCCCCATGCCCAGGGCAGGCGGGGGGCTGGGCTCACCTCCTGCAGTGTGGCAGAGCAGAGCTCGATGGCGATGTAGTGGAACTGCCTGTCCTTCTCGGTGCAGAAGTAGCGGACGACGTGGGGGTGCTCGTCCGACTCCCGGAGCAGTTGGACCTCACGGTCGAGCAGATGGACACACTCGGGCAGGAGCCGCTTCACAGCCACATTCCGTCCCTCGAACTGCCCCCTGTGCAGAGAGTCCTCAGCGTGTCCACATGTGGCCCCCCAGCCGGAGCAGAGCCCAGTGCTGCTGCCCCATGCCCAGTGACTGGTTACTGAGGGCCACAAGCCCAGCTCTGGGACAGGTGTGATGAGGACCAGAAGAAAGGGAAGGTGGTAGCTTGTTCTCAAAAGTCCCTGAACCAGCAGCCACCACCTTGGGCAACAGCCACCTTGGTTCTGTCCCTGTGGCTCCCAATGGGAGCAGAATGGGGACAGGCATCTGGTGTCACCCACCTGAAGACAAAAGTTCCACCAGCTCCATGGCCCAGCACATCCTTGGGGTTAAAAGAAACTTTCCCAACTACAACCAGGTCTGGTTCTGCATCTGCAGGGGAAGAGAAGACAGCAATCCTTCAGCCTCCAAGCATTAGTTCTGTATGGAGGACAACTAGTTCTTTACCCACCTGACCATCTACCCATTTCTTGGGCCCTAATCTTATGTAGCCCACATTTATCCAGCAGCAGGACCAGCACCTCCTCCCATTCCAGCTGACCTGCAGCCCTCTCATCTGTGGGCATCCCTGCTCCTGTTTTGGGTGACAGCATCTCCAGACAGACAGCCCCCACACCCTGCCCGTTCCCCCTGCACCCACCTGCAGCAGCCTCTGGGACAGCCAGACCTGGGCTCACCATCCCATTTGCCGGGTCCTCCAGGGGGGCCGAGGGGCCGGAGCTCTGTGAGAGCTCCAGTGTGCTTCCTCGGCTCAGCCCCGGCTTCCCAGGCCCTGCAGGGACACCCTCCCCGGAGACCCGGCCCGGGAGCAGCATCTCCTGCTGCTGCTGCAGGAGCTGGATCTGCTCCTCCAGCTGTTGCTGCTGTGCCACGTGCTGCCGCTGCAGTTTCTGGAACACAAACGATGGGAATGCTCTGCTCCATGCCCGGAGTGCAGCTGGGGCATTGGCAGGGCTCGGCACAGCAGCGTGGGCTCCACTGCCCCTCACCCTCCACTGCCACCACCACTCACCATGAGCAGGAGGAGCAGGACTCCCCCACCCAGCAGAGCTGTGCCAACACCAGCCATCACCAGGTCCCAGGTGCCCTCGGGATACACCTCCACCTGCTCCCCTGGTGCAGGGTCTGGCTGGAGCTGCCCCTCACTGCGGACAGCCGGCTCCTCCGGGCTGCTCGGGGCCAGGAACTGCAACACACGCCCGGGGCTGGGTGACACCAGAGGGACAGACTGCAGGGTACTCAGGTTTGGGACTCCTTCCCTGTCCTACCCCATGCTAGGGACCCACTGCCCACTCTAAGCAGCCCAGACCCCTCAGTGACCCAGCACCCTTCACTGCTCACATCATCAAACACAGTCCTGGCAGGAGGAGCCCTGGAGATGATGGTTTCCGTGGTCTTCCTCAGGTTCTCCGGGAAGGCTCGCAGCATCGTGGTGTGGACCACAGGAGGCAGCTCATGGTGCCCTGTGGCAGGAGGGGAACAACCATCAGTTTGCTTCTGGTCACAGCATCTGTCCCTCACCTCTGCAGTGCCATGGGCACACCAGCAGCCCGGGCCCTCCTGGAGAAGGGGGGTCACTTCTGATGGGACCCCCCAGCATGGGTAACGGTGAGCCCTGCTTCAAAGGGTCTCTGCCCGCCCCTGGGTGGGGGTGCCCAGTGGCCCTTCCTGGTGAGGGGACAAGGATGGGAGTCACCGAAGCCCCTGAGGTAACTCACAACCTCAGTCCCATTCACCCTACTGGGCAGAGCAGGTCAGGCTGTGCCCCCCAAAGAACACCAGCAGCTCAGGCTGCCCCCCCCCCCAGGCACCTTCCTGGAGCCAGGACATGGGGAGGCCTGTGCCCATCGCAGGTCCGCACCTATGAGGAGCCACTGGTTGTGGAGGGCGGTGATGCTGCCCTGCGGGTACTTGACGTCGGTGCTGGGCGTGATCTCGCACTCCCCCGACTCTCTCAAGGTCACGTCGTCCGTGGTGGGGCCATCGATTCTGGCCAGTGTGATGCCCTGGGGCTGGGGGTGGCAGCTCATGGGGCACTGGCGCTGGGACAGGCACCCACTGTGCTCACCCCGAGCGGGGACACTCACCACCAGCGCCACACTGCTGTGCACCAGCGAGGTCAGGGCGTAGAAGCTGGCCGCGTGCTTCCCCACGTAGAGTGCTGGCCTGCAGGACAGGGACAAGCATCACCTTCCATCCATCACAGCTCAGGGCAGCCAAGCACCGGGAATGTGAATGCCACCGTGCAGGAACCACGTACAGCAGCTGGGTCTTGGTGGCAGCAAAGTCCTTGACGGACTGGTAGCTCCACTTGAGGACATGGATGTCCTGTGATTGGAAGGTCAGGTAGCGCAGGGTCTCCATGGCCAGGTTGAGGTGGGCGATGCGGTGCAGGCTGTCCTGGTGCCACACATAGATGCCGACCACGGGTGAGCCATAGTTCTGTGCCCACAGGACCTCCCCGCTGTCCTTGTCCAGGGTCACCACCAGCCCGTCCCCACTCGAGGCCAAGTGTGCCATTTCTGGGAGAGCAAGAGGGACAGGAGATGAAGCAGTGGGGCCATGTCCCATCTGGTCACCTTTAGTCCTGCCACTGGCTGTGGGCTGCTGCCCCTTCTCCCCAGCAACTGGCGCAGCTGAGACCTGCTGGCCTGGCAGTGTCACCCCAGGGCCCCCCACAGCCAGGGTCCTGCTGCGAATGCGGCACCGGGGAGCTGGCTCCCATGGCTCCCATGGCTCCCATGGCTCCCGTGGCTCCCGTGGCTCCCATGGCTCCCATGGCTCCCATGGCTCCCGTGGCTCCCGTGGCTCCCATGGCTCCCATGGCTCCTGCAGATCCCACGGCTCCTACTCACTGTAGTGGCAGGACTCCTCGCACAGCGGGGCCGAGTACTCGGAGAAGGTGGCGTTCCAGCGCAGCTCCCGCGACTTGGTGTCGTACATGGTGATGACGTACTCTGGGCACAGGAGCAGGGCAGGAGGTCACCTCCAGTGCCCCATTCCTGGGACCAGGCAGGTGGTCAGGGTGCAAGGCTCCCTTACGGGTCCGGCCAATGTAGAGCAGGGGGCTGGACGGGCACAGGCCATCCCAGGCCTCTGTCGAGAGGGTGGTCTGCTTCTCCCCTGACTTGGGGTCCACGATGAACCAGGTGTCCTGCTTCTTCCCTGAGAAGGAAAATACCTTTTTTCTGAGTCCCCGCAGCCCTGCCCATCCCCAAGAGCACCCGCTGGGCTCCTGCCCGGCGCCCTCCATGACTCCTGGGAACCCCTGGTTGACCCCTCCTCCCCAGGGCCTTCCATACCAGTGTAGAGCACCCCATCCGAGCTGCGGCACGGGGAGGACTGGACCAGCTCCGGGATAGTGAATGGCAGCTTCTGCAACACCCACAGAAGAATGGATGCAGGACCAGAGTCACCTCCCCCTGCCTGGTGAACCCCAGGGGGACATGGGATGCCCACAGCCCCCCAGCCTCACTGACCATCAAGCCTTCTTTGTTCTTTCCTCCCAGGATATACAGGCTGCCGTCATTGGGGTCTGGAAGGAATGCCGGCCTGGGAAGGAGAAGACCTTGCCTGTCACTCCAGCAGTTACTGGGGAGGCTGCACACCCTGGGGCCTCCTGCTCTGCCCACCCGCCCATGGGGATGACACTCACTCTGCCACATAGACCGGCACCTGCAGAATGGGATCTGAAACAGAGAGTGAGAGGCGACGTCAGCAGTGCTCTGGTGTGCGGGACAGCGCGGCACTGCTGGCTACCCAGCATGGCACTGCCACCCAGTGTGGCACTGCTGGCTACCCAGCGTGGCACTGCCACCCAGCATGGCACTGCTGGCTACCCAGCATGGCACTGCCACCCAGTGTGGCACTGCTGGCTACCCAGCGTGGCACTGCCACCCAGTGTGGCACGGCTGGCTACCCAGTGTGGCACTGTTACCCAGTGTGGCACGGCTGGCTACCCAGTGTGGCACTGCCACCCAGTGTGGCACTGCTGGCTACCCAGCATGGCACTGTTACCCAGTGTGGCACTGCTGGCTACCCAGTATGGCACTGTTACCCAGTGTGGCACTGCTGGCTACCCAGCGTGGCACTGCCACCCAGCCCAGTCACACAGTCTGTTTGCATTTCAGACCCAGAACAGACACTGACAGAAGATGTTCACCCATGCTTGGCTGTGCCTGAGGCTGGGGCTGGAGTGTTCCCCAGGGCTGGGCACTGCTGGCCCAGAGCCCATCCAGCAAAAGCCAGGTGGGAGGAGCATCCCCAAATCCCGGACAGAGACAAGCTCTGGGAGCCAGGCTGTGAGCAAACCCCCACCTCAGTCACTACTCACCATCCTTCAGCGTCCACTTGATGTCTCCTGTGCTCTTGCTGACAGCGTGGAGGTTCCCATCCAGCGTGGAGACGAAGAGCAGTGTTTCTGGGACAGTCACAGCACCGCCTTTGAGGCACTAGGACAGACACACCATCCTTGAGAGCTCAGCCAGAGTTGGGGACGAGCTCACAGCCTGGGTCCTCTGTGCAGCTCAGCCCCTGCACCCAGCACCCCACAGAGGTGGGGCAGAGCCCCACAGTCCTTCTGCTCCCCAGCGAGGTGAGACTGGGAGGGAAAGAATTTGCTTCCTTGCATCAGCATATTAAATCTGCTCATTCCTCCAGCTCCACCAGCACAGGACATCACACAGCCTCACCTGTTGCTGGCTGCTCAGAGGTGGTGTGTGCCATAAACCGGCCAGTGGTCCCAGCACTGGGGCAGCTGCACTTGTGGTTACTGGCACCACCACCCCCCCGCAGCCTCTGGCCTCTGCAGCATCGCTCACATCCCACCAGAGCAGCCCTGGGGTGGGAGCAGACTTCCTCCTCCTCGCCCCAGAGCCAGCTACCCTGGGTGCCTTTCTAAGGGGACATGAGCAGCCCAACTGTCAGCTCCTTCCAGAAACAAACAAGTCGGGTGACTTTTCATGCCAGAGGCATGATGATTGCTCGGCCAGGCCTTCAGAGCTGCAGGTTTCAGCTACCTGACATTGAGGAAGTAATCGCAAATTCACCTGGGAAAAGGAGCTGCTGCTTCCACGTATGGCACCTGCATAGCGAGCGCCAGCCCAGCCAGTGGCACACACTCCAGCCTCACCCCATTGGCAAACAGGGATCAGCAAACAGCGCCGGCACACACATGGCTCCGGCAGTCCCTAATGCCGGGGACTCGGGAGCAGCACCTGAGCTCCTGGCTGGCCACAGATCCAGTGTGGGAAGCCCAAGGACACCCCTCAGACCTGCTCCCCCCACAGCCCCTCACTGCTCTGGGAGCCTGAGCTGGCAGAATCCGGCCTGAGGACTTGGCCAGGCTGTGGAGCAGAGAGAGGCTCCAGCCAGTGCCCACGCGTGAGCAGGTACCCATCTGCAGAGCAGAACCCGACGGTACCAGAGTGGCCGTGGCACGGTGGGGTCAGGAGATTGCTCCAGGTGCAACAACACAGTCAGCACTCCCAACAGGAGCCAGGTCACCTGGAGCACACGTCAGCTCCCTCTCACTGCACCTCACACGAACCTCTCTGTCTCCAGTCCAGTTCTTTTATTTGCCTTTCTTCTTGCTTAATTTTCAGGTGAGGTCAGAGCAAGTTTTCCAGCCCTGACTTTGCCTAGAGGATGTGGTTGGGACAGGCAGGGAAGGGGACTGCTCCCCACTGCTGCTCCTCCAGCCCCTGCAGCCACACAGGGCTCTCAGGGACAAGCCAGGCCGGCAGACACAGGGCTCCTGTGGTGTGGCCACCTGCCTGGGGGAAACCGAGACTGCTGGACCCCCCCCCGGCCATCAGTGCTGTCAGGGCTCTCTGCTTCCTTCCCCCGGTGTGGTTTCTTCCATCTCTTCTACAAAATGTTGTGTTTTGGTGACAGGGCACTCAGGGAAAGGCCCAGTTGCCCAGCCCGCTCCCCACACACCACTGTAGGCAGAACTGGGAGCACTGGGTGCCTGGGAGCTGCCATGCTCCCTCTGCTTCCATCCCTGGCTGCCCCAGTGGCCCTTCTGGCCAGCCCCAGCCCAGAAGTGTGCCTGTCGTTCCCATGGGATGTTCCCAGGACCGTGCTTTCCCGAGACTCCCACCACGGCACCCTGGAGTCTGCAGCAATGCTACTGGGGCCAGAGCTCGGCCGTGAGCTCGGGGACACTCGCTTGCCCCAGGACAGAGGGGGACAGCCAGGCACAGACAGCCACAGGGCACCAGCATCCACTGCTTCCTTCACTGGAGCAGCTCTGCTCATGTCATCCAAAGCCACCCTGGCACGCTGCCCTCTCCACTTGAACAGCCACCAGCTGCAGGACCTGGATCCGGCTCCGAGGGCACCACCCTGCCAGGCAGCAGCTCCGGGGCAGGACCAGGCAGGAGGGGGCCGAGGGCGCCCAGGGAAGGGGACTCGCTCCCGACCGCAGCCAGGCCCAGGGGTGGGGATGGAGAACAACCTCCGGGGCTCCCTCGCACAGCGGCGATGGCCACGGGACCCCCCACGCCAGAGCTCTGGCCCCGCGGGCACCGCGGCCCCTTTGCCCACACCACGTACCCCCTCTGTGTGCCGGACCCCGCGCCCACCGGTGTCACAAGCGGAGCTGCACCCACGCGGCTCGGGGACCCGCGGGGCCGCCCCTGCCCGCACTGTCACACCCGGGGAACACGAACTCTCGTGTGTCGAAGCCCTCCCGCAGGACGCGCGGGGCACAGCGAGCACAGGCACCCGCGCGGGAACCACACGGCCACCGCACCGTCCCCCTCGATCTTCCCTCCGCACTGTCCCCTCACACAGCACTGTCCCTCCCCTCACTGTCCCCTCGCACAGCACTGTCCCTCCCCTCACTGTCCCCCTCACACAGCACTGTCCCTCCCCTCACTGTCCCCTCACACAGCACTGTCCCTCCCCTCACTGTCCCCCTCACACAGCACTGTCCCTCCCCTCACTGTCCCCTCACACAGCACTGTCCCTCCCCTCACTGTCCCCCTCACACAGCACTGTCCCTCCCCTCACTGTCCCCTCACACAGCACTGTCCCTCCCCTCACTGTCCCCTCACACAGCACTGTCCCTCCCCTCACTGTCCCCTCGCACAGCACTGTCGCCCCCCGGGCGCTGTCCCTCCCCTGCGCACCCACAGCTCCCAGCGCGGCCGTACCTGTGCCGGGGGCGGCAGGAGCAGCGGCAGAAGCAGCGGTAGGAGCAGCGGCAGGAGCAGCGGCAGGAGCCCCCGGAGCCCCCGCGGTGGCGGCGCGGCGGGGCCGCCCATGTCCCGGCCAGGCCTGGCCGCGCTGTCGCCGTGAGTCAGCGGGGCCGGGGCGGGTCCCGGACGCGGCTTCCGCCCCCCCGCGCTCCGCACACGCTCCGGGGCACCCCGGGCCCCCTCCCCGGTTCCCCCCGCGGTTCCCGATCGTTGTCAGGCGCAGGAGGAGCCGCCCCCTCGTTCAGCGCACACCCCCCGCATCCCTCCCCCGGCGGCGGTCACCGCTCCCATCCCGCCCGGACACCGAGCAGGGAAAAATTCCTCTCCCCGGTAACGCGAGGCAGCCCCGGCAGCCCTGCCCGGCGGTACCGGCACAGGACCCCGCACACTCAGAGCCGCTTCAGCCCAGCCCCGGTGCCGGGAGCTCTGCCCGAGGGACAGCGGGGGAGCGCTGGGAT
This sequence comes from Manacus candei, assembly GCF_025592945.1. Taxonomy (NCBI): domain Eukaryota; kingdom Metazoa; phylum Chordata; class Aves; order Passeriformes; family Pipridae; genus Manacus; species Manacus candei. The sequence goes on along the minus strand of NW_026138050.1, from coordinate 614,719 downwards.
ACCCCCCCGTGAACTCAGTATTGAACCCTGGACACTAAACCGAGCGGGACGTGCCCCCTGGCACGCTGGGAGAACGACAGAGCAGGTTTGGGAGTTTATTTCTGTGATCCCTCTCTTGAACTGTCAGCGCTGGGGGGTTTTTGGGTGGGGGGAGAGGAAGTGCCTAAAGCCGGAGGCAAGCCGAGCAGCGCCCATTCAGCGACAGAGGTGCGGCCACAGAAAGCACAGCACAGGGGCTGCCCCAGAGCACCTTTGGGGGCTGTTAAACGGGACTGTGACACCGCGACCAGGGCTGGGCCAGCCCAGCAGGACCAGGACAATTTTGGTGTAAAAGGAAATTAAAGTCTGGCTTTCGGCAGGGGGTGGAGAGGGACCATCCTGTAACTCACAGCCCACGTGTGTGGGGTGGCACAGGGCAGCAGTACCTAAATCCCCACCCTGGGTGACCGGCACCTGCAGCTCCAATGTGACATCTGGCATTGGATCCCCTGAATTTCTGCCTGTGTCCATCTTCCTGCAAAGAAACTCACTACAAACCCTTTGCTCGCAGCTGTTCATGCAGGAGGAAGCAGCTCAGTACATACAGAATACTGAATCACTCAAACAAAAAAATACTTAATTATCAAACTTTAATTCATAAGACTAATCTTACAGAATAAAACACCAGGATAACCAGTCAAGGTTACACTTAAAAAATCCAGCAGTGCAAATCTAAGACTAAATATTTGTCATCTCCCCCCTCCCCCCAAAATAGGCAATAGATTATTTAAAAATACCATAATACATGGTACTCACATATTCCATTTAAAATAAATCTGCAGTGGACACAAATATCTAAGACTTTTTTTTTAATATAAAACCAAAGAATGAATTGCTTTGAGTATGAATAAGACAGAGTGAACTTCCATGAGCCACAAAGGCGAATCCTTGGCTAGAAGGTAAAATGGCCATATTTCATACAAGACTTATTACAGCTCTCCTGGTCCCCTCCTCCCCCCAGTGACGAGGACATTAATTAACAAAACAAGATGCCAACAGCCTCATCCTAACAGGTGGAGAGAGGCTGGAGTACAGAACTGAGAGTGAAAACAGCTCCACTGGAAAAACCAAGTTATAGAGGAAGAGAAGTAAACAAAGGAAGGAAAGTCTGGAAACAAGCCCTGTGGTGTGGGCACAGCAAGGACGGGAGCAGGGAGTGCTGTGCCCGTGCCAGCAGCACTGGTGGGGTCAGGGGCCATGGCTGTCGGGCAGGGGGTGCAGAGTGGACCCCAACGTGGCACCTGGGCAGTGGCACAGCAGGGAATTGGCCCTTTAGAGCACGGAGGAGCAGCACACACCGGCTGGCAGGTACAGGCTGGGCAGGTGTGTGTGTGTCACGGGCACAGCACCGGGCTGGTGACAGTGTCTTATCTCATTTGAGTCCAGATCACTCTTTCCCATCACCAAAACATCCTGACTGTAGTTACACCTTCCTCATCAGTGTCATTAATGGAAATTAACCATCGACCATACTTCAGTATGAAGCCATGTAACACAAGCTCTTCATGCAAAACACAGTTTCTGTTCAAACCCAGCCAGGCTAAGCAACACACTCCTGCACTCCCAACACAATACTGATCTCAAGACTGCCTACACTTGGGATGCAGAAATGGAGAAGGAATACTGAACTTGAGACAAGGAGAGGAAGAGAAACCCATAGCATTGGGCACAGAGAAGATAAAGGGATGGCACACAGGTGAGCTGTGACGCTCAGGGTCACAGAACAGGGTAGGAAGCTTGGAGACTGACATGGGAGGGATCCCCACAGATGGCACAGGGGACTGCCCAGGCACTGGGAGCCACCAGCAAACACCGGCTGTGTCCTACAGAAACCCACATTTGCCCCTTGGATGCTTTAATCTGCAAGTAGCAAACCCAGAAAGCACTTAGTGTAACCTCATATGGAGTTGCACCCTAGGATGCTCCCAGGGAATCACATCTACACACAGCAAGAACCAGTTGCTATTGAAAGTACCTTGTTAGATTGTAATTTAACCAAAACACACTTTTGTGCAGCTGTTACCATTAACTTCCTACAGAAGATTACAGATCTAAGAACCATCTTTACCACCAACTCCAAATACTGAGTGTACTCGCACTTTACTCACAAGCTGTGCCTCACTGAGGACCAACCACCAAACTCCTTGCCAGGACCATTGGTTACTGAGTCTGCCCTGGGATGGTCACAGTGACCAGAGAGTAAAATCCTAAGCCAAGACAGGCTGGCAACAGCTGTGAGGCAACCGTGGCACTATCCCACTAAAGAGAGGGTCTTTCTTAATGTCAGTAACTGCCTTGGAAAAATTGGTGTAAGCCAGAACACACAAAGCTCCACATCATTCCCAAAGAGAAAGGATCTTAAAACCGGTGCTGCTAAGTTCAGCTGGAATATTCATCTCAAAGAACGCGCATGAAGCCTGGGATATTGAGCCAACAAACACCAACTAAAGCATTTTATAAGTCACTTTCCTGTGTTTTAATTCAAACTTTGCACATAGAACAAAAAAGTGAAACCATTTCATTTTTCCAATCAAATCCAACCTGAAAGGAAGCACCTAAACAGGATCACATTTTCTTAGTTTATAGTATTTTCTTTGTGTTTAAAACTGCTTTGTATGTAACCAAGGGGTTTGTGTTCAGTTTCCTTTGAGCTGCTGGGTTGTGCCTGGCCCAGGACGAAGAGTAACTGTGCCCCTGGGCAGGGAGCAGCAGGAATGTGACAAGCTGCCCTGTGCCCTGGTGCCTCGGCAGCAGGGCAGTACCTGCCCCCCTTGGCACTCGCCCCACAGTTACTCACCCGGTCGCTGCGTCCTGCACAGGAGCTGGGGAGGAGCTGAACTCGGGCACGTGCCCTCTCCAGGAGCAGGGGGACGAAGGGACAGGAAAGGAAACGGAACATGAACGGATGCACAGACAGGTCCGAGCAAGTCAAGGAGCAAGTGGGAGCTGATCATCACCCAACCAGGAAGGTGGTGCCAAGGTGACCTCAGGTGACAGAAAGAGCCAGTGTTACCCCTTTTCTTTATTCTGCAGCACCCACACTTTCCACTGGGTAACAAATTGTAAATTTAAGCCTTAACACCAGGACTGGCAACCAGAGAATCACACGTGTGTGGCTGCGTCTCTTCCACAACGTTGTCACCAGTTAACTCAGGACAGCTCCCCCCGCCCTCGCCGCTCCACGAACAGCCCAGGGAGCTGACACGGCTCCTCTGCCCCGAGCCCCTCGTGTCAGGACACACTGCTGCTGGCTTGGACACAGAAAGGAAATACCTCAAGCTACAAGAGTAACAAGCACATCACTAGTTTCTACGTAGGATATGAAATACCTTTAAAATTCATATTGCGTGGCTGTTCTGACAGAAAATACAACCCAAAGGCTATCAAGAGGCTACAGGGAAATATATGACCTTAACATCTACCAGAAAGCCAATGCTTTTCCCAGTCTCCCGAGTAAAATAAAAATAAAATAAATACTCATTTGGGAATTTGCACCTGCTGAGTTTCAGCTGGGTTTTTTCAAGGAGAGGGAAAAGTGCACATGGAGTATATTAAACTCAGCTGTTCCTAAAAGGCTGTTTCTCCATGAGTTGGAGCTACGGGCATGGAGCAGCCGTGTGCCATGTCAGTGCCCCAGCACTAACAGAGTAGGGATGTGTGAGCTGCTCCAGTCTGGCTGCACAATGGCACCTGCTACGGGCATGCACCTGTCCAGGGCTGAGAGCTCTGTCCACAACACCTGAGAGGAATGGCACGTGGATGGCTGGGATGACACGCCGAGCCCGGCACGTTAGTTCAGACAGGATGAGGTGTGAGAGTCTCCTGTGAACTGGAGTAGGAGAAAAGCTGGAAGGTGATTTACATTTCAAAACATCGGTTGCTGGATAGATAATCTAAATTTGGTACAATTCAATGAATTCAAAAATCATTATAAATTTTCAAATCCAGGTCACAAAAGACTGCTGCAATTATTAAGGATCCAAAACAGCATCTGAGCTTCTCTCTTCCCCGCTCCTCCCACCTGAAAAAGGGCAGGAAGGACTCTGTGGTCCCCTCCCTTTGGGAGGTCGGTGTCACTGTGTCACCCCACTCAGCCAGACAGTGTTACGGTGTTTCCATCCATGTCACTGTGTCCCCCTGCTCACACCAGGCAGCACAAAGGTGTTTCCAGTCCAACGGGTCAGTGTCAATGCAGCAGCTGCAAAATGACTCTGGACTGCAACATGCAAGAAAATGCTCCCCAGCTGTAGCAGCCCAGGGCAGGAGGTGAACCACTGACCAGGCACGAGAGGGGACAGCAGGCAGCACTGGGTCACCTGCCACAAAACATCCCCAGGGAATTCATCTGCTCCAGACAGGCTACAGAGACCAACCCAGAGATGTCAGTGTCGGGAAAAGGCAAGGAAAAGTCCCAAACAAGCATCTTTGGGTTAAAACAAAGAATCGGTTCTGCTACCAAAGAGTGGAAGCTGCCCTGGAGGGGCGGTGGGATATGGCTTCACCCAACAGCGACGCTGCACACGGCTACAGTTTGTTCTTAAAAAGCTGCTCCTGAAATCCTCAGTCACAGCCAAGTAACTAAATTAAGTCTAATGTTGATAACTGAAAGATTATGAAAATATTTGTTTTTGTTCAAACCATGTAAAAAATCCTCAATAATACATCGTAATCTTCTCTTTTTAAAACTAAACTGGAAGATCAACTCTCAGCATATTTAAGTGTATTACACACAATATTTTGTGAATTAAGATTTATTGATTTCCATTGTATTTGCTTTAAATATGGTTGAAGCTGACTGCAGAAAAGGGATGGTGAAATCTTTAAGTTAAAAGTAAACTAATGGTGAAAGAACATCACCTCTGGCTTCCATCCGTGCCTCGTTTAGCATGTTTTATCAATAAGTTCCAGGACTGTCACATCCAGGGATGTTGGAGGCCTCTCCCAGCAGTGTCCTTAGCTTTGTGTCATTTTCCTGTGCCAGAGGTGAGCGTGCTTTCAAAAATACTGCCACTTCCCAAGCACCGTGTCTTTGATTGCATCGACATACTGAGTGGGGACCCAATAGACCCAGTAGTAAGATGCTTCTGTTGGGCCCAGCTGAAATGCCTGCAATTAAAAATGACAACATTTACACATGGGAACAAACTGCTGGCCCAGGGGACAGGCACAGCTCGTCCACTGCCAAACCAGCCCGGTCTGTCCCACACTACAGCTCTTGGGTGGGCAATTAAAGGAGCAGACCAGAAAAACAAGAGCTGCACAGCACCAATAAAACAATGACCTCTTCCCTTTTACAACATCACAGCAGCAACCAAAACTCACGGCCAGTTTCAAGAACATGAGGAAACTATTCTGGAACACAATCTGAAGAATAACTCAGAGTCTCTAAAGAGATGACAGAGCTGAGAAGCCAAAACAGGAACTAAACAAGACAATGACTGTGTTTTTATAGCCATAACATTTCATAGGATTTTATATTTAGATATAATGTCCTATACTCAACTTCTCTCCTATGCCCAGGAGAGGAGCACCACGGCGTGCCAGAACCTCTGTCCTTGCTGTGGGATAAATTTATTGCAACATGTGCTGAAGAGGACATTTTCTCCCATGGATGAACAAAAATTAAGTATTTGGACAGAGACTACAGCACTACCCTTCTGCAGGCAATGATTCTAAGGTAAAACATTTTTCTTTTCTCCCCCTAAAGGAGGAAACAGACTTCTTACAGAAAATAAATGTACTTTAACGTTAGAAATTAGTTACTGCACTTTGAAAAAAACCATAGATTGAAAGAAACAGAAAACAATTCAGTACATTAGCACAGCTCTCTTCTGAAATGTTTCTTTGCTAGATCCAATGCCAGTTGTTCAAAAAATTACAGTTGTGAAAAAATACTGCAGCATCAAGTCCCTTTTTCTTTTAATCTGCAGCAAGGCCTGTTGTTTATATAAATACCACAGACACCAGAAATCAAATCAGGTATTGAAAAATATGGTAGAAATCACGAGCTATGTGTAAGTATTTTTACTGGTTTAACACTGTCACAGTCAGAAGATACAAAATAATGCTTAAACACTTCATGTTCGTGTGAAACCAGCCCAGACTTCCAAACAGCAGCAGATACTCAATATGGACTCAAAATATTGACACTGTGACAGCAGTTCACATCCCCATCCCCATGAGGCTGGAACCACCATCCACTTCCAACCTGCTCCAATCTACAGCCTCCCTGGTGTGTTCTGCATGAAGGAATTAGATGGATATAATTAAAGTAGAGCTGTTACTCACCATCATGTGATAATCCTCATGGCCTTCAATAGGTTCACTCACCACATTTTTAATGGACCCCATGGGTAATTTTTCTGTTCTCTCTACATTAAAATTGATCAGAGTATTATTTCTGATGTGTGGGGAAGCAATACTTCATATCACTTTCATGTGTCACCTCCCTTGATGCCAAAACCCCCTCAGGTCAGCAGTCCCCTCTCAGGTGAGTTTGGGTACCTGGACCTGGCAGCACCAACCCCCCCAGCTGGCACCCCAACAACGTGAGAGAACCCAAAACACAGTTCCTCTGCACCACAAGAAGCACTTCAGTGTTCCTGATTTGGGCCTAGACTGAGTGAGGGGAAAACCCTGGCTTTGTTTAATGTTTTCCCATAAGGAACAAATCCCCTCAGAACAGCAGAATAGCTCATCTCAGTGGAATCTAGTCTGGGTCTGAGAATATTCAGAACCAACTACCAAGGATTATATTGAACTCTACAGATAAACAGCAGGGCTGAAAGCTGGTGAAGAAAGGCTGACCTAACTCTGAAAGCCTAGGCCTGGCTTTCCCCTGAGGCAGTGTTCAGAGAAGCACTGGCAAAGGGATGTAAAAGAGCAAATAGGGACAGAAACAAATAGAAAAAAAAAACAAAAAAGGCTACAATTATATAGCAGAGTAACATCAACCAGCCACAGGCACCAACAAGAGCAACTAAGTACATGGTCCAGGGCAGAGTTTTCCTGTCAGCTCCGTCCTCACTTTTCTGAACACTTAATTTCAAGATCCTGCCTTTCAGTTCCAGTGTTCAGCATCAGCCTAAAATTATCTACTTAGATACAAGACAAAGAACACCCAAAACACTCTACAAAGGACAAACCAAACTCTGAGTTCCTGAGATAGACCTAATTGATTTGTGTAATCAATAAAAAAGCACCTACTCAAAAAAGGCACATAGGGAGATAAACTCAGTGATGTAAGGACAAACTCTCTCTGCCTCAGTGCTGTAACTAAGCCTACTTAGACTCATGAGTTCATTCGTGAGGTAAAAACTCACTTTGCCCTCGTTCAGGATCCCCCAAATCAATTCCTGCTCAGAGTATCCCATCAACAGACAAAATCCACATTATCAATGCCTCTGCAGAACTGACCAGAGCCACGGGGCAAACTTCGTGCTACAAGCACCTGTGAGGCCCAGGGAGGCTGCAGGGGGAAGAACCAGCTCCAGCTTTCCAACACCAGCAAGTGAGGAGCTGTGTGGACACCCAGGTGGGTTTCCTTCAGCCTGTACCTGCTAGCCTCTGCCATGCATTTCTCAGAGCAGGAAGGAGGTTTTCCCAAAACCAGCCAGCAATTACAGCCATTCCCTAGAGGAAGTAATCTGCTGCTAATTTGGGGAAGTAGGGAAACAGGTTACGGGAAAGATGGATGACTACAAGAAGAATCAAATTTCAAAGCTTAAGGAACACTAATCTAGAATGCCACAGAAACACTACACTTGAAACTCATCTGGAAGGTGAAGGAAGACATTAATCACCTAAACACTAAGAATGGATTTAGAACACAGGATCAGTAACAGAAACATCTGCCTCCCCAACCTAGAGAGCAAAAAACACACCCCAATACCTCATTCCATCACTTTGCCCAGGAGAGAAATGACTGCAACTGAGACCAAGAGAGGTTTTAGAGCCAGAAAGATCTTCACAGTCAAGTCTGTCCTACAAAGGAAAGGTCAAAAACTTCCAGGATTTCTGCTTACTTTGGAAATACTGTACCAGCTGGAGGTAATATTACCATCCAATTAGGCTACTTTGCTGGGACAGTGAGCAAGCACTTTTATTCCTCTTACTCATCACTATATATTGGCCATCCTGGTCAAACTGAAGGAGCACAGCTTCCTTGAGAGGCAGGGGGTATCCCAGAGTCCCATTTAGCCTCAGGTGGCAACTGAGGACCATGCAGCCACTCACCCCCCTGCCCTGCTGGGATGGAGAGGAGAACTGGGGAAAAAAGTAAAAAACCTCACAAGTTCAGGTAAGAATAGTTTAATAACTGAAACAAAGTAAAAAATACTACTACTACTGATCATAATAATGGCAATAAAATAAAAATGAAACCCAAGAGAAACCAGTGATGTCCAGCATAGCAGCTCCCCACCCACTGACCAATGCCCAGCCTGTCTCTCAGCAGTGACCAGCCCCTCACAGCCAACTCCCCCCAGTTCATACTGGACACGATGCTCTGTGGTATGGGATATTCCTCTGGCCAGCTGCCCTGGCCCTGCTCCCTCCCAGCTCCTTGGACAGAGCCTGAGACACCAAACAGTCCTTGACTGTGCAGCAACAACCAAAACATCAATTCTTATCAGCATTATTCCCACCCTGAATCCAAGCCAGCTACTGGGAAGAAAACTCACTATATCCCAGCCCAAACCAGGACACAGACATCCTCAGCAAGGCACGTTATCCCCACGTCAATCCCAGCTCTTCCCAGCACCACTCATGACTGCAAACTGACCCTCTGCACAGCACCACAGTTGTGCCTCACTGGGACAAGACACCTGAGCAATTCTGGCTGGAAGGACAGAGAGTGCCACAGATGCCAGCACTCCTGGTTTTAATCCCAGTTCTGAGATTCCCTTCTGAGTCTTGGCCAAGCCATTGAGCCTCTGTGTGCTCTTGGCATCAAGACCATGTTTATGGAGTACTTTTGAGACATGCCAGAAATGCCAAATATCACCATTTACATTTGGAGCCAGGAATAGCACATTGGACCATTAGTCTGCTGGCACCACTGAACTCCAGTTTTTCAGGAAGAGAAGTGGAATATCAAGTACTACTCAATGATCTGGGAGAATGGGATGTCAGAAGAGGAATCAAAGTTTCATTTTGAAGCGCTGCAATACCACCGTCATTCCCTAAACACAATTCAGTCACAGCAGAGGCTTTTCTAGGTCACACAATTCAGTCACAGCCCAATTACCAACTGTTCACCCCCAAGGTTGAGAGGTGCTCACCTTTTGTACCAATCCACAGCTGGTCTTGCTCGAGTTTAAAGGTCAATCTGACTTTCCCCCCTGACTTGTTGTACATGCCGGACAGCGGCACCGTCGGCAGGCGCTCCTGCAAAGGGACACAGGCAGTCATGCTGAGGGACTGGCACAGACAAGCTACATTCTCTCAATGTTTTAAGCATAAGGACCATCCATCTTTCCAGCTTTCTGCTAAGACAGCAAAAAACCAATTCAACCAGCAGAGAAAGGTCTCAAACCACGAAAAAGTCTCTTCTCTCACTCTGAGTGTCTCGAGCCCATATTCACGCACCTGCACGCCTTTGACAGAAGGCATCACATCATCAGGTTTTCCTTTATCCAATACTTTTCTGTGTTGCTACAATATAAAAACAGAAATTAAATTCACAGAAACACAACAGAGCTTTGTGATGTACTTGCAGCTGCTCCTCTGACCACATCCTGAGAGCACCAAGAGACAGCTGAGGGCTGTCCACAGGCATCTATCACATGGGCACCAGTTATTTTCAAACTTAACTGAGCACTTTCTAAGACAGTCTTAAAGAAATTACAAAAATGAAAAGAGCCCCCACATAATGCCAAGGGTAACAACTGTTCTAGAATATACAGACACATAAATATATCTCTATAAAAAAATGCAGTAATCCTGAGTCCCACTCTCACCTCGTACACACCAAACCACAGAGCTGGCATTTGGTATTTTGATAGTTTTAACAGGCAAGTGCTACATCTAGTGAATGGCAGAAACCCTCCATGTCTGCCAGTGCAACCCAGCACCAAACTAGAATGGATTAGAGCAACATAACTAATAAATACACAGCCACAGCTTGTACCTGGCTGGGTCCCTTTAAGCAACAATGGGACTCAGATGATAAATGATAGATGATAAATGATAAACCACAGAACACCAACAGCATGTTTCATAGAGACTGCAGTTCAAGGGTGCACTACTTAATTTTAACTAAATTTGTTCTGAGGAAGGTATAAGGTTGATAATACCTTGAGCTGGAAATCCTTTACTAGCCCCACCACCAAACCAGCCTACTGAGCTGTGCTCCAAGATAGGAAAGGAGAATTCAGCACCCACATCCCCTTCAGTGCTGGGACAGCTGCAGGAGCTGCTCTCTTGGTGTTCACCTTAAGCAGTTTCTGGAGATCAAATTCTTTTATGCCAATAAAAATTAGTTAGATTTTAGACTGAATTAATCTGGACTGTGTTTGCACTAACAACCATCAAATATTTCTGTTATTTGCCATTTTTTGTCTGAAATGTTGGGCTGTGCCTGGCACCATGAGCAGTGTCTTGCAAAGCCCCATTCCCTGCTGGGCTAAACACTTCCCTGCTGCTGAACTCCCCTGCCCAGAGCCCTTCCAGCGCTGAGCTGTCAGAAATGAACCCCCAGCGTGCTCTGAGGAGGAACAGGACCCAGAGTTGCCTGCAGAAAAAACACATACAGCTCTCCCACATCAGCAATTATTGAGACACTAATACTAACCTTTTGTCTGCAAAGTGGCTCCTTTTTGTTTTCCTCAGCTTTGACCTCCTGTTGAGCAGCTTCTTTGGGTGTATTTACTGCTAACACATCGTTGATGGTAGAGCCCACAACCATTATTTTTGCTCCGTTCGTTACTTTGATTTCCCGCAACGTTTTCTCCTCTGGCAGAAGTCCCTTGAACATAACTTTCTGCATGGCCGGCGGGAGGCCTAGAGATAAGCACAGCGATTAGGAGCCCGCGGGGCGGCAGGGAGGGCGCGGGGGAGGCGGCGGCAGTCCCAACACACCTGTGAGCGAGTGGATCTTCTGCTTCAGCTCGGCCCCCGTGCTGTCCAGGCAGAACTTCACGTCGTACTTGTTCTTGTTCCAGATCACCTTCAGCTCCACCAGCTCCCTGCCGCTCTCCGCGTCGCCGCCGTTGCTGACAGACGCCTGCAGGGGCTCCCGGCGCTCCTCGCCCTCCGGAGACCTCCCCGCCGCCGGCGAGCCGCCCCCTCCGCCGCAGCCCAGGGGCAGCTGCTGCGCCTCCGCCTCCATGCCCGGCTCCTCGGCACCTGCGGGGAGCGCACAGGAAGAGCCCGGCCCGAGGGACGGTGCCCGGCCCGGCCGTGCTCCAGCCCCGGAGCGCCGCCCGCAGCGTGTCCGGGGCCGCCCCCATCCCATCCCATCCCATCCCGGCCCGGCCCGGCCCGCCCCAGCCGCACCGGTAGGGCGGGCACCCGGCACCTCGGACACTCAACACCGCGGGCACCCGGCACCGCCGGCTCCGGGCACCGCCGGCTCCGGGCACCGCCGGCTCCGGGCACCGCCGGCTCCGGGCACCGCCGGCTCCGGGCACCAGCCCCGCACCGACACTGTCGGCCCCCGACACCGTCGGCTCCCGGCCCCAGCCCCGCTCCGAGCCCCGCGGAGTCCCGGCCCCGCGCGTACCATCGGCGGCGGCAGCGGCGGCGGCAGCCATGATGATTGTGTACAATCTCCGCGGGGCACGCCGGGAAACGCCGCCGCCGCGCCTGGGCCGCGCCGGCTCCCGTAGCCGCCCCCGCCCGCCCCTCAGCGCGGGGGCGGTGCGGACCCCGCAGACCGCGCCCCCGGGGCGGGGGCGGTGCCGCGCGGGGAGGCGGGACGGGCGCCGGTCCCCCCGCTCGGCGCCGCGGGCACCGGGGCCCTCCCACGCGGGCGGACGGGGGAGGGCGACGGCGCCTTTAAGAGACGCCCCGCCCCCGGCGCGGCGCGCGCACTGATTGGCTGAGGCGGGCGGAAGCGGCGGCGTGCGCGCGGAGCGATGGCGCGAGCGTTGCGCGCGCTGCGCGGGGCAGCGGGAGCGGGATCTGGGCCCGGGCCCGAACGGGGGCCGCGAGTGCGGTTCGGGCCCAGCCCCACAGGTAACCGGTGCCTCCCCAGCCCCACTCCTGCCCACCCTCCCCCGGGGTTCCGCTGCGGCGGGGGCGGCGCTTTGGGTTCGAAAACGTGAATTCGGACGCTCGAGGGGCGTGTGCGGGGAAGGCACTTGCTGGCTCCATGGGGAGCTACCGGGCTCGCCCTGTAGGCACCTCCCTGTGCCCTCCGGGCTGTGCGGGGTCTCTGCTGGCAGTCCTGTTCCCTGGGACGTGCCGGCCCACAAGGGGTTTCCAGGTCACTTCAGCGAGTTCGTTCCTGGAAGGAGTTACCCAAAAGTCCTTTCCGTAGCTAGGGCCCCCGGAGCTGCGTCTGTGCGGTGCAGCTCTGGCCCCGGTAACCTTGGGGACCCACTGCCATCGCAGTCAGCATCCATCACCCTTCCAGCTCACGTTTAGAACTCTACCCTGGGCCACCTTTGTGACCAGCTCCTCTGATTTCCCCGCGATTACAGGTTTTCTGCATTTGGGTGGCCTTAGGACTGCTTTGTACAATTATATCTTTGCCAAAAAACACCAAGGGACCTTTATTTTGAGAGTGGAGGATACAGATCAGAATCGGGTGGTGCCCGGAGCTGCGGAAGGAATAGAAGATATGTTGGACTGGGCAGGTATTTAGAAACGTCTTTCATTTTTCACTTACTGAACGCTTCTCTTTTAGAGATGAACAGCACTCACACTGAGGGCGGGTGTGACTCTGTCTTTCTGGGGACTGTTGTGATGGCCCAGCTGTTCAGTCCTGCTGTGCTCCTGTTCTAGGTATCCCCCCCGACGAGAGCCCGTGCCGAGGCGGCCCCCGCGGTCCGTACGTGCAGTCGCTGCGGCTGGAGCTGTACCGAGGTGCCAGCGCGGCGCTGCTGGAGAGCGGGGCTGCCTATCGCTGCTTCTGCACCCCCCAGCGCCTGGAGCTGCTCCGCAGGGAGGCCCTGCGCTGCCAGCACACCCCGCGGTACGAGCCCCTGCCCCCGGGCACCTTGCGGGCTGCACACTGCCCAAATGACAGCCGTGCAGCAATGGGGTCGTGTGTCACTGCCCGTGGAGAGACAAACCTGCGCCACCTTCAGAGGCTTTGGGGAGCGCCCTCCCGAGATGAGGTGTTTGACTGGACACGTGCTGGGCAGGTTACAGCTGAAATTCAGGGATCGGTGTAGGTTTTTGGGAGTGTAAAAATGACTGATGGGGTTGGGCTGTTCTGAACTGAGACTGTTGTTCTCATCTCCCAAAGATATGACAACCGGTGTCGGCACCTGACGCCCGCGGAAGTGGCCCAGAAGCTGTCACAGGGCCTCGACTACGTTGTCCGCTTCCGGCTGGAGAAGGGTGTGGAACCCTTCCAGGACCTGGTCTATGGCTGGAACAAGCACGAGGTGGCTGAGGTGGAAGGCGACCCCGTGATTCTCAAGGGGGACGGGTTCCCCACGTACCACCTGGCAAACGTGGTGGATGACCACTACATGGGCATCACCCACGTGCTGCGCGGGACCGAGTGGCTGACCTCGACCTCCAAGCACCTGCTTCTCTACAAAGCCTTTGGCTGGGAGCCCCCTCAGTTTGGGCACCTCCCGCTGCTGCTGAACAAGGACGGTGGGAAGTTGTCCAAGAGGCAAGGGGACATCTTCCTGGAGCGCTTTGTTCGGGATGGCTTCCTGCCAGAGGCACTGCTGGACATCGTCACCAACTGCGGCTCAGGATTCACAGGTAACACCACAGGCTCCTGCTTGCCAGGTCACTTGGTGCTGACTTTGGCAATGGGTTGAGTTTATTTTAATAGCTAAGAACTTTGTCAGTGTTTGAAGGGGTGAGGAAAAGGGTGCCAGTGACCAGTCAGCACTGAAATGCCACCAGGGCTTTTGCGGAGCTCCTGTGAAAGGAACTGGAATGGTGGAAACCTCTCTGCCTCTGTGCAGCCTTTTAAATTGAGTCTGGTGCCTAATGGGTTCCCACCTGGGACAACCCTCACCTCGAAGCGGAAAAACTGTCTGTGAACTCTTGGGAAAACTTGTATGCCGTGGATAATAATTGCAGTGCTGTCTAACATCTGCCCCACTTCTTGTTTAACCTGACAGGTCAGTCTCCTTTTGTGGCTCTTGCTGTGTGGGGATCACAAATTAACTCATGTTTCGGGAGCTCTGCTTGGGATTGAAATCTTCTTGGGCAATGAAGCCATCTGGCTGAGTGTTACTTCTCTTTGTCTGACTGAGGAGGGCGGCGGAGCCAAGCGGAACGTCCCATTTCCCAGTGCCTCACCAGCAGCTGGCAGAGCCTGCTCCTGGGGAGGGGACAGCGTTCCCTGTGTGCCTGCTGCCAGCTCCCTCCTGCCTGCCAGGGGTGTCCCTGCTGCTGCTGGCACTGCACAAGTGGCTGTCCTGTGTCACCTGTCCTGGGCGATGCTGCTGCCCCAGCCTGAGGCCTGCGGTGAGAAGGAGTGGGAGAGGGGACGTGTGTGATTCCCTTTGGGTTCTGTTGCAGAGAAGCAGATGGGGAGGACTTTGGAAGAGCTGATCTCACAGTTTGAAATAGGCAGAATTACCACCCATTCTGCCCTCCTGGATCTTGAAATGCTCCCAGAATTCAACAGGTAAAAAATCAGTGGTAGCTTTTAAATGTAGTGAACAGCACATCAGTGAGAATTTATTCCTAGCACTTAGCTGTGGCTGGAGGTTTTGTTTGTGGGATCAAGCATGGTCTTGATGCAGCAGCTTTTGGGCTGTGCTATAGGGAAGTATAAGTTTGTGCTCACACCATTTCTTCCTCCTCTTGGGTCCTGTGCTTGGACACTGATGTTGGGAACACTGTGAAAGGCTAGGGAGAAGGGTGGGTGTAGCTGGGAGGATGCAAAATCTTTAGTTTCAAAATAACATCTAAAAGGAGATAACACTTCCAGAAGGTTCTTCTGCAAGTACACTCGTGCTGCTGGGACATTGTGCTGCTAAGAGTGGCCTCATCTTCAGTTTACTGTGGGGCGCCAGAGCTAAATGTTTCATTGTAGAAATGAATGTGGTTTAATGTTGTTTTTCTAACGGTTCCACAGTTTTAACTGGTAAATGTGGTTGGGGTGACTAGATCAAATCTAACCCAAAGCAGTCCAAAAGCAGGTTTCTTCTCTGTTGCAGGATTCACCTCACCCGTCACATCGAGAACGAAGGGCTGCGCCAGAGGCTCGTTAGGGAGCTGCAGGAGCTGGTGAAGCACATCTATGGGGATCAGCAAGTGGACCCAGAGGTTCTGGAAAAGGAATACGTGGAGCGAGTCCTTCTGCTGAGAAAAGTATGAGCAGTGATAGCACTGTGTCACCATTCTGGAGCTGAGGTGGTGTGGGATTCCTGGATGGAGCTGTGCTGTGGCATAGCCTGCACACAGCTGTGTCATGGCCTGCTCCAGTGCTCGTGTGCCAGCTGGCTGCCAAAATACCCTGATACAGGCAGCTGGCCTGTGGGAATGGGCCTGGTGAATGTCCTGGTGGTCTTTGCAGAGTTATAAGCTCATCCATACCTTGCTGAGCCAGCAGAGAGCTCCCTCATGGAGAGACAACATGTCCCTGCTGTGAGAGGGATCATGGAACTGAGGGTGCTTTTGAAGACCTCTGTGCTTCCTACTGAGAGCAGAACTGTGGGTAGTGCTGGATCAGGTCAGCTGTGGCTTTGTCTAGATAAGCTGACAGTCTCCAAGCTGCTCTTCTCCTGTAGCCCAGGGAGCAGCTGGCTTGGGGCAGGAAGGTCCAGCCCCCAGATCCCTCATGCCAGCTCACCTCTCCCCTTTGCTGACTGGGCAGCGTAAGGTGTTCTGCTTTGCTGCTGCCCTGTGCCTTGGAGGCAGAGTCCAAGCAGCCTCTGCTGAGGCAGATGAAGCTGCTGGTGAAACCAGTGTGGTTTGTGTGCTGGGAGCTCAGTGAAGGGGCTGAGTGCTGGCCAGGGAAGGGTGAGCCCAGCTGTTCCCAGTCTGCCCCTGGGATGCTGCTGTAGTATCTGGGAGATTCCCTGTGAAGGATGAAGCCCTCTTTGTAGGGGCAGGACCTGACTGTCCCAGCATGATGGCTGTGTGGTGGCAGTGGGACGGTGACTCATGGCTTCCCACTGCCTGGTGAAGGGGCAGATGAACATAATCAGCCACTTCTCCAGCCAGCTCTGAGTCAGCCACACATGGCTCAGCACCTTGGGGACAACCACAGCCCTCTGAGCTGCCTCTGTGTCCCTGCTCTGAAGCTGGAAAACTCAGCTGCCTCAATGTCAGCTGGTGACATTTCTGCCGAGCAGCACGAGCTACAGGGCACTGGTGTGGGGGGAGTCTCTAGCTTGGTGTGAAGCCCAGGCTGGATAGGTTTGCTTTCCCCACAGTGTAACCCTCTGCCTTGACAGCTTTACTTTCTTTCCCCAGGGTCACATCAGCCTCCTGAAGAATCTGGTGTCGAGTGATTACTCTTACCTGTGGGTCAGGCCTTCGGTGTCCCGACAGCAGCTGCAAATGATTTCTGCAGAAGTAGATGAAATAGGAAAACTAGTCTTAGGGTAAGTATGCTGCTGCCTCAACTCCTCATCTCTGAAAATTGTATTATTAAAAAGCAGTCAGAATTCTGCTTTTTCTGTGGTTTTCCAGGTTCTTGCCATAATTTTGTGATTTAAACTTCCTCTTTTGAATGAGTTCTGCTTCTGGTGAGCAGAGCGCACCCTGGCACAGTGATGGTGTGAGGGGTAGGAATCCTGTGGTTTTCTTGTCCTCAGACTGTAAGGACACCTTCTTTCCTAAAGGCTCATGACAAGGCAGGCAGCTACCTTGACCGTGGAGGAGTTGAACAAAGACCTGAGAAACCTCCAGAAGCAAACCAGAGAGACCAAGTACAGCAGCATGATGCAGTTCCTCCGCTTGGCACTCAGTGGGCAGCAGGTACAAACAAGAGGTCTGAGAATGGGACCTTTTCCCTTTTTCCCCCCTTTCCTTTTTTGCCCCTGTTTTCTTCCCCCCCCTTTTCTTTTTTGCTCCCTTTTCTTTTTCCCCCCCCATTTTCTTTTTTTCCCCTCTTTCTTTTTTTTCCCTTTCCTTACCCTTTTTTCCTCTTTCCCTTCCTTTCCCCTGTTTCCTCTTCCCTTCCCTCTCCCATTCCCTTTCCCCTTTTCCCAGCTCTCTTCTCCCTGGTACCAAGATGCTGGTACTGGGACACCTCACAGGGCCCACATCAGTTCCATGTGGTGCACACGTGCCAGTACCCAGCTGCTCTGGCCATAAGAGCTGTTCTGCACGTTTGGGAGCAGCAGCAGTGTCACAGCGTGAATATGCTGGTTATGAATCTAAAGTCAGAAAATCATCTGGAGCAGCCATAGGGAGCATTGGCACGGTTGTAGGTTTGGGGCAGAACTGGGATTTTATGTGCAATCTGCTTTCACGGAGCTCAAACCCAAGTTTTATGAAAGTTCTCCAAAGCCTAATCCTGGCTCAGCTCTGGCATTAATCCTTCAGGTCCATCTGACCAGGGCTGGCACTTGCCTTCAGGAGGAGAAACCCCAAAGCCTTGTTTGAGCCGCTCATGAACCCCCCTCCTTGCTCTGACAGCGACCCGAGAGCAAATCGCTCCATGGGTTCCGTCGGGATGGCACAGAACTACCACTGGGAAGGGCCAGTTCCACGTGGGCAGTGACTCCTTCTGTGTTTGCAGCACGGGCCGAGCGTTGCCGAGATGATGGTGACTTTGGGAGCCAAGGAAGTGAGTGGCCGGATCCACAGAGCACTGTCCAGCTGAGTGGCCGGATCCACAGAGCACTGTCCAGCTGAGTGGCCGGATCCACAGAGCACTGTCCAGCTGAGTGACCGGATCCACAGAGCACTGTCCAGCTGAGTGACCGGATCCACAGAGCACTGTCCAGCTGAGTGACTGGATCCACAGAGCACTGTCCAGCTGAGTGGCCGGATCCACAGAGCACTGTCCAGCTGACAGGACCGCACTGACACTGCCAGGCCGCTCTCGGATGGCACAGGAGCTCATGCCATTGTCCTCCACCTGTGGTTTTGATCTCAGCACGATTATCTCTGATCAGATGAGCTGGGCTTTAGATCAGGCAGGTGTCCATGCTGTTTCCAGGTCTGTTTGTACCTGCACTAAACACAAACCACTTTGTCTGGAAGAGAAACCAAATCCAAATTCAGCTGTGTCCTGCTGTCACTTTGTGCATGGAGCCTGGTTTGTACAGGGAGCCTGGTTTCCAGGGTGGGAGAAACATTTATCAGCATTTAAATTCAGACCACGTGGACAGGAAGTAACTGCTGATAGCAGCAGATGAGTCTCTTTTTGGAGATAGCTTCACAATCAGGGTACCTACAGCTACGACAACACAGGTCCCCAGTAAATGCTGTGTGGGGAAAGTATTTTTATATATAGAAATATATATGTATTTGAGCTTCTACCTTCTTAGCTGCCATGGTGTCCTGCCAAGCTAAGTGAGCTGCTTGGAGAAGGGAACTCTCCTCCCTGTGTACTGTGTCATATGTGTGGTTCTGCTAAAAATATCCCCGATCCAGAGATTGGAATGTCTTTTCCTCTTTTGTCTGATGCCCTTTTAATTATTAAATTAATGTGGTAACTTTTCGTTCTGTTCTCACCAGTGCTCTGCACACCAGGGAGGGGAGGAGCTGCCGAAGGGGTTTGGGGGGTGTTTTACTGAGCCCACGCCCACAGTGAACACTTCCACACCACAAAATCTCACGTGGGCTTCCCCGGGGGCGTGCAAGGAGCGAGGGCGGGTGGATCTGCTTCCTGCTGGGGCGGAGCGGAGCGGGAGCCCATGGCCGGCACCGGGGAGCTGGAGCGGTGGCTCAGTGAGTGGGGACGGGGATGGGGCCCGGGGCTGCCTTGGCTGCTGGCACCAGTGCCACTTCCAAACTGGGTGGGCACTGGAGCAGCTCCAGCTCTGTCAGTGAGGGCCCATCATCTTCATGGAACCCCTTTAGGGTGACGTTCATGGGTGCTGTCGCTTATCTCTCTTGCCCAACTCTCCTGTCCATTCTCAGCCACCAAAGCTGGTTGAACAACAGGTTGGGGAGTGGATAAAGCAAAAAAATACTTTTTTCCCTCAATTTACTGTGTAAAAGGGAAAACAGTGTCTATGTTCCAACACAACATTTGCCGTAGGGTCCTGGGAGAGCTGCCTGGAAATACTTTTTAAGTTTCTTGTGCTAAAAGCGGTATCTGCTGTGGTTGGGTTGTGCCTGACTTTAAAAGTGTGCTTGGGACTGTAATTTTAGGTGGATTTTAGTAACAGCTGTCTCCTGCTCATCCCATTTCTGCTACTAAAAGCCCCAGAGCAGCAGCAGCAGCAGCGAGGTCTGAGGCGCTTCCTGCCCTGAGCCACTCGCTCACGCTGAGGCTGAGCTCTGCTGCTTCCTTTCTTATTTTTCTCCTTCTGTAAGACAAGGCCACTGACCCGAGTATCCCTGAGGAAAACTGGGAATGCATCCAGCGGTTCTGTGACCAGGTGAACGCCGACACAGAGGGGTAAGGCAGAGGCACAGCTCTTTGTGTTCGCTCGGGCTGTGTCTGGCTCTGAGCTTCCCTCGTGGCTGGGGGGAAAGGGGCCTGGGGGAAAAGGGGCCTGGGGCCGCAGTGTGGGGAGCTGGAGAAGGAGCTGGGAATGGGCTCGGTGGGCTCTGCTGCTCCCGGGAGTGGAAATGAGTTGGAAATAGATGTATGCCAATGTGGTTGGTGGAGGGTGATGCCTGGGAATGGGCTCAGACATCCATTGCTGGAACAACACCAGACGTCAGGTCCTGCTGTGTGTAGGACCTCAGTAGCCTCTCTGGAGTCTGGCCAAGGATTCCTGATGGGGAGTTCTGCATGGAAGCCCTGAGGGAGCTCAGCCTCAGCTTTTCCTTCCTGAGGGGTGGGTGATCTCTGCTGGGACTTCCCCACCTTCCAGCTGATAGTCTGGGCTCTGTGGGACGTAGCCAGGACTAATTAGGCAAATGACCTGTGGTCATCTCTGTGCTTAGAGCAGGCAGCTCAGAGCTCATAGTCTGGCACCTGTGTCATGCCCAGGAGCCAGCACAGGCTGTCAGCCGTCATCGAGGTGGCTGTGGAGAGCCAGCTCTCCTTGCCTGCCCAGAGAGATCCCCAGCCTGTTCCCACTGCTCCCTCCAAGGGACAGCCCCTGGGCACGGGGGAGGGCAGCACTGGGATCACTGGGCTCCAGCTCACCCCTCATGTGTGCCAGCCCCCGGCCAGCACTGTGCCCGAGGAAGGGGTGTCTCTCCTCTTGTGAATCCAGCAGTTGCTCTCCTCTGCAGAGCAAAACCAGGAGCATTTCTTTTTCCTGGGAACTTTGTGATCTGACTTGCTTCTGCTCCTCCCCAGCCCATTGCTTGCGCTGAGGCTGCTGGCACATAAAATCCAGTCCCCTCAGGAGAGGGAAGCTCTCCATGCACTCACAGTAAGTACTTCCATCCACACCTGGGAACAGAATTTGGTGGGTAGAACAGCATAGCAGACAGTACAGCTCTCTCTTCTCTAAGATGTCTCTCCTTTTCTGTTTTTCTTGGATGTCTCTCCCTTTTAACTTTCCCTTGCACAAGGAATACAGAAACCAGGGCAGAGCAGAGGGAGTAGCTGCTGTTGTTCCTCCCCACATCACTGCCGTAGTGTTTCTGTGGTCTGCAGCTCTGTCTGTGTGACTTGTGTCCCACCACAGGGCAGTGGCCTGGAAGTTGTTAGTGATAGGTAGAACAGAGCAGACAGCCTCAAACATGCTGCTGTAGAAAGCTGGTGAAGGAAAAATACGTGTCTTTGCTGCACAATTTTCTCAGTGTCTTGTATCTGTGAATGCAGTGCCAGAAAGTTCTTAGATTTAGGATTATAATGCAAAGTTTTTGAAAGCTCCCCAAGCCTGGTTTGTACAGTTCCTGTTGGTAACATTTTGTTTTCTGCAGGTGCTGGAGACCTGTGTGAACAACTGTGGTGACAGATTTCACGGTGAAATGGCAAAATTCAGGTTTCTGAATGAGCTGATTAAAGTGCTTTCCCCAAAGGTAGGTGGTGGTGGTTACAGGGCCTTTCAGGATGAGAAATGCAGCCCTGCTTTATCAGAGGCTGTGGGATCTTCTGGCCGTGTTCCTCTGCATCAGGGCAGGCCTGGGACCGCCTGAAATACCCTCTTGGCATCGCAGACATCGATTCCCCTTTGCGGAGGGTCCTGCACACATTTACCGCTGTCACATGTTTCATTTTCCATTGCATCAGCCCGAGGGCAGAGCTGCAAAAAGCTGATTTCAGAGAAATGCTCAACTGAAGAACAAAACCCTTTCTCTCAGTCCCAGGCTTGGTAATGAAATTCTAGTGAAACCACAGAGTTTAAAGATGTCACTGCAAACAATTCTGTCTGCTGTTCTGACAGGACAGGTATCCTGATACGAGTTTGAAATGCCTGATCTTGGGTAGGTTTGTGTTTTTATAATACGTTAAAGTGAGGGCTCGTAGGCAATAATGAGAGAAATTGGAGAAAACATCCAGTGCTGATAAAAGACCATAACTTTTGTTTCTGGTTTTGTTCAGTTTTCCTGTGCCTGGGGCTGGCTGGGGCCGATGGTGGGATTGCATTGCAGCAGTTAAGGGAAGCAGTTAAAGCACAGATCTGTTTTCACTAAAATAAAACAACTCTTTTGGATTTTGGATTCAATAACTAATCAGAAAAGTTTGAAGTGGTTTCATTTTGATTGTCAGAAAATATGTATGTAATTACCATAGCATTCCTTTTGTTTACAGCCACAGCTAAAGGCACTGTTCCCTAAACCCCCAAATACACCATTGACAGCACTGTGAATAAACTCTTGTGAATCCATTTTCTCCTTGGTCTGTGGACACAAACCCCTCAGGGCCAGATCCCTGTGCCAGATTTGGCACCAGTGCTTTGGATTTGACCTTAAAATTTTGTCTTTCTTTACTGTTTTGTTTTCAGTACTATGGAACTTGGTCTTCAGAAAAAGTCAAGTTGAGGGTCACAGAAGTGATATTCAGTTGGACAGTCTGGTTTCCTCAGGAAGTCAAAATCCGGGATGCCTATCAGATGCTGAAGAAACAAGGTTCAGTTCTGTTATTTCAGTTTCCTTTTTAGCCTCCCACGCCATGTGGTTTCCCCCCACAGATATCTGTCCCCTTCAATTTGTGACTCAGCTTTTTCATAACATGCTGTGTGTAAGGAAAAGAGACAAAGGCCACACTTCCCAGGCTGGTTGGGTACTGAAGGATGCATGGAACTGTTTAAAAGGATTTACCAAAGAACAGCCTCCCTGAGTCACAGCTCAGGCTGGCCTGGAGGCCTCTGTTCACACAGTGCTCACACTGTGTGCAGGGAAAAGGTACAGGACAAACTCAGAATGATCTTTGCCCTGGAATACTCTCCCAGGATTATGATAGATGGGTTCAGAGGGTTCCTGAGCTGAATTTTTTTATCCATTCCATTATATTTAATAGTCCTCGGTGGTAATCCAGAAATCCCATGCAAACCCCCCCACACTGTTGAGCATCAGGGTTCCAGCAGCTCAGGCAGCGCTGAACAGCTACTGTTACCTGTTCCAGGGATTGTTAAAGAAGATCCTAAACTACCAGAAGACAAAATTTTACCCCCCCCTTCTCCAAGACCTCAGAATTCTATTTTTGACACAGATGAAGAGAAATCCAAGGTAAACCTTAGAGTTTTCATGACGCCCCCTCTGATTTGTACTGATGAGAAAAGAGGCTTAGTAATATTTTGGGAGCTCCTACTGTTTCAAAGAAACTATCTCAGAATAATGTTGATCCTTCCTGTGGTACAACAGCTAGAGAATGCTGTGAGACTTTGTCAGAAATGTTTGCTTTGTAAAAAGTGAAACTTCTTTATAGAAAAGCATCAGTTTCTATGAAACCTTCCCAAGGAAGGGCTTCTCCAGGTCTTACAGAAGTTCTGCAGAGCCAGAGAGTTCCTAATCCCAACAGCCAAACTCTGTGCAGGCAGCATTATAACCTGAATTAAATCATGGGACAGGAGCCCACATATTTCCAGGATTACAGGAACTGGAGTGTCTCTGTGTGATGTGTGCCTGTAGCACAGTGCCCAGAGGCTGCTGCTCACTGCTGTCCCATCTCTGCCCTGACAGCTCCTGGCCAGGCTTCTGAAGAGCAGCCACCCCGAGGACCTGCAGGCAGCCAACCACCTGATCCAGAGTGTGGTTAGAGAGGTGGGAGCTCCTGGGGGAGAAGCTTGTTTGCAGCCAGGGAGGGTGGGAGGGCATGTGGCATTCAGTTTTTGGCAGGAGACCCTCTGTACTGGATCAGAGTACAGCCCCAGAGGAGGGGCCATTTTCAGTCTTCATTATTCTGAATTTACAGGATGGGACCATTTTGTTTTGTTTTGCTAAAATATGCCACTGTGAGGAAGAGGGAAGATGTGAATGTCTATAGCCAGGAGCCTGGGTGGTGGGACACTTCCCCATCAGGGGGATCCTGGCAGTAGGACTGCAGTAGTGGTAGGAAATTTCCAAAATAAACTCAGTTCCTAGGTGGAAAACAGCCACATCTGTACAGAAGTGCTTCTTTCCTGCACACAGTGTGTGTGTGCATGTCTGGCCTGTCCATTTTCGTGTTCCATCTGAAACAGCATCCCACTTCGCTGCTTAGGTAGGAGATTTGGTTTAACAAATCCCTCTGGTCATTTTGAGCACGTTGTTCTGTGTGGCAGAAACCACCAACTCCCAGCTCGGATTTTAAAGTCTCACTCATGCCTGTGGTGAGACGGATCCTGTATGGACCAGCACAGGGCCAGGGTGCCCTGAGTGGGGCAGGGGGATTCTCTCTCTGCCCTTGGCATGGAGGTGGGATGCAGCTGGGAGCATGTTCTCACCTGTCCTGCTTTGTGTCTCCTCCACCTGCAATCAGGTATTTATAGGAAGGAACTCCCCAAGTGTGACCCAGAGTGCCCCAGCCAAGCACATGCATTGGCTGTATCAGCCAAATCATCATCGACCTTTATTTCATTTTTCATCACAGGAACAAGAGAGGTCAGCTCAGGTGTCCCGACGAGTGAAGGCCATCAGCGAGGTTTCTGAGAATGTCAAACAAATGGATGAGTTACTGGAGAACTACAGGAGACAAGAATTATCCCCAGCTGACCAGGAGACCCTACAGGTAAATGTTCTCTTTAATGCTTAAATGCTCTTCTTCCTCCCTCTTCTGGAGGGAGCATCACTTTCGGGTAATCACGGAGATGCAGGTGTGCCTGGGGTCTCCTGAGCAGTGACATGAAACATTTCATCCCCAGACTCTGTTCCAGCGCTGTGAGAAGCTCAGGCCGCTGCTGTTCCGCCTGGCCAGCGAGGCGGTGGCTGACGATGAGGTTCTGGGTAAGAGCCAGCACAGTCCTTGCATTTCTTTGCAGCTCAGTTTGTCACCCTTGCTGTGACAGGGGTTTGCCTTTCCTCTGGGAGGGGAGTACTTGGGCACTTGGTACCCAAAGGTACAGGCAAAGCTCTGCGCTTTCCCCATGCCCAGGGGAATGGCACTGAGTCTCCTGCTGCCCCTCTAGGAGGAAGCTGTTCTCACTTGAAGCCCAGAGTTAAACAGTGAATCCGTTTCTTCCAGCTGAGGTGGTTTCCAGAGTTTTTGGAGTTCTGATGTTCAGAGAACTGAAGGCTTTTGAGGCCTTTTCTCTCCAGAGATTGAAGTTCTTCCTGCCTTTAAACACAGAAGGGAGAATATGTTTTAAATTTTGTAAGTGTAATAGTGAGGAGGGTCATAAGAGCAGAATCTTTGAATTCCACAGGTGTGAAACTTAGTCCTTCCCAGAGGATGGCGTTACAGTCCCGTCCATATGCTTTGAAAACCTGACTGAGGTGGTGATTGCTGAACAGACACCTGAAAAAGCAACCACAAGAGCTCAGCTGTGCCTTACACCTTCCTTTCACATCCACAGATGCCAGGGCTCTTCAGCTGGGGAGTGCTGGATTATAGACTTGAGTACACTGGGAAAAATGCAGAAGAAATGGCAGTAACTAGAAGTACTTTAGAGATGGGATCAGATTTCACAGTGATCTTGCTAAATGACAGAGAGGTCTGAAATCAGCAGCAGTGTGTGCAAAATGGAATGAAAGGCAAGTGAGGAGCTGAGGACAGGCTGCTCCACTGGCCTTTGCTGCAGGCAGGTCCTCAGGTGCACTGTCCCTTTCTCATGAGCAGTTTGGAGAGTGCTGTGGAACTGTCCTGCCCTTCCCCTTAGCACATCAGTGTTTTGTTTGTCCTCTCTGTCCCCAGCTGAGATCCTGCAGGCCAGTGACGAGCTCACGCGGGTGCTGGGGCAGTACAGGCAGGCTGTGTCCCTCGGGCAGTACAGGCAGGCTGTGTCCCTCGGGCAGTACGGGCAGGCTGTGTCCCGCCAGGAGAACGGCGATGGAGAGGGTTCATCCTCCAGCTCTGCCCACGTGCCAGGTGAGGAGCACCTGCAGCTCTGCTCCTGTGTGTCAGCGGGGAGGGGTTTGGAAGGGAATAAATGTGGAGAAAATCTTACAACACAGGAAAAACATTATGTAACCGTTGTCACCTTTTGCATTTCTGATGGCAATGTTCCTCTCTGGCTCTCTCTGTTCCCAGTGTGCCGACCAGCCCCGCGGCGCATGAAGAGCTACACCCTGATGGACTTCTCCGAGCTGGAGGCCACAGCCCAGCCTCCCTCAGAGCCCTTTGCAGACACAGCCTCGGCCTCCCGCCATGGCAGCACAACCTCCACGTGCCTGCTCGAGGAGGAGTTACAGGCCTTAGGTCTGTAGCCCAGTTCAGTGCTACCCTTCTTACTGGGGTTCGTGGTGATTCATAAAGAGAGGAGAGCTTTGGCTTTAATGTCAGTCCCAAGAGAAAGTAGAGCCTTTCAGTCCTATGTTTTGAGGAATACAGTGTCTTTAGTGGTGTTAGACTGTAGCCAAACCACGGTTGGACAGCAAAGGAAGAACCTGTGGAAAACCCTTGTATTCTGTAAATTATCTGTGGCATTTTGGCATCTTTCTTAGGTCTGAGCAGTGACAGCCAGCACTCCGTAATGGCTTCTTTCGTCACAATCTGCCATCTCCTTCTTCTTTTTTGTGCCTGGCAGGAGGAGTGTGAACTTCTCACAGCCTTCCCCTGTAGCTGACCCCACTTTACAGGACCCTGCTGGAGAGCTCTGTCATACACACCTTTCCTGCCACTTTATGGGCCCATTTGCCCTCTTCCCCCCTACTTTTTGAATTAAAAAAAAAAAAAAGTAAATCCACACCACCACTCAGCCCTCGTGCCAGTGTGCCTGGAGCAGGGGCTGTTCCAGGGATGCAGGGACATCCCCGACCCCGTTCTTCCTGGGCTCTGTGTGCGAGGTGAGGCAGGAGCGGGATGGGCGGTGGGAACGGCACCAAAGGGAGGATGAGGTGACGGTGCCGTGCTGGGGACCGGGCTGGGCGGGCGGTGCCGCGGGGACCGGGGGGCCCAGCGGGGCGACGGGCACAGCCCCACAGCCCCTGTGCCGGGGGGCCGGGGCTCCGCTCACCGCCGGGACCGCCCCGGGACCGCCCCGGGACCGCCCCGGGACCGCCCCGGGACCGCCCCGGGACCGCCCCGGGACCGCCCCGGGACCGCCCCGGGACCGCCCCGGGACCGCCCCGGGACCGCCCCGGGACCGCCCCGGGACCGCCCCGGGACCGCCCCGGACCGCGGAGCGTTTCCGGGTGCGCGGCGGGGCCGCGGCCGCTGCTGCTGGGGCCGTGTCCGGCTGTCCCCGGGCCGTGTCCGGCTGTCCCCCGCTGTCCCCGGCTGTCCCCCCCGCCCCGGGCCGCGGCGATGGATTTCTCGCGGTTCCTGTCGGACGAGTTCGAGGTGAAGGGCTGGGTGAACGCGGCGTTCCGCGCCGTGCAGCAGGAGGCCCCGGGCAAGGTGGACGCCCACGCCGCCACCCTGGTGATGAAGCTGCAGCTCTTCATCCAGGAGGTGAACAACGCCGTGGAAGGTGCGGGGGCTGGGCTGGGGGGCTTTGCTTGGCGTGGGGATGTGTCGGGCCGAGTCCTGTGCGGGTTTTGCGGCCCCGCTTCACCCCAGCTCGTGTGCTCCTGAGATCTGTGTCCTGGTACCTGGATCCTCCTGAGGTGCACAGGAGGTGATGACAGGGAGACCCGTGCGGGCCACCCCAGGGCGTGTTGGCGATCCAGGCCTGGCCTTGGCAGAGACAGAGGGTTCCTTACACCGATCTGGGGTCCCGTGATTATCCACCAGCACATCGGTGCTGAGCGCTGACAAACAACAGCCCCTGCCAGGCTGGGTTAAATGGGATAATGGGGAAAATTTCTTCCCCATAAGGTTTGTCCAGCCCTGGTACAGCCTGTGAGGGCAATTGTGGAGTCACCATCCCTGGAGGGGTTTAAAAGCCTCCTGTAAGTTGGTACCTGGGGACATGGGTTAGTGGTGGCCTTGGCAGTGCTGGGGGAACAGCACTGAACTGTTGGGAACAGTTGGACTCTGGTCTCAGAGGGCTTTGTGATTCCATGGTAAAGTACCTACTTAAACTTTAAAGAAACAGCTGAAGTTTTGTTGTTTGCTGTTTTGCTGTGTTGTGTTGTTTTTTTCAAGTACTGAAGATTAAATAAGATTATTGAAAGACTCCCCCATTCCTCCAAGGGCTCTCAGCACTCCTCACTGACTCCTCAGTGTTTCTGCAGAAACAAGCCATCAGGCTCTCCAGAACATGCCCAGAGTCCTCCGGGAGTTGGAAGTCTTGAAACAGGAGGCAACATTTCTGAAGGAGCAGATGATCCTTGTTAAAGAAGATATAAAGAAGTTTGAAGAAGACACAGCCCAGTCGATGCAGGTCAGTTCTTATAGGTTAGATATTAGAAAAAGGTTCTTCCCCAGAGGATGGTCGGGCACTGAACAGGCTCCCCTGGGCAGTGGGCCCAGCACCAAGGCTGACAATGTTCAAAAAACATTTGGATGATCCTCTCAGGCACATGGGATGACTCTTGGGGATGGTCCTGTGCAGGGCTAAGGGTTGGACTTGATGGTCCCTTCCAACGCGGCATATTCTGTGATACTTAGTGTTTATCTGCAGCTTGTGAAATTTAAAATTTGTGGAAAGGTGGATGTGACCCAGACCTGTGCAATCTGCATGTCCTGAGGAACAGCTGCTCAGGTGTCAGTTCAGAGCTGCTGGTACCTGGCTGGGGCACTGCTTTCTGCCTGGGGTGCAGAGCATTTTCAGGCAAAGTGGATACTAAAAGTACAAGACCAGAATTCAAACTAACCTAAACTAACCTTTCGTTGTTTGACTTTGAAAGTTGATTTTACATCTCTTGCATCTCAAGTTCTTTCTGCCCATTCCTTCCTCTTTGTAACGTCATAATCTTTTCATACCATTTTTTTTTTAAGTCCAAGACAAAAATAACTCTGCTGAAATAAGCATCCATGGCAGTCACCTCTTTTTTCAGCGGGCAACATAGTGTTGTTTTTTCTTCAGGTCTTGGTAGAGATTGACCAAGTGAAGTCTAGAATGCAGTTGGCTGCCGAGTCACTTCAGGAAGCAGACAAATGGAGCACGTTAAGTGCAGACATTGAAGAGACTCTTAAAACACAGGTAAATACTGAATTATTCTGTTTGGTCTTTGTGCCTTCAGCTTTCCAGTGAACTGCGTTTAAAAGTAGGCTTTAGAAGTGACTCTCAAACATGTTGCTGTTTGAAATGTCGTTATGAAACTGGTGCTGATGCTGTCTGAGGTCACCCTTGGTAACAGGCTGCCTTTGCTGCTGGCAGGATGTGTCCCTGATTTCGGCCAAGCTGACGAGCATGCAGAGCAGCCTGGCCATGCTGGTGGACACGCCGGATTACTCCGAGAAGTGTGTGCACCTGGAGGCGCTGAAGAACCGCCTGGAGGCCATGGCCAGCCCTCAGATTGTCGCAGCTTTCAACTCCCAGTCTGTAGGTCAGCAACACTTGGTGTCATTTACTATCAACATAGAGTTTATTGTCTTTAAGGTGGTGTTTGGGTGGGGAGTTGGTGTCCTGAGGGCTCCTGGTGCTGGGTCACGAGCTTTCCTGGTGGAGCAGATGCCCTGGAATGTTTTGTGCTCTACAGCTGCCTGAGATGGAGGTGCTGAGGCAGGGCTGCCCTGCTCTTGTAGTTTAGTTATGTCAAGGATGCTCTCCAGGTAGGAAGTGCTTCTCAGAAGGCCCCTTCTTCAAAGCCTGGTTTTGTGTTACCATGGTGCTGCTGGGCATTTCTGTTACAGCTGGGGGGTGTAATCAGGAAGGAAATTTGTTTGGAAACATTCTGACTCCTTGCTGCCTTATAAAAGTGGCTTTATAAACTCTGCTTAGAAAACTAGTCTTTTTGGACTGTTCTCTATGCTCTTCCTTCCCTCTACTCCTGTCAGCACTTCTGAAAAGTACTTTTTCTGGTTGTTGACTCTCAGCTGTGTGCACCTCGAGGTCCCAGGGGGTCTGGGGCTGTGGGGTACAAACCAGACTATTTAGGAACCTGTGTTTCCAAGCTCTATGCAGGAGCTCACTGTGCTATGGGTCACTCTAAGGCACAGGGGTCAGTTTGAAGACAGGTGAAAGCAAACCTGAGGCCTTTGTCAGGAATGCTCCAGGTTTGTAAGTAGTGCCTTGTTTCTGGAAAACAACATTGTCCTTCTAGGAAATGCTCTGTCTTTATCTGACTTTAATACCAGGTACACATGCTGGTTAAGAAGTTAATTTTAAGAAGTTAAATTAATTCCTCTTGTCTGCTGCCTGTTCTTGATTGAGGGTGGGCTTTAGGCAGTTTCTCTCCTGTTTGAGAAGATAAGCAAACAAGAGGTGAAATGTATCTTTCTGTGTAGGTCTTTGTGCACGCTCCCTTAGGAGAAGAATTCTTGCTCAGACTGATGTCTCTCCCTCAGCTTTGAGGCTGATCCTGACTGCCTGTTGTTTTCTTTGGTTTAGATCAGGCAAAAACGTTTGTTAAAGTTTTCACAGAAATCGATCGGATGCCGCAGCTTCTGGCTTATTATTATAAATGTCACAAGGTAAGCGTTTTGGTAATATTTTAACATTCTAGGAATAAAAATTGCAATGCTTGCTGGGCTTTGACTGCAGAGGGAGCTGCTGCCCCACGGATCTCACCTTTGCTGTGGCAGGGAGGTGGCACCTCTTCCTTTTCTTCTCTTGCTGGCTCTGAACAGCTTTAGTTACTCCCCATGTTTCAGGAGTAATTCTCTGTTCAGGTCCTTGTGTCTCTTTCTGCAGCAGACACGGGATATGTGTGTTCTGCTTGATTTCTCTGTGCCACATGGTTTTACTTTGCTTTCTGTGCATGTGGTTATGTCAGCAGTAACTTCATTACTGCAACTTGCCATCTGCTGACTTCTGTAAACTCTTTTCAGGTAAGATTAAAAGTTGGAATTCCAGACAGTTCTGTAGCCATAACATGAGCCTCAAATTTCTCACATGACTGTGACTTTTGAGGATTAAGTTCAAGGCTGGGGCTTGCCAAGTATTTCAACTATTATGTGGGGGTATCAGTTACAATCTCATTTTATGAGTAAAATACCAATGTTAATTAAATCTTTGAATCACTAAGAAGCCTCAAGCTTCATGTTGGAAGTCTTTTCCTTCTGTGGTGCTGAATTATATGTTAACTGAAATCTGGAGAGAGGAGCCAGGGTGGGCCTCACGTTTTGGCAGAAGTGCTGTGCATGGGGAGTGCTGGATTTGGAATAACAAAAGCAAGACCTGTGGCCTGTCCATTCTCCTCTCAGCTGGTTCTTGTTCCCTGGCAGGTGCAGCTGGTGGCCGCGTGGCAGGAGCTTTGCCAGAGTGACCTGAGCTTGAATCGGCAGCTGACTGAGCTGTACGACACCCTGCTGGGGACCTGGCACTGCCAGCTCCAGTGGGCAGCACAGGTGCAGTGACAGGTTCACGTTGGGCAGGGATGGGAGAGCACAGGGCTGAGCACACTCTGAATTCTCACAGAGCTCCAAATAGCTGATGGCTGCTCACTCTGAGTGACACTCTGTGCCTCATCAGTGCACAGGGGGACAACCCACGTTCCGTTCCTCCTGCAGCCCTTGCAGACAGGGTTTGAGTTCTGGTGTCCACCAGCAACAAGGTTGCTGTGTTATTGACATTAAAGCTGCTCTATCACTTTCATCTGTATCTTAAGTCAAACCTAATTTGTTGGTGTTGCAAATGTGTTCTGTTGCAAGACATTTGAAATGCCTGAGTTGCTTTATCACTTGGCCTGGGGGAAGCCCTCAAGGTTGTGTTGGACTGATACATGTCACTCTCTGTAAGATATCTGATGGCTTCTGCTGTCACTGCTTGGAGTCTCTGTTCTTGTTTTTCCTGACAAGAATAATGTAGGATCAAAAAAAGATACTGTCCTTTAGTGAAATGAAGAAATAAGTTCATATTGCTGAGCCTGTGAGAGTTTTTCATCCATGAAGGGTAAGAGATTGTTATCTTGGTGTCACAAAGCCGGTGTCAGTGCGAGGCCTGTGCTGCAGAGGAGCTCAGTGTTTCCTTGAAGTGTATTTTTTCTGCTTAATGATTCGATGTGACTTACAGGTCAGATGTCAGGTTACATTTTAGCAGATACTTTTTGAACTGGGGATCGAGAGAAATGGCATGTGGGCGCAGAGTTTGTGTCACTCAGTCTCCTGTTTTGCTTCTGCTTTCTGAAAAACTCTTGGTGATCCCAGCTTTCAAAGCAAATGAGCAGAATAGCTGATGAAAAACTCATAATAAAAGGCTGTAACACATTTTATGCCAGTGAAGTGGCTGATTCTCAGCTGATTACAGGCTTTCTAGCCTTTCCAATACTGACTTCTGCCCCTTTGACCAGTAATTTGGCTCATGATACAGTACTATTTCTTCATATATTACTGATACATGTTTGTTCCCAACACACCTGTGTAAACTGAGTGCTCTGTTTCAAATACCTTTCTCTGCCAGGTGGTTTTTGAATCACTGTAGTGCCTGTGTTCTGCTGAATTCAGTTTTTGACCTGTGCCTGTTTTCTAGTTTCTTGGTGGCTGTACTCAAGGCACAATGGTACACAGGTATTGTCCTAGTCTTTTGTCATCAGTCTGTCCTGTGTGCTATGTCAGTGGGGCTCTTGTAGCCTTAGGAGACCTCTTTTGGGTTTTTTACCCCCTGGGAGGTTTCTCAGGTTGGGGAGCTGTCTGCTGCTCCCTCTGCTGTGTGTTCCTCTCAAGTAATGTGCTTTTACCAGTAGCTTTACTGCTGCCACAGGTTTTCAAGAATCCCCATGAAATTGTGACTGTGCTGTTGATCCAAACTCTGGGAGCACTGGTGCCTTCCATCCCTGTGTGCCTCAGCACTGCCATGGAGAGGACAGGCCAGGACACCAAGCTGAGCCAGCTGCTGGAGCTGCACGAGGCCACTGTCCACTTCGCCAAGGGGCTGGAGGTGGCGATGCTGCCAAACCTGAGTAAGGCTCTGGCACTGAGTTCTGTCATTCTATTCTGTCAACCCCTTTGTAAAGTCCCATTGTGGGATTTTGTTTAGTTTTAGGTGGAGGGAGGGATTATCTCTTCTACAGCACTGCCCAGTTGGGCGGCAGTTCCACCTTTGTGTGTGTGTGTCTTACACTGAAGCTGTTGACACAACACTGAGTTTCCTGAAGCAGCTCTGTCCTGGCTGGCTCTGCAGGGTAAATAGTATTTAGCACTTATCCTTTTATGAGCTTTAGTGTTTCTTATGTCTCACAGATGAGGAAATGTCTGCAGGGAGGCAGTGAGACCCATTGTGAGAGATGACAAAGCAGAAAAGCTGAAGAGTTTCCTGGAATTGTCACACCTCACTAAACAAGAGAAAACTTGCTTCAAGGCTGCATCCATTGGATGCTTGTATTTGATTTTGTAGGCTTTTTGTTGGTGTTTTATTCCCAGCAGCATCCTCTGTATTGGATTCCAAATCTGCCCTGGTTCTCCTCTCCCTGGGATGTTTATCATCTCATTTTGGTCCTGACTTGCTGAGTAATTCCCACAAACCACACAGCAGTGAGGTGCTGTGTTTGCACAGGTTTATGCCTGACTTGACCTGTTGGATATTTATAGTCCTTTATGAATCTGGTGGGGCCTCTTCAAAGGCTGGCTATGGGAAAATCCAAAATTAAAGCTAATGGAGCATTCCTAATGCTGTGCTTCCTGTGTTTGGTTCCTCATAACATTGTCTTGAGCTGTTTAAACCCAGATTCTTACTAGATCCTGTAAATTATGATTGCTGGGCAATGTCAGGGAGTGTAACTGGTACTGTGTTTGTTGTCTGTGTGGTTGTGTACTCATCAGCCATTTTCTAGCTCAATTTGTGGGTCACTATAGAAATTATTAAAAAGGGCCTGGAAAAATGATGCCAGATTCCATAAGATGGTGGAATAGGAAGACAGTTGCTGAACTGCTATCTGACCGTGTTTAAAAAATAAAAACCTAAAGCCTTTATTTCCATCTCTTTTGCTCTGGGGTAAGATGTTTGGGAAGAGAAATATCTCAAGAATGGATAGGCCAGGTGACTCAGCTGAGCAGAGTCAAACCAGTTCCCGTGTGTGTATATGAGGGGAGAGTTCAGCTATGATTCACAGGCTAATTCAGGTTGGAAGGGAGCTTGGGAGATGATTTTGCCCAATCCCCTGCTCCAAGCAGTATCTGCTGTGAAGTCAGACCGTGGGATATTGTCAGTCTGGTCTTGAAAATATCCAAGCACGGAGACAGCACTGGCTTTGGACAGCCTACTCCATTGCTTTCCTGTCCTTAGGGTGTAAAAGTCTTCTCTGACAACCAGGATTCAAAGTAATTGTGATTTACTGCTGGTTTGAATTCGGCAAAGCTTCATGAGAACAGCTGGTGTCCAGTTCTGATGTAGAAATAGTCATTGAGCCCTGGTTTGTGTTTGAGTTTGCAGCACCCTGCTCAAGCATGGTGCTGAGATGCTGAGTTTGTGGTTGCTGAACACTGTAGCAATAGTGCTGAGTGAGTTGGATTAGTGTCAGTTATTTAAGTGTGAATCAGGCTTTCTGTTAAATGAGGATTACCCTGTTGGATGCTGAGAGTAGTGTGTCTCACTTCTCCAATGGTTTCAATTCTTCTGCTGTAGGTTGGAATGTGTGATGGATTTTTGTCACCCAGACTGTTTTGGAGCAGTGAGTGATGATTTTCTTGAGGCACTTGTTGAGGTAGAACATCTTGGTTTTAGGAAGCAGGTAGAGGCAATAACCTTGTTTTTTAAAAAATAAAAAAGCAATCTGTGTAGTTGAGATTGAAGCTGTTGGGCAACATTCCAAGCCTGTGCAGGCAGCATGCTCTGATGGAAGAACTACTGCAGGTAGCTTGAAACAAGTTTTTTAGTGGCACATTCATCTCTTTGTAGACTAAACCTTGTCTTGTTCTTTGTAGAGGAGCAGAACCTGGTGAAAGTGATGGAGCTGGTGGAAGCAGTGTATGGTCCATACAAGCCCTACCAACTTGAGTATGGAGACTTGGAAGAAGAGAATCTCCTCATCCAGATCAGTGCAGTGCCCTTGGTAATGTACCAGCCTTTGCTCAGCTGCAGAGGGAGAGGCTAAAGCTTCCACTAAATACAGGGGTCTTTGTCGTGGTTACTGCTCTCTTTCCTCCTCTCATTTTTGGTAATATTTCCTCTTTGCAGTATATTTTTTACTGCTAAGTAGATTTGTTTAAGAAATAAAGCACTATCAGGTCAGCTCCTTTCCTCTCCTGCAGCAGTTACAGGTCCTGTGTGGATCTGCTGGGGAAAGCCTTTACCGGAATGACACTCAACCAAGAGCCTACTTCAGGTTTGGCTGAATCTATTAAGAACAGAAGGGAGAAGGGAAGTCCTTTTTGTAGAAGATTCTGTCGTTGGCAGAACTGTTTTCTCTTGAAGACCTGGTTTGGCAGCCCAACTGTTGTGACAGTCCATGTGCAGGAGGGTGGAAGCACCAGCAGGGTTCTGCTTTAGGAGTATCTGGAGGATACCAGAGAACGCTGTGTTACACAAGTGTCTTCTCTAATGCCTGCAAGAAGGGTCAGGCTCAGCTTTGTTGTTGTTGTTGTTGTTGTTGTTGTTTAGGAGCATTGGGAAGTGATTGACTGTGTCCAGGAGCTGAACCATTCAGTCAACAAACTCTTCATTCTGGCCTCTGGAGCCATCGACAACTGCATCAAGCTCACGGATGGCCTGGGAGTGTGTGGGCTCCTGAAGGCCCTCAAGGCCCTGTTTGCAAAGTAAGGTGCTTTTAGTTGCTGCTGCATTTATCCTGAGGGAGTAGTGAGTGTGCAGTTTGTGGCCAAGGACTTTGTAGTTTACGGAAAATGGCTGAGAGCAGAAGGTGTCTCTCACTGTACTGTGAATCATCGATATCCTTCTTGCTCCATTCGGGCAGGGGCTGTTTCCCAGGGGAAAATGGAAGCTTTTATGGCTAAATTAAAGACTTCTCAGCTGTCTTCTATTCTGGTTGGGCTGAGGTTTTATTTTTAATAAATACTTGTGGAGGGGAAAATGTTTCCCAAAACAGAATAAGATGAAGACAAAATAGGGTGATGAAAGTAGATCTCAGTAGATTTCTCTGGGGAAATAGGTCCAGAGGTTGGACTCAATGGTCTTGGAGGTCATTTCCAACCTTAATGAATCCATGGTTCTCTGAATACACACTCAGTGGGCCAAGTGACTTCACATTCAGGACCTGCCTGTGAGATATCCCGGGGAGGTTCACTGTAAATTCTTGTCCTTAAGTATCACTTTCATATTCCCATACTGATTAACTCCTTATTCCTTCAGAATACTGAAAGGGTTGCTCACAAGGTATGAGTCGGGTATTACTGCCCTGTGGGAAGGGGGAAGAGGAAAGCAAAAGTCTCTGATCTCACCTTCTTTATAGGCAATTACAGAGCAATGTGCATGCCTCCAGCTCGTGGGCACTATTAAAAAAGAAAATGGGGGTGTGTGGAAAACAAAATGTTCTCCTTTTTATCCGTGTTCTCATCTGGGGAGTAGCTGAGAAAACAAATTCATGAGATTGTTGTCACCATGTTCCTGGAGTAAGGGCCAAGTGATGTTGGAGTAGCAAGAGCCTCATAAACTTTTCCTGGTCTTTCCTGGGAGATATGGTCACTGTAATGGTAACAAAAATATCTTACTCTCTTCTTCTCACAGGAGATGAGAGCTGGTAATCCACATGTAGCAAATTGAGGCAGCCTCTCAGTATCTGTAGCTCCTATTGTCTTCTGGTGTAGGCTCAGGTGGGCTGTGGCTGATCAGTTCTTCACATCCACCTGTTTGAACTGGAACCACGATGTCCCTTTTTACTCCTTTTAATATTTCTGTTCTTACATAGCCCTTGTAGAGAGCTGACTGAGCAAATCACAGAGCATGCCATTGTGCTGCTCTCCAACCAGTTCTCTTATGCTGGTGCTTCTCTCTGCTCCATTTCTCACCACAGGTATACGTCTGACTTCACAAACACACTGCAGTCTATACGAAAGAAATGTAAACTGGATGATGTCCTATCAGATTCCCTGTTCCAGGAGGACTGGACTGCATTCCAAAACTCTGTCCGGTAAAGGGGATTTTATTTTTGCCTGGCTCAGAGCTGATTTTTGTACCAAAGCTGAAAGGGAATTACTTGGGGTCGGTTTACACATGAGTTCTCAGTGCAGACACAGGGCTGAGCTCACTGTGCTGCAGTGCTGCTGGGAGCACCAGTGTCAGTGATGGGTTTCAGGTTGCTCCTGGCACAGGGAGGGCTGTGGGGCTGCCCACTCTGCCTGGAGCAAGGCTGCATCTCATATCACTTGTGATATCAACAGCTCTTAGAATTTTTCCCAGTGACACTGAGCTGACCTTTGCCACGATGACAAGAAGTGACACGTGGATGAGGTTATTGAGCAAAAAAATTCAGTGTGTTATCAAATGGATGAAGAGTTAATCACCAGATTGACTCTTGGCAGATGTGTGGGCTGTGGTTTGGTTATTGCATTTCACAATTACTTGACCTCTGTCTGAGATGGGTACTCTGGGAGAGTCTGGAATTATCTGCCTCCAGTCTCATGCCTTTTTGTCTTGTTCTTTCCCAGGGTAATTACCACTTGTGGTGAACTCCTTCATCAGTGTGGAGACTTTGAGCAGCAGCTGGCCAACAGGTGAGCACTGCTGACCTTAATTCATGAGCTGTCAACATAGAAAACAAGTTAAAGAAAACAAACCCCAAGGTGTTTTGGTTGCATAGACCATGGAGGGAAAACAGCCCCCAATTCCCCCACTGCCCCTCCCCATCCTTCATCATGTCAGAGATGGGGCACAGACTGTTCCACTCAGTTGTGTGCCCTGAGACAGTCCCAAAAATCCCTCTCCTTGGATACCTGGCTGGCTACCAATGGGCCAGATTGGGGTCAGGAGGGAATTTTCCAGCAGATCAAATTGGCAAGATTTACACCCTTGTGACACGGGGCATGAATCATGTGCTGAACTGAGTCTAGGTGTGCCTTAACTGATGGATTGGTTCCCTGTAACCTGAGGAGTGTCAGGCACAGGCAGCACGTAGATCTTTTGTTACTGCTTGTTGTGAGCAGTGCTCAGCCTGTTGTGCCTTGAAATGCTCGATGTGACTCGAGTGCCTGTGCTCTGCCCAGCACAGCCTGCAGTGTCCAGGGGCTGGGCCTGGGCCCCACTGCCCAGCTCCTCTGAGAGCACGAGCCTCTCTCTTTTGTCTCTGTATTTTTGCAGTTTTTGTGCTGCACAGCAGACATGAGAGTTGGCTGTAATTAGTGTCTCCACCAGTGAATACTCTCCCTTGAAGCCACACGAAGGCAGTGCTGGTCCTTGGGCCAGTGTGAGGACTGGAACACTGAGTTCAGAGGATTCTGCTGGTGACTTTTGTGTACTTGTTTTCAGGATTTTATCAACTGCTGGAAAGTATCTCTCAGACTCCTACAGCCCTTGTAGTTTTTCTGGCTTTCAGGACACCAGTTCTGCAGAAAAGAAGAGCTCTGTAAAGAATCCCTGGCAGGAATACAATTATCTGTTGAAGGAGAATCCATCTGAGTATGCCAGTCTTATGGAAACGCTTTACACTCTGAAGGTAGCTCTGGTGCCTCTGTCACAGCATGCTCTTGGGCCCACATTTGGTAGATGAGACCTGGATTCCCCCTCCAGCCTAATGACTTTTCATCCTGGACTGCAGCCTTTCCATGGGCTGCATTCCAAGTCTTCCACAGAGACACTGATCCATGGAGAGATGAAGTGTCCAAACCCAGGAAGTCTGGACTTGTTCCATCTCTCCTCAGATTGGGGCTGTATTTTGTGAACATGCCCTTATCAGCTCAGGTGACAGAGATTTTATCACAGTGAGCATTGGGAAGGTTGTGTTGGAGCCATCTCAAATTCTGGAGCCCACACACAGCTTCCTGAGGCTTTCTCTGCCACTTACACCCTGCTGCCATGTCCAGTCTGAAACAATTCTGCAGGATCGTTCATGCACGGATCTGTGAACAGGGTAGAATGACTCCAGTTATCTTCTCATGGATCTAAGTTATGTTTGCCATCGTTGGTCACGTGAAGTAATGAATTCATGGTTATGAGTCTTTTATTTCCTATAAATGTTTTGATTTCTTTTGTACTTGATTTACTTGCAACTTCTGCAGTTCTGCCTTCGGTGTTACATTTTGTGTAAACCTCGGCTGAACACTCCAGTTCCACAGTTGGTGTAGAACTCACTGAATGCTGATTCTTCGTCTTACAGTTCAGGGAGCAGTGGCAGTTTCTGTCTCGAATAACTGCTTGGAATAGGTCATTCCAAGGGAAACAGGCTGTGCCATCTCAGAGGGGAGCTCTGCTCTGCCATTAGCATGGCCTCATAAAACCTCTGTAAGAATGTTAATGCAGCTCCTCTGTGGTCACTTTAACGACTTCTGGTGTAAATGTTTTTGTGTCCCTGTGTGTCAGGAGAAAGGTACCAGTAACCACAACCTGCTGTCATCGTCACGAGCCGCCCTGAGCCGCCTCAACCAGCTGGCACATCACCTGGCCTTTGACTCCGTGTTCCTCCGGATCAAACAGCAGCTGCTGCTGGTGCCCAAGATGGAGGTGAGCAAGGGGGGCCTGAGCAGAGCTGAACAGCAGGATTTACCTGTGGGATCCCTTGGGTCCGTGTTGCTTTCCTTTCTCCTTTTCAGAACGGTTTCCTCTGGTGTCACATTTCTCCCACGAGCTGCAGTTTCCCTCCCCTCACCCACAGCCTTTGCAGCCCACAGATGTTTGCAGGCTCTGGTGTTTCCCACAGGGAGCTGGATGGGAAGGGTGGTGTTTCGGGTCTGAGGGATGACACAGGAAACAGTTTTCTCACCACCTGTGTTCTTCTTTCTAGAATTCCTTGGGCAGTCACAGTTCATGTTGCTGGGTGACCCCTTCCTAAAATACTGGCAGGATTCATGCTCCAGGAAATCCTTGCTTCATCCTGCGTTTTCTGCCTTACAGGGCTGGAGTTCTGGTGGCATTGGTGAGACTCTGACAGAGGACCTACCAAACTTCAGCCTGACCCCTCTGGAATATATCAGCAATGTAAGAGAACTCAACTGACTTTCTGCTCTAGAAAACAAATTGCCAGGAATGCCCCGGAGAGTAAAGATTTGCTTGGACTTGCAGTTCTCTGTGTAGGTCTTTCTTACCACGAGTGATTCAGTGACTGCTTGTCTGACCTTGTGAAAAACTATTTCTTGTACCAAGTGTAATGATGCGCAGGAGCCAATTTGTAGGTGAGTGAGTGGCTGTCAGGCTCAGCTCTCTGCTTTCAGGTGTGCCTCACTGCAGGTGACTTTTTTTCTCTAGTAAAGGACTTGCCTTACATTTGTTCAATGACTCAGCTTTTGGTGCTTTTATTCTAGATTGGGCAATACATTACGTCTCTTCCTCTGCACCTTGAGCCATTTGTCACTCAAGAGGATTCTGCTTTGGAGCTGGCATTACATGCTGGAAAACTGCCGTACCCCCCAGAGCAAGGTAAGGTGAGGCCAAAGGCTTGGAGTGTCTGGGGAAAGCTTTCCCATACTGACATTACACAAGTGTGATGTGTGGTTTGTAAACTGCTCCTGGAAGCGGATCCTGCCAAATGTGCCAGGCAGTACCCTGATCCCAGCTGATCATCCGTGTGCCCTTTGGAAATGACGTACCTGGAGAGCAATCAAGGGAGGAGAAGTGTTTTGGGTTTCGAGCTCACTGTCAATGCTGTACAGTACAGGGAGGTTACATAACTGCTTTGATTACTCCAAAATCAACTGATAAACTCTGAGTACCTCGATGTCCTGTGGAAAGAACAGTTAAGGTGTCACTCACCAGCTGTGATTCCGTTTTGTACGAAGGCAGGGAAGGGGGAGGGTGTGTGCTGGCACTAACAGGAGTTGTCTGTGCAGGAGACGAGCTGCCTGAGCTGGATAACATGGCTGATTACTGGCTGGGCTCCATCGCCAGAGCCACCATGCAGACGTACTGCGAGGTGATCCTGCAGATCCCGCAGCTCACACCACACTCCACCAAGCAGCTGGGCACCGACATCGGTGAGCACGGCCCTGCTGGGGCCACACGGGCTGCTCTGGCACCACGCTGGGCTGGAGGGGACTGCCCTCGGGGTTTGTCCTCTAACCATGAGCACGTTGATCCCCAGCATGGGGAGGGGTCACAGCTTCTCTCTTGCAGTGTTTTTTGTCACATCTCTCTTCAAGGGAAGGGGATTTTCCGGTGGGTACTCCTAGTGCTTCACTGCTTTGTCTGACTGTGGAAGTCCAAGTCCTCGCAGGCCAGCCTTGGCAAGAAAGATCTGTCTAGGATCTTTTGCAGTGTGGCCCTGGTCTTCCCCTTCTCAGAGTGCCATGTTCTGCCAGTATGTGCCAGAAGGGGGTACTCAGCGCGTGCCAAGTCTGTTGAGGGTGCTCTGCTGGATTGCAGAGGAGACAGCTGATTGATTTCTTCCATCCACTTGATAGCTGAAGTAGGGAAGATCAGCTAAAGGCCTTGTAAAAGTGATTGTGGAGCACTTGAGCAGCATCCTTTTTTACAAACCCTATAGGATCAGCTCTCCTGCCATGGCTGGCACTGCCCTGCTGCTCTGAGGGTGCTGCAGGCTAAAGTTACTTTGAACCTCGAGAGATTTTCAGCAGCAAAATGGGAGAGAATTGGCACAGGCTCATCTCTGCCACCTTCTGTGCCACACAAAGTGACTGAGGGAGGGCTGGCAGAGGGTGCTGGGGAGACATTTCTGCAGGATGTGGAGGAGATGGGCTTTTCTTATCCAAAGCTGCTGAAAGGGCCACCAAGGAACCACTACCATTGTAAATGCCAGTTAATCTTTTCTCACTGTAAATCATGGGTGCTGACTTCCCCCTGGCCAAGCCCAAAAATGAGGATACAGCCAGTATCTGCTCCTCAGCTCTCCAGAAGGTGTGCTTGGACATCAGTGAACTCAGCTTGAATCTCTTTTTTTTTTTTCTGACATTGCTTCAAAACAAGCCAGTGGATG
This sequence comes from Manacus candei, assembly GCF_025592945.1. Lineage (NCBI taxonomy): Eukaryota > Metazoa > Chordata > Aves > Passeriformes > Pipridae > Manacus > Manacus candei. The sequence continues at coordinate 572,968 of NW_026138050.1, read as the reverse complement.
AGAGGCTGGCTGCTCAGCATTCTCCCTGCCATCCTCAGTTCCCCAACTGCCTGTAAATCAGTGAGCTGGAACTCCCTGCTGCCTCCACAGACACTCACCTCGGCAGAGCTGCCCAGCTTTAGTGCCAGCTCTTTACCTTTGGTAGTGGGACTCTGATCCTCTTCCCATGCCCAGGTGACTGACCACCCCGAGGGTGTTGTGTGCAGGTACTGAAACACAGCAGAACGTGTCTCAGTGCCCTGCACAGAACGGGCAGTGTCTGAACGAGTGCACAGGCAGCCAGAAACACCCAGGCAGTGCTGTGAGACTGCAGCCAGTGCTGCTGCTGCCTGCGGGTGTGAGCTCTCGGTGACAGGATTCCCAGTGTCATGGAGAACAAGGATATGTTTCATTTCACAGTGTCTGTTACCTGGTAAATACACATTTTTCCTTAACCTTGCAGATTACCTCATAAACGTGATGGATGCCCTGGGGCTGCAGCCCTCCAGGACGCTGCAGCACATGGTGACCCTGCTGAAGGCCAGGCCAGAGGAGTTCCGCCAGGCTGCCAAGAGCCTGCCCCGCCGCCTGGCCAGCACCATTGCTGCCATCAGGGGCCTGGAGGGGTAGCTGTGCCCTCCCTCCTACCAGCCCGAGGGCTCACCTCTTCAGGTTGGTTTTCATTTCTGAAAGGACAGTGAAAATACTGCTGGAGACCAGGGCAATTTATTTGAGACAACTTTTAATAAATGTCTTTGTCTACGAAAAGCTTGTTCCATTTTTCCATCTTTAGAAATAAGGAAGGATGTCCTACAGCCAAATTTACCAAAAACTCTCTGGATGACTCTGAGTAGGCTGAGCAGTGCTGGAGGTGTTCTGCCATATGCTGGAGAGTTCATGCTTTGTGGTGGCTTTTTCAGAGTATTTAAGCTATTATATCTGAAATGGTGGGGTAGGTGCAGCACAGAGAAGCTGCCTGGGAGCTCCTCTGCCTGCAGGCAATGACCATTGCTCAGGCCTGTTGATATTACAAAGCCAAGAAGAGTCTCTTCAGTTGGTAGACGAGCCTTGATCAAGCTTGACCCTGGGAATAAAACCAGCTTTGCAGGCTGTTCTTGGTGCAAGAATTCTACTGAAAGGCATGAAGTTTGTAAGGAATTTAAGGAAAGCGGTGCTTTCTTGTAGAATTTATTAACATTTCTTATATAGATGTGTATAAAACATCTCATCTAGCCTCAGTGTACTCTTTTAGGAGACAAATGAATACAGAGAGGTCCCAAAATTGGAATGCCTACACTGTTGCTGCAGCAGGAAACCCCTTTGCTGAGCTGGGCTCAGCTCTGCCGTGGGTCCGGCCGGGAGAGCCCGGCTGGAACAGAGCTGGAGTTGAGCACCTGAGCCACTGCCCACTTTTATGAGTTGTCAGACGCCTCCATAAACCAGCAGTGACTGGAACAGTGAGCTGTCCCTGTCCTGCAGAGAACATTCTGTTCCATTTACCCTTGATTTGAGGAGGGTGAATCTCACCGGCCATGCCTCTCCCACCCTTCCCCTGCCCCATCACTGCCAGGGAGGGTTTATGGGGCTGTTCCTTGCCTGCTGCTGTTGCCTCTCATGGGGCAGGTGGCCCAGGGCAGGCACCTGGCTGGGGATGAAGGTGTGAGGAGCTGAAGGAGCAGCCTGGGACCTGCTGCCCATCCCAGGATCCTGTTGTCTGTTGGTGAGAATGTGGGAGGAGATGCCCAGGATCTTGCTCTCAGCATTCTGCATGTTTTAAGCAAAGGACTCTTTTGAGTTTTTTGGAGGGAGTGTTGGTTTTTGTCAAGGATGACACTGTGTACACTGAGCACTGAATCGGGGGGGGGTGTTGGGTCCTTGTTTCCCACTCGACTGTGATGTGAGATCTAGTACCATCATGCTACAAGAGCTCTCCTTTGGCAAAGGAGGCTGTGCTGCAGGTTTGTGGTGGACAGGGAAACATCTCTTTAGGGAGACAGAAAGCTGGATTCCTCTGTCTTTACAAGTGTCCTCACTGCCTCTTGTCTGCCCTGTCAGCACTGGGGTTGGTTTAGGTGCTCACTGAGCTCATGCTGTACCTGGCTCAGGTGGTTCATACAGAGCAGTGTGTCTGGGGGCTGTTGGTCCTTCTCCCTGTGAGAACCAGCTGAGGAAGAAAGGGCTGGGGCAGTGTTTGGGTGTGTTAAGGAGGTGCTCTCTGAAGCTGGATTCAGTGAATTTTAACACAGGATTCCCCCATGTGGGGCAGCATCAGCCATGCTGGTGGCACCTCAGCTGTCAGATCATCCCCCAGTTCCTCTGTCGTGGTGGTGGTGGTCGTTAGCAACTGGACCCACCACTTCCACTGCTGCCAGGGGAAGCTGGAGGGACCCTGGGCCCACTGTGCCTGGCAGCTTTGCCCCAGAGCACCCCGTGCTGGGGGAGCTTCCCATGCAGAGGGATCAGGGACCCCCCTGGCCGTGGCCACCCCGCGCTGGGCGCCGTGCCCAGAACATCGTGTGCCCAGGCGCGTGATTTAACCACACGATCGTGTTTCCTCTTGAACTTTTGCAAAAGTACTTCAGTAAGGCAGGTCTTGGTGGGTCATGATGGGCTCCTGGGAAAGCCAGAGGCTGGGACTGGCCAGGGGCTGGGTGAGCTTGCTGCCCCACTCAGCCCAGCCCCATGGGGACCACCAAAGCTCCCAGTGCCCTCACCTTGGGGCAAGCACAGTATGTTCCCCTCCTTGCATACTACTGCCATGAGCCTCTTGCCAGCACCAGACTGCCCCTGCTGCCAGCAGGGAAGCTAAAGGCAACTTTTAAATCGTTTTATTATTGGAAAGGTGGTACTGTGAAACAGGCTGGCACTTCCTCCCCACCCCTGAATCTTTATGGAGTCTATCCTTGGCACACACTAACAGCTGTTCCCACCTGCACCATGAGTGGTACAAACCCTGGGCAGCAACACAATGGGACACCTGCAGGCTCCAGCAGTGAGGGGATGGTTCAGCTTTCACTCTGTTTCCATTGTTGTTATTTGGGGATGGAAATACTGGGACCTCAGAGGTCAGAAGTAGCTTTGGTCCCATCCCAAGGGTGTGGCACAGCTGCAACAGACACTGTACCGTGTCTCTACATCCAAGAGAGCTGGAGAGGGGGATGGAATGAGGTGGTCCTTAAGGTCCCTTCCAACCCAAACCCTTCTGTGGTTCTATGATCCACCGGGCCATGGCCTTGCATTCACTGTCAGGATGTCCTGTCCTCTCCCCTCCACCGCTGCCACCACCCCACTCTGCTCACTGGGAACTGCTTCCCACCCACCTGGTAATGAGAAGTGGTGAATGATTTTGCAGCAATACTGGTGTACACAAGCTCTACACACTCAGCCAGAGCCTGACTCTGTGAGGTTTATTGCAGGGTTTATTAAGCAGAGCTTCCTCCCAGTGATCAGTCAAGGGGGAGGACAACCGGGGCTTTTTAGTTCCCTCCTAACTTCGACAGAGTAGGTGGTTGCTCAGGGAGTGACACCCAGCGTGGTGATGGCAGCAGGAGGTGACAGGACACTCTGCTCACTCAGTCTCCACGTCGCTGTCGGGACTGAGGACGTTGAGGGGCTGCACACGCAGCGAGTCGTAGTTGGGCGGGGGGGTGCCGGGTTCGGGGGGCAGAGCTTTGCCCCTGGGCAGGGCACCCATGGGTTCCTGCTGGAAGCCCAGGTTGGTGTGAGCCTCCACCAGCTCCGACACCGTGGGAGGCGCGTCCGGGTACCGCGCCCGCGCCCGCTTCTGCTTCAGGCCTTTGCACCAGCTGATCACGTTGATGATGGTGATCCACAGCGAGTCAATGATGATCTCCCCGAACTCAATGAGGCACAGCACTGAGCCACCCATCCAGAACCCAAACTGGCCTCCAAGGCTTGAGAGTAGCCAAACAATCTGTGGGAGAAGAGTGGAGTGAGCCAAGGTGGTGGAGCCCCATCCCCGACCTGCCCCCCTGTGCTGGTGCCAAGATGGGTGATGTCCCTGCACCTGGGACCTGCCCACCACATCCCCTGCTGTGCAGGTGCTGCCCTGTCGGGTTGTACTCCCCAGTGCTGGGGACTGGGATGGGAGGTGGAGGGGAGGATGAACTGAGGGCTGTGAGCCGACCGGCGGAGGCAACTTTGTCCGCTTCTTTACAGCAAACGTGCGAGACAGCAGCCCCAAGGGGTGTGACAGACTGGCTGCTGAGGGGCATCTCTGGCCAGGGCTGATCAGCCCCAGGGAGCTGAGCCCAGCCTGTGTGTCCTGGCTGACTGGCTTCTGTGTCTGCTCTGCCAGAAGGACTGGGACAGGCACTCACTGTCGTGGCAGCCGACTCCGAGATGGTGCGGTAGTTGTATTCCTGGAAGTAAATGTTCAGCTTGATAATCCCATTCCTGTAAGGAACAAAAACCAGCTCAGAGAGGAGCTGGGCTGTGGAGGACCCATACCTCTGCTCCAGCCTGACCATGGGACGGAGAGACACCGAGACATAAGTACGAAGGGATAAATGTTATGACATAGGAGCTGCCTTTAATGCTGATTTTACTTAACACATTTGAGTTTTCCTGGCCTGGTTTGCAGCTCTGAAGAGCAGAGGACATGTATGAAGTGCCTTTTGGATCTGCTTTCTGCATCTCCCAGGTGAGCATGTGCCAAACCTTGTCCTCCCTCTGCTCTCGCACACGCGTGCGCTGGCCCAGAGCCAAGGCTCGTGTCAGTCTGATGTTAACAGGCTCAGCAGAGAAGATAAAGTGCTTGTTCCTTTCACTCACCTGTCCAGAGTCACATTTGTTGACATATCCCTTTCATAAGACAGAATATGGAAAATCCAGTCCTAGAAAAACAAAATCTATTCAGAATGAGCAGAAGCATCCTGTGCTCCTGAAGAGCACGGAGTCCCGCGGGTGCTGCATCCTGTCCCACACAACCCCAGCCCTGTTAGCAGCTGAGGGGGGTGTTGTGGACCTGAGTGGGTGGGCTCTGCCACAGCAGGAGATGGGTGCTCCTGCCCTGTGAGAAGGCCCCCCTGCACCGCACAGGCACATGGTGTGGAAGGTGGGTGCTCAGTCTTGGGCTGTCCCAGGCACTTAGAGCAGAACCCCAGGGTGGAGGAGCTGCTGTGGGGAGGTCCCTCCTCCCACCTTGTACCTCGGTTTCTGCTGCTGGTTTGTGTGTGGAAAATGTGGAATTTAGCAAAGAGGTGCTGGGACCTGGATAGCAGCCTTGACAATAGTGAGTGTCCATGTGGCTGGGAACAGGTAACCATTAATGTCTCTTCCAAACCAAGGAATCAGGTTTACCTCAGAGGCTTCTGATGGCCAGTCTGCCATGGAGATGGTCATCTTATACTGCGTGTCACTGCAGGGAGGAGGGAGAGCATTAGTACAGAGGTTTCCCCTTCCCTGAAGTCCCTGGAACTTCGGTTCTCACAGAACAAACCAGCCCTGCAGAGTTTGCTGCTGTTTTGGGAAGGTCAGGACTGATGGGAGCTGAAATGCAGGATCTCTCCACCTCCACAGTGGTCAGATCAGGTGCAGGTACTCACTTGCATGTTTCCTTACAGGAGTCGATGCAGATCTGTCGTTGTTTTATGCTGGATCTCAGTGAGAAATAGCAATATGCTGTTTGGTGAAAACAAAATCGAAATATCTGTTTAGATAAGGATCTGCTTACTGGCTTATATCAATTTCATTTATCAAAATAAATGTTAGGTGTGACCCTGCTGCACAGATTTGCCATCTTCCCCTCCAACTTTCCTTTCCTTGAGAAACCTGGGCAAATCCCTCAGACAATTTAATAATAAATTAAAAATAAGCCGTAACTCTCTGCAGACAGTTCCTATGGAAGTGGCTTGCCGGGGGTCAGTATTTTTGGCAGAGCCCAGCTGCTGCCAGCAGGGAGCTGTGCCACCCCAGGGCAGCACTGGAGCCGCCCCTGCCCCTGCCAGGGACAGTTTGTTTCAGGACCCAAACTCTTTGGGCACAGAGGCTGGCAGTGTTACCCTGTGTTTTTCTCCCCAGTGCCCAGGGACTCCCTCAGCCCTCAGCCAGGACCAAGATTTGGCCCCTTCTGCCCAGCACTGGCCCAAGCAGCCACACAGACACGTGTCCCAGGGAAAAGCCATCGAGTGGCTGCGGTGACAACGGCAGCAGGTCCCGCGGGCAGCGCTGGGTGAGCTCTTACCCCAGCCTGGGTTATCCTCGTTGTTGCAGTAATTCACCCCTTTGGGTAAAGGGAACATGTAGTGGCCACATCCACAGATCTCAACCATGTGGTTTTGGAAACAGGAGCGCAGGCAAGCCTGGAGAGGGAAGAGGAATGCTTAGGCATGGGCTGAGCCATGAGCTCAGTGAGGCATGAAGTTAATCACCCGAGATTGGAGTGGGATTCTGGATGAGGCAGCACAAAGCAATAGCAAAGTCTATGAGAAGATAATTAAATTTAACAGCTGCAGGTAGGACGAGCAGAGAATTTCTGTGCAATAGGAAAGGTCTAGAGAGTTCAGAGCAGTCAGGGAGTGATGGAAGAGCCCCGTTTTGCTGAAAGGGCTCTGCAGTGACGGTACGTGGACAGAACTCCAACAGCATTAGCACTTCTAGGGAATAACGCAATCCTTCCGAGTGTTTGCTTAAACCTTACACAAGCATCTTCAAAAGTTGGGCAAGGTGGTCCAGTTGTTATATTAAATAAAGGCAGAAACATAAAACCACTGCCAGCCCAAAGCCCTCCCAATCTCGGGTTGCATTTGTGAATCACCCCAAAGGGTTTGAGCGTTTCCCTTATTGCCGGATTGCAACCTCCAGAGCTGCTTCTCCCTCTGGTACAGCCTGTTACAAATTAACCCGTGCTTAGCGCTTGCACTCTAATTTTCTACAGTGTCAAGGTTTACAGACACTCAACTTTCTCATCCCAATTACCCTCCATGCTAGCCAAAGATTTAACTGCTTTCATGATTTTTCCTGAACACCTTTGTTTGATTTAAAAAGGTGTTTTACCTGTATGGAGTAGGAGGTGTTGTATTGGCTGTAGAGGTTTTTAACGGGCACATCAGAGCCATTTATGGTGCAGTCACTGTAGGGATAGCCCATCCGCTCGAGCTCATCCTGGAAGGAAACCCAAACAGCAAACTTTGGCTATTGCTCCTCCCCAGGGCCCTGTGACTGTTTTCCAGAGACTGTAATTCCCTGGTGGCTCTGGCAAAAATAAAAGAGCCAGCAGCATCAGAGCTAAAGGGGCTGCAGCCTCTACCCCAGGCAGATCCAGGTAGGTGTTCAGGGGTTGGCAAAGCACCTTCTGACATGCCAGAGGAAGAGGCAACCATGACCTGAACCCAATATTCTGGGCTCAATACAGCCCTTTGCCAGGACAGTTACATAAAAGTCTCCATAAACTGCTCCAGCCCCCGGCTGGCGTGTACCTTGACTCCTTTGGTTTGAGCCAGTTCAGCCAAGACTTAAAGCAAACTTGGTTTTAGTCCCATCAGATAACATTATTCTCAGACAATCTGCTCCCCAGGAATGCCACACATACCACCAGCACTCCAATGGATGTTTCCGTCCCGGCCATGGCGTAGATGCCCTGATCCTTGAGGAAGGGAAAGCTCTTCTGTTGATGCAGCATGAGCCTGGCCCCAGCAGCAGAGGACAGGTAGGGGATGTAGTCCTGCTGACTGATGTCCAGAATCAGCTTCAACCCTGGGACACCAGACAAAACACTTAGAACAGGAATTGTATCAGAAGGCAAGGCTTTAGGGGGGAAAAAGAGTCTATTTTGTCCTCCCTGTTCCTTGGGGAAAGGTTGGGGTCTGGCTGCCATGGCAGCCTGACCTGTGCAGGAACACTTCTGATGGAGAATGCCCAGAATAGGAATAGCTGGGAATAGTCAGGTGTTGCCTCACATATTTCAACTATCCAGATGTTGCACTTCTGCTATGTGTAACCTTTGTGGTCACTTTATTTCTGTGTGGCACATTTCCCTTTTGGGAATTATCCCCTTCTGGAAAGCCCCTGCTCCCTGCCACAGTGCTCCAGTGACACAAGAATGATAAATCTGTCCTGAGTGACAGAAATGGGTACCGAGAGACAGACAAACATCCCCCATTTCTGCCTCTCCAGCCCCCTCCTCTGCTGCAGAGCACCCCCTTACCAAACTCGGCTCCGGGGTTGGAAGAATTCAAAGCCTCTTCATCCATGCCCCAGTTAAAGATGTAGCAGTTACCATGGTCTGGGTGGTAGATTTGGGTGAAATTCCTGTAAGAATCATACACATAGAACTGTGACCCTTGGGAGGACTAAAGGGGTGTGAGATAATGCAGCTGCTGGGCCCAGTGCTTGGCAGCTGTGCTGGGGTTCATCCCCCACTGCCTTGCTTGCTGAACACCTGCACAGGAATTCCAGCTGATATCATGTCAATCCATCTGCTGTTGAAAAAGAGGCAAAGCAGGGTACATGTGTGTGCTGGGACACAGCCCTGGGGACAGCACTCCACTGGGACAGAGAGGAATGGTCACACACGTGAGGGATGTAATTGCTCAGCCTGAGCTGTGGTACCAGGTTTGGGCTGGTGTTACAGCTCATGCTTTGATAACAATCCTCTGTTGCCCTTGTTGCAGAAGGAGCATTGCAGAAGGGCCAGGGCTCCCCACAGCCTGTGGTGCTGCTCTGTGCTCCTCTTTCTTAACACTGGAAATAGGAATTTGGGGTTCATAGGAAACAAAGATGTCTAAAATGAATTGTGTAAAAAGGGAGAGGGTCTATAACTGGGGGCTGTGCTGCCATGATGGATATGCTGACTCAGCACCTGGTTATCACTCAGTACCCTGGGAAGCCCCAGGTGCCGTTAGCCTTGATATGTCATGAGCAAAACAGCCCATCTACAGCTCTAACTCAAACCAGCACTGTCTCAAAGTAACCCATTTCAGTCAGGATCACTCTGGGAAGTGTTTTTAGAGCTGAGGACCAGCACCAATCTTGTTATTAGTTGATCTATACATTAAAAAGACTTCTCCCCCCCTTGCTGTTCCACTGGAGGTCTGTTCATTCCTGCTGGGATGGAAAGGGGCAGGGAACTCAGTGTGCACCTACTTGTAGTTGCAGGGTTCAGCCCCATAGAGACACGCCAGGATCATGTCCTCTGCCTGGTAGCCCATCCTGATCCTCTCGTGCAGCGGGACCTTGGAGAGGATGGAGGTGGACTGCAGGATGTACCACTCGGTCACCGCCTGCGCCGCGCTGGTGAAGTTCCGGTACGTGCAGTTGTTGGAGCCCTGATGGCTGCACTGGGGACACAGGGCAGGCAGGTCTGAGCCCCCGTGGGGATGGCAGGGGGGACCCATGGCATGACCTTCCTCCCCACATGCTCGACTGGATGCCAGCCCTGCCTGCAGCTCCCAGGAATTGTGAGGTACCGTCAGGCAGAGCCACGAGCCAGCTGTGACACTTCCCAGCTGCCACACTTCGTGTGCTCACAGGCTCCCTCCCCAGGGGTGTTTCACAGCTGGGCAGGCTATTCAGTCAGTCCCAGGCCAACCTTCACAAGCTAACAGAATACATCACTTTTGGGCCAATCCTTTAAGGCTGGAGTTCCCCAGCTTCCAAGGTCTGCTCGGGCAGGGTCCTTGAAACCTCCGTGGGAGGAGGGGTGAGGGGTTGTGAGACCATCGTGTGCCTCTGAGCTGTGGACCACAGCAGGAAAGGGGCAGGGGCAGCAGCCACAGCTACTCCCTGGCATTTTGGGTACCTGACACAAGGAAGAGGTGAACGTGTCCATTGCCTGGGAGCCTGTGTGGAGCACCCCTGCCCTGGTCCCACCCTGGGCTCAGCCTGCAGCAGGGGGTGAGTCTGGGCACAGGCAGCCCCCAGCCCTGGCACAGTCGGACCAGAGACTTGAGGCAGAGCAGCTGTGGGCAGCTGACAGGGAGGAGACGTGGATCTCCAAGCTGCATCCCTGCCGAGGTGCCCACATGTCCCATCCCTCATCCCTGCCCTCTGTCTCTGCACGACCCCTCTCACCAGCTTCACTGCCAGCTTGTACTTCTTTTCTTCCGTTGTTGTGTTGGCTGGGGCAGGTGGAGCAGTGGTTTGGTTCCCCACAGTGGTTTCACTGTACATGGTGGTTTCATTGCCCTCAGAGCTCCGGTTGTCCCCAGCAGTTTCGCTGCTCGCAGCGGTCTCGTTGTCCCCAGCAGTCTGGTTGGTCTCAAAGATGTCCAGGATGACAGGATTGTCTTTGTCGTGCTCGTCGATGAGGACCAGGGGGATCTGGTTCCAGAGCTGCAGGTCGAGTGGTGGGGACACACTGTCACTGACGTTCCCTGGGGTGGGCTGCAGGATCCTCTCCAGCGCTGCCTCGATGAGCCTGTCCAGCTCCTTCAGCAGGTGCTTCACCTCCGAGTACCTGAGGGACAAGGAGCTGTGACCGGGCGGTGTCACAGTGCCAGGGACATGTGGCAGCTCGCCTGGCTTGGACCTTCCCGGGGACCTCGAACTGCTGCCTAAAGTTTACTGGAGGGCAATGGGAGCTTCCATGTGGAGCATGGCCAGCTTGGCATCCCAGAAACCCACAGCCAGCCAGAAAGGCAGCAAGAGGGTAAAAACAGGGAATGTTGCAGAGGTGAACCTGCCAGCATAGATAGGGCTGAATTGATTTTAGTTCAGTAATTCACTACAGTTTACACAAGCAGAGAAAAAACTACCCCAAAGCAATTCCTGTGTTGGTTGAGAGCATCTTTTCTTGGGCTGCACGGTTGCATGGATATGAATGTAAAGCAACTCTAAATTTAAAGCAACACCAACAAAAATCAGTGACTTCTTTGAAATCACAACTGAGTTCTCTGCAGCTCCTGGCAGACATGGCTGTGTTACTAGCTCTTAATGACTGGAGTGTGAGCAATAAAGAGAACATTCACAATGAGGAAGGGGAAGGAAAAGAATTGTGGGGAAAGATTGAAAGACTGATTTTGGCTGTGACAGGTGAGCTAAACTTGGTTTTTTTAATGAGATGAGGAAAGTTTGCAGGGAGAAAAAACCTTCATTTGATTGATTGGTATGGTACAGAAATTTTGCTAGGAAGAAATTTTCAGCTGTGAGGGTGGGGAGGCCCTGGCACAGGTTGCCCAAAAAGCTGTGGCCACCCCATCCCTGGAAGTGTCCCAGGTCAGGTTGGACAGGGCTTGGAGCAACTTGGGCTAGTGGAAGGTGATCCTGCCTGTGGCAGGGAGTGGAATGAGAAGAGCTTTGAGGTCCCTTCCCACCTAAACCATTCTGGGATTGTATGAAATCCAGGAAAATACAGGCAGATGAACCCTCCTCTGGCTCTGAGTCATTCACCCTTGTATTGTTCTTCTTTATTTGGTTTTTAGTGCCACTTGGTGAGTCAATTGATGCTCCTAAGGTGACACTTGAGACAAGACCAGGCCTGCAGTACCTCACCCTGGCAGTGCATCTGAGGGGTTAGAGCACAGATGGGTAAATTGGGTGAATCAAAGCTTACTTGAAAGGGTTGGCATTGCAGACGGTGACTGCAGGGAACTTCATGGTCTTAAAGCCAATGGAGAGAGATGAGGTGACATTGTAGGACAAGTAGGTGTTGATGAGGATCCCCCACTGCCAGAACACCAGGGATGCAAAGAGCAATGTTAGGAAGAACCAGATTAATTTCTTCTTCGGCCCCTCCTTGATGATGCGCTTGGGGCCGTGGGTGTTGGTGTTGTCGCAGTACCAGACCAGCAGCTCCTTGTAGGTGTAGCCAGGGCCCTTCTGCAGGCGGTGCAGGGCCCGCACCAGGTACTTCTTCAGGTTCATGCTGCTGCCTGCCAACAGAAGAAAAGACATCAGATCAGCTCTGTGGAGGAGCAGGGCTGTGCCACACCAGGTGCACCCGCACTGTCAGCGCAGCAGAAGTGGGATGGTCACCGTGGTGGCACAGCCCTGGTTTATAACCCAGGAGAATCTCAGTGTGGACGTTCTGCAGGGTCACACCTTGGCAGTGACACGTGCCCCAGCCTCCTGGGAGGGCACAGAGGAGCTTTGGCATTGGTAGCTCCAAAGGTGGCAAATGCTGGTGTCCCTGCTGGCCCCACCAGAGCTGAGTGACCCGAACCTGCAGGACATATCTGTGCCTGGTGACTCCTGAGTGTGGCCACAGGCCCTGTGGTGTTGCAATGCCCCACCAGATGCTGCTCAGTGAGTGGGAATGCTGTGTGCACACTGACACAGCTGGAACACTATCCCCAGCCTCAGCCAACACTAGGTGGACCAAGCAGTACATGCAGGAGCTGGCTCAGGTAGAGCTCGGGCTCACAGCATTCGGGGTTCAACCTCACAAGGGGCTTAAGACAATTTTTCTTAAAGGTAAGAAGTATTAGAGTGTACCCAGCACTTGGAGGGGCAGCAGAAGAGGAGCTGGAAGCAGCAGCACCTTTCCCAGGACCAGCAATGCTGTCCAGGGCTGCTGCCTACCAGAGGAAGGACGGTGGATTGTTTTTTTCCACCAAATTCCTTTGTCTGTCAGATACTATCAGTATGACCCGACCCCCTCCCCCCAGGTGAGGGATGCTGCATACTTGACATTCATTTTGTGAGTAAATAGAACATTTTGTGCTGCTATTTTAAGGTGAGAATCTGTGTTACTAAATCTTAACATCCTGAGGCAATATTTCAAAATGAACCTGAGACGGCCACTCAGAATGTTTTTCAGATTTAAGCTGCAAGAGAGCAGAGTTAAAGATTAATGCTGGGAATAGCCCCCATCCCAGAAGGAAGAGAGTTGGAATAACACAGTGATAGTTCACTAGGGAGCAGCACTCGGCAGGGCATGGACAGAGTGACACAGCATTACTTGCAGGTGAACAAAGGTACAGAAGGCAGTGAGGGGTGCACAAAGGCCCTGGGGAGTGGAAGCAGCTGGGCCCTTTGTACTTTTCAAAAAAAAAAAGGTAATACTGATTCCTTGGTCTATTGGCCAGATCTGCACAATCCCTGAGTAGCACATACAGAGTTTGGTAGCAGTATAAAATCCAATAGATTTTTGAAGTCTCACTCCATGATCCAAAGATAGATGATGGTTTTCACTGCATCCCTATTACCTGTGACATTAGATGTAGGTGACACCTTAATGGGAGAGGACTTCTGAAAGAACAAACCCCAGCTGCTTCCTGTTCTGAGGGCAGGCTCCTGTTCTGAGGGCAGGCTCTACTCCCATAGGAAAGGATTTTGTTCTCCAAGCAACGTGTCCTGGGATCTGGATCCACCATCACCAGCTCATCCTCTGTGACCCTGTGCCACAGAGGTTCCCTCTGCCATTGCTTGAAGGGGATTTGCTCATGGAAGGAGCTGATATTGCACCAGACCCTGGCTGGGTTTTGGGTAGGGATATAAGGAGAATGGGAACCACAACCTCAGCCTCTGCTGAATTCTCATCGGCTGCTGCGCCTGAGCCCCTGCAGTGTGAACTCAGCCCTTCCTCAGCTGCACAGAACAGAATTGTCAGAGCTCATTGAAATGTAGGGAGCCTAGGGAGGCAGATAAGGAAATATTTTCCAGCTTTGAAGAAATCCAATAGAAGATTTTGATTAGATTGAAATTACAACTCCCCCTGCCCCGTGTGGGGCAGGATCCACCCGGCTGGTCCCAGCTGGCCACGTGCCCTTGGCTGTCCCTGTTGTCACCAGCTACTGGCCTGGCCAGAGCATGGGCTCCTGCCATGGGGGGACCCCCACTTATGTACAGGTCTCTCTGGGTCACTCACCAACCTGCCATTGCTGGGAGAAGTTGTTATTTCTTCTCATATTGGATAAAAGAAATGGTACAAAGCAAAGCTGCACTTGGTTGTACCTGATTAGTTTTGTTCAATGTAATTTCTCACTTTAACGGTTTTCTTCTTACCTTTATTTCCAGAGTGTTTCCAAACAGACTTCTTGTTCCTTTCTCACAGCTGGAAGCTGCTCCAGATGAGCTGCCCAAGCCCCTGTTTGTGGGGGCTCCTTCCCCTGCACAGCACTCAGTGCTCAGGGGCTGGAGATGCCCAGAGGGAGTTTGGTGCCAGATTTGGTGCCAATTTGGAGCGGGTCCTGCTCTGCTCCATCAGTGGGCTGCACCTGAGCAGAGAAGTGACAAATGAGGGACAACAAGACCCACCCTCCATCGGTGCACAGAGAACTGTCACCCTTTCCAAAGCCCCTCCAGACCGTGGGAACAGAGCAGTGGTGGAGCAGGAGCTGAGCAGGGCTGGGGGCTCAGGAGATGCCACCCCTTTGATGGACTCACAGCCCTGAATCCTTCGTAGGTGGCTCAGGGGAATCAGCACATGCTTCCCATCTGCTCCAGGCTGCCCTGGTCACACCAGGGGCATCTGAACTGACTGTTGGAAGCTGACCCCAGGGACACGAGACCCCGTGGGGCACAAGGTGCCAGGGGTCCCTCTCCTAGCAGCACCCATGCCCTGTTATGACAGAAGCCATCCTAAGATAAACCTGCTCCTGGTTGCAGTGGGGTTTCTCTGTGCTGTGGCTGTGTCCTCCCTGTCCCCAGCAGCCAAGTCCAGCCCTGCCTCATCCCAGCATCATCCCAGCTGAAACTCCTCCACCTCACTGTGAGATCAGACTCCCACATTACGAAACAATTGTGGTGACTGTGTTGAATCTCCTCTGGGATTTTCCTGGGGCAATTCCCACTTGAAAGAAATAAAGGCATAAGCAAACCTTCGCACAGTCCTGGAAGTTCCAGGGTGGGACCTGGGCTGCAAAACCACCCCAACACTACCAGCCTGATGCCACTGTGATTGCTCAGCACTTTCTCTTCTGGGACACACAGCATCATCCCTCTTATTACCAGCTGTTCACCTGACATCTTCCCCCTGAGCCTGAGGGAAAGGCTTTGTTTTCCTCGAGAAGACATTCATGCTCTCTAGTGGTATTTTTTGCAAATTGGAGAAATTCTTTTCATTACCTCACAAGTTTACAGGTTGCCAATTTGAAAAGTAGAGCAGTAATATGTCAGCAAGCAGTGAAAACCCATCCCCAGGTGGAGTCAGAGCTTCAGCAGACGCTCTGCCTTGCTGGTGGTGTGCAGGGAGAGTGGCCACAGCACAGGGCTGGCTCCAATGCCCACGGCTCCAACCCACGCAGGCGCCTCCAGTCCAACCCCAGCAGGCACGAGTACAGCACTCCAGGAGTGTTTACAGTCTGGGAGCTGAGATAGCACTCGCCTGACTCTGTGCCATGTGTTGCACTCTCTGTCCCCTCTTCCCCTGCCTAACCCTGTGTTCCCCTCTGCTCTGGAGATAGGCTGGGAGAACTGAGAGTGTTCAGCCTGGAGAAGAGACGGCTCCGGAGAAACTTTGGAACCTCTTCCAGTACCTAACAGGGCTCCAAGAGCTGGAGAGGGACTTGGGACAAGGGCCTGCGACAACAGAACAAGGGGAAATGGCTTCACACAGACAGAGAGCAGGATTAGATGTGATATTGGGAAGAAATTCCTCTCTGGGAGGGTGGGGAGGCCCTGGTACACGTTGCCAAGAGAAGCTGTGGCTGTTCCATCCCTGGAAGTGTCCAAGGCCAGGTTGGATGGAGCTTGGAGCAACCTGGGCTAGTGGAAGGTGTCCCTGCCCATGGCAAGGGATGGAACAAGGTGACCCTTAAAATCCCTTCTGAACAAAACCGTTCTATGATTCTATTGTTCCCCTGATGTCCCTTTCTCCGAGGACGATGACAAACTGTGCTTCTCACATACCAGGAGGGTCACATTGCTGAGAGTTAACTCTGCTGCTTGGGTGAGGAACAACAGGAATCCTGGATCATAAGCAGAGCAAACCCCACCCACCCCCAAACAGCTCTGTCCACCAGGATGCCAGGAGCATACTCTACCTCACTGGGAGACACCATCCTGGGGGACATGGCACATTTCCAACACCAAACCAAACACGGAACTATTCCACAAAGCTGTGGTTTGTTCCCATCCCCTTTTATCAAGGAGATTAAAGAAACCCCCTGTGTAAATACAGGTTAAATCTGAGTGACCACCCCTGGCTGCACGCTGGGTACATCCCAAATACCTGCCCGGCACGAAAACCTGCCCACTGCTGCAAAGCCAGGCAGAGATCGGGTCACTTCAGGTCCGTATCAGTGTAAAAGACACCATGACCAGCCCCGTCGCGCCAGTCCCTTCGGCCCCGAGACGTCGCCGAGGGATGCCCGCAGTCGCCGAGAGATGCCCGCGGGCATCCCTTGGTGGCGCCGCGGGGCCGAAGGGACCGGCCAGCACCGACCCCGCACCCCCTCTCCTGGCCCCCCCGCGGTCTCTCCCCGGTCCCCCCGTACCTGCCGCCCGTGCGGCTCCGGCAGAGCTCCCGCTGAGACCGGGACCGGCCACGCCGCCTCCCCTGTCCCGCCCCGTCCCGCCCCGATGGAGCGGCTAAACCCGCCCCGTCCCACCGGCTGGAGTGGCTCCCAGGTTAGTCCCGGCTCCTTGAAACCTTGCTTTGATTGTCTCGTAACACGTCCCAAGGAATGGCAGCTGATTCTGCTGCTTGTACTCCTGTCATACCAAGACCACCAGACACAGGCAGTGCCACAAACCTCACAGATTCACAGAATTATTTGGGTTGGAAGGGATTTTAAGGGTCACCTTGTTCCATCCCCTACCATGGGCAGGGACACCTTCCACTAGCCCAGGTTACTCCAAGCCCTGTCCAACCTGATCTTGGACACTTCCAGGGATGGGGCAGCCACAGCTTCTCTTGGCAACGTGTACCAGGGCCTCCCCACCCTCCCAGGGAGGAATTTCTTCCCACTATCCTATCTATCTTGCCCTCTGTCAATGTGAAGCCATTCCCCCTTGTCCTGTTGTTGCAGGCCCTTGTCCCAAGTCCCTCTCCAGCTCTTGGAGCCCCGTTAGGCACTGGAAGGGGCTCTCAGGTCTGGTGGCCATTGCCCTGCAGCAGGTCACAGTGTGTCTCAGTCTGGTTTGAGATGTCCCTGGTGCCAGGACATCACCTTGCTGCTTTGCCTTTCCTGGTGTCAACTGTCCCTGTTGTCAGGCTTTTGACACCCGATCTCTGCCTGGTTTTGCAGCAGTGGGCAGGTTTTCGTGCCGGGCAGGTATTTGGGATGTACCCAGCGTGCAGCCAGGGGTGGTCACTCAGATTTAACCTGTATTTACACAGGGGGTTTCTTTAATCTCCTTGATAAAAGGGGATGGGAACAAACCACAGCTTTGTGGAATAGTTCCGTGTTTGGTTTGGTGTTGGAAATGTGCCATGTCCCCCAGGATGGTGTCTCCCAGTGAGGTAGAGTATGCTCCTGGCATCCTGGTGGACAGAGCTGTTTGGGGGGAGGTGGGGTTTGCTCTGCTTATGATCCAGGATTCCTGTTGTTCCTTGCCCAAGCAGCAGAGTTAATTAATCCCTCGGGGGGGTGGAGAGACATACTCCCCCAATTTATTTTCTATATTTTCCTACCCCAGGGCCAGCCCACTTTGTGCCATGGGCCTCAGCCCAGCACCCCTGTACAAACACATTTGGAGATAAAACCTTGAGCATCTTGAGAGACAGAACAGTGAACACACAGAACACAGAACAGCGAACATGTCCGAACCTCCTCGAAACCATAAATCACCACTGAGAGCAGAGCATTGTACAGGGGAGCGATTTCCTCTTGGGAGAAAAGATAATGGCAGGTTCTTGTTCAGTCAGGACTTGGTCAGACTTTCCCAAATGTCCCCGTGTTCTGTTATTTGGGAACAAAGGGGATTTTTATTTTTAACTGCCTCAAGTGTACTTTGTGTCATGAGGTTGGGAGGGGAATGTGGGATTGTGTTCGAGCAGTATCTCCAACAAGGGAAGCTGGAACAAACAGGCTTGATGGACCAGGACTTACCCGGTTCCTCTGTCCTGTCACAGTAATTGCCCTCCTATTGCTACTGATTTCCCAAAGAACAATGTCTGTTACCAGCTCTGGCTGCTCCAGCACTGGAAATAGTGCAGGTGGCATTTGCTCTGGGGTTTGGAACATCAGCTGCAGAGCCAGCAAAGCCAAATGACCTTGAGTTTGGCTTGACTTTGCATTGTCTCTCGCTTGTTTATGAGAAAGTTTATTTCATAAGCAAAAACCTTCTGCTGACAATACAGCTGAAACCCGGTGGGAAGCTCCCCTGCACCCCAGGCATTGTGTTCACAGCAGGGTGTTGTGCTGGTGTGATGCACTGCTGACAGCAGCTAAATACAGCTGGGACATCAGATCCAGGGTGGAAATCAGCCCTGAAACAGGTTTTATCTGCCCAATCAAAACCAGCAACTGCTCCTAAATTTGTCTGATGGGAGGAAAATATTTTCCTGGTGGCTGCAGTGGGCACAAAGGTAGGAGGAATTTTTCTGGGATGCTGTTAGGTCTGGATGTACTGATGAAATAAAGCAGAGCCCAAGGGCAGCTCTGCATGGAGGAAATCACTCCAAATCCCAGCCCAGGGGGTGGGAATGAGTTCAGGTCCACGGGAAAAACACAGGACTCATTCACATCTAGTTCTTTGTAAACTTGTGTTGCTTTTGGCCACATTATGCCCTTTAGCGTGGTGAGGGCTGAGGGCCCAGAGGGGGTCCCAGCCCAGTGGCCAGAGCTGAAGTTACTCCTCGGTGCACATGGATTCCATGCAGATTTGGAAAGGCTCTTCAGTCCCCAGGAGCAGAAGTGGCACCGGGGCTTTGCTGCTCCTGAGCTCTGCAGGCAGCCTGTCCCGGGTGGCCTCCCTCCCAGCCGGGGAGCCCTGCCCACGGCTCACAGTCACAATGCCAGTGTGCCCGCACCTGCCAATTAGATTGTCACTGAGCAGGAGCTGCGAGATGAACGTGGTAAATATTAGTCACGTCTCAGCCTGGCTTCCTGTCCGACAGCTCTGGGGGGTCTGGGCAGCCCTCCTGCCAGCAGGCACGGGGAGGAGTGTGCCAGGCCCCAACAGTGCCCATCAGTCCCCATCAGTGCCCACCGGAGCCCATCAGTGCCCATCAGTCCCCATCAGTGCCCGGTGGTGCCCATCAGTGCCCATCAGTCCCCATCAGTGCCCGGTGGTGCCCATCAGTGCCCGGTGGTGCCCATCAGTGCCCATCAGTCCCCATCAGTGCCCGGTGGTGCCCATCAGTGCCCGGTGGTGCCCATCAGTGCCCATCAGTCCCCATCAGTGCCCGGTGGTGCCCATCAGTGCCCATCAGTCCCCATCAGTGCCCGGTGGTGCCCATCGCTCGCCATCAGTCCCTGCCGGGGGAGCCGCTCCCGCTCCGTGCCCAGGGATCTGGGCATTGCCCGGCCCATGCACTCACACAGGCTCACACAGCACAGTGATTGCCGGGTTTACCACGTGCACTTCCAGAAAAGTCACTAAACAAAATCGAGTCACTTAGTTGTGACCAGTAAAATCCCAGTGAAGTGACAGTGATCATCTCGCAGCCACCCTGTGTAAAACCTGTTAACTGACCTGTGTTTACGTTACAAAGATCAGGCAGTAAAACCCAGACTGGTTTTGTTTTACAAGCAGCAGAATAAGGGACGGATGGGGCCCAGCTCCTGCTCACCTGGCACAGCTCAGTGAGCCAGTGGCCACGGAGAGGGGCTCGCCCCGTGCCAGGGTCGGGCACTAGGCTGTGGTGCTGTCACGCTGTGCGGCTCTGCCAGTCCAGCTGTGCCTCCAGAGTGGGAAGGATGGGGCAAACCCCACTGGGGCCCAGATCCCTTGGCCCTAGTGTGGTGACATTGGGCACTGAGTCCCAGTTCACCCCTGGGTGACACAGGGCAGGCTTTCAATGCGTCACTGCGACAATTTGTCACCAGTGGGGTTTCCACAGACCTGCTCTGTAACTAATTGCTGTGACAGAGAATTAGTTGCACTCATTTGTCTTTTCCACCATAGAAGTTTACTGGAAAAAATACCCTGCCTGTCATGACTCCAGCATCCTGGAATGTGGCAGCTGCAGATGGGGTCCAGCCCACTCGGAATGACCCCAAGATGCCCCAGCACGGGCCAGGGAATGCCAGTGTGGCGCCAGCAGGACGCAGAACTGTAAAGATGCCCTGGGCCAGTGCTTTATGGTCCTCTCCCATGTTCTGGGGGAAATGTCAACTATTTTGTGACCAATGACATTTTATAACAAGACTGGAGTCAGGGTGATTACCCATGTGTACCCAGGGGAACAGTTTGTACCATTCAGGATTCGTTATGTAAACTTGGGTGAGAAGGTCTTAAAACCCAGGAGGAAGGTACCAGAGTGAGAGGCGTTGTGACAACAGGGTGATTCACCCCGGCTCTGGCCGGCTCCTGCCTCGGCCACACTCCAGGTGATCACATCCCGCTGGGACTGTGGCGCACTTGGAATTACAGGTGAACAATTCTAGGGAACGTGGTTTTAATCCCTAGAAACATGTTTGGACAAAGTATGTGAGTGGAAGGAGGTAGAGGTGACCCTGTATCCTGTACCCCATCCCTGGTGCTGGATGGGGCCAGGCTGGTGCCAGTGCCTGGGCCTTTCCTCTCTGGTGGGCAGTAGGCAGGTGAGTTGGGGGGACACTGGTTTGTGTCACAGGAACGCTGCCAATGGCAAGGCTCCCAGAGTCACAGTGCCACTGTGATCCCAGGGGATCACATGGAGAGCTGAACAGGGCTGGCAGCACACCCAGCAGTGCAGGGGGCTCAGACCCCGAGGGGGTACAGCTACCACCCAGTTCCGTCTGGAGGGGAAACTGAGGCAGAAATGTAAGACTGGGAGGGACAAGGTTAGGGTTAGGGTGCAGGAGTGTTACAGGAAAGTGCCAAGGCCCAGGTGAGGATGCCAGAGGACTGAGAGGCAGGAACACATGGTCCACGGCCCCAGGGCCAGGTGTTTCCCTGTTTACACCTTGGGCTGTGTTACAATTGGGCCGGGGAGCAGATCAGCACTCTGAGCCTGCGGCTGCCTGTGCGAGGCTGAAGGGGAGAACCCCAGTGCAGCACAGTCAGTGCTGCAGGAACCCGCTGTGCGGCATTCCGGCCTGTCCTCAGAGACAGGGACAGGGACAGGCACAGGCACAGGCACGGCTGGCAGAGCCCCTGCCCTCTGCCACCACCACTCCCACTGCCCCACCGCCACCCCCAGATCCCCAGGGCAAGGGCATCCTGAGGCCACACTGCTCTGGGGACGGATGAATGGCAAGTGGGATGAGTGGGATGTGAGAGAAGAGCCTTTGCTTTTTGTGAAGAAGGGAGACAGATGGAGAGTTTCATAAATCCCCATGGGCTCGGGGTGCCCTTGCTGCCAGAATGCGTCAACTCCAGAAGCAAAGCTGCTCAGGGGTGGTGCGATGGGTGATGGTGCTGTTGCTCCAGGATGCACCCTGTGCCCAGCCCCTTGTGTTGGGAGCGATTGCATGGCCATGGGCTGGCTAGTGCAGCCCAGCTCCAGCAGCCCCGCCTGGCTGAGCCCAGCCCGAGGTGATGTGGGGCCAGTGGGGCTGGCGGGGCGGGCGGGCAAGCGCACGTGGGCAGCACTGGGAGCCTGTGGGTGTGTGGCAGAACTGAGGGCTGCCACTAGTGCTGCCCGTGGGAGCAGTGTGGCACTGAGCCCCTGGCGTGGAGTGGGGCACCAGGAGAGGCTGTGAGCAGCAGGGAGAGCCAGGACCAGCACGGCCCACAGCTGGAGTAGCACAGCAGGGCAGTCCAGTTTCTTGGCTGGAAATGCCCAGGCTGGCTCCCCTTTCTCACCTTGGGCACGGGTCACACTCAGTCTTGTTCCGGGGTTTGTTGCCGTGCCCAGCACTGCCAGTCCAGCCCTGCCATGGTGTTACAGCATGTGCTGGCAGGCGTGGGCAGCTGGTGAGGACTCCAAACGCCCCGGTCTGTCCTGTTCGCAGGGAGATGTCGGCACCGGGATTAGCGCTGGGGCCCTGCCATGGCACGTCACCGTGGAGAAGCTGCTGCAACCACAGGTCAGACTCGGACTCGCACTGCCTGGAGCTGCTCTGGTGCTGCCACGGCTCCACTGCCACAGCTTAGCCCTGGCTTGGGATGCTCCAGCTGCTGGAAAACTCTTCCAAAGCACCAAGCACAGACCAAGCTGGTGGGATCGGCTCAGACCGGGTGTCTGATGTGAGGAACTGCTCCGGGACTGCTCAGCTCCAGCCTCTGGCAGTTCTGGCACTGGCTCTGCCTGCCCTGAAGGAAAAGGGTAAAACTAAACCCTCTACAATCTCCAGCCGTATTTGGCCTCCCCAGAGCTGGGCTTAAGCATAAGAAGAGGCTCAGAGCCTGCAAGGATTTTCCATAGGCATGTGCTGGAGATACCTTTCCCCAGCCCTGCCCCATTTACATTAATGAGGCATTTAACTCCCAAACCTGTTTGAGGACCACTGGATATCACCCAAATGTCATCACTCTGGAAGGGGCCTGGACAGTTTTAACCCTCTCGGTGTCACCTGGCTGCATCTACTGGGAGTAGCTTTGGGCAGCCACCCTTTCCCTTTGCTCTGAGCGAGGCTGGAGTCACCTCTCCAGGCTGACACCCGCACACTAATGGATTTCTGCTGTCCAGAAAATCTCTGTGCAGCTGGATTTTTCTCCTCCTCAGCTGTTTTCCTCACACAACTCCTCTATCACCACCGACTTTATCCCATCTGGCAGCAGCTGCCACGGGAGCTGTGGAGGAGCAAGAAGTTCTGCTGTGCCTCCTGTCCTGGAAGGGCTGGTCCCAGTGTGCCGGTGGCCCTTCCCGTGAGTCAGCAGCACCTGCTGCTGCAGGTTTGTTTCGACACTTCTCCCCAGCTCATCCTTTGCCGAGGCAGTGCTGTGCCTGCAGTGCTGCTGCACCTTCACCGTGTTTTCTGCGGCAGCTCTGCGGTGCCTCACAGCCAGAGCTGTGGGGCTGTGGGGCTGTGGGGCTGTGGGGCTGTGGGGCTGTGGGGCTGTGGGGCTGGGGCCATCCGTGCCCGAGAGCCTGGGCACCGTGGCCACAGGTGTATCCCAGGGCTGGAAGGTGAATGGGGGCTGCCGTGAGCAGGGGACTGCTGGTGAGGGGGGGCTGCCTTGCTTGAGCCCTGACAGGGGCTGGCCAGGCTCCCACCACTTGCCATGAGTCTCCTGGGAACACAGTTCCCACGGCAAGAGACCCAGCCTCCTGCCTGACCCTGGAGCCGCAGTGGTGGAGGAGGGGATGTTGCTGAACCACAGATTTTACAGCCTGTTGTTCCCATAAACTCCAAGCTGAGTTTCTCAAACACTTTGGGTGTATGATGTTCAGTGTGTGCCAGTCCTGACTCTCAGACCATCCCAGATGGTTTTCTGTGTTTGAGGTGACTCAGGAGTTCAGCACAGTTCAGTGTTTAACTCACAGTGAAGTAACCCATTTCTGTATCTCCATGGCTCTCTGCCTCCTGAGGATTATTCATACACAGAGAAAAGGTGCTGCACCTGCTCCAAGAGTAACTGCAAACAGCACCTACAGAACACCTGTGCCTTTCCAAAGAATATAAAGTGAGTGTTCATCCCAAAAAGTGACTGGCAGGATACGTGTCCTGAGTTATCAACGGGAGAGTCCTGACATTGCCGCTGCTGGGAGCACTGGAGGTCAGCAGCCTTGTTCTCCACCAGGGGATATTTTCCTTATTGGAACTGCAGTTCTCAGTATAAAGTCTGACCAGTCCCTACACCTGCTTTTGTGCAGGGTTGGCACCACTGTGTTTATTTTCCAAGGCTTTTGTTTTGCTCTGGGGAGACTTTGGAAACACAAACCCCTCACTCACATCCTGGTCTGTGCTGGCTGTGGGTGCCTTCCCTGGCCATGGAGGCAGGTGCAGGGTGATGCTGTGGGCAGCAGCTGGGGGGGGTCCCTCCTTTCAGGGGGCTGATTGCATGATTAGCACCCTCTGATCTAACCCAGCTCCAGGGGCTGGAGGGCTGCTGGGAGTGGCAGAGGTACTTGAGCAGCCTGAGAGGAAGGGGAAGTCCTGTGAGTGGCTCAGTAGAGGGGAAGGAGCTGTGCCAGCAGCAAGATGAGCTCTGGCAGCCTTTCTTCAGCATTGCTTGGAGCATTAGTGAGCAAACCCTGCAGAGAGCTGAGGTCTCTTGTGTGCTGCTGCATGCACAGGTAGGGGTGCAGAACAGAGGCACTGTGGTATGTCCTGCTTTGTGATGTTTGCTGGCTTTCCCAGGGAGGTGACACCCACACCCTCCTGTATGTTCCTTGCAGGGTGTCCTCTGTGAGAGTGGAGGTCACAGCTGACCCATCTGCATTGAGAGGCAGGTCCTCTGTCAGCTGTAACTGAGCCAAAACAGCTCCTGTGTCAGCACCACCAAGCTGGTAAGGAAGGAGTGTGTGGTCAGGTGTTCCTTAGCTCTGGACTTTGCTGTTATTCCCACCACTACTGTGGTGGGGACAGCCCATGCCTGTAACTCCCAGGGAGGGTGGCACTGGGGTGGGGCTCCTTGGGCTGCTTCATTCTCCTCTAGGTCTGTTCTGTCACTGTTGCCCATGGGGCTGGTGTGGAGTGTTGGTATTTGATGCTGTTAGAGGTGATAGGGATGCACCACAGTTCATCCTGGGCATGTCACTGACTCCTGGAGCAGGGCCTGAGGCACAGCACACCTGGTTGTCTCTTCTCCTGTGGTCTCCAAGTGACTCCTCCAGGAATAGAACTGTCTGGGGACACCTGAGGTTCCAGGTTTTTTGGTCCCTGGCTGGTTAATGCTGTTTTCTGAAAGGCATTTTTACTGTGCTTTTGCTTGCACCCGCAGTCCCCGTCCCCCCAGCCTGCTCCCAAGACAGGTCCTGAATCATCCCCCCATCCCACTTCTGTCAAAGGGCTGGGGGGACTTGGCCAGGGGGCTCAGCACTGCTGAGAACCCACAGCCCTGGGGCAGGCACAGGCGAGTCCTATTGGCTCTTGGGATGCCTGCATGGAGGTAACTGGTAGAGTGCTGATTTAAAACCAAGAAGACACAGCAGTTACGAAAAAATATATCTTTATTTTTTTCAGTTTATCATCTATTTAAATAATTCAGTTAAAATAGGTTTTATTGCACGTTAAAGAACCTTCCTGGATTCTCACTGTCCTCTGTAAAATAAGCTCATAGAGAAAGGAGACTCTTATGCTCCTGCCCCCTCACACACTCTGAATCACTCTGGCTCTGCAGACCCCCAGCAGCCACTGTGCAGTGGGTTATGCTCATCCTCGGCATCTACACAGTGTGCTGTAGGCAGTGGGGAGTTGGCTGTGGCAGAAGGAGCCGGATGCAGGACTGGGAGCAGGGGAAGGGCACTGCCAGCAGGGTGTAGGACTGGGAGCAGGGGAAGGGCACTGCCAGCAGGGTGTAGGACTGGGAGCAGGGGAAGGGCACTGCCAGCAGGGTGTAGGACTGGGAGCAGGGGAAGGGCATTGCCAGCAGGGTGCAGGACTGGGAGTAGGGGAAGGGCACTGCCAGCAGGGTGCAGGACTGGGAGCAGGGGAAGGGCATTGCCACCGTGGCAGGGGCCTGATGTCCCTGTGCGAGCCCTGGCCTGTCTGCGCCGCAGGGAGAGCAGGGCTGGGAGCACAGGGGGTGAAACGTGGGTGCTGATGCTGCTCTGGATCCGCACAGGTGTGGGCAAGGTGAACAAGGCACAAGTGGGGTGAGGCATCTGCTGGCTGCCACTGCAGCCCTGCCTGGCTCTGCCATCCCCCAGGCACTGCCAGCTCCAGGGCAAGCAGGTGGGGAACTGGGTGGCTGCAGGAGGAAGTCCTTGCCTGAGGTTGAGCAGGAAGAGAGCAGCCAGCTCCCTATGAGGCTTCTGGGAAGTCACTTAATGAGCTCCTTGGAAGTTATGTTTAAGGGCTGGCTGAGTGATGTGGAATGGAACAAGCTTGCAGAAGATGCACTTCATTACTGTGCTCTGAATTGGATTTTGTGCCCTTTCAGATGATTCTTTGGGGATGACTCAGGGTCTCCTACCCCAGCTGTGAAATAACTTGTTCTACAACCCCATCTCTGGCTATCCTGGCTCTTCCCCTCAGAATAAAGAGCTCCTCAGGCTATCATTGGAAACAGGTTTCTAATGAAAATTCAAGTGAGGGCTCTCCTTTTATCTGTTTTGTGCTCTTCCCAAGCCTCTGTCATGCCCCTTCCTACAAATGCCAGGCTGCATTCCTGACAGCCTGGGGTTTTTCCCACAAGTCCAGCCATACAGCAGAGAGTAATTAGTGTTAATCCTCAATGTGGTATCAATCTGCTATGGAGCAATTCCTGCTCACATGCAATGGGGTGTGTGCAGCTGGTGGCTAATGTGTACCTCTGCCTGGTGAGACATCCCAGCTCAGCACCACATCCTGCTCCAGCCATCTTCTGCCATCATTAACTTGAGAACTGGTGTTGCTTGAAGCTCCTAATGTCTCTGAGCCCTTGGCTTTTGTGTCTGAGCTTTGCTCAGGGCAGCTTTGACTGCCAGTTCAATCCCTGAATTAAGGGTCTGACCCAACAGCCCTTCAGTGCTTGTTTGGATCCACGCCTTTCACCTTTGGTCCATCACCCACCTCCTCGGGCCCCTGGGTGGGTGTGTGACCGGCGTCAGTGGGGGCCGAGCTCCAGCGTGTCGGGCAGCTGCTCGGTGAAGGCCGTCTCCAGCCGCAAAGTGCTGTAGTTGGGGGGGGGAGTCCTGGGCAGGGGGCTGTCCTGGGGCAGCGGCAGGCGCAGGGCAGTGTTGAAGGTGGGCAGGTCCTCGTCGATGCACACGGGGTTGTCGTGGCCCTGCCTCTCCACGTCACCGGCCTGCGGAGGCTTCCCCGGCCCGGCCCGTTTGCGGTCGTTCCACCACTTCTTTGCCTTCTGCCACTGGCGCCGCATGACGATGGAGAGCGAGTCGATGAAGAAGACCTCGACGATCTCGATGACGCAGACGACCGAGCAGCTCATCCAGAGGCCCAGCTGGCCCCCAAAGTTGGACAGGAGAATGACGAGCTGGAGGAGCAGAGAGCACAAGGTTATGGGCGGGCATGTGTTGGTGGTGCTGTCACAGTGCGCGGGGTGGCTGCAGCGAGCCAGGGCATGCTGAGTGTTCCCAAACGCAGTGGGCCCAACTCTGCTGTCTGCAGTGTTCTCTCTGACTCTGCTTCAGGAGGAGCTCAGAACTGGGCTTACTGCAGGCAGCCCATGGGCTGCCCCAGCACAGCGCTCTGTCAGGGCCAGACAGGCAGAGACGTGGCCCCAGATAAGGGCTTCAAAGGGCAGGACCAGCCCCAAGGTGCATCTCCAAGATAGCTTCCTGCCTCTGCCTGGGTGGGATTGCTGCCCTGTGTGGGAGGAAGTGCTGTGTCTCCCAAAGGCTGAGCAGGGATCAGCCGTGCTCACTTACTGTGTTGGCAGGATTCTCCGAAATGAATCTCTCGTTCAGGTCCTTGTAAAACACCATGAGGTTGGCGAGGTCCGTCCTGAGGGAAGCAGGAGGCAGCAGAGGGTTTAGTAAAACAATAACATGAAACATACTGAAAAACTATGCAAATAACCAGTTGGACCAGTAGGGCTGGGCTGCTCCAAGGGAGCTTTTTCCCCAATTGCCATCATTAGGGCTGCCAAGATTGTATCAGAGCTGGAGGTGCAAGGCAAGAACTCACAGGGGGACTTACTTGTTCAGTTTCTTGTTGAGCTTTTGCCCTTTGTCCCAGGAGAGAACTCGAAGCATCCAGTCCTGGAGAACAGACAGAAAATGTTGCTATAGCTATGTGTGCTTGTGCAGAGATCCCCTGAGAAGGGAGTCGTGCTTTATGCCTCCTCGGGCCAGTGTGGGTGCCAGAACTGAGTGTATGACAGGTCAGCTATCCCAGAGGAGATCTCCCAGACCACAAGCCAAATTTCAGTTTAATGGTGAACTCTTGGAGGGGAAGCCCTGACCTGGACAATACAGACTGGCCTCTGAGAGCAGCATCCTTGAGTGCTCAGGACTACCCCGGGGCCTTCTGCTTCTGTGCTCTGGGGTTACTCAATGCCTTGTGCCAGGCTGCTGTCCCAGGAGAGCACAGCTGGGGACTGACCTCTGACACGGTGGATGGCCACTGGGCGATGCTGGTGGTGAGCGCCCACTCCTTGAAGCTGCAGAGAGAGGCAGGATGTCACTTGTGAGCTTCAACTCCCACCACACTCAGTGCTTTACCTCTGGTCATGGCCAAGACTCACCTGCAGGCGTCTTTGCAGATCTGCTGGCAGCCCAGCTGCTCCTTCACGAACTTCTCGTGCAGTCTGTAGTAGCAGTACACTGCAGGGAGGGAGTGGGACAGGTGTGAGAAGCCAGAAGGAAAAGCAAAGGTCTCCTGCTACCTGGGTTGGAGTGCAGCATCTGGAGTGTAGGTGAAAAGTGGCTGTTGCTATGAACTGCCTCACCTGGTCAAGCCCTCCACTCGACTGTTCTCTGGTAGGCACAGGTGACAAGCCATCAGGGCAAGTGTCACAAACCAGTCAGTGTGAACAAGGGAGGCACTTCTGGCTCTGGGTGTTGGAGCTTAAGCGGGTTAAGGCAGATTTGCTTGGTCCCAGCATGCTGGAGGGTGTGGGGGGCTCTGTGATGGGGGTGCTGAGGGGTACTGAGGGGTGGAGGGGGCTCTCTGATGGGGACACTGGGGGTGTTGGGAGTGCAGAGGGCTGTGTGACAGGGCTGATGCTGCAGAGGACATGGCTGGCAGTGGGCACTGAGGCAGGTGCAGTGTGGAGGTGTTTCAATACTCACTCCAGTTTGGGTTCTTCTTGTAGTTGCAGTACTCGGCCCCCGCAGGCAAGGGCTGTGCATACTGGGCGCAGCCACATGAGTCCACCATGGCCTTCTGGAAGCAGGAGTGCAGGCAGATCTGGGGAGAAAAAACAGAGCTGGGGGCTAAGAGGCAGCACCAAGGTCCAGGCTCCTGTGCACCTAAAAACATCCTGCTTATGAGAGTAGCAGGATGGGAACCCCATTTCTCAGGACCTTCAGGCTCTGCTGTGAGTGAATACAAACACAGGCAGAAAGTGCCATGGAGGGTTGAGACTCTAGTGCAAGAGATAAGAATACAATTCTCTTTGAGGATTATATATATATGGGGTTCTGTGAATGCCCCTGCTTCCCCTACAACCACCGAAAGCTTCGCTGTTGTGGTTGCTCTTTCCAGAGCCAAGGAGAAGGTTTTTGGCCTGCCACGGCACATTGCCCATGAATCACCAACTAGGTGTGTGTGGGAAGTGACTCACAGGAGAAAATGTTCACAGCTTCCACCAAACTCTGGTAGTGCCTACTGGGAGACCTGAAGCTATGAGGGTTAATAGGGCAGCAGAGCTGTGGTTTGTGCCAGAACACTGCAACATGCAGGAACTGAACTTCTCTTTGAAATCTCAGTCAAGCCTTTTGGTCCCAGCCCTCATAAGCCCTGAGTTTTGGTGAAGTACTGTTATTAAAAACCTGAGATAATGTCTGTATGATCTTACTACATCACAGCAGATTTCATATTGCCCATGAAATACAAATCCAGGCTAGGCCTGGGCTTTGCAGCAGGCAGCAGCTAATGTAAGTACAATTCTTCAAGTGGAGAGTGTGAGAACAACTGACATTCTCCAAGTGGACCCAATTACAGAAACCATGCAAAATTAGTGGAAACTTACTCTGTAAACAAACATCCTGCTATCTGGATACTGATTAGATGGTATCTGTTATTCTTGGAGTCCTAAAGGTCACAATTTCTAGCTTCAAGGGTTACTAAGCTGCAACCTTTACTTGGCCAATATTTTCCAGTCTCACATTGCTTGAAAATTGCCTAATGAGCTCATGTTCTCTCTTTATCTAACAGGGTGCCTGAGGGAACTTCAAACAGCAACCACTTAAGAATAAAAGTTGTATTTTAAGAAGTGCTGTGGCATTTTACATCAGTGGCTAAAGCAGCCACCCTGCACCTGGACTGCTCCCAATCTTGGGTCCTGAACCACAGAATATTATAAAGCTTTTCATGCAGGTAGTTTTCAAGCAACTGATAAAACCAAGTGTAATGGATTTACCTGGAGGGAGTAGCTCTTGTTATAGAGATTTTCCACGGGTATGTCAGCTCCTGTCTCCGTGCAGTCACTGTAGGGTTTGCTCAGCTTACGAGACCGAGTCTGAGAAGCAGAAAAGAATGAATCTTGGTTTTTTTGAGTTTGCAGAGAGACCAAAGGACTCAGTGGCACTTCATCACAATTCTGAAACTGTAAATGATGGGGCAGGTAGGATTTTTCAAAGCAGAGTAATTCACACGTATGTTCTCTCCTAGTCCTAGAGGCTGTGCATCCTTCAGCCTGGATGTTTGTGTTCTGAGGGAGGGGGGTTGTTGGCTGGGGGTTTTGGGTTGTTTTCTGTGAGTACCCCCACCTTTACAAGCTGTTGTTGCAGTGTCTGCTCCTGTGCTGTGGGTAAACAGCACTTGAGGCTCCACTAGTGCTCAACAGCACCTCTCTGAAACCACTCTAAATGAAATGCTTGTGTCTCCTTCAGGCCTTTTTCCAGGTGCTGCTTTGACCCTTACTCTCGAATGCTAAGGCCTTTTCCTGTTCTGCAAACTGCCCAGAGCAAAGAGCTCTGAGATGCCAAGCCTGTGCCTGCAAGGTCTGTGAAACCAAGGCTGGGAGCCCTCAGATTCCCAAGACCTGATTCCAGCTCCATCACCCATTTCCTGCAGACTGCCTCACCTTCCTCAGCCCTTGTTATCTTTCTGCAGTAATTATCCACTTTACAACAGAGTGGCTTGAAACCACAAAAAACATCCATTTAAGAACCCATTCACCCGTCTTTCTCTACAGAGTTTAAAATTAGAATTAAAAATTCTATATAAAGGCTCAATTTACCAGGAACCTGAGAAATGGTGGTTACTTTTAAGGCACTAATTGCAGCTCCTCAGGTTCCTGAGGTCACAGCTGACAAGAGAAGGCTCTGGGCCTGTATGGTGCAAGTCAGTGCTTTTAGAGATGCTCAAACCCCTCTTTGGAGGGAAAGATATGATTTCAGTCTTAGAAATGCATCATTTCTGAAACTGAACGAAACCAGCTTTTAATGTGCTTTTAACTTCCACGAACCATGTAGTGTGCCTGGACACTGCCTCAGTGTGCTCCTCCAGCTTCCAGATGATCGATCCTTTGTATAAAATTATTTTGTTGTGGCTTGTAGTTTACTTGTTCCTTCAGGTACTGAAATAATTTCCAAATTAAATATTTAACCAGAGCACTGTAACTCCAACCAAGCAATGCCTTGTTTGCATTCCAAATATCTTGGAATGTTTTTGGAGGGGGGGGCAATCCTAGCACCCAGCAGAAACCCATGAGTGATAACCAGACACTGATGCTGCGTTTGGAGCCCAGCAAGCAGCACCACGTGTGACACACATGCTGTGTCCTTCTCTGTGTTCCTGATCTGGGTACAAGGACTGATCCAGCAACTCAGTGCTGCAGCCCTGTCCTGACAATTGTGACCCCTCTCAGCAGGCTCTCTGGAGTTGTCCTTTCCCTGAAGGACCATGATCACCAGCTTTTGTTCTGAGACCAGAAATTGTATCCAGTTTCTATTTTGGCTGCCACATCAGGATGCAACTGGATCCCTTCCTCATGCCACATCTCTTAAATACAGACACTGAGACGTGCTCAATCTTGTTTTTTATACTACAGCAATGTACAGTCCAAACCCACGTGCCAGGAAAACATTACATTAAATATTGAGACTTTCCCTGCAGCGACTGTACAGTGTGATCATTAGAGGAAACAGTCTTGTGAGACTTTTCCTCCTCTCACCGACCTGGTTTGCAAACCTTTCAGTCACATTTGACCAAGCAGTTGCTGCTGCAGTTTTCCAGACAGCTGGAAGACAGTTAAATATTTGCACATTTTAAAATATCAGCCCTCTTATGTCTTTTCTAATGCAGAGCCTATCTCGATGTGGCACACCCAGATAAGCAGGATGGCCGATGCTCCGACCCGACCATCAGGAAGAAAGGCAGAGCTGAAGTGCTCACTTAACAGCCCATCCAGATAAAAGGGATCTGGCACAGCTTTCACTGCTCTGCTGAGGAACGAAGCCCTTTGGGTCAAATGCCTTGTCTGAACTACGCCAAATGGGGAAATTGGGAGCTGCAGCCCTCCTTGCCCTTGTCAACAGCAGGCAAGATGTTTCACTGCGCTGGCAAAGGTAGAGCTGCTGCCCACGAGGGTGTTTTTACAGCCGGGATAGACAGAAATCCAGAAGAATGAGGCTTGCACCCACAAAACAGTTACACGGGCTGTGCTGCCGCCGTCCCTGCAGACCCAGCCCAGCAGAGGACTCACAGCTCCCCATCCTCCTCCCTGGGACCCGCGCATGAAACCCGCTGCTCATTGCTAAAGCCAAACGAGGCACTTGACAACGCATTTCTGTGGTTGTGGATTTTGCTGTGAAACCGAATTCAAAAATCCCCTGGAAAGCCAAGGAGTGGGAGAAAAGGGAGAACAAACAAGATCCCAGGAGCTGTTGCATTTATAAAGACCTGATTTTCCCACGGCCTCTTTTGTTCAGAAAAGTGCTATCACAGGATTTTCCTCAGGGCACTTCAGCTGCTGAGTGGGAGGTATTTAGAAGCCTTCCAGCTGCTGGCTCCCTGCAAACACCCCATCAATTCCTATTTACAGCTCTCCCAAGGCAAAGGTACACCTGGAAAGGAGACTGCTGCCACTCACAAAGTGCATCCCTATGGAGGTGGCTGCTGCAGTCTCAATTTCCGTGCCAATGTCTTCGATGAAGGGATACTCATTTTGGTCATGGACAATGATCTTGGCTCCTGTGGACGTCACCAGGAAGGGGTTGTAGTCTGCTTCGTCAATGTACAGAACAACCTGCAATCCTGAACCAGAGACAAGGCAGAACAGTTACACCAGGAGCTAGAGCTGCGTTTTCTGGTCAGGGAGGGCAGCACAGTTTATTTAATGTTATCTGGCCTTAAGTAGAACTGTAACAGCCAAGCCCAGCCTCTGCTGGGCCAGACTCAGACAACTGCAGCCAGTAACATCCCTCGGTGGCCCCGAGTACAGCAAACAAATAAAACCTGCTGGGAACGTGGCTGTAACTCACTTAAAAAAGTTATATAACTGGGCAGCAGTGATTTCAGCTGGAAAACATTAGTGATGCAATGTTATTATCTGTATTCTCAGGCAAGAGTTTGCACTAGTTCAAACAGGCATTTCCCCAATCAGCCTGTACATCTACAGCCAACACATCGCTCGTGCTCCAGCACGATCCAGTTCGCTGAAACACTTGTTATCAAACAGTTCCTCTGCAAACAGCCTCAGAACAACATACTTGTACAAACTGCCCAGGAACAACACACGTGTGCAAACCAGCCTGGAACAACACGCCTGTACAAACTGCCCCCACTCACCGTACTCGCTGCCGCCCGTGGAGGTGCTCAGGATGGTCCCGTTCTCACCGCTGTTGAAGGTGTAGCAGTTGCCATGGAGAGGGTGGTGGAAACGAGTGAAGTGCCTGGAAGAAATCGACTTTTGTGACATTGCTACCTGCAGTTCTGTCTGTGGGAGAAAAGCAGCACGTTTGGGCTTTGGTTTTGGCAGAGACAGACCAGGACTGCATGAGGGGTTAGTTCCTTCCTTCTAAGCAATTTATTTTGCTGAAAGGTGTGTCTCTTTCTGAATATCTTGAAACTACGTGGCACTATGACCTGCTTTAATAGATCAGGAAAAGGAAATTTGAGGAGATTTTCATGTGGGAATGGGGGCTGAAAAGGTGGGGAAAGTGGATTCACAGAACTAGCAGGAAGGGGGGATACACAGAGCCCTCTCCCATCTGACAGCCAAGTGTCTACAGGCACACTATCGTTCCCATCTACAACTGCTCCCCTGGGATGCCTCTCCTGCTAGCAGGACACATAGGAATTGCACTGCCACAACCACAAGTAGGTAGATTTGATTCTGCCAAGGATAAACATAGGTTCATCTGAAATGTGGACAGCAGAACACTAACACAAATGAAATCAAGGAGCATAATTAATTTCAGGAAGATGCAAATGTTTGCTTTGATTTAAAAAATGGCAGTGGTTCCTGCTGAAATTCAGCAAATACCAAATATTCCATTCCTACATATTATGGACTTGGAAATAAGCTGTTAGCTGCCAGGAATTTTCTGTGCACTGACCTTTTGTCACAAGATAGGCCATCAAAGAAACATGTCAGTAGAAGGTCATCAGCAGAATAACTCAATTTTTCTTTCGTCTCCAGGGGAATTTGTGCCATGATGTTCATGTAATGCAGCTTGTACCACTCCTGGATAGCATTAACCCCCGAACTGAACGTGTACAGGGCACACTCACTGCTGTTGTTCGCGTCGCACTGACAAGCACAAAAGGGGAGAAAGGGTTTCACATGGAATGAAATCCTGGATTCTAGAAGGTATGTGTGACAGTGTTTCTCTTCCACAGAAATAATCACGTGTGAAGTTACAGTGGCACAAACGGGCATCAAAGACCTTTCATTCAGGGCTAAGCGATATGCCCAAATGCTTTAGGCCCAAAGGAAAGGTCACAGAAGGCACTAACTTTATTTGGGAAGACTTCAGGAAGGTATTTCCCTTCCAGGGAGTTGGAGGTTAATCTGCAGCTGCCATGGAGGCTTGGGCAGAAGAGCTGACAGTTCACAATAAAGGCACCTGAGCAGGCAATTAAACTGGACAGAGGGACACTGACCCCAAACACCCCTTCGTTTCCCCACAGGGAACTTGCTGGCCAGGGCACAGTGACACTCACCAGCTGAAAGCCAATGATGTCATTGGAATCACCCGAGTTCACAATGGACGAGTCTTTGTGAAAGACACTTCCCTCTATTTTCCTCTTCTGCCCACTGTGCAGGTCTGTTGCTGTCCTAGAGAAGTCCTCGACCTTCAGCAGAGGGATCTGTTGGAAGAAGTCACTCCCTGTGCTGTTCCACTCGTCCACTGACCGGCGCACCTTGGTCTTGCCCTCAGAAAATCCGTAGAAAGTCTCCAAAGCTTTTTTTGTCTCTTTGTCCAATTCAGATAAATATTCTTTCATGGCACTGTACCTGCATGGGAGACAATGTGACACAGTGACGCCCCATCCCACCTCACCGCCCAGCCGCTGTGCATCCCATGGCTCAGGACAGAATTCCTTGTGGAGGTCTCACATCACTCTCTTACACTGGTGAGGGCAGACGCAGCTATGTCCATGGAGAGATCTCAGAACAAGGACCACAGGAAGCAGAACAGACTGAAATACAGAGAAAGCCCTCCCAAGATTTACAGTCTCCTCGTGTTAGGAAGCCCAAGAAGGCAGAGCATGTGGAAATAAGACTTCTGCATCTATGTAGAGGTACCAGAGAGCTGGATAGCCTGCGGGAACCAGTGTGGGGAGCTGGCAGCAGAACAGACAGCAGCATAAAGTGTGATTTGACAGGAGAAAATGTACTGCTGATGGATAATGTCAAAGCATCCCACAAGGAAAGAAAGAGGCAACAGAGGAGTGACAGATGTGCCCTTTCTATTCTTCAAGAGATGATGCTGCTTGTAATCGTCAAACTTTGGTCCTGGGAAGAAGGGAATTTGAAGAGAACCAAGGTGCTGATAGGGACTGTCTGTAGCAGAAACTGAAATGGACCAAGCCGAGCTCAGAAGGCAGGTGAGGGGTGTGAGCGTAACCCACATGTGCCTGACGTGCATCAACACAGAGCGGGAGCTGCGCTCGAGGCGCTGCAGAGGGAAAATGCTGACGAGCAGCACTGGGCCAAGCCCGGGAAGGGATTTGGTGCTGGGCCGGCGGGGGATGATGGACTCACTGGGAGCCCTGGCCGGTGACCCCCTTTGTCCTCCTGGCAGCCCCCCGGGTCTTACTTGTAGGGGTTGATGTTGCAGATGGTGACGGCAGGGAAGGGCAGTTTCTGGAACTGGACGGTGACGGAGACCGAGGCGCTGTAGTAGTTCATGAGGAGCTCCGCGCACTGCCAGAGGATGAGCCCCACGGCGCTGAGGGTCAGCAGGATCCAGAGCAGGCGGCGCAGGCGGCCGCGGGACACCACGATGCGGCGGCAGCCGTGGGTGTTGGTGTTGAGGCAGTACCAGCGCATCAGCTCGCTCAGCGTCGGCGCCTGCGGGCCCCGCACCGGCAGCGTCCGCTTCAGCCGCGCAGTGATCTTCTTACCGGGGGCCGTGGCGGCCGCTGCGGGCGGACCGGGCACTGAGGGGGGGGCGGCGGGACCGGCGCCCTCCCTGACCCGCGCCCCGCCGCCCCCCGATCGCAGGATCCCGTCCCGCCCGGCCCCGCCACCCGGCATCCCTCCCCGCTCTCGATGTTTGAACCCCGGAACGCCTGTTCCCGGAGACGCCGCGCCTCACCTCGTCCGCTCTCCGGGCCCGGCGGGGCCATGCTGCGCTCCCGGCCCTGGCGCCGCTGCCGATGGGGCGGCGGGCGGCCGCCCCGGCACCTACCCCCGCCACCGCCCCGCCCCGGCCCGCCCCGCCACCGCCCGCCCGCACCTCTCGGCGGCCGCGCAGCGCCGCCCCGCGGGGGCTGCGGGGTCTGTGCGGGATGGCGGGGCCGGGCGCGTCCGTGCGGGCCGGGCGGGGCGGGCACGGCCGGGCGGGCCCCGCGGGAGGCGGCGGAGCCCCCGGGCCGCGCGCGGCGCCCGGGGGGGCGGGGCCTGGGGCGGGGCCACGGGGGCGTGGTCGCCCCGGCCCCGCCCTCCTCGTGCTCGCCGCGCCAGCAGCAAAGATGGCGGCGCTGCGGCGGCGTCTGCCCGTCGCTAAGGTGGCGGTTCGGTCACGTGGCGCCGCGCCCCGCCCCGCCCGCTGCATGGCGGCGCCGTGAGGCGGCGGAGCCGCGGCCCGACCCGGCCCGGCGGGATGCGGCGGCCGCCGCCGGGCTGAGCTCCGGGCCGAGCGGGCCGAGGGCCGAGCGGGGATGCGCGCTGCGCCGCGCCGCCATGTCGCGGGTGAGCGGCCCCGGGCCGGCCGGCAGCGCCAAGGAGAAGCGCTCCTTCAGCAAGCGGCTCTTCCGCGGG
This sequence comes from Manacus candei, assembly GCF_025592945.1. Taxonomy (NCBI): domain Eukaryota; kingdom Metazoa; phylum Chordata; class Aves; order Passeriformes; family Pipridae; genus Manacus; species Manacus candei. Next base: position 535,963 of record NW_026138050.1, on the reverse strand, counting down.
CGGGCGGCGGGCGGCGGCGCGGGCTCGGCCCCGGCTGCCGCCCCGGCCCCGGCGCCCTCCGGGCGGTCGCTCGGCGGGTTCATGAGCCGCGTGCTGAAGACCCTCTCCACGCTCTCGCACTACAGCAGCGAGCCCGAGCCCCGCGGCGCGCTCGCCCCGCGCCTGCCCCCGCCGCAGGCGGCGGGCGGCCTGGGCAGCTGCTTCCCGCCGGGCCCGCCGCGCAGCCCCGAGCCTCCGCCGCGCCCCGCCGGCGGCTCCGAGGCCGTGCCCGGCGTGGCGGGGCTGCGCAACCACGGCAACACCTGCTTCATGAACGCCATCCTGCAGTGCCTCAGCAACACCGAGCTCTTCGCCGAGTTCCTGGCGCTGGAGCAGTTCCGCGGCGGGCCGCCCCCCGCCGACGGGCCGCCGCCCGCGCCCGGCGAGGTCACGGAGCAGCTGGCGCAGCTGGTGCGGGCGCTCTGGACTCTCGAGTACACCCCGCAGCACAGCCGCGACTTCAAGGTGAGCGGGGGCCGCCGGGACAGCCCCGGAGCGCCGGGGCCCGCGGGGTGGGGGTGGCACGGCTGGTGGTGACACCGGTAAACGTGTCACAGGCGTGGGTCGCAACAGTTCGGAATGCGACACAGCGTGTCCCCTGTCGCAGGGGCATCGCAGCTGTGACGGGTGCCTTGATGCCGAGCACCCACACGGTGGGAAGAACCCTCTGGCCTCCCCAGCTGTGTGCAGTAGCTCTGGAGAGCTGCTCTCGTCCTGTCCCCCCCGGGTGCTACTGTGGGCACCCAGTACAGGTGGCACCAGGTTTTTCTTGCAGAGTGAGTTGGAGAGGAGATGCTCAGGTGCATGAAAACACACTAAGAGTGTCATTGACACGGTGCTGGGCTCTGTGTGTTCAGGTGGGTGCGCAGCAGGTAGAGACGGTGAGTCCCGGAGTTGGCTCTCCCTCGGTGCTCCTGGATGGTGGGATGTCCCAGAGGCTTCTCGGATGGTGGGATGTCCCAGAGGCTTCTCTGAGGTGTCGATGGCTTTTGGCACTGTTGACTGTTTGGATGGATGCATGGGCTGCACCTCTTCCTTTTGCCTTTCCTGTGCCTTTCCAGGCAGCTGCACCCACCCGGGCCCATAGCAGTGCCAGGGTGTTCTCTGGGGAGCCTGGCTGTTTGCCCTGGAGTGAGGCCATCTGCCCTCTCTCACGGTGCCTGGCTCTGGTGCTTTCAGCAGAGGTTGTGGAGGAGCACTTGGGAAGCCTATCCTCTTGGTGTGTCCGGTCGTGATAGCACCACAGGGCACTTGCCTCGACCGCTCCGGAAGCACTCTGGCAGGAGAAGAAATTGTGGATTTCTCCTGAGTAATAGTAGGAATAAAAGGCGGCGAAAGCAGAATTTTCTTCTGCCAGTGGAACAGAGTCAGAAGGGAAAGCAGCCCTCTTTCTAGGCTGGGCTTGGCTGCTTGGGCAGGCTGTGGGAGCAGGGCTCGGATGTGAGTGACAGCAGGAGGAAGAGCAGCAGGGCCAGAGATTAAATTAAGGCCATTTTCCACGGGCATTTATGGTGGAACTTTGCTGTTTTCAGGCATCACTGACGGTAAGCGAGTGCTGTTATGCTCATGGGTAGAGCTGGAGCCCATCCATTTTCTGTCTGCCAGGAGAACCCTGGGGCTTTTAAAATGCCTCTTGCTGGGGGGATCTTGTCCCAGTCAGTCCAGTTCAGTGCTGCACAGTGCCAGCAGCCCAGGTCCTGCTGAGGGACTGTGTCATTATGTCAAGTGCTGTTTTCTTATAGGGGTCAATTAATTCTAAGAGGAAATGAACACCTCTGAAGGCAGCTAAGTCACCTGAACCTGCTATTAAATTCAGTGTTCTTACTTAAACTTTTTCTCAGCAGCAGATTTGCACAGTTCATTTACAGATGTAGGCAATGGGCTTAGGTTGGAGAAAGGCAAAGATCGATGTTTTCACTCTGGAAACTGCTGCTTCTCTGTAAAACAAAGAAAACATCCCCCCAAGCTTGCTCTGGATAGAGGGTGGAACATTCCTGATCTACCTTGCTGTAATTGTTTTTAGGGGTGAAAAGTGTTTTCAGGAGAGTCATTCTGGGCTTTCCCTCCAACAATAATAGCCATTGACAGTAATATTTATTTGATAGCCAAAAAGCTCTTTAGCCAGCATACTTGGAAATTCATGTCCTGAGTTTTTTTGCTTTCTTAATCTCTTTTGGCACCAAACATAACTGGGTGAAGGCACTTCCTAATTCCTAAATACTTCTCTGCAGGGGCTAAATGTATTTTAGGATAAAGGATAATACTTATCGTTTTGTTCATTCTTGTATCTGTAAGCTGCTCTCTTGGAAAAGAGGAAATTATTTTCAAGGGAGTGTATCTTGGAGTCCTTGTGAACAGGGGCCTTTTAGGGGGTGAGTTTTGGGATTCTCTTTACTCTCAACTGGTTTTTCTTGGTAGTATTTTCTCACTTATGAAGTTGGTCTTCAAGAAATAATCCATGCCAGGGGTTCCTGAATCATGCTGAAAAAAAGGAAAATGCAATTGAAACAAGAAGTTTGTGTAAAATGGTTCATCTTATATTCGCAGGATAAGGGAGAGCTTTTGCCCTTTGAGGGGAGGTCTGGAGCACTGGCAGAGCTGGGGTGAAGCTTGGGGAAGCAGCAGGTGTAGAAGGCTGAGGCAGTAGGAAAAGGCTTGGGAAGGAGTGCGCTGGGAGGTGGAAGCAGAAGGGTTTAGTTCCTGGGCTGGGAGGAGAAGGGAGCCTGGGCAGTCCTTCCTGGGAAACAGAATGGAAGCACTGTGACAGAGCTGATGGTTCCTGGGTTTATCTCTGCTGTGGATTACCTTCCTATTGGTCCTGTGTTCCTTTGCTGTTTTAACAATTCTTCTCTTCTGATTGCTCAGTGGGTTTTGTTTTCCTGCCCAAACAAAGCTGCTGCTTTCATAACAGGGGCCAATATTGCAGCCTGTGCTTCCTCTTTCCCCTTTGTGATGATGTGACAATGGTAACAAACATCTATTGTATAAGCAGGGCTTTGGGCTTGTTTTTTTCCAGGGAGCTGTCCTGTCCTCCCTGCAAAGTTCCTGGGAGTGTTAGGGAGGACAGAGCACCCTTTGTATTGGGAATTGATCTGCAACACTTGGAGGTGATGGTGGGGGTCTTCAGTGAGAAGGATTTTGATTTGAACTAATTTGGCTTGAAAAACTATATATTATGCGAATCCTTTGTCTTTGCCTTCCATGGAGTTCAGGTCTCCTGTGGATGATGAGGCTTTTTCTGTTTTGAGACTTTGAGGCAGTTGCACACTGAAGCATGTCAATGTTTAACAAGACCCTTCGCATGCCAGAGCTGGGTTTGCATTTTTTGTCCTACAAGACAAAGATGGCCTTGACTGTGACCTGCAGCATGTACAGCAAATACAGCACAATCACCATAACTCAATTGGGTTGAATTATCAGAATTTGATCTGAACCTACAATGAATCCTTGTTGGTAGAGCAGGGATTATTGTGCCAGGTTAAAAGTGCTGCTTCCTTATTTATTTTTAAACGTGTGTTTGATGTGAGATTTCACAGTAGCTGTGTGTAACTTCCATTTCAAGGTGTTTTGGGAACACACTCGGTGCAAATATCTCACTTGGGACAAACGGTGTGCCAGCTGCATTGAGCACTTCTTTGGAAGTTGATCACTAAGTTCTGAGTTACGAAGGAACTCCTGCAAAGTGTTGATGTGCTCAGATCTTTGCCTCCCCTTGCACATGCAGTGAGAGCCATTCTTAGTGGGGGCTGCTGGGGGAATGTGGGCATGGGGAGCCTTTGGTCCTGCATGGAGAGCTGTCAGCCTCAAGCCCTTCTGCTCACCAGAGCCCTAGTGCTTTGCTAACGGGGCCAGTGATGTGTGAAGTGGGATATCCCAGATCATATTTAATTGTCTTGCTCCCTGTCTAGCACAGGATCAATTATTTTGTTCTGGACAGGGTCAACTGCTTATTCCTAAAATGTTTCTGTGGAGAGCTGACTGTCCTCCTTCTGCACAGGGAGATGGAAGAAAGGGACATGAAAGAAGAAACGTGAGACCCTTCACCCTTCCCTCTTGGTCCCTCGGCTCTTGACTCCTGGTGTTTCGTATCCTGTGTTCCTCTAAAAGGGCTTTGAGTGGGGCCACATAACATGGAATCTTGAAGTGCTTGTTCCAGTTCAGTCCAAGTGCTCCCAGTGGTGGTATCACACTGGGGAGACTTGTCCTAGAGCTGCTCTGGGATCTGGAGTTGACACACTTTCCTTGAAACAAAGCAAGTTACAGATTTTCTACATCATTATTGTGAGAGTTCTTGACATCATGGGAATGTGTTTCACTGGGATCACAAAGGTCTCTGGCAGACTTGCCGTGTTAGACTTTTTTTAATGTTAATGATCAATAAGATGCAAGTACATTACTGGGGGGGGGTTGTTTTGTTTTGCTTATTTCTTGGCGTATATTTCCTTACAATACTTCTACTCCCCCTCCACCACACATAAACCCCCTGGGAAGGGTTTACTGCAGCAGATCCTTGTTGCCTTAAGGCAGCAGTCTGACTTATCTGTGAAATCCAAAGGCTTTTCTGGAGATTTCAGGGTTATGCTTCAAACTTTGATCTGAGTGAGTGCAGCACAAGGCCAGGGAGCCAAGACTGAGTGGTGGAGTCTGGAGGTTGGATGTGGTTTGCTGAGGGGGTTCTGCTGGAGGGGGCAGCAGAAGGGTGGTGTAGGTGCTCCCCTCTGGAGTGAAGGGACAGGCAAGGGGGAGGCAAGGGAAGACACCCCAGTGTGGAGCAGCTCTGCGGCCCCGCTGCGAGGTGCCCCTGGGGGCTGGGAACCCTCTGAAGGGCTGTAAGGGCAACTGTGCATCCTTGCCAAAATGTGTTTTCTGTCTTCTGAGCTCCCAGGTCCTTATTTCCAGCTGCTTGTGCAGAATGACACATGGTGAAAGTATGAGAACCATGTTGTGCCTGGCAGCCAGTGAAAGCGGTGAGGGGAAGTGAGTCCAGGCAGCTTAACTGGGTCTGTGTTGCTCCACTCTGGCCTTTGTATGTGGCCACACTTGATTGGGGTGAAGCCATTCCTGCTGCCATTTGAGCAAAGCACTGCTTAATGAACTCGTTTGGATACGATTGTGTCAGTGAAGTGAATGTTTGTTGTAAAGTGGACAGGGAGGCTCCTCAGAGCAGGAGTGATCAGATGCCCCCCATCTCAGGGTCTGTGTCCAACTTGGGACCTGAAGCTGAGCCTGGAGAGAGTGGGAGAGGTGCAGGTGTGCAGCTGGAGCATGAGCTCCTCAGGCTGCTGAACCCAACCCCCGTGTCCATCCTCTACACCAGTATATACTGACTCTTCTTTCCTGAACTGCTTCATACTTGTGTCGTTCCACCGCTCCTCAGTGCCTCATTCCTTTGAATCCCACCGATTGCTCTGCTAGTGTAGCAGGGAAACAAGGTCTTGTTGTTGAACAAAATGGGATTTCTGCTCCTTATAAGGATGAATTCTCCCAGCAGCAGCACCGACTCGTGGTGGTGCCTTCTGGCAGGCAAGAGCTGCACTCCTGCAAAGGGCCTGGGAAGGAGCATGCCTGTTTGGGAATGCAGCACCCACAGCCCACCTCTGTGTCCATGTGCACACACGACAGCCCCTGATAGCATCGTCTGGACAAACTTCACTCTGTGTTGAAGGAAGGTGGATAATGAGGATTAAGTGAGTCTTCAGCCTGGAAGGGTGAGAGTAGCTGCTGGCAGGAGATTGATGTCAGGCAGGGACCGGTGGGCTGATGCTTGCTGTCCAGGCTTGTTAAACGCGGTGGAGAATCCCTCTGGTGCTGGTGTGCTACTCCTTGCCCTGCTCCTCTTGGCTTTGCTTTCAGAAGTGTTCCCGTGAGTGGCTGTGCTTCCTCCCCTCTGTGGTGGGCAGAGCCTGGCTGTGCAGGGACACTGGCTGTGCAGGGACACTGGCTGCCCATGGAGCTCCAAGTCCCACGGGGTGCTGCCTGCAGAGCCCCGGCACCTCTGGATGCCCACGGAGCAAGGGAGAAGTGTTTTGTCCCGCCCTGGCTGCTGTGACAGACCTGCTGTCATTAAAGCTTCCTTTTCCCTGTCTGATGGCTGTGGTAAGAGACCCACAGGGGTCTCTTCTGCCCATCCTCAGTGCTGGGGAGGGGTGAGCCCCGAGGCCTAAACTCTGCTGCTGTCTGGGTATTGCTCTCCTCAGAAAAGAACATCTCCAGAGAGGGGAAAGTGCTGTCTGTATGTGTGAGCAGAGGGAGTAATTTAGGTACACTCTTCATGAGATGTCTGCTGTAGAACTTACCCAAACACAGAAGTGTGGCTGTGGGCTTAAAAAACAAAAATGATGTGGTTGAGCATAACTCGCTGTTCAATGGGAGATAAAGAATAGCCTTTCTCTCCTGCTCACACGTGTCATTGGGTCAGGTCTCTAACGAGTTGGCTTCATCCGTTCATGTGTAAAATCCTTCCACAGCTGCTTCCTACCAGGGCCGCACTGAAAAATAGTGGACTGGCATTTTTCCTCTAATTGTCTTTGTGATCTGGAAAATAATAGCAGCAAAGGAGAGGCCAGTAGTTCAGCTCTGTTTGGATTTATTTATTGCATCTATTTAGAGCAGTAGATGAATGATTATTAAATTTGCAGTGGGCTGATAAAAATGATAATGTGTCTTTCTTGTAAATCTGCTTTATGGATGGGTAGGGACTGGTTTGATTGCAAGGTGCCTGCATTAGGGGGAGGTCAGTGAGTGGGATCGATAGGAAATTCTGAATTTTTTTCCCCCCTTTTAGCTCTTGGGATGGTGCCACTTCATTCAGGGTGCCTGTGTGCTGGCCCTTACACATCTGGGGGAATGGAGGATCCATCCTCCTCCTGCCAAGCTTGTAAGGGTTGAACTGAGGAAGAGCTGGAAGTGTTAGGGGTTGGAATATATGGTGTTTTTCGTGTGTTTTTAAAGCATTTGCTTCTTAACTCTGTATCTTCAGCCAGTTGCAGATGCTGTTGTGTTACTTCAGGACCAGCAAAATGAGGTGTTGTCTTCTCTTCCATGATAAGCAAAAGAGGAGGGAAAATTTGGGGTTATGGCAAGGGCAGGACCTGCTGCCAAGCTGGAAGGGCAGTCTTGGAAAATAAATATGGAGAGGTGCTGGGTGGGCAATGCTCAGTGATGAGGTACTTGCTTGTTTGTCTATTTTATCCATCAAATGTTCCCAGAGTTGTTCAGGAATGGCCAGTCTGGCTGGCAAGAGGCTGCTGTTTCCTACCTATGGCACAGGGCCCTATGGACCCCCAACTGCTGTGCAACCCCTGTCTATTGCCCAGGGCCTTGGGGACCCCCCAATGCTCTCGTGCCCACTGCCCACTGTGAGGGGGCTGGCTGGGTACAGGGAGGCATGTGGGACAGTGTTTGGTGCTGACCCATCAGGTGAGAGGGGCTGTGCTTCAGGAGTTCCTGGTATTTGTCTCCAGTTGTTAAATTGTTAATTTGGGTCAGCACCTTTATCTCTCTAGGATTTAATTGTGTCCCTCAGCACTGACTGTTCCAACTGTGTGTCCTGTGTCTGGCATTGCACTGCAGCTGCAGCCCCCTGCAGTGGGGCGGGAGGAGGGCACAGCACTCCCGGGGCAGCAGCCGCGGAGGTTTAAGCAGTGAGGGACCCACGTGTGGCAGTGTTGGCAGGAAGTGTGAGTGGCGCTGGGAACAGGCTGCTGTTGCTGAAGTGTTTTTGTAGAAAAGGCTCTTGTGAGGAAATTGCATCTGATACTTTGTAGTGCTTCCTGAATCACTTCCAGCATCTTGTGATGTCTCCACAGGCAGCTCTTTATCCTTAGTCCACTCAGGCAGTGAGAGTGTCAAGGAAACCTGAGCAGTTATCACAGAGCTGCGTCCGAGATGAGCAGTGACACAGATAGAGAGCAAGGCACGTGGCTGCTGTGCTCGGGGATGGTGTGGAGTGGCAGCTCTCTGTGGGACAGTGCATCACCAGAGACACACAACAGGAACAACCAGGGAGGGTCTGGACTGGAGTGATGTGCTGGTGCCACTGGGAGAGAGGTGATGATAAATACTAGCCTGAATTCACAAGGTCCTTACTTATTATGCTTTTGTACAGAAACCCCCCACACACCCCTTTTCACTTGAAATACCAGATTCATTTCCTCCCAGCAATGCCAAAGGCCCTTTTATCTTCAGTTCTGTGTAGATGGGGACTTGAGCTGCAGTGACAGTGCCTGTTGGCTGAAGCTCACTGGGACAAATGGCACTGGATAAGGCTCCTGGTTCTGGCCAGCGTGAGGGTGTCAGTGCTGCCTGGTCACATCACACCCTGTCGTGTCTTGGTGCGTTGGGACCACACTGCTGGGGGCATGGTGTGGGGTTCAGCAGCTCTTTCCCTTGGCTCTCTGGTCAACTCACTGAGAAGAGTGAGCTTGGCTTTGCTGTGGTCTGCACTGCTGTTGGAGCCCTCCTTCCTCAGTGGGCCTGCGGAACGTCATTCCCTCGAAATGCTGAGCTGGGCACAGGGGATGGGAAGGACGTGTACAGCTGGTAAAACTCAGGTGTGTTACTGTGGGAGCATGGGTAGCAGTTCTGGAGAGACATAGTGAGATAACCACTTAAGACTGAACTGAAATCTCTGCTTCACACTTCAGTGATTAATTTTCAGTTTGGAACTTGACAGAGTAATTTAAGGGCTAAATTTAATTTTCAGTGTAGTTTTTTTGAACAAAGATAATTTTTGCAAAGGAAGTCTCCACATGTATGTCTTAAATTCTTCCCTGCACCATCATCTGGGTGCATTCAGCAAAGCTTTCTGCTGAAGGAGGGCAAGAGGTATCAGGCTGCTACCTGAAGAGGCTTTTTTGGATCCATTTTTTGGATCATATTTTTTTGCTTTATTTCTACCAGTGGATCTTGCTTGGGAACTAGGAGCAGAGAAGGCTGTTTGGTCTCCATTAATCTTTGAGTGCCTACAGGCTAGCTCAGATTTCTCTCCCCTGTAGACTGGTTTACAGCAGCATCCCAAGCCCAGGTTATGCTGAGCACTGAGCAGGAGTGCTGGAGCCCACACCTGTGTGGCACTGAGGTGAGCATTGGCTGGGGACCACTCCCTTAGTTCAAGCTGTGTGCACATATTTTACGTGGGAGGGTGCTGGTCCCTGCACAGGCAAGGACAGTAAATCTGCTGTCGGAAGGGCTGCACATATGTAATGATAATAAATGAGAGCAGATTATTTCTGTTTTCCATTATTTTGTTGCCTTGAGACAGGTGGACAGATTATAGAGGATAGAGAGTATATGTTTATCAGTCCTTTCCTGTCTCTCATCACCACTACCCACCCCCCAGTGACCCCATTTTCAGAGGGATAAAGCGAGCAGCCCAACCTCATTTCTCAAATCTGTTGCAGTCTGATTAGAGGAGCGGAAGAGCTCTGGTACGGGATGTGTGTGCAGCCTGCCAGGCTCTTGGCTCCACAGCCTTCCTGCCTGTTGCTGTACTGCAGGTTCTGTCTGGCCTCTGCTGGTGCCCCTGTCCCTGTTGGGAACCCTGCTCAGTAAGTCTGAGTCCCGTGGGAGTGCTTTGTCTCTCCGCGGGTGTGCCGATGGGTGAAGGTGCCGCAGTGCTGCTGGGGCACATCCCAGGCAGGATTCTCCTCCTGGGAGCTCGCAGCACAGGGGGACTGGGGAGGAGCTGTGTGACTGATGTGAGCTTTGCTTTGAGCCTTGTTCTTGCAGAGAAGCCTGGTGGTGACTTCGGGGACAGTTGCTGGAGTGGGCGTGTGTGGGTGGCTGCCCCATGCCCAGGTGTTTTGGGAGGAGCAGGCTGGCTCTCCTGGCTGTAGCTGGTGCCTCCTTGGAGCAGCAGAATGGGCTGGCTTTTCTGTGGCAGCAGTGATTGCTGCTCAGGGAGGAACCCTGGCTCAGCTGCTGGGGTCAGCTACCCCCCGGATGCTGCCCCAGAGGCAATTCCAGCTGAATGCAGGTGCTAGTGCCTGGCTCCCATTCTCCAAAGCCTGTGCCATGTTCCCCAGTGTGCAGTGAGAAGAGCTGGCTGGCCATTTGGGATGCATTGTGGAGGTAAAAGTGGGATCAGAGAACTGGAGCAGAGAAAGTGTTCCTGACGTTGGGGAATAGCTTTCCCTACTAAATCCTGTGTGGGTTCCCGGAGGCTTTTCGAGTAGTAGGAGATGCCCTGAGGAAGGGGCACGTGTGGCTCAACTGGAGGTGTCAGAGCAAACTTCAGCATTATAAAAGGTGTCTCCACAGCTGCAGGACAAGGACAAATCTACAAAGAGCAGATTTTGGCTGCTGCTGAGCTTCAAGCCCTTCCCATTTGTGTCCAAAAAAAAACCAGGTCTGAACAAACCCCTTGGGTGTGTTAGTGTCCTTCTGAGATGGTGTTTCTGGAAATTCAAGAGTAAATTAGATGGTTCCCTGGGCTCTCAGTGTGTATGCCCAGCAGTGCCAGCCTATTGCACCTGTGGCTGAGTCCCCCTGGTTTGGAGTTCACTCGTCCAGCAGCACCTGTCCTGTGCTGTGCTGCTCCAGTGTTGGTCATTCTGGGACACCTTGGTTCCTTGTGTGCAGGGAAAGCTGCACCTGGCTGGCTGGGATGGCCATAGAAGATGGTATTTAGGATGAGCAAGTTGTGCATAGTGGATCCTTGATATGCAGTGGAGAAAATTCCATGGTGACTGTACTGTTCCAGTGCTTGAGATGGTGCTGATGTGGAATAATTTTGCATGATGATGATCAGATGTAGAGGCATTTGTGGTTTAGATGTCCTGATCCTGACTGAGTCCAGGAATTGTAGACCTAGATTAACACAGAGCATCTGCATCAAGGTTTTGGGAAATCTGTGACTTCACCAAAGCTGCAATGAGCGAGGCAGGGTGAGTGGGCACGAGAAGATTAAATTGCTGTTTTGATGCATCTTGAGCAAACAAGATTACAGGAGGGGAGCAGTGTCAGACCCTGTGTTGCAGGGGTAGGGGTGATGGAATTGGCCTCGGCTCTGTGTTGGCGCAGACAGGGCCCAATGCTGGTGCTGTCCTGGCACCACTGTCCCTTCTGCCTGCAGAACATCGTGTCCAAGAATGCGATGCAGTACCGTGGGAACGCCCAGCACGATGCCCAGGAGTTCCTCCTTTGGCTCCTCGACAGAGTCCACGAGGATCTGAACAATGTGGTGAATTCCAGCAGCGTGCCCCCACTCAAGGTAAGGGATTCTGCTGGGAGCCAACATGGGAGAGCAGCTCTAACTTTGCACACAGGCTTTCCTTTTAAAGTGGTTCTCCCCTTTGGCCTCTCAACTCCAATAGCTCAGATGGAACAAAAGCTTGGGTTAAAATACTGTTTGTTTCTGCCCTGGGAATATAACCAGCTGTCCCCTAATTCCTGGTGAGTGTTCCCTGACATGTGTGAGCGGCCAGAGGCTTTGCAAGAGCTGGGAGGTGTTACCAGGGGGCTGCCGGGCCTCATCAGGTGTGAGCACCTTGGGCTGCCCTGCCTGCCTCACCTTCCTGCATGCCCTCCCCTTGGAGGAGAGCACACTTGGTAGTTAAAAATCTTGTGACATTTTTAGGGTGGTTTTGGGCAAGGAGGGCACAAATTTGACTGGAGTCCTGAAGCACCTGCTTGGTACCCCCCCTACCTGGGTGTACCTCAAGAGTTTGTTCCTCTCTTTCAGCCGCCGCTGGAGGATGATGTGCTGCTTGAGGGCCCAGCCTTTCCCATCAGTAGCACTTTTGTGCAGGAACTCTTTCAAGCCCAGTACAGGTATGGTATTTTGTAAATGTAGAGGCAAAATTGCTTGTACTGGTGACCCCAGTATAATTCTAAACTGACACTAACTCCCAGTACAACTGTTTCTGAATTCCTGTGAAGGGACTCTGAACTAAGGTGTTGCTCCAGAGGAGAGAGAGAATTTCATTACTTCAGATTTAATATATTCTGTATAAATCTGCAGTATGTACCACTACACCTGCCCCAGTGCATCCGGAGAGCCAGTCAGTACTCAGTGGAGTGAAGCCTCAGGAGAGTCCAATGCTGTGAGGCTCATCCTGGCTATCAGAGGGAGGAGCCCACAGTAGGGTCTGGAGGTGCCTGGGAGTTGCAGATCCCTGGTGTGTGCAGAGTGCCTGTTATCTGGCACTTGGGAATTCTGAGCTGAAGCTGTCACTGTCCCTTTGGGGTTCTCTCATGAGTTTCTCTACTTTCTGGGAAGTGAGCTTTCTAATTTCAGAGCCAATAGAAGAGAACAGCTGAATTGCCAGTGTTCCTGGATGGCTTGCATCTGTGCTACTGTAAGAATTGCAATTGCTGGGTTTTCTCCCCAGTATTTGCCAAGTTTTCCTTTGCAAAGGAGAAACCTTAAGCCTGGTCGAAGACACAAAGCCAGTGTAAGATGCAGGTTAATTCTGAGTGCAAGAGAATTCTTGTCTGGAGTTTTTCCCCTCTGAGTAAGAGCTGTGTGCACCTCAGTGCTGACTGTCACCATCCCTGTCCCATCACTTCACCTCTCTCCAAAGACAAAACCTTCCAGGCCATCCACATTAGAGCTACTGTTGAATTATTAGTTTTGCAGTGATGTTTATTAAAAACCACATTCAGGGACTGGAGTGAAATCTTTTCCTGGCATGCCCTATAATGAATATTTGAGACTAATTACTTTAAAAGGGTTTAGAAATTAGTAGAAAGGACAGCCAGATTGATGTGTGAAGGCTGTTGTTTGGGATTTCATGGTTTATACATTCCTGATGAAGTGAGGTGTAACTCTGCCCTGTTATCCATGTTTGTCCCAGGTCCTCCCTGACGTGCCCTCATTGCCAGAAGCAAAGCAACACCTTTGACCCTTTCCTCTGCATCTCGCTGCCGATCCCTCTGCCCCACACACGGTACGGAACCATCCTGAACTTAACGTTGGCTGTTTCTCATGCATGTAATGTTGTTTAATTTGCTACAGCAGGAAGAGAGATGTCAGCAAAATCGCTCTGGTAGATCTCTAAGTAAGATAGATGGGAAGATATGGGGCTTTAATTTTTTGCTTTGCAGGTAAATTGGAAAATTGAGCCTTTTGCAGGTTTCAGAAAGGGGAAAAGGATGAAAGACTTTTTGGGGTTTTTTTCAGTCTCACTGATTGCTTCAATTTCAAAGAGTGAAGTTAAAAGCTTTCCTGAAAAATGTTTTGCTTTTTTGAAAGACAGCTGTTGTAAATAAAGAAAAATGCTCCAGGGAGGGGAAAAAAATCCACATAAAAAGTTCAGAATGAAGATAAAGAGATGCACAGAAAAACTACCCGTTCTATAAACAAACTCCTTCACCTGGTGTTTTGGATGTAGAAAACTTGTGTTGCTTCCAGAAGCAATGGAACAGAGCGCTGACAGGACAGATTAAACATTGCTCTGCCGCATTTGCCTTGGAAATCCCTGCTTCACCACCGGGTGGAGGCTGAGTGGGCTCTCCAGGGAAGGTGTCTCCCCTTTTGTCTCCCCAGATAGTGCTGCTGGCTGCTGTTGGAGGCAGGATTGAGGGCTGGGAGGCAGCCTGTTCACAGCAGCAGCTAAGTGCCTTAAGGTGCTGCCTCAAACTGTCCCAAGCTGGATCCTTGCCAGAAAACTGATTGCTTTGTCATAGACAGTTTTGGTTTTAACTTTGTGGGGCTTTGTTTGAGGTGTTCCTCTTGTGGGAGTGAGTAACACCAGGCCATGTAGTAAGAAAGGAGTTTGTACATCAAACACTCTTGTCTGGCTGTGGCTGAACACAACTGCAGTGGGAGGTGGATCCAGACAGCCAGGAGGGCCCTGAACCTGGCGGGCAGCCTGGCTGTGCCCAGGTTGGAGGTGCCCAGCCCCAGCAGTGCTCCTGTGCTCTCCGCAGGCCGCTCTTCGTCACTGTGGTGTACCAGGGCAAGTGCTCGCACTGCATGCGCATTGGGGTGGCTGTGCCCATCTCTGGGACGGTGGCCAGGCTGAGGGAGGCTGTCTCCTCGGAAACCAAGATACCCACGGAGCAGGTAATGGGCTGGGCTGCTCATCCCTGCAGTGGGAGGGAGTGAGGGGGCTTTTGTCCCTTGTCACATATATAGGAATTGAAATTTGCTGCCTGTGGTTGAATGTGGGAAGCAGGGGAGTGGAAAATCTGGATCATGCTTTTCCCTGTGTGTTGGCTGCTTGAAACCCAGTGATATTGGAATAGCCCTCAGTGGAGTGTGCAGACCTGCCTGACCCCCTGGTGATCTGTGCATGCTGGTAGTGAGGGAACCATTGGGCGAGGAGTTCCCCTGTAGGAGGAGCTTCAGGAAAGCTGTTGGATCCCACCAAAACTTCCCCATGTGTTGCCTTTCCCCCATCTTCTCTTTTATGGCTGTCCTTTTCCCTGTTCCCTGCAGCTGGGTAGTGCCAGGATGTTTTGAGGAATGCCATCCCTTAGCAGGAAAATCCCAGCTGAGAGATGGGGTGGCTCAGCTGGAGCAGGCGCGGGTGATTTGATGGGTTCTGGTTGGCCTCTGCTGCCTGCAGATCGTGCTGACGGAGATGTACTACGACGGGTTCCATCGCTCCTTCTGCGACACCGACGACCTGGACACCATCCATGAGAGCGACTGCATTTTTGCCTTTGAGACCCCAGAGATCTTCAGGCCCGAGGGCATCCTCAGTCAGAGAGGTGAGTCGATAACTCCGCTTAATGCCCACCTCAGGTGACTAATGAAGGAGGCTTGTGTGGGAAGAGAATAAGAGTCCCACAAGCTGTTGATGTTCTGATGTATTGATTTCAGCTCTGACTTTGTCCAGGCTCGTTCCAGAAGATTTAATAGTGTTGTCAACTGGGAGGTTATCAAGCAGTGCTGTACACTCCTTTCTGCCTCTTCTCAGGGCTGATGCTGCAGGCTAGACTGGCTTAATGTGAAAATTCTTGTCAGGCTTAATTTAAAGACCTTCTAGGGACCAGATGAAGCCACTGAAATTGTGTTACTTAAAATCAGATTTCCAGTGATGAATAAACAGTCTCAGGAATGAACAAATACTTTCTCTTTCCAAGCTCAAACCCCTTGGCCTCTCTGCATCTCCCCTCAGTGAAAGGGAATCGTGACATCCTGGGAGATGGAGCATAATCAAAGGCAAATTTTATTCTTGAAAGTAACAAGTAACAAGTTGGATTCCTGGCGCTTTAGTTTTTCTTGCAGGCAGTAAAAGCTGTGAGTGGTTGTACGAACTGCTGTGAAAAATCAGGTAAGGGAGCGTTTGCATATAATGTCCTTCTGTAAAGAAATAGTTACTGTGAAAGGTAATCGCTCTTTTGAAGCCTTCATACAAGTGATGAAAATGCTTCTGATTCTCTGCTCCTCTGCACTCTAAGGGAGGTTTCTTGAGGGCGGCATCAGGGCACTAAAGGCAAATGACATAATAAAACATTTCCTTTCTCCTAATTTTTCAGGAATACATGTGAACAATAACCTGAATAACTTGAAATGTGGCACTGAGCACTCCCGAACAATAGCTTACTCTCAAGGAATGGTGAAGTCTGGAAAACTGGAACAGTCCTCTACTAAACCAGCAGCAAATGACAAGATTGTTTTGCTGGTGTGTAACAGAGCGTGCACTGGACAGCAGAGCAAAAGGTGACTGGCAGCAGATGTTTGGAGTTACTCTTCTGGCTGCTTCTTAAATTGGCCTGGGTTTTACTCTCCTATAGTGCAGACAGCAAGTGAAGGAGCAGCAGCTTGCATCCCAGCTCACATCAGGTGCTAAAGAACATGCTGATCAAAAAGCATTAATGGATGGAGCAAAATATTTCTAATTTTGGTGAACTTCAAATAGTGCAGTGTTAGTGGAAAGTGGCAAATGCAGCCTGGCTGGGAGGACACACCACCCTCTGTAGAGCTGCCTGGCTTGAGAGCAGCACATCTGACCAAACCCTGTGATGGGTGGCAATTTTAAACTGGAGTCAAAATAGGGATGGGGTGAAGTGAGAACAGCCATGGCAAAGGCATTTGTATCATCTGCAGCCTGGGAACTGCCTCTGCCACTGAAGCTTCACAGGAAGCTCTCCGAGGCAGGTCACAAAGCTCTGCAGCCTGAAGCAGCCGCTGGGGCACAGAGTGGGGCTGCAGCCCCTCTGAAGGGCCCTCTGTGGGGGCAGCCCTAACTACATTGCCTCAAAGATAAGCCCCTCTCCTCTGGAGACAAATTTCTAAATGCCCTGTTCGGGGAGCTGTGCTGAGCTCCATAGGTGCTGAGACGAGGGGAGGGGGAGAGTGGCATTGGCAGAGTTTGGGGATCTGATTGCTGAACAGGATAATCTTTTAATTGCTCCCTCAAATGCTGCTTCTTCCCATAGGTTTGGCTTGCCCTTTGTGTTGCATTTGGAAAAAACAATTGCTTGGGATATTCTGCAGAAAGAAATTCTGGAGAAGATGCAGTATTTCCTGCGGCCTGCAGCCTGCTTGCAGGTGAGGCAAATGTCCTCTGTGGTCACCGCAGAGGAGCTGTTGGGTGTGCAGCCTCCATTGCTGCCCCTCACCCACTGTCAGCTCCTTGGCATAGGGATATTTATACCTTGTACTTTTGCTTTTTCATGTCAAACACATGTTCTAGGGTCAGCCAGTGCCAAAAGCAGTTTGCACGTGGGCACGTTGGGTTGAAGCCCCTGAGGTGGCCACTGCTTTCTCTGTTGCAGGTTTGCCCGTTCAGCTTGCGAGTGGTCAGTGTCGTGGGCATAACGTACTTGCTACCTCAGGAGGAGCGACCCCTCTGCCACCCAACAGTGGAAAGGTGAGCTGGCCCTCGGGTCTTGGGTCCTTCCCAGGAGTGGAGAGAGGTTTGTCAGCTGGAAACTCGATGTGTAGCTGTGCAGAAAAGGACAGTCCTGGTGTGGATGTGTGGAATGGACTACAGAGGCCGGAGGAGCAGGGAAACAGTGCAGGAAGCTGTGTCAGAATAGCTCAGTTGTGTGACATGCCGTCTGGAGTCTGTCCTCCTCAGAAATGGAGAACAGAATGAAAATATTTTTAATTTTTTTTTGTGCCTGTTATTCTTTAGAAATGTTGGTAGATGCCTGTTCTGTAACAGGTGTACAGTACCTTGCAGAACTCGCTGAATGCATTTGCCAGTTTTGCCACGGGTTTTGCTGTGTGAATTCCTTTTACTGCTTTGCAAACTTGAGCTGTGGGAGTAGAGGAAGGATGAAGGGCTCATAGAGGAAAACTATATGCACATAGAAGATAATTTAGGCTTCAGATGGAAAGATGGTCTGACTCCTGTCTGCTCCTCTCTGCAGGGCATTGAAGTCATGTGGACAGGGGGGAACCGCTCATGTGAAATTAGTGGTAGAATGGGACAAAGAAACTAAAGATTAGTAAGTATAAAGTAAAAAGCCTTTAAGTGCGTTCACCTCACGAGCACTGCTTGCAGCTTGCGTATGTGAATTGTGCACCCTTCGGCAAACAGATCCCTCAAACTCCAGCTGTGCCCAGACCCTGTCTGCAGGGACAGCCTGGGGAGTGGGTGGTAAATGTGGTGTCTCCCTGATGCAGCTTGTTTGTGAATACGGAAGAGGAGTATATTCCAGACTCTGAAAGTGTCCGCCAGCAGAGAGAGCTTCATCATCAACCTCAGATCTGCACTTTATCTCAGTGTTTCCAACTGTACACCAAAGAGGAGCAGGTAGGGACAGACTGTGTAGCACAAGACTACTTACCTGTGCTGCTAATGGAGTTCCTCTCTTACTACTTCTTTCACAGGTGAGGGAAGAGTTGTTTGACAGCTTTAAAGCTCTGTGGCTGTTGAGTTCTCTGAGCACTGGGCTGTAGAGGGAAGTGCATGTCCCCTTTGTGTCTTTGGAAGGACACTCTGCAGTGTGTAACTGTGCCATTCAGACTTGGAAGGACGAGGATTTCTAGGGAGCAGTGAAGTGTCAGAGATGATATCCAAAGTACACCTTTCTTTCTGTTCTGATTCTTTCTTTGTTGCTGGTTTTCTTGTGAGAATACTCTTTCTCAGGCTGCTAAGCCTGCCTGCTTTTTGCCTTGGTTTTTCCTTCTTCCCCACTTCAAAGGGACCGGTGTTTATAAGGTGCAAACAGCTCCTCTGCCCAGCAGCACTGGCTGAATTCTGTCTCCTGTGTGAGGCGCGTGTGTATCTGCTTGTCACTGGTTTGAAAAACGTCATTGGGAACCCTGCTTTTCCAGTGAGCTTGATAAAGGCTGGAGAGGAATGAGGTAGAGGGATCAGTGTCTGCATTGGGCCCTGGGGCAGCAGAGGAACAGTGGTGTGATGAAAGCTGCCTTGGAATTTGAAAACCAATACCCACTCCTACCTCTTCCTTGTAGCTTGCCCCAGATGACGCATGGCGGTGCCCACACTGCAAGCAGCTGCAGCAGGGTAGCATCACACTGAGCCTCTGGACCTTACCTGATGTTCTCATCATACATCTCAAAAGGTTTAGACAGGTAAGGATGCCTGCAGTGTTGCTGGAGGACTGCTGCAAAGCCAGGGATTGACCTGAGTAGACCCCCCCCTCTTCAGAAGCAGCTGTTTTGCCCTACACGTTCCTCTCCTGGGTTTTGTTTTCCCAGCTGTGGTGGCCTTGGGCCACTGCAGCTTATGCTGTTCTCTGCACGCAGGAAGGAGACCGAAGGATGAAACTTCAGAACATGGTTAAATTCCCCCTGAGTGGCTTGGACATGACTCCTCATGTTGTGAAACGCAGCCAGAGCAGCTGGAGCCTGCCATCGCACTGGTCACCATGGAGGAGACCTTATGGCCTTGGGAGGGATCCTGAGGACTATATCTATGACCTGTATGCTGTCTGCAACCACCATGGCACCATGCAAGGGGGACACTATACAGGCAAGTGTCCTGCAATGTTGTCTGTGGTGGAGCCTTTCACAGAGAAACCAGTTCTATTTCTGTATGGAGTCAGAAGCCCTTGTGGCATTCTCGCCTGATGGAGGCAGAATGCCACAAGTAACAGAAGGTGAAGTGAATGGAGCCACCTCAAATATTGTTGTTCTGTTCTGAGCAGTAATGTTGGACAAAGTCCTGAAATGTGAGATGTTTATTGTGTTCTGGCAGCCTCAGGCTCCCATCTTGCTAGTCAAACTGGAAGATGATGCATGAATAAATCAGTTCCTTTCGTTCTCCTCTGAGTCCATCGTAGCAAATAAGGTCATGTTAACTATCATACAGCAAACTTGAGAGTAGTAGGAGTGAAGAAAGTCTCACAGTAATATATTATCTCTCAGCATATTGCAAGAACTCTGTTGATGGCCAGTGGTACTGCTTCGATGACAGTGAAGTTCAGCAGCTTTCTGAAAGTGAAGTCTGCAAGCAGACAGCTTACATCCTGTTCTACCAGCGACGCACAGCGATCCCCTCGTGGTCTGCCAACAGCTCAGTGGCAGGTAGGCTCTGCTGGCACTGTCCAGGGGTGGCTGTAAGTTGTCTTCCACAGGTAGTTTGTCTTTCTGAGGAATTTTCCGCCCAGCTCTGCTTAAGCCCCCACTCTGTCCCCCAGAGCCCAGCAAGCCTTGTCCAAGTCTGTGGATGTGCTTAGAGGCCATGAGAACCTCCCACCTCTTCTGCTAAGGCAGTTGTGGCAGGGAGGCTGTGGAGATGGGGGAACTCCCCTTCACCCCAACCGTGGCTCTGCTCAGAGCTGCCCTTGTCAAAACCAGGACATCAAAACGTGACTGGCTCCTTCCCTGCGGCAGCGCTGTCGGCCCCAGGGAGGCACCAGTAGCGCACGTGTTGGTGGAATCCAGGGTGAGCTGGGGGCAGGTGCACACTTGGTGATCTGCCTTTGGAAAGGAAGGGATTTTTGTGGTGGTGTGGTGGCAGCTTAAGCACTGCCTGCATGCTGGTATTCACAGCACACTGGGACAAGTTGCAGTTATGCCTTTCTCTTCTGACCACAAATGATCCATAAGAGTAAAGCCCCATTCCCTTGGCGGTGTCTGGATGCTGTGGCCGTGCTGGCCAGCTCCAGGCTCGGGTGTGTGCCGAAGGCAGAGCAGTGTGGTACGCAGCTGAGTGCCGTGCCCTGTCCCTGCAGGCTCCACGAGCTCGTCGCTGTGCGAGCACTGGGTCAGCCGGCTCCCTGGCAGCAAACAGCCCAGCATCGCCTCGGCCGCCTCCTCGCGCCGCACCTCCCTCGCCTCGCTCTCGGAGTCCGTGGAGCTCACTGGGGAACGGAGTGAAGATGATGGTTTGTATCAGTGGAGGGGAAACTGGGCCACAGCAAGATCCCTACTAAAATAGCTGCAAAATCTGTGGTTAAAAGGGACAGTTGCTCCCAGCAGCTGGGGGAGGCAGGTGCTGGGTTGATAGGAGCACAGGTGAGCTTCTCTCTGGTATGAGAGGATGGAGGAGAGCAGGGCAGGAACCTTTCAAAGAAGGCAAATGCTATCAATGAAACCTCTCAATCAAGTTCTTGTGTTTGTGTTTTCTCTGGGTGTCACTGCAGCACCTTGGCAGGGAGGCTGACACAGTGCTAAGCTTAGCAAAGGCACTAATTGGCCGCTGCTGTGCTGCTGGCTGCTGCCAGGGAGTGGGGAAAATTCAAATTCACTTGTTGCGAGTAACTCTTCAATTCCTGGCTTTTCCTGGCTCCTCCACACAGTGCCTTGTAGTTTTTGAGAATGTGGAGCTTCACAGGTCAACTGGGGCATTTGGAAGCGTGTGGACATGTCCCTGCAGCAGCACTGTAACAGCTGTCAGATCTGACCATGGAAGTCACACTTCTAAAATGCTTAGTTATATTTTGAGTTTGTAAATACAAATGCATCACTTGATCTAGAGGCAGAAATCCTTCTTTGCCTTTCACATGATGCTCTGGGAAATATTCCTTAATACAGAATCAGAATCCTAGCTGGTGAACCCCTTACCAGTTTCAAGGACTTCCAAGGTGCAAACCCTGTGTTTGATGAGAAGAATCTGGGTTTTCAGTTAGAGGCTTCAGAGAGTTACTATTGGGTGACCACTGGCAAATAACTGTTTTTGGATTTCTTACTCAGCTTTTGTCCAAAAATCTGTGCCTGCAGCAGGCATGGAGAGAGACATAGTGTGGTGTGGGTGGGCTGTCTGGCTCTCGTAGGGAAATGTGGATGGGTGGGATAAAGCAACTGCAGGCTTGGCTTTCACATTAAGACCATTGCTTGCTTTCTCTGTAGGAGGATTTTCAACTCGACCATTTGTAAGGAGTGTCCAGCGTCAGAGCTTGTCATCCAGATCCTCTGTCACCAGCCCACTGGCAGTGAGTGAAAACGGTGTCAGGCCCTCGTGGTCACTCTCTGCAAAACTCCAGTTCCGCTCCAACTCCCCGTCACGCTTCTCTGGAGATTCCCCAGTGCACACCTCTGCTTCCACGCTGGAGAAGATCGGGGAGGCTGCTGATGACAAAGTCTCCACTTCGTGTTTTGGCAGCTTGAGGAATCTCTCCAGTAGCTACTTGGAGCCTTGTGACAGCGGCCGGCGAGAGCACAGGACGGCTCGCAGAGCCCCTTTGGCTGTCATGGAAGGGGCATTCAGGGAAGAGTCTGTTGTAAGGACATCTAGCTCAGACCTTTCAGATGGGTGTGGTAAAAGCTCTGTGCAGCCAGAGAGGAATCACCCTGCTCTGGATCCTTTTGATAACAACAATCAAATCGCCTTTGTTGACCAGAGTGATTCTGTGGACAGCTCCCCGGTGAAGGAGGTGAAAGCCCCTGGTGGGACGGGGCTGGCTGCAGAGAAGGCACGTGACACCCCTAAGAAGGGTCACAGCTCCAAGGGAGCTTCTGAGCCGGACAGAAGTTTGAGGAAGGGAAGGACAGTTTTGTCTACCCAAGAGACCAAAGTCTCTCACTCTTCTCCTCCACTGAAGAGTTCCCAGAAAGTTTCCCGGTCTAGAAGTAAGACAGACTCTTCTAGGGCCAGCGGGCGACATGGGTCTCCTGCTCCTGCTCAGGCTAGGAAGGATCACAGCGTGAAGCCGCTGGAGGCATCTGTCCCATCGGCACAACAGAAGCAAAAGTCAGGTTCTTCTCCGTCCTCCACAGCTGCCAAGAAAACCCCATCAGGCTCATTGACTAAGGGCTCTTCCACTGGGAAGAGCCGGACTTCCGACCGCAGCCTCAGCAGGGAGGGCTCCAAGATAAGCCTGGGGTCGGATAAAACAAGCGTTACCAGCAGCTCAAGAACGAGCTCCCCACGGATCAGCCACTCCAGGAGCGACAGCAGGGCCGTGGACAGCAAGCACGTGCGGAGCTCCTCCATGGCCAACCTGCGGTCTCCAAATGTTGGGGCGCGTTCTGGTTTGAAGAGGGACAGCAAGTCAGAAGAGAAGGGGTTGTCTTTCTTTAAATCAGCCTTAAGGCAGAAGGAGACCCGGAGGTCAGCAGACCTGGGGAAGACAACAATGCTCTCAAAAAAGACAGGGAGTGTCAGTTCCAAGTCAAGCAGTAAAAACATGCTGGAGGACAAACCAGAGAAAGGTGGTGTCCCACCAGCCTCTCAAACCAATGCCAACATTACTGCAAAAGAAAAACTTGTCTCAAAGGATGCCACACCCAACAAACATTCTCTGCTATCCAGTCGCAAGTCCAAGTCTTCCCAGCTAGATCCTGGAGTCCAGTCTCCTCCTTCCAGTGGCAAGCAGTCTGCTGACAAGCCACTGAAAAAATTACCTTCCAGCATGCAGGTGTCTGTACAGCCTTCTCTGGAACCTCAGTGAAATGCTGCAATCCAGGTGTCTTTTCTTCTGCTGAAAAGCTAATTTATTCTGAGCTCTTGGTTTTTTTTGTTCATGTGCCTAATGTATGTTTTGAGGAGAAGTTAACTGCAAGTTGTTAAAGCGCCTTTTGATTCTGCCGTCAAACCAAATAGCCACAGGCAGCCAGCACTGGTGCAAGTAGCCTAGCTGGAGTCATTGTTGAACGTGAATGCAGCTGTCCCATAGCACTTGTACAGGAGTCTCTGTTGAAAGTGCAACAACTTTCTACAGATTCGAGGGCTGGAATCTGACCCCTGGTTGTACTGACACTTGTGTGCTTTGTAGAGCTGTGAACTGATATTCCTTTGGTCTTGCTCCGAGTGGGCTGTGTCCACGCTGGTGTATGGCCTTGTTCCGAGCTGTGGAGGATGCGAAGGAATCTGGAGAGACTGCCGCTTCTTTCTGCTCTCAACCCTCTCTCCCTGCTCCCCTCCATTTTCAAGCTTTCTAAAGGGCAATATTTCAACACTAATGTTGTTTCTCAGGTATATACTCAGCCAGTATAGGAGGGACTAGCATTAGTGACGGACAGAAAGGTACCTGTGTGTCCGTGTGTGTGCGTGTCTGTGTAATAGATTTAATTTTTACATTCCAACAGAAGGAAGTTTTGTGTTTTTTCCATGAAATGTAATGTGCATTTTTTGTTGCTAGGTTTATGAAGAGTTTTGCTCTGTCCATACCTAAGGCAACCTCTGCCTTGTCCTCTAACTATTTTCTTCTGAAACACTCTACTAAGTGACAGAAGAAATCCCTGGGCAGCAGCTGGTGGCCAGCTCGTACGTGTGGAGAACTGTGTCCACACGCCTGGATGGCCATGATACTCTCAGGACCCTCCTGTTTAACTGCTGGGAAGCATTTCCTAATGTGCTCAGACCCTTATCATAGTGTTGTGATTAAGCCTCCATTATCTCCAGAGGTGATGTTTAGATCAAATGTGGTCCTGCCCTATCTGAGCATGCTTTGACAGGCCCCTTTGTAGGGATTGGAAGGGCCATACCCAAACCTCTGGAGCAGTTTTCCTGTTCTCCAGGGTGCTGTATGTTCCTCCCTCTGGCATGCTTGTCCCCTCCCTGCGGGTCTGGCTGCCACGTGTCCCTCAGCAGAATGGTCCCCTTCTTGTTTGGACGACAGCCTCCATCAGGGTCAAAACACTACATCTACTTCGTTTACATCCCCTTCTTACAGAGGAGATTCCTCAAGTTCTGTAAGATTCCTTCTAAGGTGGATTCCTCAAGTTCTTTTGCATACATGTGGTGTAATCTTTTTGTTTTAAATTCCACGGTTCGTATTGATGTGCTGCGTATCGCTCATGTCAGCAGCAGTCTGTCGTGTGGGTCGCGACGTGCTGGGCAGTGTGCTGGGCAGTGTGCTGGGCAGTGTGCTGGGCAGTGTGCTGGGCAGTGTGCTGGGCACGCCTTGTTCTGAGCCAGGTCTGTTCCTGTCGTGCAGTCCGATGGCAGAGCTTCTCCGGGTGTAGCTTGGGGCCAGGCAGTGTGCTCTGTGCTGTCAGTGTAACAAACTGGCCTGTGCCGCCTCCTCCCTTGCTGAGGTGCTGCTGGCCCTGCAGGCAGCCTTGACCCCAGGTCTGCTGGGCACCTTGCTGCTCTGTGATCACTTTTCTGCTCACCACACACTTGCAGCGAGCCTGGGAGACAAGGGCTTGGGGGTAGCTGGCACCTTGGGGGTAGCTGGCACCTCAGAGTGAGACTGAGCTGGGGGTGCCACAGAGCTGGGGTCGGTTGTGAGGATGAGCCCAGCTGCAGTGTCACCCTTGCCATGTCCCAGTGATGTCCCACTGCATCCTGGCAGTGCCTGCAGCCTGCACGTGTAACACCGTGCTGGGTGCTGTGCCCTGACAGTTCTAACCCCATCATCACTGTCCCCTCAGTGCATTCCTTCTCCCAGGTGTTTCAGTCTCATTTATTGCAGCAACAAGAAGCAAAGATTGCATTGCTTGCTTCTGAAATGTATGACTTGGATTATTCTTGGATTATTTTCTGTTATATCCAGCAGAGCAGATAAGACTTGCTTCATGTTGTAGTACTTAAATTACTCCCTGAAATGTTGATGTTGAAGTATTTGTTTAAGGTTTTATCTGTATTAAGGTCTTACACTGTCTTGGCTCTTCTCTTGTAACAACTCTTGTAGCAAGAATGTAATTCTGGTGGCTTATGCTGACTCGGGTTGGGATTTTTTAATAGACAGAACTAGTTTCTGTGCTTTTTACCATGGACATTTGTGAAAGGTTATTTTTATCAACTGACATTTTCTTTTCATGCCATCGCTCACTGAAGGAGTTTGAACTGGAAGCTGGTGTGTGGGTTTTGAGGTGGTTTTGCTCCTGTGCTGCATGCCTGGGCTGAAGGGAATTCAAAGCCATGTCCAAACTGGCATTTTCACTGAATGCCAGTTCAATGTTTGTATCTGGGGCAAGAGAATGGTCCTAGGAGCTCCCATTTGGACAGAAGGGGAATGGAGGTCTGGGTGTTCCAGCAGCTGATAAAAGCAGTTGAACCTCTGCAATCTCACGAGATGTAATCATGCTCTCTTTCCCCATAATTCCTGATGGGAATTGCTGCCAACTCCAGCACTATCTGTTCTTTGTATCCTGCCAAACTGGATTTCTCTGTCCCTCTAGAACAGCAGCTCTGGTGCACAGGCTCCTTACTCTGCGGTGGAGCACGAGTGGGCAGGAGGGGCTGCACTGTCAGTGCCCTTGTCTCGGAGAGAGTGGGATGCTGCTCCTCTGTGATGGGTTTTCTGCTCAGGAGGGCTTGACTTGCTGTGTCCTCAGGCAAAACAGTTTGACTTACAAGGGTGCACTGGAGTGTTGGTGAAACATAAGGCAGGCACTGGGCAAAATGTGCAAGGTGTGCGCCTGTGGTCCCTGGGAAGCTCAGTCCCTGTTCCATGGTCTTTTTGTAACAGAGCACTTGGGAATGCAGCCACTTTTCACTCTGCACCTCTGCTTGTTGGTGTCACAGATCTTTGGTAGTAAATAAGCTTCCTTGCACGGGAGGGGGTTGAAGGGTGTGGGTCCAGGAAACACTGTTCACTGTGAGTGTCAATCCAAGCCTTGTTGCTGTTACAGTCAAGGCTCCATGAGTGATGTAAGGTAAATGTTTCTGAAACTAAATGTAGGTTATTGCAGGCCCTAATTCAAGGGATTTGGGGAAATGCCACATCAGTCTTCTCTCCTTGCTTTAAACCAGACTTTGCTTGGCCCTTTCAGGTATAGGAATTCTTGTCCGTGTGTATCGTTGTCCAGCTGTCAGCATGTGGCATGGTACCAGGGAACACTCCAGACAGACATCTGCCAAGTCCTAGATGCCAACACGACAACCATACCTGGCTGGGGTGGTGGGGTCTGGGACACCTGTGCTGAGAACCTGGGAGCAAAGGTGTACAGGGCAGCCTCACACTGGTGGGGAACAGATGGGAAGAGGGAAGTTCAGCAGTGTCCCTGCTCCCAAACAGCTGGGTGAGCTCTAAGGCAGAACAGGCTTCCGGGCATCGTGTTTTCAGTCAGTTTTGGGTTGGACTCACCTGTGCCAGTGTGTGTGACTTGTGTTTCACCCCACGTCCCTAGTCTGCCACTTGCTCCTGCTCCTGCAATTGGCCCTCTGGGCACAGGAGAGCAGCGCCTTCATTCCAGTGCTCAAGTCCTACTGGAGTCACCTAGAGACTTTTTTTTACCCTTTTTGGGCTGTGTCTTTTGGATAGTGTTTAGTAGTATTCAAGTTACAAGCACATTTTCAATGACGTGTATTAAAGAGGCACCTTTTATTTGTATTAATCACATTTGATAGACAATTTGGTGCCTGCAGTTCTCTGTAACTTGTAAGTGTCTCACTTTGGGTGTATAAATTGTTAACCCTTTCAGACTTATCAAATATGGCTTAATAAAAACAAGATGCTTAGGATAGAAAGCTAGCAGCTTAATTGCACTTCTCCCACTGCAAGTGCCCTCATCCGCCGTCGCTGCAGGGGTTTGCTTTCTGAAGCCAAAACTTGAGCATGACTAACCATTTTTCTCGGTGCCAGGCAGCTTGCATGGCCCTGCTGTCCCCGATGCATGTCCCTACTAACTATGCAAGCCTCTAGCCCAGCCGTGGCTGTGCTCAGCATTGGAGCCGCTCCGTAGGCTCCGGAGCACCGCTTGGAGTCTGTGCCGCTGCCTGGTGGTGCAGCTGCTGCTGGCACACAGGAGCATGTCCCTGGGTTCCTGCTTCCTTTGCACATCTTTGACTCTTTCCTTTGCAGGATTCTGCATTACTGACAAGGCTGGAGCATAGCGTAAGGTCAGAGGGATCGGAGCGGGGAAACAAGAACAACTGATTTCTGTTTTGTGTTGTTTTTTCTTTTCTTAGCAGAGCAGTCCCAGTCAGGGTTCTGTGTGTAGCCTGCCATTCCATGGGATGTAGGCACGCTCAGTGCTGTCGGGGGGCAGGCAGCTGTGCTGTCAGGGGGGGCAGGCAGCTGTGCTGTCAGGGGGGGCAGGCAGCTGTGCTGTCAGGGGGGGCAGGCAGCCGTGAGGGCACTCACAGAGCTGCTGTCGAGTGTCTGTGCAAGGGGAGCAGCTCCCATTTGTTGATACTGCTCTCTGGGCTCTGCCTGCCTTCCCAGGAGAGCCCCAGCTGCCCATGGAGGTGACTAGGCTTCCCTTTGTGCTCCAGAACCCCGTGGTGGTGGTTTTGAGCCATGTCCTGTTGGATGGCGGGTCCCACTGGGGTGGCTGCACTGCGTAGCTGGGGCAGCCCGTGAGGGCTTCTTGGTCCTTGGCCCCATGGGCCTGGTGCCCTCCCCTCCATCAGCCAGCACAGAGGGGATTTGGATATGACATTCCAAATAATTCTACTGTTGGTTTGGTTTGTTTTTTGGTTTTTTTGTGGTTTTTTTGTATCTTTGTCATTTGCATACTAATCCAAAAGAATTTGGCAGTATCTGATGTTACTTGTGGAGGGAACTGAAATTTAGTTTTAATCTGTGGTGAGATGAAAGTCCTACATGTTTTTCTCAACAAAAGCACCATAAAGCAGTTAGGAGCTTTATTTTGTAAAAGAAAAGCACCTGAAGACTTGTACAATGTCTGTTAGGTCTAAAGGCTTAGGGACTCTTCTATTTTTATAAAGGCGATAGCACTCAATTTATCTGCAAACAAGACACAGATTAAAACTAAGTGTAACTGGCTCACTCGGCCCTACAGCACATGCACGCTGGCCTCAGGCTCGTGTGGCATTTGTGAGTGCAATAAACCCCTTTGGAGGTGCTCTATTGCCTTGGGTAGGGTGACACAAGGGAATCCAGGCCACAAGTGGTTCCATTATTGTCCTGTGGCCTTCCAGGTATGAATTTGTACAGATCTCACCATCTGTGCCTCACCATTGGTTAAAATTGAATTTTAAGTCCTGTTGCAAATGCAGTTTCTCGTCTGGACACAGTGTCACATTTTACACTGGAGTATCTACAGTTCTCAAACTGCATGTCACATCACTGTACCTGGTACAGGGACGTGGGGTTTGCCCACACCTTTGATATTCTCCTCTGTATTTTAATGTTTTTGACCTGTACAGTAATTGGAAAGCAGGCTGTCTTTACTTGGGGTTGAACATTGTACCATAAATTTTAAATTATTTGAGGACAAGTGCATGAGACTGTGTCAATGCCTTTTATTATTTATTTGTATGTTTTATTATTCAAGGTGTATGCACTTTTAATATGCAGAATTTATATTTTTATGTTAAAAATCGTTTTCTTTCAGAAAGAAGAGTTTGAATATGAGGAATTGGAATTAAGTGCAAAAAGGGGAATATGTAATAAAATACAATAAATTTATTACTAGGCATCCTGCCTGAGTGAGCGTTTTTCCAGGCTGCAGGCTCCAACCTTGCCGTGTTCCTGCTCGTGGGATGCTCTTCCCTGCCTTGCTCCGGGCATGGGATGGGGGCACAGGCTTGGAAACCTTCCCCCTGTGCCCTGATCAGGGCTCCTTTGGGGAAACCCAGATGCCTGGGTTTGGGCACAGACCTGTGTGCTGGGGCGGGAGAGACACGGGCTCCTCCCTTCCCCCACGTTGTCCCTGATGCTTCTCTCTCCACAGACCATCAGCCCAGGCCCTCGGCGCTCGGCCACGGTCCCAGAGCGGGTGCGGGACCTGCACCAGGGCCTTTGTGCTGGTGAGTTTGGTCCAGGAGCCCTGTGGGCAGGGGGATGTGATCTGGCTCCTTTTTGGGGTTTGGGGGTTCACACCTGCCTAGGCAGAGGTGGGGGTCTTCTCTATCTGCCCTGTTGTGCCTCATGTCTGGGCTCAGCCCCCCGCATGAAAGGGCTTGGGGGGCCTCCCACCACTGGACCAGTCCCCTGCCACCCCCAGCCCCATCCCTGCTTGCTGCCCACCAGCTCCTGCCACCCACAGCAGCGAGACCAAGCTTCCAGGCAGAAGGGTCCTTATGGACCCAAGCCCTGCAGCATTTGGGGCCAGAAGACCCCCAGCCAGACCCTCACACCTCCAGAAGCCCCTCAGACTGCCCCTGCCCACAATGTGGCCAAAGGCTTGTTCCCTTCTTGCTGTCACCAGACTCTGGAGGCTTGAAGCTCCTCCAGGTCTGTGCTAATTAAACTCTGTTTTTCCTTCAGCAGGGTGTGCAGTGGTGGCTCTGGACCCAGGGGAGCGTGTGGCTGCCAGATGGGAATATGTGGATGGGCTGCTCCTGCCCCCTGCCCAGCGAGGATGAGGATGGAGCAAGGCAGGAGGAGGATGGGCTGCTGCTCCCAGCTGCTGAAGGGGAAACCTCTGTCCCTGGTGTGTCATCTGTAGGTGACCCCCTGGGCTAGGAGAGCTGCTCCAGCTGCCGTGGCTGCAGGCACCATGCCTGTGGCTGCTGGGCTACCCAGTCTCAGGTCAAAGGGGGTGCAAAATGCTTTAGTGGTCCAGCGTGTCCTCTCAGCTGAAGAACAGGGAAGAATGGAAGACAATGGGGTTGGAGCTCTCCGAGGGCATTTCCACTGCAGACTGTGATCCTCCTGCTCCATCGAGCCCTCGGATTGGTGCAGCAGGGGCTGGGTCAAGCTTCACAAACTCACCTTTCAACACAGTTTTTGATTCGCAAGGTTTTTTCCTCTTCTCCTCCCTCCTCCATGCATGTTTTTGCATGGAGGGGACTGTTGGCGCAGGTCAGCAGCATTGTTGGTGCATGCCCCGTGCTCCTTCAGTGCTCACCGAGGGAGGAGTTGCCCATGAATCCCCCTTGGTCCCCAAATCTCCTAATTGGCCATCCTGATCTCCCATTGCCCGGCTTTGGTTACAGAAATGCTGATGGTGTGTTTGCCAACAGCTGTGCTGCATCACCTGTTGCCCCCACCAGTCCCTGGGCCTCTGGGGACACATGGCCCCCGTCAGCCCCTGCCATGCAGCTTTGGTCTGTGTTTCTATCCATCCTGCTGGGAAAGGCAAGCCAGAGCCAAGCCCCTGGGTGCTGAGCTGAGGAGCTGGTGGCTGTGCTGGGCAGTCACGCACATACCACGTACCAGAGGCATTGCTTCACTTCTTGTGTAGAAATGGGGATGGCAGATGTCGTATTAAATCATGGGGTCATCACTTATTTATAGGTGATTACATTAAAGAGAGATTAATATAGCCAAAGGCTTTGCAGAATTAATGTACTTGTGTTTATTATATTTGCCAACATTTCTCCAATCCAGCTGGGTTTTTCTGGCTGTGGGATTTAACAGAGAGCCTGCTGCTGTTCCCCAGCCTTGCTGGGAGGGAGCAAGAGGCCCATGGAAAACATGTGAGAACTTTGATCTCCGAGAGATTAATTTTATTGCCTCCCTCTTTCTGAGGGTCCATGGCAGGTGCTTGGTGCACAGTGAGGATAGAGCAGGGCAGGACTCAGTGGGGGTAAAGCTGTGTCTGGAGGGGAGCCCAGGGCTGGGTCTCCCAGATGTCATAATCCCACAGCATGGGATTATGCTGTGCTAAATTGGGATTAGATTACTGCAGATCTGGGCACAGATTTCTGACACCCTGGGGGAGATGGAGGTGTCCCTGGGCACCACTGGTGGGGGCATGCCAGGCATTCCCTTGGCCCCTGTGCCCCAGAGCCTGGTCTGGGGCTGGCGGGCACCCGTACACCCATACATAGGCTGTTGGTTGCCTGCTGCCAGCTCAGGGGGCATCAGTGGAGACCCTCTGCCAATGGATGAACCAGAAGAGCCAAGAACACCCCAGGTTTGGCTGGAGGAGCAGAACCATGTGGGAATGGTCACTGGTTGTGCCAAGCAAGGCCAAAGGTGCAGTGGACGGAGGTGGGAGTCACTGCAGCTGCCTGGATATTTATTAACAACTGCCTCTGAGAGCCAGAACAAAACCCAATCTTTGGGAGACCATCAATAAATTGTAACACATTAGGCACTGTCACCCCTACCCCTGGACTCTTAAATTTTGCTCTAATTGGAGTATTGCTTTTCCTTCCTCAGCACTTTTTCCCCTCGGCTGGGTATCGATCCTGGCTCTGTGGGGATCTGACCAACTGTTGGCAATTTATGGGAACATAAAACTAGTCTGTCGTAGAGCAAAAACCCAGCTTTTAATAAGAAATGCTGACACCAGCCTCTGGCTGATTCCCAGGTATATTTACCAGTTTACAGTGGGTACCCAGGTGTGGGGCTCAGGGTGTGATGGGGGAAGGGGACCATTAAAAGTCCCTCAGGCTGGGCCATATTGTGGGCAGGGGTGGCCTGAGTGGCTTCTGAAGGTGTGGGAGTCTCTTTTCTGGTCTCCTGTGCCCCGTCCCATGGTGGATGAGGGTCTGGCTGGGGTCTCCTGGCCAAAATGCCACAGGACCTGGGTCCATGATGTGTCCCCTCCTGCCTGGAGCTTGGTCTCACTGCTGTAGGTGATAGGAGCTGGGGGCCAGTGGGCAAAGCTGGGACTGGGGTTGGCAGGGGACTGGTGCGATGGAGGGCTCTGGTGCTGGGCATCCCCCCAGCCCTTTCACATGTCCTTGCTCCAGCTCCCCCTGCCCCTTTGCTGCACTCCTCTGGTGATGGGTGTTGGTGGCTTTGTAGGTCAAGGCTGGTTGTGGATTCCTGGACCTGTGGGTCATTGTCCTGCTTGTGTGTCCCTGCAGGTTTGGGGATGTGGGGCTCCCGAGGAGCAGGTCCCTGGAGCAGGTGGCCCCTGTCACTGTCCCAGCCCAGCCACCCCTGCTCTCCCTGGGCTGGATGTGCTGTCTCTGTCACGCAGTGCCAGGGGGTGTTGTGTTAGGTGTCTCAGTGCTGTAACAGCTGCTCTCCCTGCTGTTTGCTACCGTCTAATTCTGGTTTTATTGAAATGAGCCTAAATTGTCTGGGAATACATTAGCTCAGTGCCTCCCTGTGGTTCACACTCGGTGTGGATGTGAGTACCCCACAGACGGCAGTGCCTGTGCTCCCGTTTTTAATCTCGCAGAACTGGCTCCTTGGAGAAGGGGTGTGTTTCCTAATGGCCTTAACTAGTTTCCAGAGCTGGGATCAGACTGTCTCAGCAGTGGTAAGAGGGGCCAGGAGGGTTCCAGCACTGCTGCACAGCTCTGTGTTCCAGGCTGTAAATAACGCCACGTCCACTGGCGCTGCCCGGCTCCACCGAGGATACATTTGCTCCTTTAACAGGCAGACTGTGCTTGTTGCAAAGCAATTCCTGGAGCCCCTATGACAGTCTTTAACTGTTTTAATACTTTGCGAATGATTTATCGTGGGTAATAAGCAGATGACAGACTGCACTTCAAGGTATGGATTATCTATTAGAATCCATGTTGAAGGTGTTTGTGCTGACAGGCTCCTGCCAAGCAAGAGAAATACCTCCAATCCTTGTGTTACAGGAGGAATCAGCAGCTCCTGCCACAGCTGGCAGATAACCCTGTTCTGTTTGCTGCTTTGGTGACAGGCGGCACCGATCCTGCCCCTGCACGGCCGCTGGATCCAGCGAACCAGGGCTCCTGTCGTGCCTGGTTAGGAGGGGCCTGGTGCTGGTTCCCCCTGGCACTGGATGGATACATGGGCTGTGACATCTCCTCTCCAGAGTCCCCCTTGTCAGGGAGGGAGCAGAGCGGCTTCACTGCTTTGTGATTTGTGTGGTGGGGCTGGTCGTGCCGTGGGACCTGCTGTGCTCCCCACCCTGCACACCCTGCTGTGCTCAGCGGGCCCAAGGGAGGTGCTGGCTGCAGGACATGAAGCTCTTTGCACTTCTTAGTGCCGGCTTTGACCCTCTTTCACACCTTTTGCAATTGGTGCTGCCTGTCCCAGCATGGCACAGCCAGTCTCTGGGGCCAAGTGGGGGGCCCTGTGGGCTCAGGGTGATGGTGATGGGGACAGTGTCCCATGGGGACCCCTCGCTCCGCTGTGGGGGTGGGTGCTACCTTGTTGCTGTGCTGGCTTCATTGCAGCTAGATTAATGCTGGTTATTGGGATTTTTTTCACCTGAGTGTTTCAGCTTCTGAAACCAGCTTCAGCCTGGATTTATTACCTGGCAAATAAATACAAGTGCAGGTTTATTTTGCCTCCTTGTTCATCGGAAAGGAATGAAAATGTAAGCAAAATATTAAAAATAAAATAGGCTCAGTTTTACTTTAATTGACCTTTGATTTTTAACTTAATACCTTCCCATGTTGCTGCTTCAACCTTTAATTTCTCTCAGTGAAGTGGCTGTGTTCAATGATTCATTCTGTCCTGAGGCAAAGCACACACTGTAATTGGTTTTTAACTTCCTGGAATGTCAAAGCCAGGATTGAAATTTTACGTATCACACCACCAATTCAATACTGGCTTTAATAATAATGTTGCAGAAAGGGAGGCAGATTTACAGCTGTAGAAAAATGTAATCAAATTTTGAGCCCGAATGCAGTAAGTCCAAATGCTAGTTTTCATTTAGAAGCTTGTTAGATAGATGTGGCATCACCTGAGTAGTTCCCAGCTCGTTTCTGCTGCTCTGTGCCACAACTGTGGGAGCCAGGGGAGGTGGGAGGGCTGGGAAAATGGGGAGAACTGGGGAACCTGGAAGGACCAGGGGGGCTACAGGGCCCCTGCTGACGGCGCTGCCCTGGGCTGGGCAGAGGCAGCCTGGGGTGCCGGCTGCTCTGGGGTACCGGGTGCCCCTCATCAGTCCCTGGGACAAGCCGATGGGAAGCAGGTGGACGGGAGCCCCTCACGATGGCATCGGCCCAAGGGTCCACCCTGGAGGAGCTGCTCTGCCTTCGGGGGGGCTGCAGGGGAGACACCCCTAGAACACTGCAAATGCCAAACAGGTAATCGATTTTGGCCAATTAACGTCTGATAAAAACTAATAACCCTCCTCTCCCTTTCTTGTTATTGAATGACCTCCAGCGATCCATTAGTTTAACAAATGATATGCAAGTGTTCAACATGGCTAATGACTCTGGATTAAACCCGCTGACACCTAATTCATCAGCGTGCCCAGCGCCACAGTGCCCATTGCACCGCGCTCTCCATCACTGCTGCATTCCCACCGCACCCATCGGCGTGTCCCTGGCACCCCTGCATGGAGCCAGGCCCTGCGTCCCCTCTGTGCTCTGGCCAAGCCACAGGTGCTGGGTGGGACCTGCAGCCCCGTGGTGCTTGGTCCCAGTGCCACGTGCCCGTTGGCAGCAGGCTCTGTGCATCACCCCACTCCAGCACCCACCCTGCTGCCCGCGGCACTGCGCTCCCTGCTCTCTGCTAGGCTGTCCTAAAAAGCTAACTAAGCTGAAATTATTTTCTTTCCTTGGAAAAGCCTTTAAATAATGTATCGCCCTCACTTGCTGTTACTAAGTCTTTTAAAAATCCAGGGGCCTTTTCCTTCTCGCTTGTCTATTGCGTCTGTTTGTTGCAGGACGTGAATTACCCTTGGGAGAGTCATTGGAAATTCCATCTCAAAGCCACTGCCCTGGCTAAGGGTGTGACCCTATAGCTGTGCCCATCAGGTTCATCCCCTGTAAGGAGCAGAAGCCCAGGCTGAAATCCATCCCCAGGTGCTCCAGAGGAGCCATTTCCCACCCACCCACCGATGGCAGCCGGGTGCCTGTGATCCTGACTGGCCTCACAGCTCCTGTCCTGCATTTGGACGGCAGCAAATTGCAATGAAATTGGAATCACTGATAACAGGCCCTGAAACCGCCTCTGGAGAACCCTGCCTCCTGGGAGTGGTGATACAGAAGTGCTGGAGCAAGGATAATTAAATTAGGGGGACTGTCAGCACAGCAAAGATGTCCTATCTGGAGCAGTGAGGGAAACGTTTTCCTTTCTGTGCCAGCATTGGATGGATCCTCATGTACCCTGTGAGATTTGAAATATTATAACCAAAATTTGCCCAAAATTTATCAGGGCTCTGCTGAGGTCCTGGAGCAGAAGGCTTTGGAATGGTGGTGGCTGTTTACAGGGGCTGAGGGGAGAAGCTCCCAGCCCAGTTTGTAGCAAGAAAAGCTGAACAGCCCCAAAGACACTGGGGAGAAGGATGAGAAGGGCTCTACTGTCTTGCAGGCTCCCATCTACCAGTGCCCTGTTACCCTGGCATGTGCCCGGCAGCTCCGGCCGCCCTCTGGGAAGAGCTCCCTGCGCTCAGGGGCCGGTCCTGCCCACCAGCTGCCAACGCCGGCCCCGGGACCGCTCCAACCCCGGCTTCAGCCCCGCTCCTTCCTGCAGGGTCCGTGCAGGAGCCCCGCGCTAACTGGTGCTATCGGCAGTGCCGGCTGAGAAGGGTGTTGCAGCACCAGGGCCGATCCCTATTGATTGCAATGGCTGCTAATGGTCTTTTTCATACAATAAGAGGCTTTTGTGGGAAGAACTTAATCCAGTCCTATCGCCGGGTGAAATTGCACTGCTCACTGCTCAGATTTCCAGGATGTGAGCTACTTTAATAACAGAGAGAGTTTTCTCTAATACATTTAATGCTCCCATATTTTTATGGCATGACAGGTCCTATCCTAACTGTGCTGTTGCAGTACTGGGAGCGTGGGAGGCTCGGGCTCTGCTGGGAGCGAGGGAGCTGTGCTGGCACGTGGTGGCTCATGGGCACCTTGGCCACCTGATTGCCACTGTCACCAGCTGCAATGCCGAGCCCCACCACAGCCACCAACACAGGTTATTGAGCTGATGACGAGGCTGGTGCTGGAGATGACAGAGCTGTGCAGGGAACGGGAACTCGGTGTTCCTCAGAGGCATTTTTTTGGTCTTTCCTGTCCCTGGCAGTGCTAGTCCTGCTGCTGGGCAGTTTGGTCGGGGCCAGGGGGCAGAGCCCTGTGCCAGGCAGAGGTGACAGGGACCATGGACACCTCTTGGGGCAGGGATTCCAGGGCAGGGCCAGGTCCTAGGTGCTGCAGGATGTGTTCTCCTGCAGGGCAGGCAGGGCATGCTCAGGGCAGGCAGGGCATGCTGATGTGGTGATGCAGATGTGCTTACCTGTGTTGCAGGCACACTCACCCTGCCATGCACACGGGCATGTGCCCAGGCCTCTGCCAGCTGCAGGTGCAGCAGCAGGGCCCGTCTCTCTCCTTGCAGCCGAGAGCAGAGCTCAGGGGTTGGCATGTGCAGTGGGGATTGGAGATGTGCTTCTGCCTTTGAACTATGTGTGCGGAGATATCTGATGGATTGTGATAGCCAGGATCAAAGGTTAGAAAATTTCTCTGTGCAACTTATGTAAATGAAGACTAATGAGGTTTTCATGATTACCTTTAATTAACTTTTCCACAGCTAGTGGTAGTTTATATGGCACAAGCTGGGACGGGTGGCACACACAGGTACACGCACAGCCAAACACCTTCATTAAAAAGTTTTTAAAAATGAATCTGCAGTATGCAAATTACCTATTAAATGCTCAAGAAGATTTTAAATGGGGAAAAAAGGCACAAGAAAAGCAGCAGCTCTGCAAGTCCTGTGATGTGGGCTGTGCTGTGCAGAGCAGCAGCGTGGGCTGTGCCATGTGAGCCAGTCATGCCACAGGGGACATGGCTGTCCTTGTGACCCTCCCAGACAGGCAGGTCTGGGGTGGCCCCGTGCAGGCAGCTGTGCCCAGTGCCTGGTGCAGGACATCCCTCCAGGCAGGACCCTCTGGTCCCAAGGGATTTCCAGGGAATGCTCCATCAGCTGTGGATGCAGGTGCAGGGTGTCCAGTCCTCCCTTTGGCCATCTCACTCCAACAGCATCACCTCCTGCTCTGCCGGTGCTGTGCAGTGGCTGGTGAGGATGAAGGGAAATGTGCCAGTGCAGGTGGGAGCTGTGCTGGGCTGAGGGGGCTGAGCTGTGCGGGTGCTGGGCAGTGTGAGAGCAGTGCCAGTGCCAGGTGCTGCCACAGGATCCTGGGCAGCCTGGCCATGAGAGAGGGGTTTAAACCAGTCAGAAGCAGCTCCTCTTGGAGCTTTCCTCCTGATTCTGAAGAGCTGGAACATGGCATCAGGCAGGAGGAAAACATGTATGAAAAGACAGCAGAGTGAATGAGTGAGATGGCTCGGACAACTGTATCCAATTAGCCTGACATTAATCCTGGGCAAACAGGTGGAAAAACCACTGCAAGATTTAATTAATGGGAGAATTAGAGCCTGGGAATATAAATTTGTGCCTGTCAGTGTGGTTGAGCAAAAGTAGGTCCTGTCAAACTGACCTGATTTCATCCTCTGATGAGGTTCTGGGTTTGGTGGTGGCACAGAAATAACAGCCTCTGGCTTGTGTTTCCCTCAGTTCTGTGATGCCCTGGGGAAAGGGTGATAAAAGTGGATTAGAAAACGGGGGCTGAGGAACTGGGAGGGAATGCTACCACCGTTGTTTCCCAGCCAGGGGGTGGTGGCAGCATCTTCCCAGGGAGCTGTGTCCTGCTCCGGCTGTGGGAGCGCCGGTGCTGCAGTGTGGGGGGCATGGGGGGCGTGGGCACTCGGCAGAGTGGGCAGAGTGAGTGGAAGAGAGACACTGATCCTGCTGCTCCAGGGCAGCGATTGCCCGGCTGGCATGGCAGCAAGCAGTGCCCTCCCAGCAGTAACCACTGGCTCTCCAGGGAAATTGCACGTGTGCAGAAAATGTCAAGTTTGCTTTATTTACCCAAACTATTATGTGAAGATAATTCTGAGTGTAGCAAAAGGAGTGAAAACTGTGCCTAAATCTCTGGTGCCCTCGCAGGAGCAACCATGGTGTCCACGTCCACAGCCGCATGTCACGGCTGGAACAACTCTGCCCCGTGCCAGAGCACCCGCTGGTGCTGCCGGCTGGAGGTCACTGCCTGTCCCAGCTGCCTGGGAAGATGATGGGCAGTCGGGCTGCAGGAGTTGCTCAGCTCCAGCACTGAGAGTAACTTTTCCAATTTCCCCCTAGAAATTGTTTCTGTCAATATTTTAATTTCATTTGGGCTGAGCAGACGGAGCAGAGGCAGCGCATCCTGAGCAGATCATTTGTCTCCCGATCTGGATCTCATCAGGGTCCCAGCATGTGGAGGATGCCAACAGCTCCTCACGGATGTAACCAGGGAGCCAGTTGGGAGGATGGCCAGAGCAGGGGAGGACTGAGTCCTGCTGCCCCTTACACCTTATGCCCTGCTGCAAGGCCAGGCTCCGGGGCAGGATGCATGGGCAGGTACCCACTGGTCCTTTCTGTGGGACCACTGAACTCCTTCAGCACTGCACAAGCACCATCGAGGCCGGAGCCCAGCTCATCAAAGCCCCACGTGGCAGAAGGTGCCAGGGGGCTGGAGCACCGTGTGGCCGGGCAGAGCAGGAAACCCCTTGCGTCTCCTCTGCTCTCCAAGGTGACTCCAGGGGCCATCCCTTCAGTGAGGTGTGTTTGTCTGGGGAGAGGAACAAGGTCTAACCAGATGGCAGGGCTAATAAATTGCTCAGGAAAGGCAAACTAGTACATGCAGCCCATGTCTCCTCCACGTCTCCATTGCAAAGTGCCAAAAGAAATTGGTCTCAGGAATTGTTTCAGAGAGGGTAATTTCTGTTTCCCAGTTGCTGTCATACATTAGAAATATCTGAAATGCCTCTGGTTGGTTTCCAGTGGTGAGGAGCAGCCAGGGGCTGCCATGGATGAAGCACTAAAAGAAAATAAATTAGCCTCTTGCACTCAGCCCTTCTCACCGCCAAACCACGAATGACGAGCGGCTGCTGCTTAAGTAACGTCCAGAATAATGAGCAGAACAAGATCTGCAAGGGAATATTAACTCAAAGAAACATTTTCTCTCCCTTTTGAAGTTTGCTCCAGCAGCCCCTGTCCTGGTGTGCAGGTGAGCCAAGTCCCATTGGAGCTGGCAGGGATGGGTGCTGGGTGTCAGTGTGACTGTCCTGCAACATCCTCTGCCCTGTGCCACCCATGCCAAAGCCCTTCCCTTCCTTTCCTGTCCTCGATCCCATGACAGTCTGCCTTCTCCTGGCTTAGCCAGGTGCAAACTGCCTGTGCTTCCCATAGCCCCCAAACCAGTCACCTGCAGTCAGGGGAACCAACACACAGACACCGGTTGCTGCAGTGCAGCACCACTCACACTCCCACGCACTCAGCCCAGCCCTGCAGCCAGGGAAGAGCTTGAGGAGATGGGAAAAGGCCACACTGGACTCTGAGCTAAGCTGTGTGTTTGCAGGCAGGCTGGCCCACACTAATTTAAGTGAGTAGCTGGAGAAGCCAGAGCTTGTTAGTGGCCATGTGTGAGCTCCCACAGCCTGGCACAGGGGTGAGGGGAGCCACCAGCACCAAGGTCCCCTGTGGCAGCTCCATGGGCACCATGAGCCCACCTGTCCCCTGGGCTTGTCCTGCTGGTATTCCCAAAGCCAAATTGGTATGTTTGTCCAGTTCCTTACAGAAATGACCCACTTCTGAGCCCTGCTGTGTTGAAACAAGCATTTTCAGGAAGCTCATCCCTCTGAAGATGTAAACCAGCAGCACTCTTGAATTTCAATTCCTTTATCTCCTCTGGCTGGCTGAGTCATCCAGGGAGCATTCCCTTGATGTATGGCTCTGTGTGTATACATTATACAGGGGTGCAGTTTGGAGAAGTGCCTTGTTTCCCAGCAGTGATTAATGATGATAATCTTCCCTCCCATTGAGCCTGGGAGGTACCTGTTGCAGTGCTGCGATCCCCAGAGGATGAACGTGCACTTAATGTGTCACCACCAGGAAAACGAGGTGTCCTTCTGCTGAAAAAGACACGAAACAAACCTAAATGGGGCTGTAAGTTTTCTTTGTCATTTCCCTATTTCCATCCATCCCACATATGTGAGCAACAGGAAAGAAGCCGTTTCACTGTGCTCTCCCCAAGGGAAATACCGGGCTGTTTTCACCTTAAACTTCTCTGTGGACGTGATGGAGCAGTTGGTGCTGTTGGGGCTGTGCTCCCATGTACACAGTGCTGGCAGTGCCACTGGGAGGGTGACAGCCACAGCCTCACCTGGCAGATGCAGAACATCCTGTCCTGGATGGTGACAATTGCTGCAGGGGCCTCGGGGACTGGTGTCACAGTGCTTGGCTGCTCCAAGGGAAAGAAACACCCTGGCAGCCCCGCTGGCATTGTGTGCCACCAGTTGCTCCTGCAGGGCTGTGAGGCCACAGGTAGGATGATCCCTCAGTGGCTGCCCTGGCTGAGCTGCTGTGAGCAGCAGGGTGGCTGTTGCGTTAATAATTTGGGCTTGCACTCCTGCCAGGTCTTCCCCATCTGGCTTCCTTGGATTGATGTCAATATGAGATCTTCTTGCTCCTAATCCTTCAGGGTCAATGCAGTGTTGAGGGATCTGCCACAGCTGCCTTGGCTCGTTGTGGGCTCACTGTGTGCCTGTGAGCACACAGAGGCCGTGGGGAGCACAGAGCCTGTGGAGAGCAGACACAGCCCATGCAGAGTGCACAGAGCCAACGGGAAACAGGCTGTCTGGCCCCAGAGAGCAGTCAGGGTCTCTAGGATGGGCTCCTTGGGGCCAGGCTGGTGTGCCCAATGCAGAGGGAGAATCTTGCCATGCTGTGCTGTGGAAGTGAGACCACGGCGTGTCCAGCAGGTGCAGGTCTGCTGGTCCCAGGGAGGCAGCTCTTGGCAGAGGCAGCCCTTGGCAGAGACAGTCCTTGGCAGAGTCTCTGCCTTGGCAGGCTGTGGGCGCAGGAGCAAGGGCTTTAAAATGCTTGTGTTGATCTGGGAGAGGCAGTGCTGGGACAGGGACAGGCAATGATTTGCAGGGGAAAAGGGAAATGACAATATTCTCCATCAACATTATTATAGCTCTGTCCCTCAGGGTGGACAGCACGAGAGCCATGAGGGAGGTTTTCATTTGCTTTTTCTCTTCACAAGGAGAGTTAATTGCACTTAGTGCAGCTCGGCCACCAACTGCCCATGCACCAAGCCACTGGAGCACCAAGCACCCAGTGTGCCAGACCAAGTACATGGTAGTGCTGAGGAGATGGTCCCCAGCTAGGGCCAGGGCTGGTGGTGGGTGATCTGCTCCCCCCGCTCTGCTCTGTCCTGCAGAGGCACAGCACATCTGAATGAGCCTGTCAAATGAAATTTTCTGTCTGGTTAGAAATGGATTTTCAAGCTCCTTGCTCACATGTAAACATTTTTAGTGGTCCCCAGCCAAATCAGAGCCAGCGAGAACAAACATCAGCCTGGGAAGACCCAGTCCCTGCAGGGAAATCACAGCCCACAGAAGGAAACCAAATGCACAGTGGCTTCGAAAGGCATCCATTAAAGTGTGTGCTGAAGTGATTCATGGTGCTGGTAGTTAGACTTTAATTAGATCTTAATCACGTAATTTTATCTTTGTTTTAAAGATGAGAGCTTAATGACTGCATTGGTCTCATAACTGTGCCATGACTAAACAAAGCACTGTCACATGGCAGCTCTGCAGCAGGCAGAGATGGGGCCGAGGGCATCGGCCTCTTCGGATATTTTAAATAAAATGTGTGTATTTTAAATAAATAAATTTATTTAAAACACACAAATTCATCAGGACCAGCCAGCACTCAGGTAAGGTGGAAAGGGCAGGGGCAGGGAGCCAGGTGTGAGCGTGGGCACTTGGCCCCCCAGCAGCCACCATCACACATGGCAGCCACAGCATGTGACAAGGAGAGTTGGATCACGGGCTTTCAATTCAGCTGGCAGGTTGGATCCCTCACATGATTAGCAGGAGGGTAATTAATCTCAGTCATTCCTGAGCACTTTCCCTCCTGTGTCACCATTTCTGGCCTCCACACACTTGTGGTGCAGAGCTGCCGTGCCCTGTGGACACGGGGATGGACACAGGGATGGACACAGGGATGGACACGGGGATGGACACGGGGATGGACACAGGGATGGACATGGGGATGGACACAGGGGTAGATATGGGGATAGGCACATGCCAAATGGTGATGGCAGTGGGGACCATGCCCTCTGCTAACATGCACGAACCCTGAATGTGTGTCCCAGGAGGGATTTTCCTCCCTTGCAGCTGTGGGATCCATCAATATCTGCTGCAGGGGATGATCTGCCTCACCTCCTGGTCTTTCTAGTTACTTAATTTTAGTTGAGTCAGGCAAAGTTGGTTCAGGTTTGCAGGGTGAGTCCCTGTGGGTGGCAGGACTGGGAGAGGGCTGCCCCTGGAGTTGGGATTCACCCATGGCTGGCACAGGGGCCATGTCCCGCAGCACATCCCTGACAGCCACATCTAGTCAGAGACACAGTGGTTCCACTCAGGTCTCAGCTGTTTGCCTCTCTGAGCTCACTGAGTTCTGCCTGGCCCTGAGCTCTGACCAGGGCTCGTCCCTGACCTGCTGTGGGGAGGCAAAGCAGCAGCTCTGTGTCCCATGAATGGGGTGCTGTGGTGGCAGTTCCTCAAAGCCGAGCGACTCCACTGTCCTTGAGCCCTGCCCTGCCCTTGCTGCGATGGCAGCGGCCCCTTCCCACCTTCCCTTTCCTGTTTGTTATGCCACATGAGCCACTTGAACTCATTACTCTGGCAGATTATAGGTCCCCAGGTAATAACGAGTCTTCAGATAATTACTAACAGATCCTCTAATAGGAACGAAGTCAGTTGAATCCACTCAGCCACTGGGTGGATTATTTATCCCTAAGCTGTCCTTATCTCCAGCCACTGGAGTGTGCCAGAGCCGGGTCACTGCCCTCACGAGTGCTCGCTGCAGGAGCAGGGGAGCAGAGCCCTGGGATCAAGCACCACACGGTGTGAGCCCCAACCAACTCCCCTTCCCCTCCTGGGAGCTGGCAGCAGTGATCCTGTGGCCAGCCCGGGGGACCACTGTGGGGCTGGTGTTCCTGCTGGGCTGTGAGTAGCCCCAGCCAGCACCAAGATGCTTTGCAGTACCCTGGGGTGTGACACCCACCCCCATCTGCTGGCAGAAGGTCCCCAGCAGCCGACACCCCCGTGGGCCCCGTGAGCCACCGGCACAGCCACTGTCAGGTGTCAGCCCCTGTGGCCACCAGCCTGCTGTGAGTGCCAGCCCCTGCACCCGCAGCCCTGGCTGTACAGGAGTCACTAATTGGACCAGCCAGCTAATTAGCTGTCAGGTAATGAATTATGCAGTGATGCCTGGACTTCAGTGCAATATTGATGCCATCAGGTCCTCTCATTGCTACACACTCCTGCTCATGGAAAGCTGGGCAGGGCTTGGAGAGGAACTTGGAAAACATTCAGAGCAAATGAAAAGCGTTAATCTGTTGAGTGTGTGGGCACATCACTGGGGAGTGGGCACCGGACTGGCACCCGGGCTGGGCTGGCAGCCACAGGCACAGACATCAGCTCCTCCTCTGTACAACTCGTGTCCCCCATGCTGCGGGTGGGCAGGGACAACCCTGGGAATTGGTGCCCACGGGCAGCTCCTGCACTCTCCGAGTACCAATGGGCAGGAGTGTGGGGCTGGAGGGAAGATTGGGGAGCAGAAGGTGGGAGCCTGGCAGCTCCATGTAGACACCTTTGCTGGAAGAGGCTGGAGGATTCCTCTGGGGAAGGCAGGCAGTGGGGCACAGCCCACAGAGCCTGTGGGTGACCCGTGCTGTGGAGGGAGCCTGCAGAGACAGGGTAACTGCAGGGGCAGAGCTGGCACCTCGGGCAGCACCTCCGTGTCTCTGCACTGCCTGGGCAAGTGGGTGTGGCATTGCCAGGTGACATCCAGCTGTATCCATCCTGGGCAGTGGTGACAGATCCCAGCTGGCAGTGTGTTTTTGTCCCTTGCTGCAACCTGATGAAATAATAAGAGGAAACTTGACTGACTTGAATGTGTCCACATCCCAGATACCCCTGAGCATCCATCATCTCCAAGGGGTTGGAGGCTTCTGTTAATGATTGTATTTATTTGCTGCTCGGCTCTGTGTGCATGGAAGGTGTGTGAGGAGCATCGTGGTGGGGGGATGGGGCTGGCGGTCCCCCACGGTCACTCCCAGGGCCCTGCCTGCATTCCCATCCCTGCCACTGCCAGTAAACATTGAGCCAGCAGTGAAACCAATTTTATTAATTAAAAAGAAATGAATGAAATTTCCTCAGTGCTCACAGCGCTGTGATCAGTCCTTAGCCAGTGGGATGAACAATGCTCCTTGTGCAGCTGGGAATACCTTGGCTATATTCAATGTGCTGGTCCAGCACTGCA
Source organism: Manacus candei (assembly GCF_025592945.1). Classification (NCBI taxonomy): domain Eukaryota; kingdom Metazoa; phylum Chordata; class Aves; order Passeriformes; family Pipridae; genus Manacus; species Manacus candei. The sequence continues at coordinate 491,617 of NW_026138050.1, read as the reverse complement.
GCTTCAGCTCACAGGGACAGAGCCATCGGAGTCACTGCTCCCAGGGCAGCTCCCACCTGAGTCAGGTCTCCTCATCAGGAGACAGGGAAGGAGAAATAATTACAGAGATGCTATGTTGAAGATAAGGTCCCCGACTGGAGGGTGCTGGGATGGTCCCAGCAGGGAGGCAGCGTTCAGGCCTGTTTTGAGAGGAGAGGCTGCTGCTGGGCAGGAGCAGTGCTGCAGCTCCCACAGATGTACCAGTGGCTCTGCTCTGCCTGGGCAGGGCAGTTACCAGTGATGTGAATGGGACCCAGGAAGGATTCCCTCGGCCCAGCACGTCTCAAGAGCTCTTCAGTGTGAGCAGGATCAGGGACCACTTAAGTCACATTCATTACATTTAAGTATTTATGAGCTGATAAATATTAAACAGCCGCTCTCTGGGGTTCAGGCCTGAGCAAACCCATTAGAACACAGTGCACGCACCGGCAGTGGCTGTGCCGCGGGGGCAGCCGGGCGGGGACGTGCTGCACCAGGGATGGGATGGCTGCACACAGCCCTGATGGCCCTGAGAGCAGAACCTCTGTCCCCAGATCTCCTGAGTCAGGGGCATTCACGGGGGAGACATCCCAGGCTGGGCGAGCAGGGGGGCTCCCTCTGGCAGCCCCTCTGCTTGGCGTCAGGTCACCAAACCAGCACTGCTCCACGTCCTCAACAAACCCCTCCATCCTCACCAAACACCAACCCCGCCCACCCCCACCTCCTTGGAATCTTGGAATGCAGATCGCCTGCTTGGAGCTTTTTCAGACATTTTTAAGAGCTCCTAATGTGCTCAGCATTTTCAGTGCAGCCCTTTCCGAGCCCTCACTTGCTCACCCTTTGGAAAGCTAATACTTGATTTAAGCACATTTCTGCTCCCTCCATTTGTAAGGACAAATGTAAAGTAATTGTTTGATATCACAGCGGTTTCCTCAGGCTCCAGCTCTAATTTCCCACTAATACAGTATTGTCAGGGGGATCAATCTAACTCAGCACCTTCTGCCTCCTTGGAGTGGATTGGAAATGGCTTTTCTACTACGAGGCTGGGATTTGTGAGTCTCACTGTGAATGTTTTTCTCCTTTAAAGGAAAAATCACACAAGCAAATATCCCATTTTCCTGTCAACGACTGTTAATCTGGGCTCTCCCTTCACCTGCCCACAGCTGCCTCTGGGTCTCCTTGCTGCTGGGTCCCCCATGGCTGACAGTGGCAGAGATGTAGATGGGGTTCTCTTACATGTCCACTAATTACCTCCAATTTTTTCCTGTTAGAGCTCGCTGGTCAGTAATCACTCTCAGTAAGGCCTTGCAAACTGGTCCATGGTGTGTTGCATCCCCACACGGCCCCCGTGCATTGCCCTGAGGCTTCCCAGCCCCGTGGCAGAGGACAGCTCTGGGGAGGCCTGGGCAGGGCTGTGCTGCCGGTCCCCAGGTCGTGCCGGGCTGACCCCCTGACCTGCCCCAGCCCCCACCTGATCCCTCACCTGCTTGCAGGCACAGGGGCTCCCCACGGCCCCCCAGCTCTGCGTGGGGGCTGCCCAGCCCTGCCCTAAGAACAGCCCATGCGTACGGACCGGTGGAAGCCGCTTTATTTACATGAAGGGATCACATGCTGAACAAGGAAACTAGTGCCACTAAAGTACCCGTAACAGCAGGATTCTGTGCTTTATTCACAGGACAAAATATCAGTACAACATTTTCCATGGACTTCTTTGTCAAGCAGATACATCTCACTGTCCTCATGGGTACACACTGCGCACGAGTGACGAAGGCAAGTGGAGAGGCCGGAGCTCTGCCTGCCCAGGGTGTGGGGAGACAGTCCCACTGCCACTGTCCAGGAGCACCCATCTGCCTTGGGACACAGGGGAGGGACGTGCTTGGAGCAGCCTGCTCACAGGCTGCTGGATGGGGCCATCACTGTGCCCTAGGGACCACGTGGTGTTAAAAGCAAACAGGACCCCACAGGACAAGCCATAGTGCTGCTGACCCGCCGGGACAGGCAGTGCTGCTGGGCCCTCATCCCTCAGCATGGTGGCTGCAGCAGGACTCGTGTCTTCCTTGTCTTGGCTTGCTCCAGAGCACTGCTGACTCCCAAGGGACAGGGAGGCCCTCGCCTGCCTCTGCTTGCAATTCCAGGCAGGACGAGCTGGGAGGATCCTGGCTCCAGCCCCTGGGGCCCCCCTCATGGAAGATTGCAGCCTCATGTCACTGCAGCACTGCTCCTGGACGCCTATTCCCACCTGAAGTCCTGCCCGACCGTTTCATAGAATTTGATATTATAAGGTCTATAAAAGTCCCGAAGCTGCTCGATCACCTCGGGGTCTATCTGCACATGAGTCCTGCCCTTGGACTTGCCCAGGCAGCGAGGCAAGCCACTGCTCTCCGACTTCTTCAGGCACGGAAAGCCTTTTGTCTTGTTGAAGTAGAAGTGCTTGTCCGTGATAACCCGTTTAATGCCCAGGAAGTCCTGGACTTTGCCCATCTCCCCAGCTGGATCTGTGATCAGCTTCTCCCCGCTGACAAAGTGAATCTGGGAGAGGGGGAAGTACTGGAGCCAGCTCTCCAGGTGCACGGCATACATCCCGATGCGGATGGCGTTCCAGGAGGTGTCCACCAGCCCCAGGCTGCGGTTGCGGAAGGTCAGCCCCTCAAAGGTGGGGATGTCCGGCTTCTTGGAGAGGGTCTGTGTGTAGTCCGAGATGGCCCTGGTGACCGGGTTCCGCACCACCACGATCAGCTTCGTGTCCCGGGACATGTTGAAGATCCGCCGTGGTGCCTCTTTGGTGACAAAGTAGCTGGGGGTCTTCTCCACCGTGATCTGGCTGTCGAGCGTCCGTGGCATCAGGCTCCTGCAAGTGAAGCAGAAGGTGATGGTGAGGAAGGAGCCGGGACAGGCAGCAGGAGGTGGTGACTGCAGCATGGGGCTGCTGGCGTGTCCCCTCCCAGTGAGACAAGGCAGGCACAGCTCCTCCTGGCAGCGCTGTGGAGGACCCTGGCCATAGATCTCTCCCAGGTCTGTCCCAGTCCCCAGGGACCCCCTGGGCAGAGGATGGGGGCACTGGCAGCCCCCCACACACAGCAGTGGGTGTGTGCCCAGTGCCAGGACGCAGGAACGTGGTGGCTGTGCCACACCACCGCCAGGAGGAGCCGTGGGAAGAAATGAACAGGCCTCGGGGGGGCTGTGCCACTCCACCGGTGGGAGCTGCAGCAAGGGGCTGCCCAGGGACGCGGGGCTCATGCCCACGAGGATATCACCTGCCCCACCAGGGCCTGACCCAGCCCATGGGCTCTGAGATGGGCTCCTGTCTGTCCCTGGCACAGGGAGCCAGGCTGCAAGCCAGGCAGGGAACACCAGACCGGGGCAAATGCAGCATCCCTGCGGCCCAGCTTAGCACTAATTAAATAATTTACTTTGACATATGAACATCCAAATCAAATAAAAACTAATGGGATGGAAAGATTTATAAATTGGTTTTGTATTACTAGAATAAACTATAAAATCCACCTCAGCCAGATTCCTGGTGCCATGGGTCCCCAGGATGGAGTGGGCAGTGAGCAGGCAGGGAATGCCTGGCTGGAGTGGGCAGGGAGCACTGGCAGCCAGGATGGGGCCAGCACTCTCCTGCTGCTCCCACACTCCAGCAGCAGCCATGGTGTGAGCAGGTACAGCATGAATTCAGCTCGTGGGGCTCCCTGTGAGCCCCCTGCAATGCACATGCCCAGGCAGGGTCTCCTGGCTGGGCCCCGCAGCAGGTGCTCACCCCTGCATGGGCACCCGGAGCTGGTACTGCAGTCACGTCATGGGGTGACCCCGGAGCCCCGGCTGCCCCACTGAGGCTCGGGCCAGCAGGACCCAGGGAAAGCAAACAGAGCATCCCTCTCTGCAGCCATTTCAACAGCATCCCTGTCTGCAGCCATCCCGCTGGAGAGCACAAGACACTGAGTTATCCATGTGATAACCTGGCACAGCTGCCATGGCCACGCCGGTGCCGCAACACAGGGGCTTCGGTGCATCAGTGACCAAGATCTGGCACCTCCAGGGTCCCCAAAACACAGGTCATGGCCAGCAGCTTTGGGCCGAGGAAAGACCTAACTGGGACGAGATCCAACAGCAGCTCACAACACCCTGTGTGACAAGGGGACAGCGATGGAAGACTTGGGACATCACAGGGATCAGCAGCACGTGCCAGGGGCACCAGCCCACATACCCTCACATGCTCTTTGACCAGCTTCCTTGTTCGAGAGAGAACAAACTAATTAGTTGGCATAAATTAGCAGGGCTGGTTCACTGAGGTACCTGAGCATGGACGGGGCTTAATTGGCCTTTCCCACTGCTCCACTTCAAACCCCATAAATCCCGATTACGATTCCCGTTGGTTAATGACTGCTGGGAAATGCTAATTCAGCGCAGGCACACGGCTCTATCTCCACATCACAAACAAGTTTCATCATAAATCAGCGTGGGACAGCTCTGTAAGTGATTCACTATTACAATATATCGTGGAGAATCATAAAACTGCTGTTTCATTAATGGCTCATCCTCAGGCCTGTTAGACTTTCATTACGTGAGTTATTAGGTCCATGCATTCAAAAACAAAATTACAGGTTCTAATCCATCACAAAAAACACAAAACCTCTGCATAGTAAATTACTGAAATGAGACAAGAGTTGTTTTTTTTAAATGGACTCCCAGTGTTTGCTGCTCCTGAGCAGCAGAGACTGCTGAGACAACAAAACACAGCCTGGGCAGATAAATAAATCACCAGTGAAACCAAGCAAGGGGGAGACATGTCATCCAGGCATTCATCTTCCACTAACGGCAGGATCCCCCGGGCTGCAGGAGCGGGGAAACGCATGGCAAAGTTAATTACACCTGACTTTAAAATGATATTTTTGGACTTCTGCATTCACAGAGTTATTTGCATACAAATAGCATGTCACACAGCTTTATGCCCCAGGCTTGCGTGTGTAGGTGTGAAGGCTCTTGGTGCTGGCCCTCAGTGCTGTGTGGCCAGGGCTCAGCCAGGAGACAACTCTGGCTGCTCCACGGACATATCTCGTGGCTCTGCTGATGTCCCCAGCCAGCCTCGGCACCAGCTTCTGGTGTGCTCTGAGCCAGCTGCTGCCACAGCACTGCCAGCACAGGGACAGTGACGTACGGCTGACACTGGAGGGATTGCTCTGGCTGCAGGGACAGCATTAATTCCTCCTGAATTAGAGATTACTTTCATTAGAGTTACTCGATTCTTAAAGCCCTTTAGTGTTATTTGATATGGGCATTAACACTCCCTTCAGCCCAGATTTAGAGGTTGGTTTGCCCGTGTTAGTGATGTGGGGACACGTGTGGGTACAGCCCAGGGGAGCTGCTGTCCCTGCCGTGGCCCAGCTGTGCCCCACGGCCCCCGGGAGACAGCTCGGCCCCCACGGCCCCACCGCCCCGTGGGCGCTGGGCAGCAGCAGTGCAGAGCCTGCCCAGCTGCAGCAGTGCCTTGTCCTGAAGGAGTTAACTCCTCACCAGCACCTTTCTGAGCCCTGAATTATTAATTTTGTTATAATCTGCCTTTGGGCACCCCACGGCCCCTACAACACTCCCACATTAAAGAAACATGTGCTCCCTCACCGGCTGCACCGCTTTGATGTCAAACACGCATGAAACACTCTCCCAAGGAAAAATTTGTGCAAAACCTCATCAGTCGATTGAGATATTGCAGATAAGCACAGGGAAAGCAGCACCCACTGATAATACCATTGCAGCCCTGGTCCTGCAGCCTGCAGAGCAGCTCTGGGTCAGTCCCTCCCTGCTGCAGCCCGCTGTGTGTGGAGGCTGGAGGCTGACGTGTGTGATCCTGGGCTCCATCCATCCAGCAGCATAAAACAAACTGTTTGATTTGGCAAACAATCCCAAGTGCCTGCTCCTGTGACGAGAGCTCTGCGCTTCCCCTCTCCCAGCTGATGTCACCAGCAGAGAAGGGTGGGCTGTGAGTGTGTCTCCAGCTGCAGCTCCACGTGTTGGAGATGAGCACAGAAAGTGCAGGAGTCAGCACGGGCCCCAGCTGCCCACAGGACTGTGCCATGCCGTGCCATGCTGTGCTGTGCTGTGCCACACCATGGGCGAGCTCAGTGACAGCAGCACCTCTCTCCCCCAGCCCCCTCTGTTCAGCAGGACAACGGGCGGCAGTGGGGGACGAAAAGCTCCAGCAAAGCTACGGGGAGGTTTAAGCAAAACTGGGTCAAACGTGAGAAATCAAGGTGTGAGGAAGATAAAAAGCTCTCCCTGGCTGAGAGACATTGCAGCAGCCGTCGAGGACACAGGGACAGCCTGACTGAGGGCTGCACCACAGCCAAGGACTGCGAGGGGCTGAGGGGGCAGAGGGGATCCCCCAGTGCTGCTCCACAGCCTTCTGTGACCTGCAGGCAGCACCATGGGGCCAGGGACCAGCTGTCCTGAGAGGAGGGCCCTGCAATGCCGAGTGGGACAGACTGGCTGTGTCCCCCAGCCTGCAGAGATGGCACCATGTCCACAGCTGGAAACACCACCCAAGGGCTCGTGGCCCCAGCAGCAGCTGGCCTGGCCCCACAGCCCCACTGCCACAACCCTGCACTACAGCAGCCAGGATTTAATGATGGAGCGGTTGCCTTTAATAAATGTTTATGTTCAAAGAATTTACACCAGTGCTCTTAGACAGCTAATGAGGGACATTTCCATGCATAAAAGCAGAGCGAACACAGTAATTAACTTTGTTGCTGATTCATTTTTAATCATTTAAATGCTCCAGAGACTTGCACTGTCCTTAAGTCAAGAGATTCTTTTCCAAAGGGCACATTGCCGTGTCCCTTCACAGACACACACACTCCTACCTTCCTAAATAACTGTCCAGCACTGACAGAGGGTCTGGCAAAGGCCAAGGCCGGTGGGGTGGGAGGTTTCCCTCAGGCTTGTGCAGAGCCCAGCTCACAGCCCTGCCAGCGGGTACTGCCCTGTGCTCATGGAGACAGGCTGGGGTCTCCCCCTCCCCAAGGCAACTCCTTCCATAAGTGAAACTTCAAAACTGAATATTCATTTTTAAAACCACCACATGTGCCACAGCTGCTGCAGCAATTCCTGAGTTAATGGCCCACATTAGAGCCGTGGCACCCACTTAGTGACCTCCTGGTGCCAGGAGCCTGCAAATGGATGGGACAACATGCCAGCACCAAGCACAAACCCCACCAATCTGGCAGCAGGCCCTGAAGACCTCTCATCACTCACGGGGGGCACTGCCTGCCCTGAGAGCCAGCTCTACTCCTTGCTCCCTGGCACCAGCCATCTCCAGACACACACCATGGACAGACACTGTGGGCAGTGCCTGGCCCTGCCATGGACACCCAGGGTCACCAGGGCCTGGCATCCTTTGCTCACAAGCCTCACAGAGCAGCTGTGCCCATGGCACACCAGGTCACCAGCTGGTCTAGTGCTTCCAAAGCAAAGGTAAGAACAAACTGCAGCATTTACAAACAAGGTCAAGGAACAGAGCAAGGATAAGCATCGTTAATGTCAAAGGCTTGGCATCCCACGTGGGTTTATCTCCAGCGTCTCCCCCAGCTCTTTGTGGAGGGAAGCCCTCCTGGACTGAGTGAGGGTATTGGCAGGACCTGGCCCACCCAGAGGGCAGGACGGGCAGGACTGTTGCCCACAGGCAGCGTGGGCACGGCAGTACCCAGGGAACATGCTGCCAGGGACACCTCCTCACACAACAGACTCTGCCAGGGCTCCCATGTCCATTCCCGAGACCGAGGGCACTCTCTGAAGTCAAGGAAATTTCAAAGCATCCTTGAAGCTTGCTGCCTTCCTCTCTTCTCACTAATTAACTTTACCAAAATGCACTGTCAGTCAAGCCCCCATACACTCCCTGTCGCCGGGCAAAGCCTAATGGGCTCCCATTTGTGTGTGAGCCAGCCCAGCCATTAGCTGGCAGCAATTAGCAGGTGGAGCGGGAGCCGGCTCCCTCCTTGCCCTCCGTGGGGCCCTGGTGGCAGGGACACCTCCATGCTCCGGCTGGCAGGTCTGTTCCCCAGGGCAGCGCAGTGCCCACCTCTCCGAGGCCAGCAGCGCTCCTCGTGCTGCTGCAGCACTGGGGGCACCCCAAAACCAGAGGCAAGGCGGGGGTGAGGGGTGGTGGGCAGAGCTCCAGGGACGGCGTTCCAGGGACCGGTGGCAGCGGCACGTGGGGAAGCTGGGCTTCCCAAGTGCCATCCCTGGGACAGGATTCAGGCAGGTATGGAACCAGATGGGCTCTGCCCTGTGCCAGCACCGCCTCTGGGCTGCAGTGGGACCTACGGGGTGGGAGCCAGGCTCAGCCTGCCACTGCATCCACAAGGAAAAGCTCCTCTCTCTGAAAATAACACTGGAGTGTCTGACAGTCATTCAGGAATCCTAAGGAGGAAACCCCAATTGCACCCCAAGATGCTGCAATTAGAGTCACTGCTCAAAGTTAAATGCAATTTAAATGACACTATCTTCCCTGTGTTCTGGAAAATATCGAAGGTTATTGGTCCACACTACTTGCAGCAGGAAAAAGCTCAATATTGAACATTTAGTACAGAATTGGTAATGAATCGATATTCCCCAGTAGCTGCTGTTTGGTTTCAGTTGTCTTAAAACAGACCTTGCTAAAAATATCTTTCCTGTAGTGTATCTGTAGCTAATGAGGTGGATTAGAGACTGATGGGAACTGAAAATGGTACAGGGGCTCTGGGTCTGGAGTCAGTGAGCGAGCAGATCCTGGGTGGTGGTCCTACCCAGGGGGAAGCCGAGGGGTCTGGCTCTGCCCAGCATGCTGCTTCCCTGCACAGGGGGGAGCTGTGGCTGCCCTGGGCCATGGCAGGAGCTAAGGCAGGAGCACCACGAGAGCAGCAGCTGTAAGTAAGCACGACATTTGGAGCGGCAAGGACACAAAGATCAGGAGATGTCCCCTCCCACTGGCTCTGCCATCTCTGCATCAGACAAATGCCAGGGCAGGGGTAAACACGCGAAATCAGTAACCAACATTTTTTGAGCATCACTGGAGGGGCCCAGCTCTCACACTGCTCAAAGACCAACTTGGTCTCTCCACTCAGCTCTCCACTAGGGCATAACAGGGGAAGGACAGAGCCAGATCAGGCACTCAGCAGCCAGGGACTCCTGTGGGAGAAGTCTCTGCTCGTATTTGGAATGGCTTTGCCTTTCCAAGGGGTCTGTGCCCCACACTGTCTGCAGAGACCCCCCTCCACCATGGCACTCCTCAAGCTTGGTAGCATCTGCTCTCTCCAGCTGGCAGCTGGAAGACAGCCCCAGCCAGGCCAGGTACAGCTCCCTCGGGGTGCTGCAGGCAGCCCCTCACAGCTCCCACAGTTGCTGTCCCCAGCCTCAGCTCTGTCCTTTTTGGGCCACAGCCACTGACAGGATCCTGCTCTCCTGCTCCCCAGGCTCTTGGCAGAGCAACAGGAGCTCATCGTGCTGTGGTTAGACTTGCTCCACATTTAATTGCTCCACTTGCAAGGAGGAAAATCAATTCCACGTTTTATACATTAGCAGCCTCTGTGCTTAAGTTTTGGCACATTTGTCAGGTTAAAAAAAAAAGGTAATAAAACCAAGGAAGTGTCATTTAATTGTTTTAGCTGAACTAATTTGGAGGCTCCACTGCTCCAGTGCGATCTCTCCATCGATCCAGAGGCAGAGCCAGGCCCTGGGCAGTGCTGCTCACCCGGCTGCTCACCCGGCCGCGCTCCCAGCGCTGCCCCTGCCTCGCTCCACAGCCGCCCTCGCTGCTGCCACAGGCTGATCCCTCCCGGTCACAATCGAGCCTCTTCACAGGGAAGATCCCAGGCTGAGCCACGGCTTGGGGGGTCGTCTGCTTGGCTGCTCTCTGCCGCAGCCTCCCAGTGCCAAGTGTGAGGCAAGGGGGACACGGCTCCTGTCTCCTGGACCAGCATCACTCCTGGTGCCCACAGGTGCCCTTACATGCCCTTACATTCCCTTCATTCAGGGCAGGCCCTGTGTCCTGAACCTCCTGCGGGAGCAGTGTCACAGGTTTGGTCCTGTGCTGCCTCCGAAACTCCCAGTCCCACGTTCCCCACACCAATCGTGCGCAGGGAAAGCAAAGAGCCCAGATCACTCAGAGACACAAGGATTGCAGGGGGGCCCCAGCTCAGGATTTGGGGGGGCTGCTTCCCAGGCAGGTGCTGAGCACCTCTGAGTGAGGGACTCAGCCAGGACCCAGGTTCATCCTGCCACTCTGACTGCTCTTTAGAGAAACCAGTGTCCTTGCACGCCTGCGCTGCAGGGCTGCTCCCAGCTGCTGTCTTTTAGGAGATGCAGGATGGGTGACAGTGCCTGATGTCAGGGGGAGGATGAAGGAATGACACAGATCTGCCAAGTGGCAAGAGCAGGAGAAGGACATTGCTGCAGCTACTCTCTAAAGGGCAAGAGGAACTAGGCATGCCACAGGACAGCCTCAGGAGAGGAAAAGGGCTTCAGCAAGCTCCACCTGTGTCTGTCCTGGCTCTTCTGTCACCTGCCACCAGTACCACCACAAAAGGAGCTGAACATTCCCAGCTACAGGGTCTGCTGTGATCCCAGAGAGCTCTCCCTGTGCAGTGCCTGAGTTTCCTCCCTGGGCACAATCCCCAGCTATCAGAACCCCAGCAGAGCTGAGAGTGTGCACCATGTTTGCCAGCCACTGCCCAGTTCCAGCTTTGGAACTGGGGACATCTCTTCTGGGAAACCCTTGCCAAGACAGAGGGCAAGCAAGCTCAGTGTGGCCCCGTGGGCTGCCTCCACCATCTGCCACGATGCTCTGACATATGGACAATTACAGGGTCCTTTACCCTGCTGTGAGCTCACAGGCACCAGGCCAGGCTGAGCCCTCCTCTGCCTCCTGAGGCTGATGCCCCATGGAAGCCCCACGGCCTTGCCCAAACACACCCAGCACTGTACAACAGCACAGCCAACACCCGCCGACACACTGGGTGGGAACCTCAGGGAGCTGGGGGTGAACTTCTGGCAGCACCACGGGCAGGGGCTGATCGCATGGGCGCTGTGATCCGCTCACAGCACCACTCGCTGAGGAGCACCCAGAGCTCCTCACAAAAGCCTTTACTGAAGTTAAAATCCCGTCATCTCCTGCCAGAGACACACTTGCATCCTCTGCAAATTATTAAGAGGCTCCAGACAATTCCGCAGTTATTCGAGTTCAGAGAGATGGGATGACAGAGGATAGGGACTGTTCCTCTCACAGAGCCAGCAATCGAGCCTGGTGGCAGAAGGGTGCAGGGGCGCACCGAGTGGGGTTGCGGGAACACAGCCATCCACCCACGGCCATTCGCGTGCCCTTCACCCAGGTAAGTGTCTCCTCAGACGGGATGGAAAACCTGGCATCATCCAGGCTCCTGAGTGCCGATCGGCAGGGCTGGGCCTCAGTGGGCTGCAGTCGCTCGCTCCGAAGGGACCGAGCCGCGACCTACTCGGCACTGCGGGAAGAGGAGGTGAAGGGAAAACTCCAGAGGGCGACCGGGCGACAGCCTCCTCCGCCCGCCCGCCGTACCGGTCCGGCCGCTCCCGCCCCGCCGATGGACGGAGGGATGCGGACCCGAGTCCGCCGGGAGGGGAGGGGAGAGGAGACAGAGGCGGGGAGCGGGGTGGCGGGTGCCCGAAGCGGGGGGTGGCCGGGGAGTGTCGGGACGGGGGTTGTCCGGGGCGGGGGGTGCCCGGCGGCCAGGGAAAAGGGGTGCTCGGGGCGGGCGGGGGCCGGTCCCGCAGCCGCCCGCCCTCACCTGTACCACTCCAGCCCGCGGTGGTAGTTCCTGTCGAAGAAGTGGGGCTCGGTGCCCAGCGCGCGCACGTCGGGGTGCACCCGGATGAACTCCAGCACGGCGCGGGTGCCGCCCTTCTTGACGCCCACCACGATGGCCCGCGGCAGGCGCTTGGTCCCCGGGCGGGCCGCCCCCGGGGCGCTGCCGGCCGGCGGGGCGGGGGGCTCGGCGGGGGCCGCCCGCCCGCACGGCCGCGACTGCTGCAGAAGTTTCTTGGCGGCGGCGGCGCGGACGGGCGGGCAGCGGGCGCGGGGCGCGGCGGAGCCGCCACAGCAGCACAGGAGGTTGTAGCAGAGGTACGAGCAGGACAGCGAGAGAGTGAAGAGGACGAGGACCCTCCGCGCCAGCCGCCGGGACGGAGCCGGAGCCGCGGCCAGGGCCCGCCCGCTCGGCGCCCTACGCGCCATCGCTCCATGGGGCCGCGCCGCCGGGCACGGCGCGCCCCGGCCCGGCGCCCCCCCCCGCCCCGGCGCCCCGGCCCCGGCGCGGCCGCTCCGGCATCTCCCGCGGCTACGCGGGGACGCGGCCGGGCCGCCCCGGGGGGCTGTGCCCGCCCCAGCCCCGCCGTGCCCGCCGCCCCGCCGCGGCCATCCCCGCGCTCGGGCGGCCGCGGCTCCGCGCTGCCTCCGCGGGAAGTGCCGGGGCAGCGGCGGCTGCGCCGCTATTTAAGGGGCCGCCTGACGTCAGCGCCTCCCGGAGCCCCCGCGGCCGCTCGGCGGCCGTGCCTCACCCGGGCCGGGCCGGGGGCACCGCCGCGCAGAGCCCTCCCTCCCTTCCTCCCGGGACCGGGCTGCCCGCGGCTGGGGCGGCTTCGCTCCGCGCCGAGTCCTGCTCTGCCGGGCCCTGGTCCCGGTGCGATCGTCCGATCCCCGCCGCGCCGCCGGGGCCGGAGGCTCCCGCTGTCCTGCCCGACTCTGCCCCGTCCTGCTCCCGCAGCCATCCCTGAACAGCCCGGAGCAATGGTGCGGGGCCGGGGTCACCCGCCTCCGCTCCCGTGGCCGGACCGAGAGCGGCACCTGCCGCAGTCCCGCAGGCCCCGCCCGGGAAAGGGAACCGGCACCCGAGCGGGGTGAGCGGCCCCCGCCCGGCAGCAGGGACCGGCGCCGGCACCGGAGTGGTTCGAGCAGCCCCCGTCCGCAGGCGGCAGCCGGGGCTCGGGGCACGGCCGGTCCCCGGGACGCCCCTGCCCGGTGCCGGAGCCGCAGCCAGCAGCCCCCGCGGGGAGCGCGGCGGGGCCGCCCCACGGCAGCAGCCGCTTCTGTCCTCAGCAAGGGCAGGAGGAGCAGCCATCGGCCGCCGCGGTGCCGCCGGTAAGTAGGAGGGAAAAGCTTCAAAGTGACGCAAGAATTAAATTTCACGGCCGGACCGGGGCTGCTCAGCCCCGCCTGTCCCGGGTGTGATGCCTCACAAGCAGGCTGACCCGGGAAGCCCATCGGCTGTCTCAGGGTATGGGTGCAGCCTGCTCCATCTTCACCTCCGACTCTCCCTTCCCTCTCTCACCCCGACAGCCCAGGCTTCCACTTGGCTGCTCCTCTTGAGCCAAAGGGCTGCGTGCGGCACTGCTTAGACATTAACAACCATCGCTCCTGCTTTCTCAGCACTGGAAGCTTGTTCAGCTGCAGAAAACTACTTGTCTTGTTCCTTGGGAAGAATGATGGTAATAGGGAGAGACAGGCAAGAAGTACCAGCCCGACACAAACGAGGATGCTGCAGGCTCCTGGCAGCCAGTCTAGGGCAGGAACAAGGTTTCCTCCTGTACAACACCCAGAACTCAGTGCAGATGTAAGGAACGATAGAGAAGAACTGAAAAGCTGTGCTGCCTGCAGCCTCTCAGCTGGGCTGGTGTTGGGAGCAGTGGCATTGCTCCTCCCTGGGAATGGAGTTTCTTACGGAAGAAGGAGCCTACTGGCTCGGGAGAGCTTTGGATCTAGAGGATGGGCTGAGTCCTCATGGGGCCAAACCTGAATGACTAACAAGGGTTTTGCTATTGGGACTTTGTGTCCACTGCTCTGTGTGGCAGCAGCTTCTGCCCAGGAGGACTGTGTCCTGGCCCCTCTGTATGGGTCAAGGCAGGGTGATGGAGCCATGTGCCCAGCACCAGCCCAGAGGAGCCAGATGGCACTTGGTGATCCCTGGCTGGTGTGAACGCACCCAAGGCTGGTCCTCCCACTGCCTGTATCCCCTGCAACAGTGCTGGGCAGGGCCCTGGCACTGACAGACCCCATGGGGCTTCAGCCCTCTGGCTGAAGGATGCTGCCCTGCCTGGGCAACAGTAGCGAGGGCGGGGGTACCTGAGGGACTGGGCACTGCAGGTTCCTCTTCCTGTGGTGGGAAGTGTCCATCACTCAGTTCCTCTCCATGACAAACCGCCAAATCTGTGGAAAAGTTGCTTTTTCCATTTTAGATCACCACCTCCGTGTGGTGATCCAGCCTCGGCAGCAGACACATTGCCTAAGCATGAAAATTAGAGGCGTCTGGATAAATAAAGCTGCTGCTGGTGCCTTGACACCTCCAGGTTTCTCTGCTTGCAAGGGAGGAATGTTTTGTAAAGCCAACAATTTTGCTTCCAGTCTTTGTATCCGCGCAGGGCATGTCTTTCCCATGACATGTTTTGCTGTTTACACCCCACTCCACATAAACAACAGCTCTCTGGTGCCATCGGCACGCTCCCGGCCCTGCCGCCTGTGCTGACAGAGCGCCGGGAGCCAGCTCCTGGTGGGATCCCCGGCAGGGGGAAGCCAGGCACTGGCATTGCAGGAGGAAAGAGCCCACTGGATCGCTGCAGGAGATTCCCTCTTCTCAGCCAGCAACTCGAAGCACAGGGCTTGGAGGAAGAACTGCAAGCTCTGGAGAAGGTCATGGCTCCCCCTGCCCCCCTCAGCTGTTCCTGTGAGGAGCTGGCGCTGCCTCCTTCTGCCAGCCTTATGCCATCCTCTCCTTTGTCCTCTCTTCCCCACTGCCCTTAGGCTCTTTTCAGGGTCCCATTAGTGCCCCTACTCCTTGGGTTCCTGCCTCTCTTCCCAAGTGGATCTTTTCCATATTGCCTCCTTCATTGCTCCCAAGCTCTCCGGTCTCCTGCTGGCCTGGGATTTACCAAAACAGCTGGAGACCCCACTGTCTTGCCTGACATTAACCCCGAAGGATTCCCAGCGTTCTGTGCCTCCCAGGCCACTTGCAGCTCATTGCAGCTCCCGTGTGCTGGTTTGCCCAGGGCAGTTTCTCCAGTATGGCCCTGGTAGCCTGTCCTGCTCCTCCATGCCCAGAGCAGCACCCAGCTCATGGGACCACAGGGCTGTGGCCAGCAGCAGTCATGACACAAACACCATGGAAGGGATTTGGAGCCTGTCTGCAGCCCTCAGCCCTTTTGCCTTGCTTCCTCTCCAAGGGACTGATCACCCCATACCATGAACTAACAGCAGCAGGATCCAGTGCCAGGAGCTCCTAGCTCTGTGGGTTTTCCGTGGAGGACCTGGACCAGGGCTCATCCCAAGCACAGGCAGCTGCCAGGCAGGCAGAGCGAAAGCTGCACAAGTGTAGGGATCAGGAGATTATTACAGAAATACACAGCGTTTGTGCCAGGAGCACATGAAACCTAAAGGAAAAGAGAAGCAATAAAATGCACGCTGGAAATAGCAAATAAGATTAAAGGTGGTGTCCTGCCCGTGATGTCTCCAGGTTGTAGGCAGAAGAGAACAAGGTTAGAATTTATTTCCAGAGCCAAAGAAAGCCCTCAGGGCCAAAGTGCCACTGTTAATCTGGTTTTCTGTGTCTAATATGTATGTCATTAACAACCTTTCGTTTCTGGGCTGAAAACTGCCACCCCCCCTTGTGCGGAGGCTGGGCAGTGCATGTGTGTGGACAGGGGGATCCTCAGTGCTGTGGGGCAGCCAGGGCTGAGCTTCTTCGGCCTCATGGCCCTGGAGAGGTCCTGAAACAGGCACAGCGTTTCAGGGTCTGCTGCTCAAGTGCCTCCCTATTCTCCCTATCTTGGCAGAAAACTTGGAGCTGGAAAAAGGACATTTGGGCATTTTGCAGTAGGACAGTGGAAGAGAGGGATGTGGCTGGGCCAGACCCAAGGGTAGCAGTGAGGGACAAGGAGGGTGCAGGGATGGGGCTCGGAGCTGATGGTGTTCAGAGAACTGCTGCACATGCCCAAGACACTGTGGATATTGTGAGGGGGCACGTGGCAGCAGGACTCAGCCATTCCCAAGCACTGTGAGCACTCTGGGTGTGCATCCTCACTCCCAAAGGCTCCACCATCACTGCAGCAGCCGTCAGCACTCATGTGGTTCTCCCTCCCTCCCTCTGTCCCTCCCTCTCCTTTGGTGTAACCTTCACACCATCCTGGCCCAGTGAGAGCCACAGGCTTGGTGCAGAGGAGGGAGGTGATGCTCAGTCCCATCAGCTAATGGTGCTTCAACTGCCCTGGCCCCAGAGCTCCTTCTGAGGGCTGATCCTGGCTCCTGCAGCCCCTTGGCTCATCCCCACCCAACCCAACACTGGCTGGCAGATCTCCCAGTGCCGCAGTGTGGGGTCTCCCAAGGGCAGTGGAGTCCTAAAGTGCCCATCAGACAGCAGAGTGGAAGCACAGGCTTTGGAGCTGCCTTGAATTGAGTCTGAACTCTTGTTAAGCCTTGTTAATCAGTTGTAAATGTACTGTATTCCCAATAAGGCCAGAAACAATAAATTTAATTTTGACTCTGACTCAAGCTACTTTGGTCCTAATTCCGAGCCTCCTGCCCAGCCAGAGCAGCCAGCTCTGGCCACGCTGCACAAACTCATTTGATTCTGAAATGCATTTTTAAGAAGGATGGAACGGTGCTTAAAAGCTAAATGGCTTCCCCCAGCTGTAATCACTGCTCAGGAGTCCTGGAATGAAAGGGATAAAGTCTGGGGGAGGGGGGAGGTTTTAATCTTGCTGAGTAGATTACAGAGATTACTGCAATTTAATCCTTACATATCTGTCACTGACGCTGCAAAGACCATAACTGAGGTGGGCAGGGGTGCACTGGTGCCCTTCCCCTTGCTTCAGGCTGCAGCTCCTGCCCCTTGTAGCAGGGGCTGTGCTGCAGCTCTGCCACCCACCACACCAGGGACCAGGGCTGTTCCCACCAGGATGAGGTCCAGCAGGCACCAACCCCAGCACTGCATCCAGCAGATGAGAATGAGGGTGCCAGGTTAGGCTGACCCTCTGTCCCAGCCATGACCACCTGGGCAGTGGGACAGTGGCTGAATCCTGCCTGTGGGGCTGGGCACCTGCTGGCTGTGCTCGGACTGGAGATATACCAGGACCTGAGGAAAACGAGGCAAGGACCTTGGGAGCAGGCAGTGCAGGAAGGGCAAGGATGACCCACAAGCTCCCCACGTCCTGGCCCCAGAGAGTGTCTGGATCCTCCCTCTCTCCCACACGAGCATCCTTTCTGCCCTGGAGGGAGCCAGAGCCACCTCCCCGGTGTCAGAGGGCTCTAGGCAGCCCTGCAGGGTCTGTCAGCATCAGGCACTGTGTGAGCAACACAGAAAATGATGCAGTGGCAGGGTTCATCTGCGTGCTGCGGCAGGCGGGGACCCCGTAACCATCTCTGCTCTCATCAGACACCATCATGCACGGAGCTCTCCAGGCTCGCCGCAGTGCCTGCTTAGGGTAAATCTCATTATCATTCCTCGGGGATCACAGGGGCAGGAGCTAGTTCTCCAATAACTAGAAATATCTCTCTGGCTCACAGACCTTCACAATTATATTTAACTGCAAATGAGGAATCTGTACTCAAACACAAGCTGGTAATTTTTTTTTGAAGCTTGTTTTCAGTGTCACCTCATGTTCAGCCAGCCCGGCTCTTCCACAGCTCTGTAACCCGTCCTTGCCTTACGTAAACTTGAAGGAAGAAAATCAGAAGCAAGCTGCCCCGCTCCCACTGAAGGGAGAGGACTGGGTAACTCACACTCAATTCCAACACTGCTGCCTCCTCTGGCACCATTGCTTGGTGAAGGAAGGGCAGCCCTCTTATTCCTAACTGCACTGGGGGTCCCCCCCACATGCCAAGAGGTGTCACTGCCCCATTTGGAAGCCACCATAGGCTGGCTAAAAAAGCCACAAAAGACCAGGAGAGTAGGGAGTGTTGTCAGAGGTCTCGGGCTGCAGGAAAGCCATGGCTCCAGAGGAAACAGCCCCTCACCCACGAGGGGTCTCTGCAGCACCCCAAATCCAGCACCAATACACCTGTATGATCCTCAGGGGCTGCTGTGCACCTGGCAGTGGTTCTCTCCTCTTGTCCCCTCTGGGTGAGCAGCCCCATGGCTCTGGTACTTATGCGGGCCCTGGGAACCCACTGGGCATGGCCCAGGGGACCCCCTAAGCCCCACAGAACAAGTCTATGCAGAAAGTCCAGGCAACACCAACCCCTCTCCTGACAGCCCTGCACTGCTAGAGGCTTTTGAAGCCTTACCCACTGCCAGCTGAAGTGTCCTGACTGACCTCACCTGGGGCTGGGGTGGCCCAGAGGGGCCCACAAGGGCTTGCCATGGGGATGGCTGGGCAGGGGCCTGGCTGTGGGCTCGTAAGACAGCTCGTGGAGGAACAGGTACATGGCTGTACCAGACACGAGAGGTTGTGACAGGCAGAACAGCAGAAGCTTCGGTGGCAGCTTTGCACTAAAATTAACTCCTTTGAAAGCAGTTTCTGGTGCATTTCCATGGGCGCCCGAGCTGTGAGAGAGCGAAGCGCACGGGTGGGAGTGAAGAAGTGACGTGCTCCCCGTCTCAGCGAGCTGCAGTCAGGGCCATGTGGTGAGTGCAGGCAGCTGCCGGGCAGGAACGATGCAAGCACAGAGCTGCAGGTTGCTGCCAGCCCAGGTGGGCAAAGGGGCTGCAAGGCTGGACCCATCCTGCCCAGTGTGAAGGTCTCCCAGCAGCTTGCCCTGCCTGCAGTCTTCTCCCTGCAACCCGCTGGCATTGACACAGCTCTGCACCTGTTGGGAACAGCCTAAACCAGCCACTCTTGATATTGCAGCAACCTCTGACTGCACTGGAGGTGGCAGATGTAGTGGCCAGTGGAGGGGTGGTGGCAGGAGAGCCCTTGCTCTGAGAGGCTCCTAGTCTGGGGTGCTCACTGTTGTCCCTGTTCTGGCAGCCTCCTGCAGCTCCGCCAGGCAGCGTGGGCAAGAACTCCCTCCAGCCACCCTCCCCTGCTCATGGTCCGTGGGGCTGTGGGCATAAACACTGCTGTGAGAGAGGCTCTGGCTGAGCCTGTATCATTGATTATGTGGTCCCTTCTGAGGGTCCTGAGGGCATGGGCTGCCCTGCACTTCCCTGTGTCAGGTGCCTGTATCAGCTGGAGTGGGCACTGCCTGCTCTGGCTGGGGCAGTGCCAGGGGGCCGCAGCTTCACCACCCTGGTAGGGCTGGCGGTGCCCCAGCTGCTCGGGGATGCTGTTCAGTGGTGTGAGGTTGCCCCGGCCGCCCCGGCCTGCCGTGGCTCAGCACAGTGGCACCACACGTGCAGGCGCGGGAGGAGCCACATGGCCACGGGCGGGTGCTCTCCCTGCCAAAGGCACGTTCCCCGTGAGCACACATCCTTCAGATCAGAAGCACTCTCCAGCAGGAGAACTTTGAACACCTCGCCTGCTATTTTTAATGGGATTGAAAAGAGAACAAAACCATTTAAGAACTTGAGGAATCAAAGCAAGTGTCCCCACGTCACACCCAGCGCTCGCAGCTATATCCTGATTAATGACAAGAAAGAGAGGGGAAACAATATTTGATCACACCCTGTTTATACTGGAGCCAAAAATCAAAGTGCTGCATTCCTCTTTCATGAGAAAAACGAGGTGGGCATTTCCCCTCTGGTGATTAAGTTTCCTGCTATGAGCACATCAATTTCCGTGCTTTGGCACAGGGTCCTCGATCACGCCACAAACGAGGGCTTCCTTAGCAGCAAAATATTGCAAACCCCCAGCCAGATCCATACACAAGACGCCGACATTCATCTATCATTTTGTCTGGATTATCTCAATATGCATCTCCTTAGGGAGCTGGAGATGAGGCAGTTGCAGCCAAACCACTGCTAATGATTGCCGTGGCTGCAGCAGCCCCTGGCTGAGGACACGGCGGGGCTTTGGCCACTGGCCCTGTGTCCTCTGGGCATGCGGCCCCTCACAGGCACTGCTGCCCAGGGGGGCACGGCGAGGACAGGTGGAGCAGGGCACAAAGGCTCTGGTGGGCTGGACACAGGACCCTGTGGGGACAGATCCCTGCAGTGCTGGTGGCAGCACCACAGTGCTATCACTGGCCAGACCCACAGCAGAACCCAGGTCCCAAGTCACTGCACCACACAGACCCCTGTGCTGAGGAGGAAGCTGAGCGGGGTCCAGATCTGGCAGTGGGCAGAGGGTGACACAGGCTCAGGGGCTATCAGGGCTGTTGTGGGGACCTCGGCTCTGGTCCCAGCCCAGAAAAGTGGGTGAGGGAGCACATCACCCCTGCAAGACCCACACACACCCTCCTCTGATTCCCCCATGCCCACATTGATTTGCTCTGGATTCCTTGATTAATTAATGTCAGAGAAATGCAAGGTCTGTTAATTACCCCTGATTAATTAGGGTGAACTTTTAATTGTATCCCTAAGCTTAGATGTGCTGTTCAATAGGCTCTGTAATTAGTGACCCAGCAATCTCTCTTAAACCAATTAGCCCAGTGTAACAAGTGGAAGGAGCTGGGGGCTGCCCAGCGGGCGGGGGTGCTCTGGTGGCCTCTCATAGGGCCCTGCCAGCCAGTGCCATCTGCACAGACCTGTCCACATGCTACATGACCCATATCCATGGGACAGGGAAGTCGGTCATAGTGGGCTGGCCCTGGGGTGCAGTGATGCTGGGGGCTGCAGAGATGGGTGGCCACAGCCACCTGCACTGGCTGGGACTGCCCCTGTGCTCTCCCCAGGGACCTTGGGGGGTTCCATGGCCTTGGGGAGCTCTTCCGCAGGCTGTGAGGTACCTGGTTAAAAACACTACCCAGCCTCCATCCATAGGTCAGCCCGTTGCCCAGCTCACCCTTCCCCACGATGTCCTTCCGTCCTTCTGTCCTTCCAACCTTTTGTCCTTCTGTCCTTCCAGTCCTCCAACCTTCTGTCCTTCCGTCCCTCTAGCAAAATGCTCTGGCAGGCAGAGAAAACTTTCTTCCCATGGACATGTTTCATCATTTGCTGCAGTTTAATATCCAGGTCAGGAAGCAGATGGCAACCAGCCTGGCTATCCTGGCGAGCGGGGACAGCAGTGGCTGTTTCCCAGCGCCCGTTTACCCACTCCAGTAACTGTGCCGGCAGCACCAGCCTCTCGCCCCCTCCCTCGCCCGCTCCGCCCTCTAGCAGCCCCCAGCGAGCTGGGCCACACGGCTGCGCCGGAGGGACGGACACACAGCACGGACATCCCGGGCCATGTGCTGCCCCAGGAGCAAAACCTCTCAGGGAAACGGGAGGAGCGCCCGCTCATCCCATGGCTGGAGAGCCCAGCCACGGTGACCCTCCCTGACTCAAACTCAGCTGGCCTGTGGAAACAGCCTGCACTAAACAGGAGCCGGAGGTGGGGGGCTGCACTGTCCCCCAACCCCAGCTCTGCCAGGCTCGGCAGTGCCATGGCCATGCAGCCTCCAGCGGGGACCAGGTCCTGGCCTCTGGCCCCACACACTTGTCCCGCTGCCTGCTGGTGAACGGTCCCCCCAGCGCCTGCCCGGCGCCACCGGCACTGCCACTGCCTGGAGACTCCTGTCAGAACCACCCAGACCCCAGGAAGTCATTAGTAATTAATTTGGTTTCTAATCCTCTAATCCAGCTGCTCCTTGATTTGATAAGCGAAAAATCTGCTGTGGCCACATGGTCACTGTTCCATGTGCTGTGTCCCCTCAGATACACTGGCAAGGATGGTGCTACCCTGAGCCCAAGGGCCAGACCCTGCATTGCCCTCCCCCGGGGCAGAGGACTCTGGGTCCTGCCCAGCTGTGCTGTACCATGCTGTGTTGTCCTGTGCTGTGCGGTTCTGTGCCATGCCATGCCATGCCATGCTGTGTACAGTTGCTGGAACAGGCGCAGGGGACTGCATTGGCCTCATCTTGATGGGTGCAGGCACAGGATTAACAGGGTCAGACGCTGGTCCCAGCCCTGAGCAAAGGGGTTGAGGGACCATGTGCCCCACCATGTTCTTTCTGGACCTGGAGCCAAGGCAGGACAATTCCCACCTCTGTTTGAGGCTGAGTTTGGGAGCCATCACACACATCAAAGTGCCAGGAGAGGAGCCTTCCCTGTCCCCTGTCACACTGTCCATGGTCCTGCTGTCCCACTGGGGATGGGCAGTCACTGTCTGCGCTTTGGTGGCAGTGGCTGAGAACCACCCCTGCCTGTGCTATCCCAGCAGCTGTGGGCTCCATCCTCCTGTGTGCCCAGTGTCCTGGTTCCCAGTTCTCCCCTGAAGCAGCACTGTGACACAGGGCCCGTGTGCCTGGTCTGGTCCCCTCCAGCCCAACCAGCATTTTGGGCACGGGGCCACATGTTGCTCACAGGGACACCAACAATAAACTGCCCGGCAGAGCAGTCAGCAGTGCGGCCACGGCACACGACGGGATGAGGGAATATCACAGATGAGAGACCAAATCCTTCATTAAATCCCACATTAATCTCTAAGAACAGCAATGTCAAAAATCTTAGCAGCAAAATTAAATTGTGTAGCTATATTTCAGCTGCACAAAATCAATATTAATTATGGTGGGACAGACATTGCTGAGACGGGGTCTGACCCAGTATTTACCGCTGCAGTCCAGCTCCTGCTTGGGAACTTGTTTATATAAAAATAACCGCACATGTTTTTGTGGCTAACGGCCTCAATCCGGCGGGTGTTGGGGCTGAATACAGATGTGCTGGGACAGCGACTCCGCCACAGAAGCAAGGCACCACGTATGGCTGAACAGGGCAGGGGGAAGGTGGCCGTGGTCCCTGGGGAGGGGTCTGAAGGTGGGCTTTGGCCTGGCAGCATCATGTCCTGCTGGTATTGCCACCCCAGCTCCTCCCATCGCCCTTCAGCTTCACACTGGGGCTGCTTGCTGTCTGTGCTGGGCTCTGCTCCCTGGGGATACTCTCTCAGGTAGAATAAAGCTCATGTCAGAAGGTTAAATCCTATGTTTAAACATATTTTCCTTTTAGTTACATTAAAACTGAGTCCCAGTGGGCCAAGAGAACCTGAATGGGCCCTGTCATGTTTGTCATCCCCGAGGAGGGCTGTTCTTTCCTTCAGAAAGCCTCTTTTATCCTGTTTTTCTCATCGTGCTTTGGTGAGCTCTAACCAGTGACAAGCTGGAGTGTGGTCTGCAGTTGAGCCTGCTTGCCCTGCCTTCCCTGCCTTCCCTGCCTGTGGGGTGGTGGTATGGTTAAGAGAAGGAATTTGTTCGGAATGACTCCTATCCAGTGTGGGATTTAGGAGTGGAGGGAAATTGTTGCAACTTCGTCACGGAAATGTGACTCTCTGATGTGGGAGAAGCTGCACAGGGAGGATACCTCTGGTCAGGCTACTGCAAAGAGATGCCTGCCAAAAATCCAGACCCTGGGCCAGGGCTGTGGACTGAGTGTCCCCATGGGCACGGCTGCACAACAGTCAGGGGCACAGAGGGATGTACTTTCTGCTGGAGCAGGGCCAGGGACACATCTGGCTGGGCTGGGGCACATCTGGTCAGGGCAGGGACCCTGCTGCCTGGAGCATGGGCAGCCTGTGTGGGAGCAAGGGTGTCCCCACACACCCTGACCTTGTGGCCCTGGTCTGGGCTGCCGGGCGCTGTGCTCAGCACTGGGGCCGGCCAGTCGGGCATGGGGCATCCCCAGTGCCTGCCACAGGCAGTTAGTGTCATCACATATGAGATGATCCAGAACAGGGAGTTCAGGGGCAAAGGAATTAAAATGGGAGGGAGAGTTTTAATTAGAGAAAGAAGTCAGAGCCTGTAATCAGCCGAGTGAATGACTGCCCGCTTGGGGAATTCTCCATATGTCAAATGGCATCAATCAAAATACCACTTCTTATACAACGGTCTCTGTGCAGGGGGAGGGGCTGCTGTGCCCTGTGCCCAGGGCAATGCTGTGCCTTGGGCAAGACATGCCCCCACTTTGGTCCCTGGGCTCCTGGGCACCCCACAGCACAGCGAAGTGGGGCCAGGGCCAGTTTGTCCTGGGCTTCTGCCCTGGGATCAGTGGCTGTCGTGGTGGGGGTCTGGCTGTGCCTTCTCCAGCTCCCAGCCCTGCTCCAGGTGTCAGGAAAGGGATGGTTTCTTGGGGGCCATAACCAGCCCCTGTGCCGCTCTCCAGGCTCATCACAGGTAACATCACTTGCTGCAATCCCTCGCAGTGGTCAGCAGTGTGCCCTGGCGTGCTGGGCTGGAGCGCGTCTGGTCAGCAGGAGGCTGATGTGTGAGCCCTTTGGTCCTGTGTCCACCTGCAGCTGCAGAGACCCCCGGCCGCCCATGTGGGCCCCTGGCAGCCCTGGCGATGCCTGTCTGGGCCCACAGGAGAGGGGCTGCGGGGTGGGAGCAGCAGGGCCCAGCTGAGCCCAGTCTGACAGTCGGAGCCCAGTGGCAGCACCAAGGCACGGGAGAAGGGCCCTGATGCCAGTGGGGACCAAGGGCTGGCCTTGGCCCTGTCCTTCCTGCCACGTCCTTCCTGCCACACCTCGCGCTTCAGTGGCAGGTGACTGAAGGTCTGGTGACTCCCCCATCCAGGCGACTCCCCCATCCAGGCTGGGCTATGCCCAGCAAACGTCTGTGGATGTTCCTCTAGAAACTTGTTTCATGTACCAATTGTTTGACAGTGCAGAGGTGAAACGGTTCATGTTCTGTTTCTCCAGGAGAAGAGAAGCTTTCCTGGATATGGAGCAGTTGGAGTGGGAAGAAGAGCGCTGCCTTGCTGGGATGTGCAGCCATGTGGGATGTGCAGATGCAGTGGAAGTGACATGAGGCTGGGGCAGCCCCATGGGGACGTGTCTCTCCTGTGGCACAGGACACTCTGCCCACTGAGGTGCCACATCTCCCAGGGTTTCCACACTGTTCCTTCCGCGCTGCCCAAGGACATGGGCTCAATATGTCACGAGGTGCTGACCCGGGGCTCCCTGCCCTCTGCCCCCTGCTCAGGGTGTCTCACTGTGCCAGCAGCTGAGCTCAACAATTTTGACTCTATTTATTACTAAAAAATTATGCAACTGGGTCGCGTTTCTGCTATTTTTTATGCATGAGCCAAGCAGCAAATTCCATTATTTAAAAAAAACTGTTTTAGCTAGTGATGCACTAGACCACGCAAGTAAATGCCCAAAATAATTCCAGCTGACACCTTTATGAAGGCAGAGTGAAGTTTAAAGTCTACACAAGCCTTTCATTTGCAATCTCCTGTCCCTCCTAACAGGCACCTGGCGGTTGTGCTGCCGTCTGGCTCCAGATTCCCTTTGTTGGCTGTGCCTGTGCCTGTGGAGGGTGCAGTCCCCCAACCTTGGTGCCTGCCACACACCCAGGACAGGCTTTGGCCTGGAGACCCTGCTGTCACAGCAAACAGGATTTGCAAACACCAGCAAACATCTGCAAACAGTGCACAGGGGCAAGGGACAGAGTGGGAAGATCTTTAAGGGCAAAAAATCATGCAATGAGGTGGAGAGAAGCTGAGATCCCCAGGCAGGGGGAGCCTGGAGGAAGCCCCTGGCTGGTTTCTGCAGCCTGCTGGGTGCCCTCTTACCCCTGCAGGCTACGTGGGGGACCCTGGGACTCTCCCCAGGCAGGAGCAGCACCCAGTGAGGGCCGGGAACAGGGCAGGAAACCCAGGAGCTCCCTCTCCTCGCTGTCCATCGCCTTTTCTGTGTATTGATGGGAGGTTTCTGGAGTCCCTGGTGGATGATGCTTTGTCCTCTGAGGGTTGGCTGTGCTGGGGGACTTACTCCAAGTGGCAGCAAGGCCTGAGTTAATTATACCAACCTGATTATTCCCAGCTCAATCCCACTCTTTGGCCTGACCTTGCCACTTTAATGAACAGAACATTGAGGTTTTTCTCACCATAAAAAATTTTGGTTGACCCCAAAAGATGACAAACAAACCATAATATAAATAACCTGGCCTCTGGGGAAAGCATCAAAGGTAACTTACCAATTAAACCTTCTCTCACTGATAAATCACCACACTGTGGCACGTGATCCTGGCATGGCTGACATTTCTATAACCCATTTGCCACTGTTCATGTATCAAATGGCTTCCAGTCACCCTAAATTTGGAGATTTTAATCTCCTATATTAAGTCAGTGGTTCTTAGTAATGCAGTGATTTTATTTTTATTGGCTTTGTAAATCAGAGTTATCCATGTCAGTGCCCATGGTCAGTGGAAGAAGCGTTTGTCTGTGAAATTGGGTTGACACAGCCCATTGAGTGTGATGATAAGAGGTGATTTGCGGGGCTGACTGGACAAGCCATTTACACCCAGCAGATTATCATATCACAATACAGAAGTTTCGTTACTGGGAAAACAGCAGAAGCTGTGGCACGTGGAGAAAGACAGTGAAGTGGGGAAGGGGGATCCCTGCTTCTCCATGCTGGTGCTGAGCCCCTGGGATGGGGACAGGACTCTTCAGGGACACAGCATAGGAACGGAAGAATAACACCTCTGACACAGCTGTGTGCAGATCCTGCTGCCGACTGACCTCTGTCCCCCAGCCACTGCGAACATCCTCACCTGGAAGAACCAGACGCTGAACATGCACCATTTTTAGGAGTTATTGTGATATTTTATTGGCTTCAGGGTAAACATCAATTCCTGCAGAGAACTGGGTATCCCCAGGGAAACAACCCACGATTAACAGGACTGCAGCCCGAGCTGGCGCTGCCGTCGAACACGCTCCGGCACCAGCACCAGCACCAGCTGACGGCTGCCCCACAGGGAGCACCTGAGCTGCACCAGGATCCTGCGAGGGCAGGGCTGGAACGTGCCTGTCCCCACAGCTGTGTCCCGGTCCCCGCACAGTGGACGGAGGGTATAGGGGACTCCAGAACAGCGGGCACTGCGGTGCAAGCCCAGGGCAAGGAGTGACACTGAGGCATGGCTCCAATGGCACCGTGCTCCTGGCAGCACCGTGCTTCCCAGCAGCATGGCTCGTAAATCTGTGGCTGAACAGTGGCTGGAGAGGTGGCAGAGAGCAGTGATTAACGGAGCGTACGGAGGGATGGCAGGGACCCCGGCCAGTGCTGCTGGGAGCAGTCAGCCAGGGCGGTTGTGGCTGAGATTTACACGCAGGGCTGGTCATAACTGCCTCTTCTCCTCACAGATGTGCTCCAGAGGGTGCTCTGTGGATCAGGAGGGATGGGGTCAGGAGCTGGGAGCAGCTCAGCTTGTGTTGAGAGGAGCAGCGCTGGATGAGGGTCTGACCAGCTTTGGGGGACCCCAGCTGGGCTGGGCTGCACAGGCCTGAGGTCCCAAAACAGTCAGTGACGGGCACTGGGCTGTCGAGCCCCACGGGCAGCTGCAGCCAGGGACCAGGCATGTATGGACCTGACAGACAGTTACTGTGCAATGTACACACTGTATATAACATAAATGATGTACTGTATATCTGCCTGTGATGGGAAGCACAGAGACAGTTGGTTATTTAACAGCCCTTCCCAAGAAGTGGAATGAGGGTGGCAAGGATGATTGTGCCATCCTCGTCCTGCAGATCAAGGCACAAGAATTGTCTGAAGCCATCACTCATCCCTGTGGAGGTGCTTGGAATGCCTGGCACAGCTGGAGGGATGTTGCGGGGCCATCCCTGTGGGATGCCCAGCACAACTGGAAGGACGCTGCGGGGCTTTTGCAGCTGCTGGTAAAGAACATTGGCGGGTGTTTGGGAGCAGCAATTCTCTGGCAGAGCTGAATAATGTCATCAGCTGTTGAACACGTGTCAGATGACCTTTCCCTGCACTCTCAACAAAATCCCATTAATCAGAAGAGAAGAGCAGAGCTAAGAACTCTTTAACAAAATTATTGTAATCTCTGGGTTTTTCATTCATCATGCAGCAGCTCAGCAGCCGCCTTCACACTCCCTGGGGGGAGTCAGAGGATCCCCCCATCTCTGTTGGATAACACATCCGCCTCCCACTCTGTTCTTCAACTCTGTGGGCTTGGGGCTCCTTTCCTACCAGAGCTTCACAGATTCCTGCTCTCCAGGCTTGCGAGTTCACTCACTTCCTATCCTGGGCAAAGATCTTCCCTGATTGTTGGTCATCACAAACAAGGACAAAATCAAATCCTCAGGTATCTTGTGAATGGGACAGATGGGGAGAAAGTGAGTTCAGAGACTGTGGAAGGAATGTTTCAGCGGGATAATGTGAATGTGATGGTGTCTCATAGAAGAGAAAATACTCCAGGAAGGCTGGAACAAAACAGCCAGGACAGCTGTAATGAAAGTTGGCATTTATACCTCAAATCATCACCAGTTTTTCCACTAGAGTTGCTGACACTTCCCCTCAGAACACCTGAGTGTCAGCACGGGCAGTGGGAGGTGTTTGGTCAAGAGGGTCTCACCCACCTCCAGAGGAGCTGCACCCTGAGGGGAATGGGCCACCTCCTGCCTGCTCCCACCACAAGGCCTGGCAGCTCCTGTCCCTGGTTTCAGGCATCTGAGCCCCCTGAGCAGGGCTCCAGGGATGGGGCTGTGCTTCAGCTGCCCAGCTCCAGTCTTGTGTGTTGGTTATCATGGGCACTGAAACAAATGGTGGACACCTGACCCCAGTGTTCCCAGCGTCCTCTCTGCCCTCTGGCTAGGGCAGACCCCCTTTCCAGGCAGGTCTCCACCCTGGAGTAGCTGCTGCTTTGGCTGGAGCCGTCAGATCCCAGAGCTGCTAATCACCAGCTCCAGCCTGGCTCTGCCTTTTAATTCACAAAACATCTTGAAGAATTAATTTTCAGCTGTAGAGCAGCATTCAGGAATATCCCCCTGGCATCTCCCTGTTCATGAATTCCCCACTTGCAAGGCTTGTGCTTATTTAGTCAGTTAAACACTCCCCAGTTCAGCCTGACTCTTGTAACAAGCCCTATTGTCCCCATGGACACCCTGGGCACAGGGAATGTGCTGGGCTTGTAGCCGAGGGCTCAGGAGCTCATGGGATGGACGCCCCCTCACCCACACCCCACCCCAGGGTGGTCCCTGATGCCAGCTCCATGGTGAAGGTAGCAGCAGTGGTGTGGCTCTGCCCACTGGATTTACCAAGCCAAGCTGGCAGAAAAGTGAGAAGTGAAGGATGGGTAACTCACAGGACCATTTGGAATGAAACACCGATGACTCAAATCCAGCAATTTCCAAAGGCATCCATCACAGCAGAGCAGTCTGACCTCTGGCCCCAGCCAAGGCCACTTATTCATGAGCCATCACCAGGTATAAGCAGAGCCCGTTAATAACGCACCTATCGATCGGCTCCTGTGCCGCCCCAGCCGGGCTCAGATCGATGGTCCTGCCTAAGTACACGTACCACAAAATTTCCAAGAAATACCATTCCTGTGCTTTAGCACGGCACTGAGCTGTCACCTCCTCAATTTATTAACCAACAAGACTCCCATCACAGCCACCTCCAGCCTGGCCCATCCCATCC
Organism: Manacus candei; assembly: GCF_025592945.1. NCBI lineage: Eukaryota > Metazoa > Chordata > Aves > Passeriformes > Pipridae > Manacus > Manacus candei. Next base: position 462,163 of record NW_026138050.1, on the reverse strand, counting down.
CGGCAGAGGCCCGCTGTGCCCCGCCTGAGCAGGACACTGCCCCTGAGCCTGGCCTTGCCCTGACTCAGGGGACAGGAGCCCAATGACCACCAACACTGAGCCCGGGGTCATGCAGGGGAGCAGGACTGGGGCACGGGGATGTGCCAGTGGGTGCAGAGCGTGCAACACCCTTAAACACAAACGCACACTGCGGCACCGGGAGCGCGGATGAGATTAGCTCCATGGACCACATCGCTCAACAGTTTATTTCAGGGCTGTTAAACACTGTTTTACATATTTATTAAATTGAAGACAGTTTCTCCCTGCAATTACTCTGCCTGACAAGCTGCTGCTGGTGGCTGGAAGTGGCGTCTGACTCACAGCACTTGCATTTTGGGTATTACCCTGCAACAATGGTGCTCTGGCCACTCGGCAGCAGCCGGGAGCGCTCAGAGGTGATGGCTGAAGGGAAGATTTAGGAGAAAACCATCACGATGCTCCTGGCCCCAGGACTCTGCATTCCACATGCCCAACATGGCACCTCTGATGGATGAGTCCCGCACTTCACTCCAATCTGTTCAGAGTTGGGAATGGCAATCATTTTTTTCAAGCCTTGTCATATATAAAAGCAATTGAGTCAGCAGGCACCAGTTGTCTGGCACAAGGAGAGATTATATTTTTACAAGGTTTTGCAGAAGGTCTATAAAAGTTTGTTCTTTCTTTAAAAAATAAATACAGATTTGACAACGTCTCTCCGAAAAAAAAATGGAAAAAATTAAACTTGCAAATTAAAACATTATGTCTGCAAGGGATGTGCTTAAAGAGTCTTTTTATGGCTGATAGGAAATTACAAGGATTTTGTGTATAAACTGTGTTTCAGGCCAATGCCTTTGGAAAACTTGGAATTTCTTTGACAGTTTTGGTTCTGGATTGTGGAAACACTGTAGTTGCTGTGAGCTTCCTCCTGCAGAGGAGAACAGCTATGCCTGCCCCTCTCCTGGGTGCCTGGGCTCTGTTGGGTTCCCCCCCAGGCAGCAGGACCAGTGATGCTCACTCTAGCAGGGCTGGAGAGGCTGCAAAACTACTGGTGTTCCCTGTTTCCAGCACAGTGGTGACAGCCAGCCAGAGGCAGAGCTGGGGCTGGCACCACAGTGGGCACTGCAATGCCCTGGATCCATAAGGAATCCCCTCAGCCCCTCGCAAGGGACCAGCTGGGATTCCCACCAGGGATGGGAGTGAGAGCCAAGATGGAGAGCGCTGCTGCTTGGCTTGCACAGCCCCCAGCAGCACCTCCCAGCACCCCAGAGCACCTCCCAGCACCCCACAGCATCCCACTGTGCCCGAGGGAGCCCAGGGGAGGCTCTGCCGGGCCTGTCCTGCCACAGCCCGCAGCTGCCAGCGTCGGTTCATCCCCGCTGGTCGCTCCGTGGCTGTTGGAGCTGTACGAAACACTGACATGAATCTGCAGCTATGGATTTTTTTTGACAGAAGCCAAGCCCTCGGGATCGCTGCTCATTCCATGCTCGAGAAGGAGCTGCTCTAGTTATAGCAAATCTTTTTATAATGATCTTTCATTGTAGATGTAGAGTATTAATTATTAGAGAGTATTAAAAAAAGCATTAGCCCTCTGACCCTTGGGGATATTACAGGCTTCTCAAGTATCTCCTGCAGATCTATCAGGGCCAGGGGCTGTTCATCAGGGCAGTGACAGGCGCTGGTGTCAATGGGCACCGCTGGCAGTGGGTGCTGGCAGTGGGCACTGGCACCACTGCTTGTGGAGCCTCTGTGATGAGGGCCATCCCTGCCAGCAGCCCCTTGCCGTGTGCGGAGCAGCAGCAGCCCCCTGCTCCTGGCAGCCCCTTGGAGCAGGCACGTTAAAGATTTGTCTTCACCTTCATTAATGTCGGAATTTATTGCAGAAGGGAGAATTTCTTTATTTTACAAAACCTATAGATGGAACACAAGCAAATTGCTGGCTTTTACTAGCGTATAAACTGGGGAAAACCTCTGAGATATGTCTACATTACACTAAACTGCATCCATAATTCATACCTAAAGGAGAAATTTTTAGCTCCCTCCGAGGTTTGTGAATCTATTATTGATGGGACCGTGTTAGGCAACAATAGGCTCCCTCATATTCACACGCCATTTACTGGCTGAGTCAGGCTGCGGCTCCTCTGCCCAGCAGCGCCAGCCCTCCATTAGATTTTTGCAAGGATTTGGAAGGGATTTAGTAAAGAAGCTGAAGTGATGTGGACTGAGTGAGTTGGGAGAGTATTTCTAGACGGATTCCAACTTCTGGGTTAGTCAATAGATCAGGAATGTGTAAGACTCGCAGAGCAATCATTTCCTATTCAGATCTCAGAGAGCAGCATTTGCTCAGCAAAACTCTGCAGATACACCTCTTCTGAACTGGGAATGTCTGTTACTGGCAGTGACTGGAGGGGAGGTGGCTGCAGTGAAGTAGGCAGAATCACCAAGCCTTTCACTGCACATAACACAGCAGATCTGGCGAGGGGTCACTGCTGGATCTCACTGTATGGAGGCCTTTTGGTCTTTTTCTTTAAAAAGTTTTGAGAATTTGTTTTAAAGTTAGTCAAAGCTAAAACACAAACAGATGTTGAACTGAGCCCCACCATAAGGGGCAGCACCGGTCCCTGCAAGCCACGGCGGCGGTAGGGTGGGGGACAGTGCCCCATGCAGTCCCACGGCCAAGACTGAGCTGTGCTCGGGGACACTGACGTCCCTGCTCCCGTACCTGGGCAGAAGGGAATGTTGAGACAGAGCAGAGGAAGCAACAGTGATCCACAGTATGATTATAAATTAGGGGAAGTGCCTGGCACATGCAGGTATTTACAGAGCATGTAGCCATCAGCTGAAATCTAAGCTAAAGGCTGCAGTTAACAGAAGAATCCCATCCTTCCTGACCCATCAATGCAGAGCTGAATTAGATCCAGGAACCACAATGCAAATCTCAGTGCTACAAATCTCGCTGACAATATGTTTTGTTCCACAAAGAGATGCAAAGCCAAGTAAAAAACCCACACAACAATCCTTATCTGACAGATTTCCCTTTGATTAGCTTTTAATTGCTCATTAAGATTTGGGTGGTTTATGCCTTTTCTTCGTGTCAGAGCACCATCCCTGCAGGGCTATGGTGGTGGCTGGCCAAAAACCCCTGCTCCAGTGAACCCCACTCCTGCCAGGAGCAGCGCTCTCGCTGCTGGTAGCAGCTACCCACTGATCCTGCCTCGGGTGCTGCTCTCCTGTTTGGGTGGTGCTCTTCATACCTCCCCCTCCCGCTGTATTTCAGCACTGGTCAGGGATAGTCAGCAAGGATGGAAACAAATTACTGCTGTAGGAGCTGCACAACAAAATCTTTCTGGAATAAAACACATCAGTGGTGGCTCAGAGCCAAGGTGGTTATTGCAGAATTTCCCTGGCATTACCCAGATCCAAGAGATTATGCTGCCTCTATTTGCTGGCTCAGGTGGAACAGGATGCCCAGCACTTGGGGCTGGTGCTGCTCTGTGCCCAGCAGAGCCCTCCGGACGTGCTCTCAGAGCTGCCCTGACCAGGTGAGCCAGGCTCTCTGAGCCAGGCTGTTGTGCCATGGGTGCTGTGCTCAGGGTGCCAGCTGGGGAGGGCAGGATGTGGACACTGGCCATCCAGCACTGGCTGTGCAGCCCCTCGGTGCCACCGCTGCCAGCAGTGCCCGCCCTCGCAGCTGTGAGGAGGCAGATGCTTGGTTCCTCCAAACACCTAGATTAGCAGAGACTGAGCATGTCAGGGGCTTCGTGTGTTTGTTTATGAGAGGTTTGCATGAAATTTTAGGATTTACAAAGTAGTCATATCATTTAATCCTCTTTAATGAGGTTTGGGGATTTACGGGTAAGACATTTTCATTTGCAGCTTGCACAATTAACCTCGGTTAACCTATAAAGGAAACTTCAGGATAAGTTTGACTTCAGTTATTAAGGCTGGCTTTGCAGGGTGGTAGAAGCCGTGGTGCCCCGCTCACTCTGCCCAGAGGAGCCAGCAGCATCCTGTGCATCTGGAGCAGCCCCAGTGTGTACGTGCTTGTGCACACTCCTTCTCTAAGAGTTTATCCAGGGATTAAGCCTTTGCTCTCTTGCTGGGCCCCTCATTTCTCCCCACACAGCCTCAGCTCCACAGCTCACTGCTCCCCTTCAGCTTCCCCTGCCCTCACACATCTCCTGTAACCTGCTGCCCACACTGAGGCTGGGAAGGGAGCTGACTGAGACTAAATTCATCTGGGACACCCAGCAGACATCACTGCTGTAGCTGGAAGGGCTTCATGGAGGGAGCAGTAATGACACAGGTTGCCAGCAATGTGGGAAGGCAGTGAGGCCTCCCCTCCTGAAGAAGACCAGCAACAGAGGGCAGGGATGGCTGAGGAACATCACGGACACAGGACATGGACAGCTGAAGAACATCAGGGATGTAGGGCATGGACAGGGCACAGACAGCTGAGGAGCATCAAGAACACAAGACACAGCTGAGGAACATCAAAGATACACGGCTTGGACAGCTGAGGAGCATCAAAGACACAGGGCACAGCTAAGGAAGATGGCCAGAGCGGTGGGAGGAGAACTTTGTCCTGGCCTCCAGCTTTGCTGTGGCACCAGCAGCCCTGGGGACCACCAGGAACTCCTGAGCACACAGGGGTCCCTGTGCCCTGGCTGTGGAGTCCTGGTTCCTCCCCTTCCAGCCCCAGCAGTGTCCACGCTGGAAGCAGCAGTTGGAGCAGTGCAGATGGTCTCTTGGCTGGTACCCAATGCTGTGGGAGGGCAAAGTGAACCTGCAGCACAGAACAGCATGGGAGGGGAGAGTCCCCAGCATGAGAGGGAGCACCTGGGCAGTGTGTCCAGCCAGCAGTGACATCGGGGCAGTGCTGCCAGCCTTTTAAATTTCCCATAATTCCACAATAAATCAGTATGGTAATTTCTCTCAGCAATAAAGTCCCTATTCCCGTCGCGAGCTCTCATAACCGGCACCTCGATCTTTCTGTGCTCTTTGCTCTTTATTACCTTTCAATGACTTAAGCCCCTGAACTGAATAACTTCATCAAGGTGTCAACCTAAACAGATTTTTCCCTATAATGGCCCAACTCTCACAGGTTCTTAATGAAAAATATTGATTCCGAAGGATTAGTTGCAGATTTATGTGGTGGATGCTGATCCCTCTGTCACCTGATACCTTATCAGTGGATGAAGGAACTGATCCTCCCCACATGGTTTTAAAAAAGCAATCACAGACTGTGTCAAGCAGAGCTTATTCCCAGAGAAATGCATATAATACTGCGTCTGGATCAGATACGATGCTTAACAGAGAGCTAATAGCAGGGGCCAAGGCACCGCTGGCATGGCCAGGACAGCCTGCAGCTCTCTGCATGCTGCAGCTGGGCAGAGCCAGTGCTGGTCCCATTCCTGGATCAGCCTCGGGCACAGCAGGGCCAGGGTCCCACAATGGCCTCCTCTACCACTACCTCTTTAGAGCCTGGTGGTCACTGGCTCTAAAGACCACTATGGGTGTTGATCTACAAGCTGGCAGGTACTACTACCCACCAGAGATAAGTGCTGAGGAGCGGATTCTCTGCCACAAACGCACGCTGTGCTGATGCCCCAAGAACACCTGGTGGAACCTGCCTGCTCCCTTGGGGCTCCCAGCCCAGGAGTACCCACTGCCAGAGGCAAGTGCCCAGCAGCAGCCAGGGACGAGCAGGGCATTCCTGCCTGCAGCAGTTTGCCCCAGATGCTCCCAGCACTCATGGGACCCTCTGCGGCCAACCCAATGGTGGGTGCCAGAGCAGGGACTGGCCCCTGCTCCCCTGGGAGCTACAGTCAGGTCTGCAGGGTTTGGGGGGTGTGCAGTGGAGGAGACACCGGCAGCCACAGCGTTTAGCGGCAGCCACACATCCGATTATTAATCTTTTTTTCCCTCCCTCCAGAAACTTGCAGCTGAAATTAATTCATAAATTATAGCCCAGAGTGAGGCATTATAAATAACAGCAGAAGGGCTTTGATTATTTACATTTTTATGGAATCTGAACTGATCAAATACACAGGAGTCACCAGGCACATGGGAGAATTATGTCGTGTTCAGACATGATTTAAGGCCGTGCAGGAGGGACCCTTCCAGGAGAAGCGATCAGGCAGGGCTGGTCACTCTGCACCGGATGAGTGATGTACAGACACCACTAAATAAACCTCAGCCCTTCAGAACTTTGGGGAGAGAGGAGGAAGCCCAGGACTGCCTGTGGCATCAGGCCTGCAGACACCCCTGTGTCTCCCGCTGTTTGCTGGGTGCCGTAATGAATGTTTTGGCAACAGCCTTGCTCAAAATCTAATAAAATTATTCAGGATTCTGCGAGGAGCCTTGGAAATGGAGGTTGTCCTACAGCAGCTTTGCGCGGCTCTGGCAGCAGAGCTCTGCGTTTGGGCTTGATTTAAAACCTCATTCGTTTTTCATTAGCTCAGAATTGCTGCAGACGAAGGTTCATTTTTACTACGTGCGTGGAACGTGAACGAAAATCGGGATTTTGTTTCTTCCATTTACCTCGTGTATGAAGTCACCTGATTTCAGGATGAAAGGAGTTATTTACTTCCAATTACCTAAACATGATTGAGAGCAGGAATATCCCTTCCTTGCTATCAAATGACTTCCATATTACTCATCCCAACAAGCTGCTCCCCTTTGCCACAGTCTGAGTTCACCCCCACCAGCCCTCTGCCTCACCCTGACACTGGGCCCAGGCACCCCCAGCTCGTGGCTCCCCCCGCCCCAGCTGGGACCCTGCAGGACAGCTCAGCATTGCCTGGGCAGGGCAGTGGTTCTGCCCCAGAGGAATGCAATCCCCCTGCTCCAGAGGGATCCATTCCACCTGTCTTACAAGGGATTTGCCTACCCTGGGGGAATGGTATCTATCTGTCCTGGGGAGGATGTGATTCACCCTTGTCCAGCCAGTTTCCACCCCGGGGGCACCCACGCTGGCAGCTCAGGGATAACTGGGGCCTGCAGTGCAACGTGCCCGTTGTGCAAGTCCTGTGGTGAGGAACGGGTGCAGTGTCCTGCAGTGCTGCCAGCACCCACTGCCCATGGCCACCCAGGGGAGAGGTGCATGTGTCATTAGCCTCTGAGGACAGCAGCAGGCAGAGCTGCCCATGCCAGGTCCAGATGGCAGAGCTGGCAGACCTCCCCAAAAAGGGGGTGGAGGCCCAATGCCTACCTGTCACCCCGGTACCCAGCCAGCCCTGTCCCCATCACACTCCCAGCTCCCTCTCGCTCCCACACCCCTTTCCTCCCCAGAGCATGGAGCCTCTTTGGACTGGGCTGCTCCTCTTCCCAGTTTGTAATTTATGCCACAACCACACTCAGTTCTCATTTCCAATAACTTTACCATTCAGGGTAGACAAAACTATTCCACTGATTAAAACTGCAATAATTGAAATTAAGGGTTTGTGCTGCTTCTGCCTTTTAAACATTTTACAAATTCTCCCTAAACTCCCGATTTCAAAGCTCCCATCAGGTCCTAATTTCATGGCTAATTTGTAGAGCTGCTGTGGGAGCCATGTGGGCAAGGCCTGGCAGCCTCTCCTCTGGGCATTCCCACCCCTCATATCCTACCAGTATATATTTATTTCTTCACTTTTGCCTTATCATTCTGCAAGCTCTGGGTGTTTGTCCACACACTGTGTAGGAAGAGGGGTTTGAGGGCCCTGCTCCCCCTTGTTCCAGCTGCTCCCAGGCAGCCAAGGCCCCTGTGTCTCCTGCCCTGTGATCATAGCCCTGCCTGTCCTCTGCCAGCTGTCCCACATGCCCCCCTCTGCCCCCTCAGCACCCCCCACCCATGGCTGAGCCCATCCCTGCCTGGCAGGCACCTGGAGCTGCTGCTAATTCACAGTCAGCTGAAAATCAGATGAGCTGTGACCAGAAAAGACTTTTCCAGCTGTACTAAGGCCATAGTACAGCTTTATTCTGATTTTCCCTCCTGGTCTGGCCTTGCTCACCAATTTCTCCCTGGAAAGCTGGGTGCACCCTGGGCCTGGGCATGCCCTTGGCTTCCATGGGATATGAGGAGTGGAAAAACAGTATGTATTTTGTATGCAGGAATAAAAGAGAATGGATTTTAATTTCTTCTAATTGAGTCTTCAGAACTCAGACAACTTTTCAATCAACAGCAATTAACATAGTATACTTGACATCCCATAACATTCTATTAAATCTCTTAAAATAAGATGTGTAAAGCTCTCCTCCAAGCTTCACAGAGACGATCCTGTCAGATGCTGCACCTCAAAGGCATTGAAATAAACCCTTGCACCAACAGCAGTGTTGGACCCTGCTGCAGGAGACCCACCTGCCCGGTGCAGGGACCTGTGGGTGCCACTGGTACCAAACTGGGCCGAGGGCTCAGCACACGGCTGGGGCTGCCAGCTGATCCTGGGCATGACACGAGCTCCCCGCGTGGGAGCCCATGCACGGATGCACGTGCCCTCCAGCTCCTCATTTACTCTGTGACATGTTTGAACACTTTCTGTCCTTGTGCCATGAGCTAATTACTCAAGACCAGCAAACAAGATATGGCTTTGGAAGTAGACATCTGGTTGGGAGCCAGCTGAATAACTCCTCAAAACTGGTATTTTTCTGCTTGTTGCCATCACGGATCACAGCCCTTACAATTTGCTACCCACAGCTCTCTGCTGGATGTGCATTTCTTGTCCCTAACCTGCATCTAAGACAGAATCCAGCTGTGCAAAATCATATTGCACTTTATTTAGTGTCATGGAAACCTTTGCCTAGACAACAGAGGCACAATGCCAGCCAGCACAAGTTGCTCAGCTCCAGAGCGGACTCGAGCTGGGGGGAGAGTGAAGTGAGTCACTGCCTGTGGCCCCCGCATCGCCCTCGGCACCTCACTCAGCCCCCGGTCACGGCACGAGCCCCGCTCAGCTCCCAGCCCACGGCACAAGCCCTGCTGAGTCCCTGGCCACGGCACGAGCCCCAAACTGCCCTTGGCACCTTGCTCAGCCAGCGGTCATGGCATGACCCTGCTGCACTTGAGCCCCACCAGTGAGCCAGCCCGATGGCTGTGCTTGGGGAGCTGCTGGCCAAGACCAGGGTGCCTCCAACCACAAGCATCCATTCCCTTGGGCACTAAGCTGTCACCTGGGGACTCTTGAAGTGCTGCACCACCCTTGCTCCCAGGTTTTCCCCCACATCCCCCTCCTGCATGTCCCTCTGAGTCTCCCCCCATGTCTCCTCCTGGCTTCAGCATCTCTCTGGGAGGTTTGTGGGGTCCCGCCCCCCCGAGGTGGGTTCCATCAGCGAGACTGCCAGAGCCCAGGGTGCACAGGGAGGGAAAGAGAAGCCTATAAATAACAGGTAAGGGAGGCAGCCAAGGGTTCTGGGAAAGGCCTGGTGACGCATCCATAACAAATAAATCATAAAAACCTAATGAACTAATACACAGCCTCCCCTCCACTGCTGACCTCCAGCTCTCAGCCACGGCAAAGTGCCAGGAGACCAAAATAGCAAAAACCACCAATTAAATATTAAAACTCACAAATGTAACACGCAGCAGGAGAGGGGAGGGGGCCCATGTCAGCTCCAAAGAACAATTCATATTGGAGACTAAAGACTTCCCAAGCCCATTTCTACTGAAAACATTTGATGCTGATGACAGTGTTAGGGGTGTGATGGAAGCCCACCCACCACTGGGGCTTTTGGCACGCTTACTCCTGACATTTGTTTGCTTTGTAGTTCCTCTGAGCCTGAATTTGCTCCTTGCTGGGCTCTGCCTGCCTGACACTGCTCCAGAGCCCTGGCAGGAGCATTCCTAGTGATCTGGGTCTGGGTCTGGAGCTGTGACTGTAGCTAGGGCTGGGGGCTGCCCATCACCTGTTCTGCAGCTCCCACAGTGGCCAAGGATGTCAGGAAGGCCAGATGGGATGAAGAGAGGTTGCACTTCCAATGCAAATCATAGGCTGATCAGTTTTGCACAGCCTTTAAAGTGTTATCACACCTCAGGAATAGGCATAAAGGTCAAAATCATTAGTGTTTGAGTTCTGAATTAAATCCCCTACAATTAGCCCTGAGAAGCCAACTGGAGATGCTGTTGAGATAACAGAGCAGGTATCTCTGTAATTGATAATTACGAGGTGTAAAGACATGTGCACTTGCTTTGAAAAGCATAATTGTTTCTCATCCGAAGAGATTGCTTTATTGTAATGGTCTGCAATTATTTTTATTTTAGACAGACTGGTGCCAACATCTGTAGCCTCAAACCAGCCCATTTCACAGGAAATTGCTGCAATTTGACAGTTTCTCCCCTATGAAAGGATATTTGTGTTGTTGAAAGGGACAGAGCCAGGGCTGTTCTCTAAACCTCACAAGGAATTCTATGATTCTCTGAAATCACACACCACAAGCACCTCAAGGGTCATTTTTATCTTGTTCTAGTTCTGCCTAAGCTCCAGGCATGCCCAGGGTATTTGCTGCTCCTGTGTTTGCTGATGCCAGTGCAGAGCCAGGAGGGTGGGGCGGAGGAAGGTTGGTGCCCAGGGAGGGAGCAGAGGCAGTGCCAGCTCCTGCCCCATGTGCAGGCAGTGCTGGGCTCAGCTGCCCCTTGAGCCTCTGGCGGGAGGCAGGCCCTGGGCATGCCTGCTGCCCAAACTCCTCCCTGAAGCCTGCACTAGAGGTTGACCTGCCTTACACACCTGAGGGTGAGACAAATGCTGAGGAGTCCCTCAGACCCTGAGGTATCCAGGCAGAGAATTCCCATATGCTTCAAAGCAGAAAATGTTCCTTTCAGTGACATCTTGAATGACCCCTGCTCCTTTGCACACCCCTGGCCAGGAGGGAGTGTGGCCCCACTTGCCCCGAGGCCACAGGGTGCAGCACTGCATGGCACAGCCCAAACAGTCCCATCTCCAGTGCTGAACAGGTGAATTCTGTAATCTCTGCTTTGCACTGCGGCTGCCAAAGACTCTGGGTCTCTGGACTGAAAGCATCCAGGTGTTATGGCCTTCAGCAGTCACTGAGCATCGATCTGGTCATTAGGGAACAGTCTGATCAGGGAGCAGGCAGCACCCACCACACTCCTGCCACAGCCAAGAGCTTCTCTCTTCCATGAGGGCAGTGCCCAGGCAGTCACTCAGGGAATGAACATTGTCCTTGCATTGGGGTCTGTAGAGCTGCCCTGCAAGCAGCGGCAGGAGCAGGAGGAGGAGCAGGAGCAAGGAGGGTTTAGATCAGCCTCCAGCTTGCACCCTTTATGCTGATCCCCACAGGGCAGGAGCTCCAGCTGGCCGTAGTGGGGGGACAGCCCCATATGGGCCCCTGGGCAACCCTCTGGAGAGCAGCTGAAATCCTGTTAAACTGGAAAATGGCACTTTGCCCAAAGTGGACACGCTTCATCAGTGCTAAGAGGAGCTGGGTATAATTTCATAACCTTTCACGCTGCCTGCTGACAGCACATACATCTGTGTTCATTACTGCAGGAACACCAAGCATGGGGACAGAATGAGGCAAAGGGGCTGGAACTTGCCAGTCCTTGCTAACCCCGCTGGGCACTGGGGACTTACAGACTGTGCTGCCGGCTGTGGGAGGGGCTGCCCTCTCCCCCAGCCCAGGCTGAGGCCAGCAGAGGGGCTCCCCTCCACCCCTCCTGCGTGGCTGAACCAACCCCCTCAGCAGGGCAGCGGAGGGCAGCTGTGGGGGCAGGTTCCCATGCCACACATGCCACAGTACCCTGTGGGGCTCCCAGAAATGCCAGTGCACAGCCAGGCTTTGCCAGAGGTGCTGTTGTGCACAGAGCTGTCCCGTCTGTTTGCAATGCACAGCAGTCAGGTTTGATTTAAATATTTGCTCTGCTTATGCCAAATAGTTGTTCAAAATCTTCAGAGACATTATTATTTATGCATGAGTTTTGAATAAATCTGTTATGATCGAAAGGTCTCGCATAATTGTGGCTCATTGCTGTCCAGGACCCTTCAGAGCCCACACAAAGTGCCAGGATGGAGCAGTGCCATGGCCAGCGTGAGCACTGACCTTTGTGAAAGCATATGCAGGGCCGTCTTCATGTCCTGATGTCTGTCCTCCTGTCCACCTCCCATCCTGCTGTCCTTCCGCATCTCTGAAAACTCTGTCACTGCACCAGGGCCCTGGGCTCTCCATGCCAGTGCCCTGCTTGCAGTGCTGCTGGTCTGTCCTGTCCTGTCCCTGCCCCGTGGGGTGACACATCACCCGTGAGCAGCAGCAGCAGCCCTCGGGCTGGCCAGGCCTGGTGTTTGATGGTCTCTGCTCTACAGCTTTCACGCAGTGGATGGGAGCCCCTCACCCATGCCTTGGGCAGCAGAAATGCCATGTGCCAGGTGCTGCTGGAGCAGCCTGTGCTCCTAGTCCCCTGTCACCCTGTTCTACCATCCTCTCTTCCATGCAGGAACCCTGCAGCTCAGGGGCTCCAGCATCCCAGCCAGGGTGATACTTGGGGGTTGTGGAGGGGCTGTGGCAGGAGGCAGGGGATCCTCCAAGTCACCACTGCAGCACTGAAAACACCGAGGCTCCTCTCCTGGCAGTACATTGGCCCCGCACTCTTTAGCCCAGGGTAGGCTCTGATTAAAGAGTGATTCATGTCCTGCACAGAGGGTCCTTACAGAAATCCATCTCCTGAATGAGTTCCTCTTGGCACAGGCAGGTAAATCAGGGTGGCTGGCAGTGGGCCCACTAGACAGTGTCACCTGGGGGCTGCCCCGCCGTGATGGAGGGCTGTAATCGCCACCGTGGGGGGCTGCCACCACTGCCAGGGATTTATCACCCCCGTGCTGCCGACACAAACACACTGCAGGGAAGCAGTGCCACTGTAATTATTCTGCAAATATAATTAGGTACAGATGTAGTGGATAAGTAATAGTAAAATATATTTATTTCCCACTATTCTCCTGACTCTTGCAGCCCATTAAAATGCATTATTATGATAATTTGTCAGGAAAATGACAACTTTTATTAATGCATTAAACTAAATTCCTTGTAAATTAGTAATTGGCTAAACAATGCCATTCAGATCACTGTGCCGGGGCCTTTAGGGAAAGAGAGAAATGCAAGAGGGAAAACCATTTGTTTTTGTGGCTCCTCCCTCTCTCCCCAGCTTGGGGTGGCCAGTGGGAGAGCACTGACAGCGAGGCCAGGGCTACCTTGTCCCACTGCTGGAAATATGCCAGGGCTCGGGGACAGTTCCTTGGCAGGATGGCAGCCTTGGCACCTGGGACATGGATGAGGTGGGAGGTGTCTACAACTACCTCACAGGACGTTGAAGCCAGGTGGGGGCTGGCCTCTGCTTGCAGGCAACCAGCAACAGGATGACTGTAAACAGCCTCAAGCTGCACCCGGGCAGGGTTCAGGCTGGACATCAGGAAGAATTTCTTGATGGAAAGAGTGGTCAGGCATTGAAAGGGGCTGCCCAGGATGGAGTCCCCATCCCTGGAGGTGTTCAGAGAATGACTGGACATAGCACTCTGTGCTCTAGTCTAGTTGACAAGGTGGTGACTGGTCAAAGGTTCAACTCAATGGTCTTGGAGGTCTTTTCCAACCTAAATGAATCTGATATTCTGTGAATCAGATTGCACTGGGGCATCAGTGTCTGAACCTTCAGGGACGGGTTTTAAAACTTTCTCCAAGCATATGGCAGCTCTGGGAAAGCTGAAGCTAGAGTTGACTGGAGTCTGGCAGCAGCTGCCATCACATCCACAGCTGTTGTTGTGGATGTGTCCAACCATCCCCTTTCGCCATTAAACACCACGGACAAGCCCATCCAGCTCCTCCAACCCCTGCTCTCTATCTTGTTTATTACACAGAAAATAACAGAGCGATGTATGAGTCATCCAGACCTTTAAGGCATTCCCCCGCCGTCACATCCCGCCCTGTCCCGCCCCCTCAGGCCGCCATTTTGTCCCCCGGGGAGGCCGCGCTGCCGGCCCCTCACGGCTCTGCGAGCCGACAGCGAGCTCTAGCGGGCGCGGAGCGCAAAGGCGGCGGGAATCGGGTAGAACAACGGGGATAACCCGGATAACGGGGATAACAACGAGGATAACGGGAATAACAACGGGGATAACAACGGGGATGGCCGTGGGGTGGATTGGGGGCTGTGGTGGTCACGGGTCAGAGCTCCTCGCCCTTGCTGTCCCGCCGTGCCTCAGCAGAGGGCGCTGTCTGTTCACACAACGCTGAACTGCTCCTGCCGCAGGCGGGAGCGCGCCTGACCACCCATTCCATGAAGAATATTCCAAAATATCCCATGTAAACCTACCCTGGCGCAACCTGAGGCTCTTTCCTCGTCCTATTGCTTGTTGTCTGGAAGAAAAGAGGGACTCCGGGAACAGATGAGGCCAGGTGGGAACAGGTGCTGCCTGGTGCCTCCCGCTGCCACCCAGTGCCTCAGCTGCCGCACGGAGCAGGGCTCACCGCTCGTCCTGCGTGCTTCGGCGTCGGCTCTGCAAACTTCTGAGCCACCCTGGGTTTAGGGGCCCCCAGCGATCCCGGCGGTGCTGCCCATTGGTGTGGCTCTGCACCCTGCGGTCCTGTGCCAGCCCCTGTGCTGTCCTGCCCAATGGCCTCCAGCTGGAGGCCTGGTGGGATGGGGAGCCCGGTCTGGGTGCGGCAGTGTCATGGCCTTTCCCCAGCACCCCGGAGCTGCCTGTCCCCAAGGAAAGTGGCGTGATGCATAATTGTCTACGAGCAGAAACTGCCTTGACACACTTGCCGGGCGGAAGCTGGACCCAGTCCCTCGGTGGGCTGTGTGCTGCTGGCATGATGGACTTTAAGTGCCCGTCACGCTGTCTGGTATATGGGCATAATATGCTCCTTAAAGAAGGTGCTCTAAAAGCCCCAGGCAGGGTGGCAGCAATGCTGAGCAACAGGAGGGAGCTGCTGGGCAACCGGATATCTCAGCCCAGGTTCTGGTTCCAATTGCGGCTGTTCTGAGCAGCAGCAGGAGCAGTGCAGCTGGATCTGATTGCTCAGGAGAGGCTTTGCCTGGACCAAGCTTCTGCCCAAGAGCTCAGCTACCTTCAGGGCTGGCTGAGCTTTTTGCCTGCCGGGGCTGTGGGAGGTACCTGCCCTCTGTGGCACCTAAGGGGGAGAAGCAAAGGCTGGCCCTTTCCTGGATGCCCCAGTTGGCTGCTGGGGAGCAGCTGCCTGTGTTTAGGATCGGCTGCTTGCCTGTTTGATTCCTGAGCAGCAGGCAACACTGTGCCTGCTCTGAGAGTTCAAGTAAGTTCCGTTTGTTTCTGCTTTTCTTCTAGCTGAGAAATTCACTCTGTAAACTTTTCATCCAGTTTTCCTGGGGCAGGAGAGACTACAGCAGGTAAGGTGGGTGGTGGTGAGCAGCTGTGTTTGCTGCCTGCTCATGAAGAGCTTTCTCAGCTGAATTAACCTGCAAATTCCAGCAGCGTGCAGGCAGCCGCTGTCTCTGTCATGCACAGGCCTGCAGAGCAGTGATTTTGGGGATTCCCTCTGCTCCTCATGGTGCTGGAGGTTCCTCCGACTTGTTTCAGGCTGCACAGTCACCCTGGGAATGTCAATAGAGGGGACCTGGGGGACTTGGAAAAGAGGAGGATTTGCTGCATTCCCTGTGGGGTAGCCAGGCTGCCTCCGTGTGGGAGGCAGAGCTGTGTGTGGGCAGGAACCAGCCCAGAACAGGCTCAGGAGGAGGAAATGTGTCCAGCCAGCCCTCTCTATTGCCTGGTTTTATCCAGGTGGCTGGAGAAGTTGAAGGCGGGAGGACAGTGGGTGCTATGGAGCTTCCTCAGCAGGTTGGAGCGCCTGCCCCGAGCCCGTGGGGAGCCAGGCCTGTGCGCTGACCCGGAGAGCTGCGGTGCACAGCACGGTGGGGAGCGGCGCTGGGGCGTCAGCATTCACCTGCCCTCCCCGCTAGAGATGGGACTCCAAAAGCAGCACCTGCCACTTCATTCTATTCTGTTAAGCCCCTGTAACTGTGACCGATGGTGCAGCCCTGGACGGCTGCTGCTCTCTGCAGTTCTGTTGTATTTTTCCTGTGCTGGCAGCACAGTGCCAAGCAAAGGACAAATGTAATTGTGTAGAGTCACTCACTTAGGCTCCTGAGGTTATGCTGAGGGATTGCAGCAAGGAAAGCAACAGCTTTGTAGGGAAATCTGGAGGCAGGAAAAACGGCTGCAACAAAGCCACCATGGCAGTTTTCCAAACAGCTAATGAAGGCTGGCATCAGGCTTGGGCACCTGACCCTGCTGATGGGTTCCTGCCCGCTTCATGCCGTACCTGCCAAGCTGACCTCCTTGCCTGTCCCCTTCGCTACACCGGTCACCAGGTGCTGGAGCACAAGGTGACCTAGCACCTCCATGGATGCACTGTTCCTCTCTGTCACAACCAGGATCATACCTTGCCCCAGGTACCTGTGAATCCAGCTCCTTCTGCCACAGTGCATCCATGCTGTTCCCTACCTGGGGTACAAGGACCTTGGAAATGTTCCCATCCATCCCCAAATTGCCAGAGCAGTCCCAGTGCCAGCAGCTGGCACAGAATGGAGCTGCTGGAATGGCACTGGACCCCAGGGGCAGTGGGCTGCACTTGTGCATTTAAACATGCTGAATGTGGGTAGAACTACCACTGACACCTGACTAAACGGGGATGGATGTCTGGTGTCCTGTGGACAGTCACTTAATGGACAGACTGTAATGGATGTGCTGTCGTGGAGACTTTTCTATCTCAGTGACGACTGACAGAGAGCAGCACCTGGTAACTCTTTGCATGCCAAGATTTGTGGGACAAGAGGAAACAGATGGTGCTTCGTGTTCACACAAGACAAGAGCAGAGAAGTCTCTTCTGGAACTTCAAGTGTGAGCTAGGAAAGGAGTAGAATTCTGTATCTTCAGATAAAAACTTCCCCCGAATATGCTCATGTTCTGGCAATAAATTTTAAAAACTCAGGCCTTGGCTGTCCTTATTGGTTCTTCAGCCCTTGCTCTCATGGCACTGAGCTGCAGCTGGCAAGAAAGAGTCATTGGTGTCGTTGCAGCCCCCTCCAAGCACTCCCATGGCCTCCCCAGGGGCATCCCCACCCTGGCAGAGCTCCCAGGGTAACAGTGTCCAGAAGTTCACACAGCCCCTGCTTTCCACGGGCCTGGGCAGGCTCTGGGTGTGCATCCCAGAGGGCTGTTTTCCAGCAGCATCGGGGATGGAGGTGGCTGGGCTGGTGGCTGTGTGCCAGCAGGTGCCAGGGCAGAGGTGACTCCCTGGCCATGCAGGGCTTGGTGGCCTCTGCAATGTCAAAGGGAACTTTGGCATTTTGTGGCTGTTTTATTTTCTCAGCAGCAACCTGCAGCCCCAGGATGAGATCAGGAACCTGTGAGAATTATCAAGTCCTCCCTTTGCAATAAATCAACATCTCATTGCACGTGTAACTTATCAGCTTAATGCAATCTTTATCCAAAAGCACTAATTCAGTTCCTCTAGAGAGATGCGTCTGATTAGATTAATTAATCTGTTTGCACTGGAGATTTCCCTAACTTGAACTTCTTCAATGCAAATTCCTCTCTGAACCCTAAGTGTTCTTTCTGAGTGGGGGAAGAAAAGGGAGAAGGGCAAAGGCGTCACTGAGGTGCAGAAAAGGCCCTAATGCTGTGGCTTCTCCAGTTGGACCAGGATGGGGAAGGGGTTTTGGAAAGCAGGGTGGTGCCCAGGGATGCCGTGAGCTCCACAGCCAGGGACCAGCCCGGCATCCAAACCCCGCATTGCCGACACACGATGCTGGACACCAGCGGTGCTGGCCTTCCTCCAGTGCAGCACATCTGACCAGGGAGCTCTGCAGTGACTTCTGGTGCTTTTCCAAATTTCCATACTTTTTATACATACTTTGAAGAGTAAATTTGCCACATCAAGCCAATCTAACTCCTAGCAGAGCCCTCTGTGCACTAAAACAGGATGAAATCAAACTGATGATGATGTTCTAATTGCCAGTTGGTGTGGGCACAGGTATTTGTAGCCATTATCTTCATAGCTTCTGAGATAAAAGCTTTGGAAAATTAGTAGATATTTGCTTAATTGCACCAAGATTATTGCATTGGTCAATGGTGTGTAGTGAGTAGCTGGGGGGGTGGGAAGGGCAGTGAAGGCCCATCCCGGATAGACCCAGGCAGAGCTGGGACAGGCAGCTGTGCTGTGCAGTCGGCCCAGGACATGGCCAGGTCCAGAGCTGGGGACACGGCACTTAACACCATCCCCAGGGCTATTCCCACTCTCTGGCAGGGCCTAAAAGTACCATTAACATTTGTATTCAGATGTGCTCTCCCTGCCCCTTCTCGCATACAGCAAAAGAGGTGATTTAAAATTTATCAGCAAGTGTCAAGATAACCTGTGCAATTCAGCATCAAAGTGCAAAGACCAGCACGAGATGACAGCCGCAGCATCCATGGAGTCACATGTTTTATCCCAGTAAGTACATGAAAATTGCAATGTGCTTTTCTGCTATTCAGGCTGAAGGGCTCCTTTAGCACCAACCAGCTCCTGATATCAAAGTGAATGATTTCTTTCATTATTCCTGGTTATGAAGCCTATTTTCTTGTTATTTGTCATTTGTGAAGCAATTTGGTTTAAAGATGGCTCGAAGCTTTTGTACTGAGCAATCAGGGAGAAAGTAGGGAAGAAATAACTAAGGGGAAGATTGAGATTCTTTGTCTGTTCCTGCATAACCAAATGCAGGAACTGCCATGTGCAGGGCAGGACCAATTCCCAGCAGCCGGATTCCGTGAGCTCTGTGAGACTCAGGCTGTTTCCAGGTCAGTGGGGGTGCAGGAGAGGGGCCCAGCTTGGTGATTTCAGCTCCTTGGGAACTAACAGCTCCTCTGGGACATGCAGGGAATTTAAGTGATTTTGGAGCCAGCGACTTTCTGCAACTCACAAATTTGGACTTAAGAGCCAATCAATTGTGCAGTTGTTTTTGCAGCACCAGAAATGGAGTATGGATCTGCTGGAGGAATTTTAGAGGGACTTTTTATCCTCCAATCTGCAGCTGGACTGCTATTCCTCATGCTGAAAAGCCAGCCATAAGTGTCCTGAAAACCAGCCTCTGCTGCAGGGCTGATATATCTCTCGCCAAGGAGCAATACCGTGGCAGCAGCTAGGAGGGAAACATGAGGCAGAATCAATTTTCCAGCAAGTGTTGTTTGATTTTGTCATAAACCCCTAATATTCTATATTTAAAAATGTAGCTGCTCATCCTGGAGATGAAAAGCTGTGTCATTCAAATGCCACGGAGGGCAGCTGCGGGCAGTGCCCACCTGCCGATTCCCACCCTGGGAGATGGGCATGGCCGTCCGGTGCCGCTGGGCCGAGTCAGCCCCTGCCCGCTGCCCATCCCATCCACACGGGGCCGTGTTCCCCAGTGCTGTCACAGCTGGAGCTGGTGGGACTCGCTGTTCCTGTGCTGCAGCATGATATAGAACTGCCCCCGTGCAGCACATCCCTCCCTGCAGGGGCTTTGGGGCTGCCGGGCCTCTCATCCGATTAGTGCACTGGGCTGGACCCCTGCACCACGGGGCCAAGAGGTGTCCCCATGGGGACCGGGGGAGCGGGGCCATGGGGGAGGCAGGGACAGCAGGCAGTGAGGCTGGTCAGCCTCTTCAGGGGTGTCCTGGGTGTCCCCAGTACCAGGGGCTTGTCCTGTGGCTGCAGGAGATGCTGCTTGTCCCGAAGAGCTACCAGCACTTTGCACTCCAGATGAACAGCTTTGCTCTGAGTGCAGAGGTAGTAATCCCAGTCCTTCCCAGGGATATTTTTATTGGCCGCTTGCAGAGAGGTGGCATTGCAAGTCTAAAATAGCTACTGATGTTAAAGCAAATATAGGGAATGTGCTTGCAGAGGCCCCTCCCGGAGGAGACAGATTCCATCTGCTCCGGCGCCAAGCACATTTCAAATGGGTTTTAGTCCAGGGGATTTGGTTCTCTCTCTGCACTCTGTATTTTAAGACTGAAGTGAGACAGGGTGACATGAGTGGGTTTCAGCATGCACATAGTATCCTCCCTCTTGTCAGCGGAACCTGTCACAGGGCAGCCCAGAGCAGCCCCAGCTGCATCCACAGCAGGTCCCTCTGGGCAGGCAAGTAAGCAAGACCTTAAGTAAGACCTACATGTTTTTAATTTAACCAAGATTTATGCTTTTCTAGGATTTTTTAAAAATAAAATACTTATTTTCACCACTGAACATCTGCCCCTGGAATGCTGTTTCCAGCCAGAACAGCTCTGTGGTTTCTCTCATGGTGGAGTCAGCCTCCTGAGATAGTGCCCAGGCTGTCACACCCCTCTGTGCTGACTGCACAGACGGGAACATGGAGGAGCGGGGCGGCCCAGAGCAGCTGGGGCAGGTGCTGGGGCTGGCCCCTACCTCTCCTCCTCCCTGCCTGCACTCAAGGTACAGCTTGAGGGGTCTCTCTGCTCCCTGTCCCTTGTCTCCCCACATTGCCATCCTACCTCCCTGCCCCATCACATCTCTCCTGTCCCCAGGATGAGAGGAACACAAATATGATGATCCCCTTAGAAATGTGCTTTATCAAGCTCGACTTTCTCCCAGCAAACCTCAATTAGTCCCTGCTAGTGAAGGAAGCTGGTGGAGGTGGGCTGGGGTGCAGCATGTAACAGCCATGCTGGAGCACTGAGAATTAATTGTAAAGGCAGCAGAAAGGTAAAAAAGCTGCGGTAAGCATAATGTATCAACAAAGCAGTGCCAGCTCCTGTGCTGCCCTCCAGCCTTGTTGTGCATCCCAGCCCCCCCAGCTCACTGGGACCCACCACTGGGTGCTGAGCATCCCAGACAAGGTGGGATGTTACGCTCAGCCCAGCAAGGGCTCTGCGTAACATCCTCTGTGCCCAGAGGCTCCAGGCACAACATCCTGGTTTCAGCACTGTCCCCACCTACAGAGACATGTTGCTCCATCGCTGGCTGTCGGATGGAGTCACCTCAGACCAGGCAGGGCAACCTCTGCCCAGCCAGGACTGCTGCCAGGCTGGCAGCCAGTGGCAGTCCCTGGGAGCCCTCCCCTGCCTGGGGCTACCAGTGGAACACCCAGGCTGTACAGCTTCTCCTGCAAGACACATATGTGTAGTGGTTCTGTTAAAGTTCGCATTCTTAAAGTTACTACAGTCTGGAGGCAGAAAGAAAGCCTCCTCTATGACTGAAAATTAAAGATACTGCTTCCTGATTATTGTAAAATTGACTTCTAAAATAAGATACTTAATTAAATGTATCCATTCTTCTGATACTACTCGAAAGAGTTAAGTCCAGAAATGATGCAGAGATACTGAGGGATAATGTATTCATGGGGATGGTTATCTGCCTCATAAAGGCATTATGAAAGTAATTGTATTATATTTATGTCGATTCTCTTATTTAACTTGGCTGCAAATGAAGTATTCTGTATTGAACTGCAACCCATTTTAATTTACAAAAACAGCCCTGCTTTGCTCAGTAGTACGGCATCTAATGAAAAATGACTCAAAGGAGCAGATCTTTTCCATATGAATGCTCATATAGACTCAAGCAGGCACTCGATGGATGGAGCAGCTGCTGGAGCTGAGGACTGTGAGCTGAGGGGAGAATGAGCTCTAGCTTGCCCTGAAACTTGCATGAGTGGAGGGCTCATCTCTGCAGGCCCCTCTCCTGGGGGATGCAGCTGGAGGAGTCCCTCATCTCTCCTGGGGCCCCTCAGGGACTGCTGCAGAACTGCCTCTGGCCTTGCCCCTGGGAGCGGCTCTGCCTGTGGCTGTCTCTGCTCCTCAGGGCTCGACGCTGCTCCCCCGGGCTGGGACACTCCTGAACTGAGACAATCTCTGTCTTGGACGCATTCAGGAGGAGCAGGGCTGTGGGGTGCTGCCCATCGCGTGACAGTGACACCTCAGCCGCGACAGAGCTGCCAGAGTGGCAGGACGTGCCCTTCGCCGCAGGCAGGGAGGCAGCGGTGGCAGCCCCCTTCTGTCCCCATGTCACTGCTGTGCACTAATCCAGCCTGATGTTTCTGCACACAGAGGCATTCTTGAGTGTGCTCAAACATGGTAATTTATTATTATTTATTTACAAGCAACAGAATGTCTTCTGACCTTTCTGTCTCGCCAGGCTGACTCTGAAGCTGCAGCTCTAATATCATCTTGTACATCTAAAGAATGCGAAAAGCAGGGCTGTCCTGGCCTGGATCCCTGAGGCTGGTGTGGCCGCGGGAGGCTGTGTTTGCTCCAGCGGAGAGGAGTAGTCGGAGCCGGCAGTGCCGGTGTGTTGATCTCGGGCTGCTGGCTCTCTGTCCCGGTGGGCAGGGAGGGCTCCGGGCCGGGCAGCCTCGCTGGTGATCGGCTCCTCCTCTCCACCATCCTCCGAACTGCTTTATCTCCTCTCTGCATCACCTGAGCCCAGGCTTAGCCACCTCCATCAGCAGGTCCTTGAACGTCCCATCAATCTCCCAGCCTGGCAGTTTGCATAATACCTGAGGGAGAGCAGAGGCCCTGCTACTGTGTGGGCTCTCCTGTACTCTCTGCTCCACCTCCAGTCAGCACTGCCCCAGCGCTGTGGCCATCAGCCAAGCTCCTCTCCTCGCTGGAGCCAGGAGAGTGTGTGCAAGTTCCCGTCAGCTCTCTGCAGCCATTGTGCCCTCTCCTCTTCCTCCTCCTGCCTCTGCTGCTCTGTAGATTGCCGAGATGCACTGCACTGCTCTGCACTTTGGCAGGGCAAAACTCTCCCTGTGTTGCAGGCAGGGCTGGGGCTGCAGGATGTGCAGTGGGACTAAAGGCTCCTTCCCTTCCAGATCTGTGGTTTTGCTTGCATAACCCCGGGGGTCACCGCTGTCCCTCCAAGCCTCTGGGAGTGCGGGGTAAGCAATGCTGGGTGCACTCCCTAAAGCCTGCCCAGCCCCAAGGCCAGGGCTGGCCCCGGCACACCCTGCATGCACCCCACGTGGGTCCCACACGCTGCCCAGGCTCGGCTGCCTGGCAAAGGCACTGTGGCCCAACCTGCTACATGTCCCTTACCCACCCTCCGCTGCAGGCACAGGAGCGTGGGTGCTTATGAAGCACATCTGAAGGCCACTGCTGGCAGGCAGACATGGTGATACAGAGATTTTCATTGTCAGTGACAATATTAATGTTGCGTGATTTACAGTCTCTGGTGCGCTTGCTCTGCTGGCAGCACAGCAGCTGCTTCGGGCCCATTTGGGTGGTTTAGATCTGTCCTTGAGGATGTAATAAAGTTATTGAGAGGGCACAAACATTGATTGATTCGTATCGACTTGCTTGGCAGACATCCTCGCGTGGTTGTGCAGGAGCAGAGTTTTGGGACAGGGGACCATGAGACAGGAGGCAGGGAACAGGGGCTTACTGGGTTCTCACGAGGCACCCCAGAGCCAACCCCACTGACCTACCCTGGAAATGCGTCTGCAATGTGCTGAGCCATGTCCCTGCCACCAGTTCCTGGGTCTGAGCAGCAGCAGAGCCCAGCCTGGTCCTGCCTTGGTGGCACCAACAGCTACTTGGCACTTGGTCCCTGTGTGGGACCTGCCTGGTGCCATCAGTGCTCACCGAGCCCCAAGGCAGCCACGTGTGCCTGCTGCAGCCAACCCATACCTGGTGGCCTGTAGCCAGTGGCCCATAGCTGATGCCTCTCCTCATTCCAGCCATCCAAGGCAATTACAGAGCTGCTGCCAGTGTGTGGGCTGAAGGGGCAGCGCTGGAGGGAGAGTTGTGAATATATTTCTTGCCAGCATTAATTGATGCCATGTCTGATGTCCTGCACGTCCCTGCTCCCACTGCACAGCGATGACCAGCTGGATACAGAGCTGGGGCTGCTGCCAGCAGGGCCGGGCAGTGTGATGGGGCCTGGAGGGCAGGAGCTGGGGGAGCAGCCAGCCCAGCTGCTGCAGGAGCAGACAGAGAGGGAAATGCCTCCTAACCCATCATTTATGGGCACAGGGTACCAGTATGGGCTGGGTCTCAGCAGCCCATCGCCAGGTCCTGCCCCAGCAAGGGCCAGCCAAGAGCCCATGGGAGAAGGTGAGGGGCTGGGTGGGTTCAGGGACCCTGCCCACCACTCTTGGCTACTCAGGGCCTCACAGAGCTGCAGCTCAGCCTTGCCCCAGCTGCAGCATGAGAGGACCAGCCTCATACCAGCCCCCATAGTACCAGCCTGCTCAGATGGGGACAGCTCCTTGAGGGCAGTGGGAACCTCCTGGGCTGTCAGGTCAGCTGTCCCCACGCTGCCAGTGCTCTGGGCATGTGCTGTGGCAGCTCCTGTCCAGTGGCACCCCAAGACAGAACTGAATTCACACTCATCCTGTCAAGATTTTGGCATTTCAAATGATTCACAATTGCTTCAATTATAAGAATTGGGATGTTTAGACAATTCTACCCACCCTGCCTTCTGCCCTTCCCATGCCTGGTGTTCCTGCCTGCCAGGCATGTAATCCCTCCTTGCTCCAGCACTCTGATCAGAGCAGGGTCTCCCCTGGGGCTCAGCTCTCCCTTTGCCCCCCTCCCCTGCCTGGGCACACTGTGTGTGGCCCCTCACAAGGTCCCTTATGGGTGCAGTGCTGGGGATCCAGCTGGTGGGTACAGAGCACTCCTCTTGCCTCCCATAATGAGCAGCATTCACTGAAGGCAGCATCCATCCTGGAAGTGCCCTGCAGACTTGCAAGGAAATTAATAGCTCTGTTTCCTGCTTTTGTGGTGCAGAATTGTAATTCTTCCGACATGGTGAAGAGCTTTGCCCAGAGGTGCAGTAGGGATGGACAGGATCAGGCTCTGCAAAAGGACACTTAGAACCGACCTCTGGAAAACATTTATCACTGCAGGACCAGCTGGAATAATGAGTAGCTGCCTGTGCACAAGCAGGGGACAGGCAGGAGACGAGAAGGGGACAGGCAGGAGACCTGTGGACAGTCCCTGCACAGTGCTGGGAAGGGCTGCTGGAGCCCACAGGCAGCTCCTGTGCCCCCAGTGATGGAGGGCAGCACAGGGTGCTGGGAGGGAGGGCATCGCCATGCCCCTCTCATGGCCCTGCGGGGTTAGGGTTCTCCTTCAGCCCCCATCCACCAGCCCCCAAAACCCTCCCCATAGACCCTGCACCTCCAGGGGAGCCTCCTGAGAGCAGAAGATCTCACTTTGGTCCATGATTTTTTTTTTATCCAAATCACCAGGTTGATACTGGATCAGTTTATAAGTACCCAGGACCAACTTTGGAGTTTTTAAATGAGGAAATTAAAAAAATAGTAAGCAAAGAAGAAGTTACAGCATTTGCTGCTTCCTTGGGATAGATTTTTTAATTCAATTCTTTGAGAAGAGCTTAAGTATTTCCTGACAGAACATCTCAACTTGGGGCCCGGGCACTCACTGCTCCCTGTCCCCTGCTCCACAGCCTCTCCCTTTCCATAGGAGCTCAGCTTTGGGTCTGAGCAGCCCCAAACCAGGGATCTCCCTCTAGTCCCCACAAAATCACAGCAGAGTCCAAACAGCCCCAGCAGCTCCCATGTTCCAGGCCAGGGGCTGTCCTGAGCTGCCAACTCATGCACAGGGACGTGCCCCAAAAGGCAGTCCAACAGGCTTTGAGGCAGTTTAATGCCAAGGTCATTTGTGGGATTTTATTCCTTCTTGCCTATGTTGCCCCTCCCTTTCTGTGCTCTGAAAATTTAAACCAGCATCACAACATTACACTGGGTTCTGAAAGTCATCAGTCACAGGCAAGTAAAATATGTATTTGTAACAAGAACACAAATTCATCATCTTTGCACAGTAAATATTTCCTCTTTGGAGTTCCATGACAAAGTGTGTATCAAGACGTATTATGCAAAATGGACAAGTTAAATTCAATTGGGCCTGAGTTAACATCAGCATTAGAAACTCAACTTCTGCATTTCTGAGCTTTCTGAAACTTCCAATCCATAATTTTGCTGGTGGGGTCGGATTGAGGAGATTGCTTTTGATACCTGGGATCCCTGTGCTTTATGCAGGAAATTTTAATACATTTCCTGAAGCGTGGGGCATGCCAATGCCTGGCGCTCCCAAACGACCATTCAGCAGCACTTACCGGTGTTACAAAGCGTGCTCACTAAGTATTCACAGAAGGCAACTGTGTCTCAAAGAGCCCCAGCCTTGATAGGAAGCACAAAACAATTAACAGAAACGATGGCGTCTCCTCACAGCAGCAATCTGATGGCAGCAAGGGGCTGCTCCTGAGGCTGCTCCGGGGTGCCAGGCTGTGGGACAGTGCCAGCCTGAGCTCCACGTGCCCCGGCTGTGCAACGTCCCCGCACCAGGGGAGCTTCCTGCAGCAGCTGCCAGCTGCTGTACCTGTTCCCTTTTGCCAGCCTCATTTGGGAGCACAGTGCCTGCGACCTGTGTGGTGCAGCAGCACAGGATGCCCAGCCCCTGCAGCAGTGCCTGCTGCTCCCACACCAGCACCCTGGCAATGGGCCGTGCCGAGAGGCATTGCCATGTCGGGCTGGACCACAGCGGCCGGAATTCATCGCACGGGAAGCACCTCTCCTGCAGCGTCTGACTTTGCTCTGTGCCTGTATTTCTCCATTATAATCCAATATACTGGATGCACATGGAATATAGTCTGTGAGATCTGTATGTGGTGGCTGCTGAACTCATCAGGAATGATCTGGAGTGTCTCCCTGGTGTGTGTGCTTGCCAGTGCCCTGCCCTGGGGAAGCTCCTGGGGACTGGCGGCACCAGGCAGGCCCTGGGAAAAGCTCTGCTGGAAGGGAGGGAGTGAGGGCACACATCGGGGCAGCCACAGATGCTGGAGTGCTTTGGGTAACATTTGTGCAGGTCATCCCCTGACCTTCCTCAGGTATTTCAGTGCTCAGCACAAGCATCCAGATGTCAGCTGCACAACCTGTGGCACTGAAGGAGGAGACAGATGGATGGCAATGACCTGCAGTTCCCATGGGAGAGCAGCACCTGCCCCCGCACTCCTAGACCCACTTACCCCAGGGGTGTGGGCTCAGGCACCGTCATTTGTCCTGTGGTTGTTTCTGGCCCTCTCTGTGCCGGGGGGGTGTTGCCATCTCACCTCTGGGGAGTTGCGGAATGGAGGTTGGTGCAGCATGTCCTGCTTCACTGGGAATAAGAGAAACAGCTTTCTGCAATCCCAAAGGAATGCATTCACCTGCAGAGTGTTAGCTCAGACCCCCTGGTGAAAGTGTGCTCATTGAAATCCATCTCAACTCTTAAATAGAAAAGGTAAAAATTCCTCTGCTGTTCATCTCCAAAGTTTATATAACAAACCTCGAGCTCCAAAGTTTATATAACAAACCTCGAGCTCCGAGCCCTGATCTCAAACAAATACCTATCCAAGACTTGAGATTTAACCATTACTTGTAAAAGCATAGTTGTTATTTTCCTTGTTATATTTTAGAGAGGCAGAGAGAGGCAGGGTGGCTTTTCCAGCCCAGACTTGGCTTTGCTGTGGGTTGTGCTCCAGTGCAGCTCATCCTGTGCCCAGCCTGGTCCGGGGGCTGTGCTGATGTACACACTCTTGGTCCCTGCAGCCTCCTGATCCACCCCCAGTGGGAGGGGTCATTTCTCATCTCACAAGTCAACCCTTGTCCAAGGCTGGGAGAGGCTCCAGGGGAGTCTGCCCTTGATGGGAAATTTTGCTCCTGCTGCTGATTTTGGAGCAGAGGTGGGGATGAGGCGGTGGCTGGGACCTGCTCCAAAGTGGAGAGGCTTCAGCGTGGTGGATGCTCCAGCTCATGATGGGGGTTTTGGAAGAAACTTGTGACCTACAGTTGGCCTCAACTGTCCCAGCTGGCAGACACCAAGTGGCACCTGAGGGTAGTCCTGTAGATGTCCAGGGTTTCTGTGTTAGCTCCTGAGCCATCTCCAGAAGAATGACATGAAGCTTGGTCTCTGGAGCTCAGTGTGGCTCACTGAGAGCACTCACAGCCCTGTGATGGTGGCAGTGGAGCAACGGCCCCCCCGTTTCCCTGCACAGAGTGGGGTGCTGTCCCCACCGTGCAGCCAGGCCACAGCTCCATTTCCACCAGCTGGAGGACCTGGGGGCTGCCACTTGCACCCTCCTTCCATGCACCCTCTCAAAGCACAGGGCAGCAGAGCAGCTGAGATTAATTAGTCCCTCAGTCGGACCAGAGCACACACAGGAGCACAGCGTGTTAGTTTTTGAGTGGGGCACATGTCACAGTAAATGCCAATGGCCCCAGTGCTTGGAATAATAAATATGCAAACAGCAATTAACAGTTGTGTCTTCTGCACACACACAAAGGACATAATTAGCCAGTTCCATCTGTTAATTATACCTGCCATGGCTCAGATACTCATATCTCACCTAGAACTTAGAGGAGGAAGGTGAGCTTTTGGAAGCAAACTTCCTCTCATCCAAACATTAGATCCCAGGAGCTTCTCTCTCCTCTCTTGAGTGCTGCTCAAAGGCACCCTGAGCTCACAAAACAGGGCAGCAGCTCCCATCCCCTGCTCCAGCCCCTCAGTGGGGCTCTCCCTAGTGGCATTTCCCCAGTTTGGGATGCTCCAGCAACAGTTGCTCACTGGAAACACCTGCAGAGCCTTTCACAGGTGGCTTCCAGAGAAAACTTTCCTTGAAAATCTTCCAGGGTGGGTTTGAACAGAGCTATACTGGGGCAGGAAGTCCAGGGCAGATCCCAGGCTGGGACTGTGCACTGATGAGGCTGAACCTAGCCCAGACTGAGCAGGGCTGTTACACAGCGCTCTGGCAGCACCTGGAGCTGGCACCTCCCCATGTGAGTTTTTCCCTCCAAGGAGGAGAAGGAGGGATGTGGCAGCTCCCTGTGCACCAGCCCAGGGGGAGGGTGGAGGCAGCACTCAGTGCCAGTGAAGGGTCTGGGGACATTGCCCAGCAGCCAAGCACAGGGGATGCTGCTGGGGGGCATCGGTCCAGCTCCTGCCTCTGCTAGGTCTGCCATTAAGAGTAACTCCACATTCCAGTGCAGAGAGTGAGGACTGAGCCCTGGCTCACAGCCCCATTCCTAAGTGCTAATTTCAAAGACTTGTAGGATGTGCTCTCATGTATCTAAGCAAGCAACAGAATCTTAACTATCAGAGCTCCTTTGCTGGCTGATAAAATATGGATAAAGGAGCCATAACTTCAGAGCAGCAGGAAGAAAAATAATTGCCAAGGTTGGCTCTCATTTGAATATTGTTAAAACCCTTGTAGCGTGGCAATGGCTGCTGCAGGTTCATTCTGCTTCTGGGAATAATTTTGCCAGACAAGATTTCACTCGGCACAGAGCAGTAGTAACGAGGGGCGCCTGCTAATTGCCCCAGCAGCCCCAAGCAATCTGCCTGCTCCAGCCAGGAGCAGGGGAACCTCAGGTGTCCTGGCCACACCGACCATCGGGATGCAGCCCCGGCATGGGGCAGCATTAGGAAATAGTGTGAGCCGTGGAGGAATGAGCTACAGAGAGAGCTTTGGCACAATTTGGTTTGGTTTGAACAGTTTTTTTGGGGGGAGGTTGTTGGTTTTTTTTCCTCCTGAGCTGGTGCAGAGGCTGACAAGGACGGTAAAGTGACACTGACTAATTGAATTCTGAACTAGCAGGAGCAATGCAAATATCTGACAAATTGATTTAATTGCATTCACGTACAATAAAGCTGAGATATAAAAGGTCAGCTAGAAAATGGAAAGGGTCCCTGGAGTGCTAACAGGAGGAAGCTGACTTTAATACACATTCATCACATTTTATCATCTAATTAGTTCACACAATGCCAGACTGATAGACAGAGGCCTAAACAAAAGTATCGATTGATTATTAGCCACATATCTATCATATTGCCTGCAGCCAGCTGTCAGCCTGGGCTGGCAACTCCTGCCCAGTGTATCAGCAGAGGGGGGCACTTGATAAATAGTTTTTCTATAGCAGAATTTAGACTCTGGAAAGTGTTTTACACAGACACTGAATGATAAAGATCCCTGCAAAAGCTCTCTAGCAAAACCACCATCAAAACCCAGCCAGTCTTGTCTGCACTGAGAATATTTATGAGCGTGTGGGCAGCCAGCCCTGCTCGGTGAGGAGTGCCCAGCTCCAGCATTGCTCAGCACCCACTCTGTGGTGCTCCCACACTAATTCCCCACGGTGCCAACAGACCTCCGGGAGACCTGAGCTCCTTTCACGGGCTGGTCTAGAGCCAGTGTTTCACTTTTCCTGGCTGGGAGCCTCCCTGCAAAGCCCCACAGGAGAGAGGGAAGGTCCAGGGTCATCTTGGCATCCCCAGGTGCTGGTGGGGCTGAGCCCAACGTGCCTCAGCCGTGCCGGTGGTAGAGCCCCTGGTCCTCTTCCCTGCCCCAGAGCTGGGAAGAGCTGCTCCCCCGGCCCCTCAGCCACATTCCTTGGGAAGGTTCATGTGTATTTACTGCTGATTTGTAAGGCAGCAAACTTGATGAACTGTAATTCCATGAAGCAGGAGCAGAGGTGGCTCCCAGCACGAGCGCCAGGGTGGCCAGGACCAGTCCCTGTCAGTTGGGTGGTAGCTGTGGCAGCACCAGCAACCACCACCCTGTTCATAACCTGCAGTGGGGCTCAGAGCAGAGGTGGGAGGGTGAAGACCAGCAGTGGCTCCGTGCAACATCACTCCATCCACTGCTCACAGCTGGTACTGGAACCAGCCCAGAGCAGGTGCCACAGCCTGGGGGCCCCTTTGGAGGGGCAAGGGGACCCCTCTGAAAACATCCCACAGAACACAGGCAAAACAGGACATGGACCAAGTGCACAAGGTCACACTCTGGTCCTGCTACACATCTACACCTGCCTTTATTTGCATAATTTTTGTCAGAACATATGGGATGGGATGTCACTAAAGCGGCTTGTTTTCCCTTTTCCTTTTCCTCAGGCTTTATTAATTTGCATTCAGGATTATCTAATCATTTGGGCTTTAAATATCTAGAGTTAGAAAACAGAGGTTTGACTATGGCCCGATTCAGAAGAATTAGCTTCTGTGAAGACTGACATGTTCAACAGCTGCCAAAATAACATCAGCCTTGCAAAGAAAATGTCTTCACTTTTTATTGTTAAAAAATGAGTGGAGTTAATAACGGGAATGGGGGCATTGGATTGGTGCATGGAGTGTGCTGGATCCAGCAAAGCAGTGGGGGTACAGGTCAGAGCCCCCCTCAGAGCTCTCAACACATGTGCAGAACAGCACCCACACCTCGCTCCCAAACCAGCTACAACGCTGGGAAAACCTTCCACAGAAACCTCCTCTGCAGACATGCAGGGCTGGGCAGGGAATATCTCACAAAGGCTCTGCCTCTGCACAGCCCTCTGCCTGCACCCCTGCCCACACCTCTGTCCTCAGGCAGGATTCCTGTTTTCCAGGGGCAGAAGGAGCCCATTCCTGGCAGCCCTCCTGCAGTGCAGGGACAGCAGCATGCATGAGCCTGAGCCAGCTTCATCTCCCACTGGCATTTCATCATCATCCTCAGTGGCTGTAGGAGGGGAGCAGAAGGTCCCGGGGCAGTGGGTCTGCAGCCTGGCATGGCCTCTGTTAAGTCTCTGACCTGGAGAATGCTTCCTGCTTTCCGGTGTTTAGCCTGACTCTTATTATCTCACTGAACAGACTACCACAGCTAATTTATTTTGAACAATGCTAGAAATAAAAGGATAATCAGGTTATCCCAAATGACAGCTGCAACATCTGTATTTTCTGGTACATTGGCACATTTGTTGTGCAGAATATTGTAATGAGGCTGAAAAACTTGTCAATGATATTCCTTTTGTCCCTTCCTCAAAGGAGCAATGTCTGGCTCTCCAAAGAATATTAATTGGTGCAAAATGTGGGAAACGGGGTTTTTCTGCAATGATATTTGTCATTCACTTGTGACTTCATGCAGAGAGCCCTCTCCACACAGCAGTGAGCACACCCGGCCCCAGCTCTTCCCCGGTCGGTGGGCAGTGGCTGGAACTGCCTTCTGGAACCTTCACACCCCCAACAAGTTGAGTTTCCAGCCAGAGCCCCTTGCTGAACTGCCTCCAGGCCCAGAGCTCAGCACCCTCCAGACTGTCCCCTCAGGGGGCTCAGGCCCAGACCCGTGGGAGCAGTGGGTGTCACTGAGCCACAGTGCCCGCAGCCACCGGGGGTCCTGCTGGCTCCAACACTGGCACACATTACACTTGTTTAACTCCAGGAGAACTGATGGACCTGTGCAACTAGGGAAGGATCTTCTCTGCTGCCCAGCACACAGCCCCCCTTCAGCCCTGCCTCCTCCTGGGTGGTTGCACAAGGGTCTCCTGCTCTCCCAGGGGGCTCTGTAGGACCCCACTTCTGGCCACACAGATCATTTCTCTGCACACACAACCCCCCTGTGGCATCTTCTGAGGCCAACCAGGGCTCCCCCATCACCCAAAGCATCCCTGATGGGCACAGGCAGAGCACCAGCCCTGCTCTGCCAGTCCCTGTGCCTGGGGTTCTGGGCGCAGGATCTGGCACCCAGATGGGGTCTCTCTGCAGGTGCCAGAGCAGCTCCCAGCCAGCAAAGCTGCACAACAATTGCAGATTTTCTGTTTATTCTCCTTTTTACTTTCAGCTACTTAGCTCTGCTTATTCTGCAGGGATTATGTGCTACTCACTGCCGGCCTATTGCTTCAGTATTTTAATTCATTTTTTAGCTATAAACCCATTTTCCACACTTTCAAGGAAAGCAGCAGCCACCACTGATTGCTGCTGCCAGGCAGGGCAACTTCCTCCTCAGGGTCTGGGCAGGAACCGTGCAGGACCCTGGCACCAGGAGGTGCTGGCTTTGCCGACCATGACGGCTGAGAACTTCCTGAAGCCCTTATGAAACTTGGGGCAGCTCCCCACAAAGAGCTCCTGTTACAGATTTTTTTTCCCCCAGGCACATTACTTTTATCCCAGTCTGTGGCCATGGCTCCCTGTGTGCCCAGCTGTGGCTGTGCCACTGGGACTGCCAGTGCAGCAGGACTAAATGGCATGGTGGCTTGGGTGACAATCCATTTGCTAATTTTCATTTAAATTGAGCTTTGTGCTGCCTTGATGAGGGAATATATTAAAGCCAGAGTGGCTGATGGTTTTTAAATAAATTCCAAGATGAATTCCTCACATATCCTGCATTGATGTGGAAGGTGGAGATAGAGGCCGGGGTGAGCTGAAGCAGAAAGTATACTGTAAATTGAGCCTTGGCACCGAATATAGATGGCAAAGGTTGCTGACTGCCAATACCAGTAAATCAGGCCTGAGCAGCACAGCGATGAGCAGTGGGGTGGATTGCAAGGCTCGGACCCGGCGGGCCAAGGGGACAGCCCTGGCAGTCGGGAAGGGGACAGCCCTGGCAGGCAGTGCTGTGGGCACGTGGTTTGTGCTGGCCCTGGGGGCAGTGTCTGTAGCCACGGCCTGGCTCCCAGGCTGGTCGCAGGGTCGAGGTGGGGTTGCCCAGCCACCACCTCCCCGTGAGCTCAGCAACAGCCTCAGGAGAGGCTGAGGCCCCACAAGTGCCTGTTGGGGTAGAAATCCTGCACTGAGCACAAGGAGAGGGCGAGTTCAGAGCCTGCTGGTATGGAAGGGCAGACCCAAGGGGTCTGTGGGCACTTCACTGTGAGCCCCAGCCCGGGGCTTCTGCCCATCCCTCCATGCCAGGGAGATGCTGCAGCTTTGCAGCAAACACTACCTCATGCCCTGGCAGGAATTTTAAGTGTCTCTCCCGAGGACACTCCCCTTGCCATGAGCACAGGGAGCAGGGGTTAAGGAGTTCCTGAGGCTTTTGATCTCCCAGAGAGCCTGGGTAGGGAATGGTGATTTGTATCGGCAGCAGGAGAAGAGAGGGGAGAGAAGGAAAACGACCACAGAGAGACAGTTTGAGAAATGAGAAGACAGATCAGAATGTTTTTGTAATGAAAAAGGAACCTGTGCAAATAGTTTTCGATTAATCTGCAGTTAATTGAGCTCTTTAAATTGAAATTATTTCATACAGGGCCACATGAGAGCTCAACTAGAGAGCAGGGCGGTGTCAAACCTGCATTGCTGGTGGTGTTTGGCCTCAGGTCCACCCGAGCAGGGGATGCAAGCTGGGGGTGAGCTGCTCAGCTCTCGCTCAGCTGCTTTCCTGGGGGCTGATGGGGGCTGGCAGTGGGGTTGGATAGGGTGCTCTGGAGAGCCTTGCAGTAAATTACCTGGGAGGCACCTCCTGCCCACCTCTTCCCACGGGAATGCCGTGTCACCGGACCCTGTGCCAGGGGACCCGATGCAACCACGCTTAGCCTGGTGCCAGGCTACCCACGTTCCAGAGCACAGTGAGGTGCCCAAGCACGGCAACAGAAGCCTCAGCTAATCACCTGCTCAGGATTGCCCAGCGTGGTTCTGTGGCCCTAGGAAAGGCCTGGGTCAATGTCAGCAAGGTGGGACAGCAGCTCTCATCAGCCAGACCTGAGGATCTGAACGGGCTCCAAGTTCCTTGTGGAAGCCTGGCTGGAGCAGTGTGGTGCCGGTGACACGGCCGCAGCACTTGCTCCTCAAAGGCAGAGCAGCTCCAAGGTCACTCACAGAGGAATCTTCAGGACTTAGTGTCGGTGCTAATCCAGGGTCTGAGGCTCAGGAACAAGTCTTGGTTTTGTAAAAGTATCCCTCAAATCATCCCTCTCCCCAGTCTGGGTTTTGCTGTGACAGCAGCCTGATTCCTCTGACCTGCAGGATTATTCCAGATTTATGCTGGGATGTGAAAAAACCCAGGACTGATCAGGCCTGGTGGGAACAACAGAAGGCAAATCCCAGCTGTCTTCCTAACATGTCCTCAATAATTAAAACCTTTTAACATAATAATTTTGCAAACAGATTTATCACAAATGGGTCTGACAGCCAGTCTGCTCCTGAAAATCAATCTTTACATTCCCGGCCTGGAGGAATCCACATTACAGGGATTATGTGGTGGCCAATCCTACCCCCTTGGCTCACTGGTGCCTCTCCCATGGAAGCAGAAGTCTAATAGTTTCAGGCATTTCGGATCCTTGGGGTGGGAATGGCCCCAGCCTCCCCTTGGTTTGGGTGGATGCCTCTCAGCATGCAGGTGTTTTCCAGGAAACGATGAGCACTCATTGAAACTCCATGGCAGTGCCATTGCCTTGGGTCCTCAAGGATTTCCAAGCAGATTGCCCCAGTTGTGCTCTCGGTGATGTGATTCTCTTCTGTGTAACAGCCATAGCTTCAGAATTACTCAGGAAAGACAGAGACCTCAAGAGATGTGTAAATGACGGGCTGTCTCATTAATCAGACAACAAATGCAAGCCCAGCAAAGGCTCTAGTTGCTGAGCTGGAAAATGTTTAAATTCATTTATTGGGACAGCAGGGAACAGCAGATCCCTGTCAAGGACTGGGAGGTCCAAGAGCCAGGAGCTGGCCATGCTGGCATGTGGCTCTGGATGCGGCTGTTCCAGAGGCTCTGCAGCTGCTGCTGGCCTGGGCACCCACGTCCTGCACCAGGGTTTGCTCCTGCCTCACCCTGAGCCGAGCTCGGCCCTTCCACCTGTGGGAGCATCCCGAGAGCTGGTCCCTGCATTTCACCCAGAGCCACTGCATTTGGGACTGTGGCACCCTCTGCCCCGATCAGTGGGAGCACAGGCATGGAGGAGCTGGGATGTGTCTGCAGCACTGAGAGCTGTAGCAAGGCTGTGCCATCCATCCTCTCAGGTTGCCATGCCAACGAAGAGGAGACAAGAAACTATTTAATTTTCAGAATCACCCTCTTGACACAAAATCCAAGCAGCTTGTGAGGAGTAGGGTGAAGGATGTCAAGGGAGCAGGGAAAGACTCTCTGTGCCTCTCTGCATCCAGCGCCTGGCTGCATTCCGTTTCCCAGAAAGGTCTCTGACACCTCTGCTTCAGATCTGGAAATACAAGAGCCAGACACCAGCCCATGGGAAGGTCACCTGGCACTGGGAAAGCAGCTGGGATCTCATGGGACATCTCAGCAAAACATCCCTCAGCACACAGTGCTGCAATACCCTCTCTGGGTCTCTGTCCCAGTGCTTGGAACTGCCTCAGGAGCCTCAGGCTCCTTCCCCATTGCAAGGAGAAGGGGGAAGGAAATGGTGGAAATTGCAAAGCCTTTTCTGCTCTTCATCCTCATTGTCATTCTTGAAGCCATCTGGGACTGTGGATGATGACGACTCAGCATCATTCCTTTCTGACCAGCTTCTGCCTGAACTTGCAGCCCAAGGAGGCTCTTTCCCTAGAGAGATGTCCAAAGGGCCAGAAGTGACTGCCTGTGCTGAATGTCTTGCTCCGTAGCTGATCGCGTCCGTGTAGCACAATCCATCATGCCCAGCCATCCCTGGAGCCCTCCAGGTCTGTCTTTCTGAGTGCATATCCTATTTGTATCCTACAGAATGACACTGGAGACCCCAGAGCTCCACGGTGTGCTGTCAGGTGCAGGGCTTGCCCTGTGCTGTTCCACAGTCAGAATGACCTGTGCAGTGGGGAATAGGGCACAGGGATTCCCGTGCCATTTCCTTGTGCCCAGCTGCAGGTGTCCCCAACCAGGGAGGTCACAGAGGTAAAAAAGAAAAATTATTATTACCTCAAACATCCTATGGCAATGTTCCATGTTCCTCTGCAGGGGCCTCCACTCCCCTCTGAGCACCCTGCTCCAGCCAGGGCCACACTCACCACAGAGACCCCGTCACCTGCCGTGTGTGCCCAGCCGGGGCTGTGCTCCTGCCCGGCGTCCTCCCCTGCCAGTGGGATGGAAGTGGCAGTGGCCTCAGTGTCCTGAGCAGTTGCACAGCATTTAACTCCGCATTCCTGCTTCAGCCTCTGATCTGAAATCTGAAGAAACACAGATTGCTTTTGGAAGGGGGTTTGGGGTTTTCACGGCTATCTGGAGCACCTGGGATCACAGGATCTGGACAGATTATCTCAGCACTGGGCTGCCATCATCACTAATCAATATCCCAAATTACCTCTTCACACCAAAGGTGCTGTGTTAATTTTCATGGATCCCCTGTGTTTCATGCCCTTGGTGTCCTGTCATGCACTGGTAGTTTTAGCCTACAAGCTGGAGTGCAATATGCTTATGAGTAATAGCATCTTATTGGAGTGTAAAGATGTTCCTATTTCGCTGATTTATCCTGCACTTAAACTAATTCAAAATTCACTTACTTCAGAAGTACTGGAAGCAAAATGGTCTCTGTAAATAGCCTCGCTTTTCTAAACTGATATCGCTGAACGGGAAGATGGAATAACTCGCACTATCTATTTTCCCTCGGAGGGAGCATCACTGTATTATTTTGACTGTTTTCCATAACGAGAGCTATAGTTGATTCTTCTCTAAGAGAGGCTCATGGGCTGGCAAGGACTATTTGACCTTTACAGCTGAGTCTTTAGAAACTCTGCTCAGGTGAAGCTGAAGTTTGTTTCAGCAGTGCCAGCCATCCACTCTGCTTCCAGTCCCCCGCACGGGGGTTCTGACTTACACAGTGCCCAAGAGCCAGCCCAGCCTCCTTGCTTTGGCATTGTGGGGGGTTTGTGCTTTTCCTTTCCTCAAATATTTCCAAGACTCTCTCAAGTTTATGGGCTGTCACTTCTCACATCATGGAAGAAAAACTGCATCTGGCCAAGAGCGGTTGCACTGCTCATGTGTGACAGAAAGTGGCACACCTGGAAAGGGGGAAACAGGGAAGGGGGCAGGGAATGTCACCAGCACAGTGCTGGCCATTCACAGGACAGGGACAAGGAGATCAGGCGGGAAAAGGTCCAATGATCCCTGCGGAGGCATTTCCACCTCCATCAGAGGGTCCTTTCCCTGCCATGTCCTGAGCTCTGGGCAAGAGGCAGCTGCCTTTGTTTTAGGTCACTGCTCCAGTCTGGAGCCAGTCCAGGAGCTCCCCAGAACCCACTCTGGGGATTAGAGAGGTCCTGGGAGCTGAGTGCTGCAGCAGGGACAGCCTTGGCCTGCCCTCACCATCCCACTAGTGTCACTGGAGGAGGGACTGGAGGCACAGAGGGGTGACAAGGGCATCTGGTGGTGGGCCATGCGTGCTGCCACCTGCTCCTGCTGCCACTGCTCCTGCTGCCACAGCCCTGGGGGAGCCTGGGGAGGGCTGGCTCCTGGGGAGGCCAAGCCCTGCTGTTCCCAGCCAGTGGGTATCAAGGAAGAGGAAGGCACAGGGAAGTGCTGCAGGGCAGGAGGGGTGAGTGTAGCCTGGCTGTGGCCCTGGCAGCCCTGAGAGGAAGTGGTGTGGGAACACAGGGGCTATTCCCCGGGCTCGGAGTGCTGGAGCTGCAGGTAATGCCCTGGCCTGACACATGGTGACACCAGCTCACCCAGTCAGTCTCTTGGCACACAGCAAGGGTTTTCTGCTCCCAAATGAAGTCAAATGTTTTACATGAGACAGTTCTACCTGGAACTCACTCCTGCAGCTGGACTGGATCACAGGCTGAATACATTTGCTGTGTTCTCACAGTGGGGGACAAACTTAGGTTGCAGGATTCATCAGAGAGGGCTGCATGTGGCAAACTGGTCCTTTTCTTCATCCCTCAGTGTTCTGTCCTCCAGAGCAGGACTGCTCCATCCCTGGCAGCTAGGGGATGGGAAATGTCATCTCCAGGGAATACTTCCAGAGGCAGATTCAATCCCAAGTAAAATAGTTCAAAATCCTGAAAGAAAGAGTCCCTCAGCAGTCGAGAGAGCAGAGCCCTGCCGAGGAGGTGGCATGGGTGTTTCTGAAGAATAAATCTTAGCGGGAGCCCACTGGATACCTCGTTACCAGGCAGTGATAAATTAGGCAGCTCAGGGAAGAGCAACAGAAATGATGAGAGAGGTGGAGGATCCATCTAATGAGCAGGGATTAAATTACTGAAATCGGCAGGGCTTGTCTGAGTGGCAGGTGAGGAGGGAGGAGGCACTGTACAGGAAAAGGGAGGGATGAGAGGGAAGAATGATTTACAGGGACTCACACTGGGCATTGCTGCTTCCAGCAAAGCGTTGTACTGACAGTCTTTGCTCCATGGTCCAAGGAGGCCATGTAAGGGAGAGGAAGAGGGAGAGGAAGAGGGAGAGCACCTCAGCTGGTAGGACTCTGGGGGACAGCCAGCTTACACCATGTTCAGCGTGGCTTTGTCATGTCATTCCGTTGTGCAATCAGTGAAGAGCTGCCTGTGCAAGCCCTGGTCCTCAGTCTGGAAGAGCTGAGATTAGAGTGGGAGATCCTGTGCAGATAGAATCACTCACCCACTTAGGACAATGAGCACATGACAGATGGGGTGGGTCCCGCAAAGCCCGTCCTGTGGAGAGAGCAGCCTGTCCGTGCTGAGTGAGACTGAGGGCCTGGCAGGGAACAGGAGGCTCAGACCTGAGCTTGCAGAGGGAGCACTGCTG
Source organism: Manacus candei (assembly GCF_025592945.1). Lineage (NCBI taxonomy): Eukaryota > Metazoa > Chordata > Aves > Passeriformes > Pipridae > Manacus > Manacus candei. The sequence goes on along the minus strand of NW_026138050.1, from coordinate 422,785 downwards.
GGGAGCTCTGACCTGGAGGTGCAGCTCCCCTCACGGGCTGAGCCCCATGCAGCCTCACTGCTGGGGCTGTGTCCCTGGGGGCTGCCCCAGCCTGGGTTCATTGTGAGGTGCCACAGCCTCTGTGTTTCTCCATCCACATCTCCCCTGGGAGAGGCAAGACTGGCTCTCCCCAGTACCACGGGGTTCTGGGTGGGCAGTGGGTCGATTGTAGGAAAAGCAAGGGGAAGAGGGATAGTCCCAGCACTGCAAGGTGAGGTTTAAAGGGAGTAGATCTGTAATGCAGGTGTTCAGCAATGGAAGGAAAATTCCTGGTTTCAATATTTTCTTGACTATCCTATGGGATGGCTTGTCAAAACAGCAACAGCAGAAACCAGAGAGCCTGAAGCTCTTTCATCCCCCCTGTTCAGCACAGCTGCTCCCCTTGCAGGTACAGTGGCAGCCAGGGGCCTCTAGCACCTCTGACTGTGCAGACAGACTTCAAGGGCTGGTGGGATCCTGAGGGACCATCTAGTTTGTTCCTGTGTCACCTGTGAGTGCCCCTTGTCTCACCTCCTCTTTTGCCTCTGCCAGCACACACCTCTCAGGCTGACTGGCTTTCCCTTTGGCTCCACTTTCAGGACTATCCACTGGACAAATCATGTCCCACAGCATATCTGTGGTACATGCCCTTTTCCAAGTCTAAGAGCTGTTCCCCTTTTTATAGCAACTGTGAACAGCACACGAGTGAAACAGCAGGTTTGGCGCCGGAGCAGCTTGCCCAGAGATGTCTTCTTCTACCCTTGGTTAATTTTAGGCCAACAAGATGAATGTGCGTTCCCAGGCTGTGCAGTTTAGATCACAGGAGCTCCTGCTAGAAGCCATCAGAATAACCAACGATTCCAAACCTGAAGCTGTTTCCATAAATGGGAAAATCCTCGATAGTGTGGAATGCCACTGCAAAACATCTTGAGTGCCTTCTTGGACTGGAGATTAAATGTCATTGCAGTTTTACTGTTTATTTGCTATTCAGTATATATTTACAAACTTCATTCATTCCCTGAAGGAGGTAGAGCACCGTGTGCATTAATCTACCTCTTTCCAAGGTGTTTCATTGCTTCTGTTGACAAGTAAATAACGAGGAGGAATTATGGGAGCTTAACCTCTGAAGTTTCCTGAAAAATATATTCCTAGCATTTGTAAAAGTCACAAAATCGAGGTGATAATCTCTGGAACTTACTCCTTAGCAGAAACAATAATTGGGATATTGGCATGTAGAGATTCTCAGGCCAGAGACTCTTCTGCAGGGACCACATCCCAGCTCACAGCTGGGCCCAGTGGGACCTGTTCTTTATAAAGACTTCCAGTCACAGTGTAAAGCCTTCCAAGAGAGATGTTCCACCATATTCCTTTACAAATTATTACAAAAGGACATTACTGTCCTTGTTAAAGTACACCCTTTTCACTGCACTCAAATGAGTCTAATTCCAGCTTCCCTTCGATGGGTCCTGTTAAGTCTTTAACAGATTAAAGAGCCCTTTCCTGTTAGAGGGCTCCTGCTCTGATCGGTGCTCGTGAATGACACCGGGAGCGTGGAACTGGAGGGACATCTTGCGACATCAAAACCCATTTCCCCGCAATTGCTGGCAACCATGTTATAAAGTCCATTTCAAATTCAATCTTAAAACTAATTGCATGCCTTGCCCCCAACACTCTTTTCAGGAATCTGTTCCAGAACAATATTTCTCCCATTGTTAGAGACCATCTGATTTCCAGTCAAAATGTATTTGTGCCAACTCATACCTCTTAGTTTTTGTGCCAGCACTGCCTGTTATCCGAGGCCATTTTCCTCCTTCTTTGGTGCTCATATGTCTGTGCATTTAGAGAGCAGGGACACACTCTGCAGCCCATCTGTCACTTGGCCAAATATGCCCAGGTACCCTCAGACAGGCTCTTCAGTCTGGAGGTGTACTCAGAGTCTGACTCTGTCCTTGGTCCTCTCACAGTTTCTGTTCCTGGAGCAAAGGTGCTGAGAATGCTGGAGTGGATGATTCCATGGCTAAGCAGTGAATGAGCCCACCCTCAATCATCTTTGCCTTGGAGTGGAGTTCTGCTTCCTCTCTTGAGCCAGGTCACCAGCCTTTGCACAGCACCAGCCAGGGCAAGAGCCTTGCGCTGCCTGGAGGTGCACCAACACCTCCAAAAGGGCTTCCCAGTCTACTGTGTGTGAAACACAGCTCTAACTGGAGACCAATCTTCAGGATGTGCCAGCTGCCTCCCGTGACTTACTGTCACATGTCCCCATAACCAAGATTCTGGGACAAATCTCAGCACTGCTGTCCCTGTGGAGACAAGATCATCACAGGCATGTCCCCTAGCCTGGGACAGCCACAAGTCCCTCCAAATGATGGGAACTTAAAAGAAACTGCATGCAAGGGGAGGCTGCTCCATGGCCACCCACGACAGAGTTCCTCCCACTTTCTCAAAATCAGCAGCTCTTGATCTCTGCCAATATGTGGGGCATGAAGTAGGTGATCCACCCAAACAACCTGCCTGCCCTGGCAATTGCCAGTCAGCCTTGCTAGACTGGTCACTTGCTGCTTGCTTGGGAAGCACTCCCACTGCTAATTGATGTGCCTGGGGGGGGCAGGTATGCAGGGTAAATACAGAAGTCTTCAAGAGCAGAACTGTCAAATAAAGTGTTACACTCCATCAGCTCCTATTGCATCCACTGGCGGAACAGCAGCAGCCGCTCGGATAACACTCAGATCTGCTCATGGATGCGTTTGACATCTGTGCAGGAGAAATACACACTCCGTGATGAATCGGGAGCCGGAGCCCAGCAGCAGGCATTTAAGGCTGAACCATTTGTTTTAGACGGCTTTACATTCTGGTTATAAAATTTCCTCTGGGCTGGAAGCTGGTGCCCAAGAAGAAATCGTCTCTCCGTTCTGTGTGGTTTGCTGTAAATCCCATTAGTCTCCTGCGCAGCACATCACAGGAGAAGAGCCACAGGGATGTCAAGCTAGGGCATTCTGCTAAGCACTGCAGTTTGGGTGTGTGCTCAGTGTCTGAAAGACCAAAGCACTGTGACTTCATTAAATGGGGCCTGGTTTGAGGTTTGTCTTATATTTTTGGAACTGAAAACTGTTTTGGTTTGGAGTTTTTTGGTCTGATGTTGAGGAACTCGAGAGGAGGCTTGTGGCTGCCAGCAGGCTCTCTGTGGGTTCTCCAATTTGGAATAAATGTATCTCCATGTATGAGAAGGATTCATCTCTCTCAAGGTAGATCTGTACATACTAGAAAAGTTACGTGAGAGGCCACGTGTATAAGTTAAGCAGAGCAGCCGAACGAACCTGCTCTGCCCAGAGCTTCCTGAGACTGTCTGTCCCCCATCCTGCAGTGTGACCCACACTGCACCTACTGGGGTTCTCATTTAAGGCTCAAGTCGGATTTCTGAATTTGCAATAGCCTTCCTGTGGGCTCAGGCTGCCCAGGGCAGGGGCTGTGTCCCTCCTGGTGGGCTCTGCAGTGCCAGAGGGGACCCCCCAGGCCAAGCACTGCCACCCAGGGGCGGGCTGTGTGGCTCCTCCAGCAACAGGGTGGGACATTGCCTGTGGGACACTGCGAGTGGGGACGTGAGGCTTTGCATCTGTCAGTTCCAGTTAGTCCCCAAACATTCACATTACAGTAATGCAGTTGAAAAGGAAACCACAAGTTATAGGAAATTACTTACAGGACACAAGACACTGCATTCCAGAGGTCTCATGTGTGCCATAAAAAATATATTATGAAGGAATAATCTCCATCAGAACTGAAGCTGCACAGAGAGAATACATGTCCAGCTGAGAGCAGCATTGAGCTTCTGTTCATTATGGGAAATGTCGGTGCTCTCCCTCTTTTTCCCTGAATACATTTCTCGGCTCTGGGTAGCTACTTAATATTGGCACTTCGTTTTTATTTCCAAATGTTGCTTTTGCCATGAGACCAAGCGTAGTTGAGACTCCAAAGGCACGTTGCTCTGGTGGAGCTGGCAGTCCTGAGGCATTTGGGTCAGGTGAAGAGTAAAGTCAGGGCTCTGAATTTTAGGAAAGCAAACTGCCAGCTCTTCAAGGAGTTAGTTGATATGACCCCTGGGAAACTGTCCCCAGGGGACAAGGAGCAAAGCAGACCTGGCAGATCTTTAAGGACACTTTCCATAGAGCACCACAGCTCATGATGCCCAGGCACAAGAAATCAGGCAAGGAAGGCAAGAGTCTGGTATGGCTGAGGTGGGACCTGCTGGTCAAACTGAAGGGCAGGAAGGAAATGGACAGGCAGCGGAGGCCGAGACAAGTGTCCTGAGAAAAGTACAGGGACACCGTTCGGTTGTGTAGAGATAGAGGTAGGAAGGCCCAGGCACAGCTGGAGCTGAGCTTGGCAAGGGACACAGAGAATAAGAAGAAGTGCTTATACAGGTGTGTCAGCTGAAAAAAGGAGGTCAAAGAAAGAAGTGACAGGACAAAGGGGAATGGCTTCACACTGACAGAGGGCAGGGTTAGACTGGATATTGGGAAGAAATTCTTCCCTGTGAGGGTGGTGAGGCACAGGTTGCCCAGGGAAGCTGTGGCTGCCCCATCCCTGGAAGTGTTCAACACCTGGTTAGATGGGGCTTGGAACAACCTGGAATAGTGGAAGGTGTCCCTGCCCATGGCAGTGAGTTGGACTATATGACCTTTAAGGGTCCCTTACAATTCAAAAAACTCCATTATTCTATGTTCTCTATGTAACAGCAAGATTTGGAGCAATCCCTGGGCTTCCCCTGTAAAACCTAGGCCACAACTCATCAGCTGGGAGGGCATGAAGGAGCTCCACCAGCTTTCTTCCATCCAGCCCTTGTCCAGAACACCTCTGTGCGATAGAGTGCACAACCCAACAGTTCCCCGGAGTAGAAGTAAGTGAAGAGTCACTGCCTCCAAATACTCCTCGTGCTCACAGGCAGGATGAGGTACTCAGCACTAACAGCCACATGAGGCTGGAGACACAGTCTACATTTTCCCAGCACTGACTCAGAAGTGCAGCTGTGGCCCTCACATGTGGGAACACGCAGCTGCTCTGCAGCTCTTGCCACTGGGGTCAGGTGCTGGCTCTTTCAGTGATCTGTGGCACTCAGGTGGTGCTGGTGATGCAGGTGCACAAGGTTAGATTGCTGCTTGTGCACCTGTGAGGGCTTTAGCAAATGTTCCTCAATTCATCTCTGTACATGCTGCTGCCAGTGCTGTTCTGCTGCAGGGCACCACGTGGGGCAGGATGCCAAGGGCTGTGATGTGCCCCAATATCACAGGGCAATACCCACGAGGGAGAGAATCCTGGAGAGCCCATATGAGGGATAGGAGAAAGCTGAGAGACACTAACACGTTTCTTCCCCTCACAAAATCCTTCCTAAAGCCAAAGCTGAGAACTGGAGGTGGAAAGTGACAAAACATGGATCTGGGAACAGTGGTCGCTGTTCCAGAAAAACTGTGAGGAGTGAGTCTGTCAGCCCCAGCCTGCTCCACCAAGGCCACAGAGTTCCTGGAAGAGCAGCACAGGAGAGTGTAATTGGCCTCATCTACTAGTGCAGGTCCTGGCACCTAAACTATGAATCCTCCGTGCTCCAAGTGAAGTTCCTGCCTGGCCCCGCCTATGGTCTGCCACTTCTCAGGCTCCCAGGACACAGCAGGCTGCCCTAAGAAACTGTCCCCTCTGCCCAAGATGCCCATAGGACCAGAGCCAGGAGACCTGGGCCCCGCTGCACGGGGCTGCCCCAGAGGACCCGTCTGGATGTTCCTCTCTGGAGAGCTGGAGGCTCTGGCAGGAGCCATGGGCACAGAATGGACTTTGGGGGAGGTGGAGGGGACCAGGCTGGGACGAGGTGCCAAGGAACTGTGGCACGGTGATTTTCGCAGGGGGAAAGGAGGAGAATTTGTAGCTCCTGGTGGTCCACGCCCTCCCTGTGCCGTGAGTGCTGACACGGGTGGATGCGGCACGGCGGGTGGGTCTGGGGAGCAGATGGGGCGGGCGGGGTGTGGGGCTGCTGGGGGCTGTTCCCAGCGAAGCGGGTGGACCGGCGGGACCGAGGCAGCGCGGCCTGCCCGGGCTGGGGGCTCGGGGCTGGGGGCTCGGGGCTCCCCCGCCGCCGGCCGCGGCGCTGACCGGGCGCTGCCCCGGGCGGGGCCCGGCCCGGCCCGGCGCGCTCCCCGCGCTCTCGGCGGCGGGGCGGGGGCGGGCCGGGCCCTCCCCGCGCCGGGAACGCGCTCCCGCCTCCCACCCGGCTCAAAGTTTCGCGGCAGGAACTCGGGCGGCAACAGTGCGGAGCCGGCAGCACCGGAGCGCGGCAGCGCGGAGCCCAGGCGCCCCGGTGCCCGGCGGGGGCCGGCGGCGACCGTGCCATGCGGGCCCCCCCCCCCACCGGCGGCGGCGGGGCGGGCGGGCAGCGGCGCCCCATGCGGCTGGGGCGGCCGGGCGGCGACTGACACCATGTGCGCCCGGTGCCCGGGGCGAGGAGCGGGGAGCAGCCATGTCCCCCCCCGCCCAGCCGGGGGTGCCGGGCGGGCGCGGCTCTAAGGGGCCGCCGGCGCGGAAGCTCCTCTGCATGTGCAGCCTCTCCCTCTGCCTCACCTACCTGTGCTACAGCCTGATGGGGGGCACCGGTCCGGCCGCCCTGCGCTCCCCCGCCGTCCTTCCCGGCACGGCGGCCCCGCGTTCCCCCGCCGCCCTTCTCGGCACGGCCGCCCCTGGGGCCCCGCGTTCCCCCGCCGCGCTCCCCGGCACGGCGGCCCCGCGCTCCCCCGCAAACCCGCCGGGCAGCCCCGGCGACCCGGCCCCCTCCGCCGCTCCGCCGCGGGCCTCCAACGGCAGCCGGGAAGGGGCGGCGGGCGCCTGGCTGCGGACGCCGCTGGCCCCCGGGGAGGTGATCACGGCGCAGAGCGGAGCCTTCGAGAGGGACCCGCAGGAGTCGAGCACCACGGACGAGGAGCTGAGCCGGGCCGGCAGCCCGGGCAGCCGCGGCGGCGGCAGCAGCACCACGCCGGACTACGGGGAGAAGCGGCTGCCGCAAGCCCTCATCATCGGGGTGAAGAAGGGGGGGACGCGGGCGCTGCTGGAAGCCATCCGGGCACACCCCGACGTGCGGGCCGTGGGCACCGAGCCCCACTTCTTCGACAGGAACTACGAGAAGGGGCTGGAGTGGTACAGGTAAGGGCGGGGGCTGCGGGCGCGACCCGCGGCTGGGGGGGGAATGTGCGTCCGTGCGGGGCGGGGGGAGCCTCCTGTGTGGTCCCGAGGGCCATGGGGTGGGGGGTCCTCGTTTCCGACCCGAACGGCCCCTGTACGTGGCTGGGCGGTGGGACCCGGGGCGAAGGCGCAAGTCCCGGGACCCCCGCGTGGGTCTGCGGGACGCGGCGGGTGCGGAGCCCCAGAGCCGAGCCCGGGGCAGGCGGGAGATCGCCGGGGGCCGCACCTGGCACCGGTGGTGACTGAAAATGCGTTGTTCTGGTGGGAAGGTAGAAAATGTGTAAAAACATCCTGCTCTGTTACTCAGAGTGTTTGAGCAGATTGTAGCAATTCAGCTGCACTTGGTGTAAAACGCCTAAATAGGTCGGTAATTAATAATTACTGAAATAACCAAGATTGCAAGTTGTTCCAGGTGCTGCTGGGCTGAAGGGAAGAAGGATGCTGTTTTTATGCGAGCGCAGGTTTTGCTGAACAAATGAGGTTTACTCTTTGTTCAACAAGTTCTACATCGGGAAGTTTTTTCCATTGACAGTATCTAATTCTGTTAGTGAAGAAGTCTCTAAATATTGCTATCTGATGTTGGGTAACGTTTTAAGGGAATTTTATGCTGAAAGTCCTTGTTGTTAGAAAACACTGGACTGCAGTAAGGAAGCGGTAAGTGCCTCGGCAGTTTAGCAAATCAGTGGATTGTGATAGCTCAGTGCTTCTCTCTAAAAATCTCTGAGAAGAATACAGCACATCAGTGGAACTGGCAGATTCCCAGCTCTGTAGTTCACGGTTCCAAGCAATCCATACTTGTTCTTGATAAGAAGTGGTCTGTGGGTGAGCTGGTGAACTTTTTGTTGTTCTTAGTACGGTAGCTGCTTAGCTGCTCTGAAAATGAAGGAAAAAAATAATGCGAGACAGGACGTTAGTTACTACCTGGATTATCTGGTCACTCTTTATTGCAATAGAGTACACGGCCTTCATGTCAGGGGCATTTAAATGTGAGGAGTTCCAAGCAGTTTTCTGTGGCAATTATGGAAGCAAAATCTTGATAACGCTTGGTGTGGCATCCACTTGGTTCTGTGTGATTTTTCTGAAGGGATTCTGAGAAAGTGGACATCAGCACTGAGAAAGTGCAGTTGTTCATGAGAGTGTTTTCAGCGTGCTGCACCAATGGGGGGAAGGAATAAAGGACTGGCTGTGCTTGTTGTGTTTATAAATATAATTTCAGACACAGTATTTTATTGTACTGAATTTTCTTGCAGGAAAGGCTTATCTTGAAATATAAGTTTAGAAACTTGGTAGAAGAGGATAGAAAGTGGCATATAAAAAGGTTTGGTTTTATTCAAAACAGGAAGAAGAAGATCAAGCACTGAATATGGTGAGCAGCTGCTTTTTCATCTTTAAAGTCATGCTACAAGAAAAGGGCTAGTGAGTGTGTGTAACTTCTCTCATGGAGTAAGAGGCATACACAGGTTTTCATTTGCAGAATGCAGTTTGGTATTTTCTATCCCTGCATCAGCTCTCTGGTTTGTGCAGCTCATTCCTAGCCCTGGAGCTGTGCGGCACTGGGGAAGAGGTTGGAGAAGAGCAGGTTGTGTCAGAGCTGGCGTGAGAGGGTCTGGGCAGAGGAGGCTGGTGGGGTGCTCTGGGCATGGGATAAAGAAATGATATTGCTGCTCCATTGCCATTGCGGCCCTGAGGATATGCCCTGGCTGCCTGACCTACAACCATCTTTACACCTGCCCAACCCAAACATGCGCTTCTACCCCCTCCTTCCAGGAGTGTTCAGCCTTTCAGGGGCAGGACAGTGCTGGTGGTTCACACCTCAGCGGCACCCACAGCTTCCCTGATGCTGTGCCGGTGCTGGGCTGTTGTCACAGCTTGGTGCCATACAAACACAAAACAAAGACCGAATGGGGGAAGATCGCTGCCCAAGCCAGCAGCTGTTTCTTCCTGACCTTCTCTGAGATTACCTGATTGAGTGCACCAGGGAAGCTGACGGCTCGCAGCTGTGTCCCAGGTAGAGTAATTGGAGATTTTTCCTATGCACAGAAATGTCAGTGTTCTTTAAGCAAAGAAACAACTATTGAAGTGTTTATACCAGCATCTCCTTACAGTGACTTCTATCACTTGTTTATATATTGCATATAGCACTTCTTTAGATGCATTATACACTCTGAGCTTTTAATACTGTCAGGTTTTTTCTTATGTAGTGAAATAGGGGAATGGCAGACTGTTGGGGTTCCTTGCTTTGTAGTTCAGTCCCAAGAGTATCTCCTAGCCTGGCAGAGCAGAAGGGAAGGGAAGCACTTTCCCCACCTTGGCTTCTCCACCTGTAAAATGGAGTTGGCACCAGGACACTGCCACTTCTTCGTGCTTGCCCCATGCCATGTTATCTGTGTCTTCGCTGCCTTGAGATTGGTCAGCCCTAAGCGCTGTGGGTCGCTGGTCCAGGGTCTCAGTAAGGACAGTCTCAGAAGCTGGAGTTGCTGCAAACACTGTAGGACAGGGTGGCACGGTGGGGATGCCGGCTCCATGCTGCTGGGGCAGGGTGGCTTGTCAGGATGGCAGCTCCACACTGCCTGGTAACTTGTAGGGAAAGCTGAAGGTTTGGCTGCTGTCTGCAATGGCTGTAGCTCAGCAGCCAAAGTTCAGGTGGCGATCGCAAATGTAGGTCTTTGCACGCACGTACTGGTGCAAACTGAACTGAGGCTCGTTTTGGTTAGTTATTGTTATGCTGCCAGAATTGTTTATGTGGTTGCAATTTGTGATTATGTCCATCCTAATGGTGGGCTGTCCAAAGGACAACTTCCGTGGTACAGCTTTCCTTAATGGCACCCAGTCCCCCTTGTACTTTAACTTTCATTGATAAATTCCTTCATGTGCCTTTTTTCCCCCTAATGCAGAATGTACCCGACTGCCCTCAAACAGTGCCGAAGGGGAGCAGGAAGAGACTTTAAACCTTTCCTTTTGTTAACAGTGTGATCACACCTCTCTGTGGTGTGTGTGCCACTTGCATATCTTCATCTCTCTTTCTTAAGCACAGGACACTGATTCCTGGCAGTAAATATTATCTTCGGTGATGAACTTCGACTTCATCCCTTATATATGCCAGAGTCGGTCCCACTGTGGCAAGGAGCAGGGCTCTGCTGTTCCCTTGGAAATTGTTCTCTTTCACCCACTCCTTCCTTCTAACCTGCAGGATATGCTATTTTTCCCTGCGGGAGCTGCTGCTGATTTTTAACCAGTGTCTGAGTGTTCCCCTGGTCCCTCATGTGCCCAGCCACAGGGTAACCCCCTGCATAGCCCCAGTGACTAGGCTGGACTTCAGGAGTTTGCTCTCTCCAGCATGATGCTCATGCCTCAGTGGGCATATCCCATGCCGTGAGCTCTGCCCCAAGCCATCCTGCATTTGGAAAAGCACTGGGAGGCTTTCTGAGAGCACAACAAGGACAGTAGAATGACAGGGAAGCCTCTGAGCCCTGGGAATTGAGGTTACATCCACAAATGCTTGTTACCAGCATAGACAGACCGAGTTCCCTGCCTGGGTGTGGATCAAGGGTGCACAAGCATGAAAGGATGTTGTGGATCATGGGAACTACAAACTGCTTGCAATGTCTGACACCTGGACAGGTTGTCCCCTTGTGGTGCTGGAGGTCTTGGTTTGGTGTTATGGAAGCTGAGTACCAGGGGGCTGGGCAGGGGTCTGCAGAGGAGCCCTGGAGTCAGTGTGGTCCCAGTGGCTTTGTGTGACTGGAGAAGAAGGGGAGGCGATCCTGCTGGCACTGCTCAGTGGCCACGCTGCCCTGTGCCAGTACTGTCAGTGGTGGGATGGGATCACCTGTGCAGATGCTGTGTCGCCGGAACACAGAGATTTCTCTGAACAATTTTTCCCGCACTCTGTAGGCCTTGCTTGCCATGGAAGTGACAAGTGTGTATTGTTTATACTTATAGACTGTGTGAAAATATGTAATGTTTATATTTGTTAGCTGTGTGTCTAATTATAAGGTTTGAGAACATAATATGTTTATAGAAAGAAAACCTTGAGAAACTGAAGATAATGAAACACCTGCAAATTTAGTAAAACCCCAAAAGCAGATTAATTAGAAAGAGGTTTCTATGCCAAGGATGATTTCAGATCGCGTGGACAGAACATCAGGTCCAATGAACTGGAGACATGAGATGTGTGCACAGACTGAGCTATCCAATCACCTTGTTCTAAGCATGTGCCCCAAACAAACTAAACTGTATAAAAGTTAACTGATTTAAATAATAAATTTGACATATTGCTGACCATAATGACCTGTGAGCATTATGTTCATGCCTCTCCATCAATAATGCTGACACCTCAGGATGCTCACATACTGCTAGTGACTGGTCTGGCGGTGTTGGGGGAGAAACACTGCGGGTGGCTGTGTGAAGGGAGTGGGACCTCCAAGCACCAGCATGGGGGGGCTTTAGTTGGGTCCTTCTGCTGGTGCAAATCACCAGCACAGGAGACCTCAGCACTTCTGCACCCCAGAGACCCTCTGAGCTGAGTGGAGCAGCCCAAGTGGTCCCAGTCCACCATTCACAGCTGCCTGCAGGCTCAGCATGGTGAGGAGGCTCAGTTCGGTCTATTTGTACTTTCAAGGCTATCTCCCCATCCTGCCTTTAGCAGAAAAACTGGGGATTTGTATCAGTATTTTTAAAAAGAACTTGCAGTTTTAAGACAAGTATGATCTCCATGATGCAAAGAGAACACCTGATGGTGGAGAGCTGAAATTGAGGAGTTTTAAAGTTCACTGATTGGAAGAGTTGAATTCTTTGTATACACGCACATTGCTTTACTTCTTGCTTTCTCCTTGATGGAACCCTCACAGCGAGGCTGCAGCCTTGTCTGCGATTAGATCGTGTTCCCCTCTCTGTCCTGGGGCTCTGGTGCTCTGCTCTTGCACTAGCTGTGTGCGTGGAGTGGCCCTGCTTCAGGAGCAGTCACCACCATAAGTTTGCATGTCTAATGCTATTTGCACTGGCTGCCTGGGTTTTTCAGGGCATTCTCCCAAGCAGTTAGGCCTGTGTGTTATTTGGCGAGCTGTCACCCTCATACAAATAATAATGCCATGACTGGGAGCTCTTTGGTTCCAAGGAGCTGTTGACCGTGTCCACAGAGATGGTGCTCCCAGTCACATCCCTGCGACTTGTGCATTTGACTTGTCCGTATGGGGGAAGCAGTTGTTGTGCATGGTTATCACTGCCATGGGCCCTGTTCCCCACGGGGCCATCTCGCCTCCCTTCCTCTGCTGACCTGGAGTCTGGGCCAGTAGGTCTGTTCCTGCATGCACAGGGATGATCCAACCTTGGAGCACCAGGCTCTTTCCTCCGTGGCTGCTGACAGTAATGGTGCTGGCTGTGTCTGTGTGCTGGGACCCCCCTGCAGCATCCCCTAACAGCTGTTGGGCCACAACAGCTTGGGGCTGTTTCAGCCTGGTCCCACACAGCGTCACCTTGCTGTGAGCTGTAATTGTGTTGCTGTGTTGCCTGTGCCATTCTGATAGCTCAGGGCATTCAGGAAATCAAACAGCTTCCACCAGTGCTGTGAGCCTGTGCTGGCAGCACAGCAGGAACACCGACAGCGGGCGGATGGACTGGGGTCTGCTGCTGCCCACGGGCACTGCTGCAGAGCCTGGGAACTGCTGTGTTTCTCAGCAAAAGGCCTTCCCAGAGTGTTGTACCTGCCACACTTCGGGTAACTTAGGGAAAGTGTATTGATTTTGTTTCTGGGCCCTGCTGTGAGTTGGCTTTTGCTGAAATGTGGTGACTCAGCTGCCTCCTCTGTGGTTCAGTGCATTGGGTTTATCCTGGGCTAAGGGCTGTATGAGTATTTCCATGTAACACCTCTTTTAACACCTTGTCTCCTTCACCTTTCCTATGTCTTTAGTCTGGGTTCAATCCTGCTTTTTCTAGCTCAAGGCTTCCGTGCAGAGCAAGTACATGTGTGCAGCACCAACCTCCCCACCCGTGCCTGGGTTGGCTCTGGGCAGGGGACTGCAAGCAGGGGTCAGGCACTTTGCTGGTTGGCTCCACATTTCACCCATCTGGGGACTGGAGAGAGGCCACTTCAGCATCAGGTGTGGATTTTTTTCTGCACCCGGAGCTATTGGAGTGAATCCTCTGCATGCCAGAGCTGGAAGTCTCCTAGCTCTGCCCCTGCCCTGTGTTCTAAACCAGAGGAACTCACCGTGCCCCCTTCCTGGGCAGCAGTTGTCTCTCTCCTTTCTGTTCTGTTTCAGCTAAAGGGATGAGTTGCAGGAATGAATTGGGTCTCTTTACAGTGTTTTATCACCTGATGATGGTTATCCACAGGCTGCTCAGTTGTAGCCATGGGAAGGGCAGCTGCTCTCAGCACCCGCAGCCCCTGTGCACTGCACTGGCTCTTCCTGCAAAGAGAGTAAGAGAAGTGCCAGGGCCAGCACGCTGGCGGGAGGGTTCTGGAGCACCTGCTCCTGCAGGGCTGGTCGCCGCTTCTGCCTCCGTCTGAAATGCGTTTGCAGGTGACTGTGGGCACAAAGTGCAAAAGAAGGGTGGGAGCAGGAAGGGGACGCAGCGTGGCACGTGCTACGCCCCTTGGCAGCCCCTGGGCACCGGCCCCGCTCAGGCCTGGCAGGGAGGTGTCTGGCCCCACTCCCTCAGCAGAGTGGAGGGGGGGTGACCAGGGCCACATCCCACCACCCTGCCCAGCTGGGCCCTGCCCTGCTTATGCTCTGACCCCAGTGCGTGCAGGGAGCCTGTGGACGGGAGCAGCCCCAAAACTCCCTTGGGAGGGTTACGGACGCAGGGCTCATCACATCAGCCGTGCACCGTGGGGATGCCTCTTCCAGTGACTGTTGGAGCATCCCTTGGAGCATGTAGGGAACTGGCACATCACCAGCCCCGAAATCATCTAGCAGTTGCACTGTAGTCTCAGGAACACCCTTTCTCTAGGATTTTGTTCAATAACCCACTGAGTAAACACTCCGGTGCTTTGCTGATAACGGTTTAAGTGTTATTTGTGATGGCAAAGTTTGTGAGCTTCACACTCTGTGTGAGTGCAGTACTGTTCACGTGTGTAGAGTTAGAGAAAACCTGAGAATAGGCCTGGGTAAAAACAACCCCTTGGAGAAGCCAAAGGGGAAGAGTCGGGTTGTCACGATCACGGGTTTGAATGATGCGCCTGACCCCTGCATATGCTCCCTGCTTCAGCAAGGCTCACTCTGCTCCATGTGGAGCCCAGACTGGCAAGGAAGGACCAACAGGTTCTTAAAGAGAGTTATGGGTGAAAGCTTTTGATTTTCAAAGTCAAAATCCCAACACAAATTGGTGACACCTCGTATCGACAAAGGTCAGTCTTTTGCTTTTCATGGGTTTCTCTTACCTCTTGTTGTCATGGGGACTCCTTTTCCCTGAGTTGTTATTTCATGCACTTCAGCAGAAATTTTATTGCTTTGGGGGCTGGAGCGGCTCGTGTGGGACATTTCTTACTGCTTGGGGTGTGATACACAGAGGTAATTTCTTTCAAATGATTTTTCCTTGAAGTGGTTCAATGAATTGCAAAGGGTACGAGAGTATGAGCATGAATGAATGGCCAAAACGTTCGAGCGGAGTCCAGGTGAGGAACCGGCACGATCAAACTTTCCAGAGCATCCGGTGTGGATATTGTAATTTCCCTGTTGTGTGCATGTGGGCAGCATTTCATTTCAGCCTTTTGATCCACTTATTAAAAGGTATTATTTAGAGTTGGAGGTACTTTAAATTGGTTTCCCCTATGTTTGAAAAAGTTTAAAGGAAACCCCTAAATTATAAGAGTCTTTTCAGTCACAGTGAGAAAATCCTGTTTAGATCAAAGGTGCATGGGGGGAGCAGCCAGGCAGGATTGTGCCTTGATCCTGCTGCCAGGAGCAGCTCCCCTCCCTGGACACGGCCAAGCTGCTGCCGAGACCCTGCTCCACATGTGATGGCATGTGGGCACCGCCTTCCCCCTTTTGTTATTTAGGTAGCTGCTGTTTCCAAGCTGAAGGAGAGTGTTTAAAAGCCAAATATTGAAAGCTGGGGAAAGGATTCATACTTATGAAAAAGAAGAAGAAAAATGCCAAAAAAACCCCCTCTAAAACCCCTCCAACCTGTTTTTTCAAATCTCCCATTTCCATCCCCAGAGTCAACACACCAATTTAGTAAGTGTTGCAAGGCACAGTATTTCCCCCCTTGTCATATTATACATCCAGGCATCAACGATGGATCATAAACTTGCTCTTTATGGCTTTAACATTTCATTTGCTAGTCACATTTTATGTAAATGAAGGTATTTACCTTGACAAGCTCTCCTGTGAAGTACAGTACTTCTTTAAAGAATATATTTGGCAATATAAACAGGCCAAATACTGAGGGTGGATGCAAAATTCACAATTGATTTTTATAGCTAAATAGGATCCTCCCAAAATATACTGGCAGCTGTCTGCTCCAATCTCATCAGTGCCTGGAGAAACTGAGGCAGGGGGACCTGGAGGAAGACAAAATAGTAAAGGGACATCGGTTATAGCCACCGACCTACTGAACAGAACTGGCTTTGGATAAAAATAGCTCCATCTGCCAGACTTTATTTTGTATTATAGAGATTGCTGTAACACATTTCAAGCTAAAATCTGATTTCCATTCCCTCCAGAGTCGGGCTGGACTGGAGTTGGCCCCCTCCTTTATTAGCAGTAGTCATTTTGGATCTGCTGGGGCAGCCCAAATCCGCAGCTCTTCTTTGTTTTAGAGTGTATTTCCTTTCATCTTGCATTGAGATAGATTCAGTGATATTCTATACTTTCTGTTAGTGTTCATCCACATCTGCAAATAACTTTATTTCAGCCTCAGCTCTGCCCTTTCTGTATTTGTTCTTGATGACCACTCATAAAATTAAGCCGAGCTGTGAGGATGCTCATAGGAAGCCGACATCAGTGTCAGGGGCAGGTGTTGAATTGTGGTTGGATTCAGCAGCCAACACTTGGAGCTGCTGTACCCAGCCAGGGAGGAGACAAACCCACCCAACTTGTGTGATGCCAACACAGGAATGCACCAGCCCCAGAGGCTTTGGGGCTCCTGCAGGTGCCTCTGCACCCTGGGAGGCTCAGCTGCTGCCTCCTGTCCATGGCCCAGCCCTGAGCCCCAGACATGCAGGAAGAGGTCACCTCCTAGCTCAGCCCTGGGTGGAAGGGGCTGTGTCACATGTGCAGGTGACAAACTGTCAATTACTCGGCTCCGGTCCTGCTTGTTCAAGAACAAACCGACCCTTTTCCATCCAAAGTGCTGACTCAAGAAATGCCAATGGCAGACCATGGATCATGAAGTTGTTGCTGCTGGAGGTTTTTAAGTGGCCTTTGGTTCATCCCTCCTTGGTCTTTCCCCCAGAGAGCACCAGCATTGATCCAGCTGCTGGTCCCCTGCATTGTCAGCACTTGCACCTCTGAGCTCATTTCAGGGCTCTTTATTTGAACCCTGTTAATCCCAAATTACCAACTACTGCCTGTGCTCAATGGCACGGGGTGCCTGCAGAGCTGAGGGATACATGGAAAGACAGTGGTACCTCAGGAAAGGGCGCTGGGTACCCTAGGAAAGGGCTCTGCCTCCTCTACATGAGCTGTTCACATTGCACAGAAAGGCAAATCCAGAGCCAGGTGTGAACTGGAGGGGCTCTGGGGCACTGAACAGTGCAGCGGGGATGGCACTTCCATGGTGTGAGGGAGGATGTCAGCACTGTGGGCAGTGCTGGTGCTGAGCTGTACCGCAGGCAGGAGGGCATTACATCTGCCTGGGGCCCGGCAGCAAAGGGATGGCACTCAGCAGCATTCCTGCTCCAGGTCTTGTTAATGGCTCCCTCCGAAAAATTGGGTGTCTGGCAGAATGAGCAAAATCCAGGGCAGCCGGGCAGCTGCTGCAGGCGCTGTCCTGACTGTGGCGTCACCTCCCGGGGCTGGGGCTGGCAGGGCAAACCCCCATGGGGCCACCATCGGGCAGCCCCCAGCCACAGTGTGGAGGGGCAGAGACCCCGGGGCTGCACAGCCTCCCTGAGCTGGGGCAGCTGCTGCTCAGACTGCTCATCCTGTGCTGCCGTTGTAGGGAGAAGGGTGCAGGAGCTGTGCCACTGGATCTGCTGCACACGTCTGTGTTACCAACAATAACGGCTCCTTACTCAGCTCAAAATCCTCTAGAAACTCCCCCCAAAAAATCTAAGCACTATGGAAAAATGCCTGAGGCAACAACTTCTTTGGTAAACTAAAGCATCTCACTGAGAATTTTGTAGACCTAGCAAATCATAATGCAATTTCCTATGCAAAAAGGGTTTATCTCTATCTAAATATTATTCTGCATCGTTATTCATTGTAGGGAAGTTATTGCTCTCCAAGGTTAACTGATTGAACTTTGGAAATAGAGCTGCAAGCTTATCGTATAGACGGGAGCTTGACTTTTATTGCTCCTAAATTGTAGAGATATTGTTAGATGTGAGTAAAATATACACTCCATTAGAAAATATTAAAGTTTGTACCACTTTAGAATTAAAAAAGATTAAAAGAAGCATTTCTGCAGTCTAGCCCACCATGAAATTGGAGTTGATTTGGTATGTGAAATGTGTAATACAAATAGCCTAACAATTAATGACAAAGGAAGAGCTGGGATGGATTTATGGCTCAAACTATCCTGGATTTCATGAGGCTGGAGTGGCAGCAGGGGAAATGTCTTATTAGATCATTACAGGTTTTTCTGCTAGAGCCACTGCTGCTAAAGTTACAGAAAGGTGTTTTATTATTACTCTGTTCCCACATAAGATTCCGAAGCACTCTTGTCTTGGGATATGGATATGGTTGTCTCTGCGGGAGACGATCTGTGTCTGCCGCAGACTGGTTCCTTTGGAAAACCCGATCAGAAACTCCTCAGCCATTTTTTGCAGTAGGCAATGGTGAAGTGCTTTCCCATGGCCAGGAGCTTGTTTATTAGCCTGTGAGTTCAGAGCTGCTGGCTGCAGCGGAGCAGTGATGCAGGAACAGGGCTCTGGCTGGTGAGGGTCCTGTGGCACCCCGACAGGGGCATCTCCTGCTGCCCAGTTTGGGGTCCCTTCCCCGGGGTGCCCCAGTTTGGTGCTGCCCAGCACAGCTCCCCACCCCGTGACCCGTATTAACTTTTTCTAACGCTTGGAGCATGTTGCAGGCAGAGGGGAGCCTAAAGCTCTTTGCTGTGCCCAGAGGGTGAGGATTTGGGATGCTGGCGTAGGGAGGGACAAAGGGTTCTGCAGAGAGGTGGATTTCAGGGCTTTCACCTGTGGCTCTGTCCTCCAGGTGTGGGTGTCGGGGACCAGGAGGGGCCTGGGCACTGTATGTGCCCCCACTGGCACACCCAGGCAGCTGTGTTGTGCCTTCAGCTCTCTCTGAGGGGGGGGGGAAGTAGATTGAGGTAGGGGAGGGGAATTGGGTGTCTCCAGGATGCAGACTGGGGGGCCTGCGGTGCAGTGGTGCCGGATGAAGGTTGTGTGGCCCTTGGCAGTATAAACTGCTTTTCTAATCCAGCTTTCTTTCCCTTGCACTTCACGTGAGAGTCATCTCGTACTGGTGCCTTTGTGCTGGAGCATACAGTGCAGGATATGCATCTCCTCCTTCATTAATGGGATTTATATCCTTGGTGTTCCTTGCTGGATGACTTTGTATTATAATGAAGAACACGGCTTAATTAAAATGCTCTCCCCCCACATTAATATATATGTTGCCACTGAAAACTAAGGTTCACTGAAAACAGCGAGTTTAAAAGCTTGTGGCAGGTGTAACTGGTGGTGTGTGAAATGGGAGGTGATTTGGGGTGAAATGCCCCAGCTCAGCAACCTGGCCAAGCAGGACTGTGCTCAACCTGCAGCAGGGATATGCAGCAGGCAGCTGCCTGCCCACCCTGGGGGCACTACAATGTCCCAGGAGTGTCTGCTGCTGCCTGTCCTGCGCTCAGTGCCAGGGGAAACCAGCACTGGTCCTGGTGCCCACTCCCAGGATTTTCTCTTTTACCAGAGAGGTGCAAAGCAGCTTTACAAAACAGAGAATTTTTTCCATAATATTACTTAAAAAAAAAAATCCTATAAATGCAAACATTCCGAACCTCTCTCTGAGCTGCATGTGCATCGCCATTGGCAGTATGATCAGTTATGAAGATATTTTGCATTCAAGGATTTGCAGTTTCCAGGTCCATGAATATTCAGGCTCCAGCTCGCCCTTTCTGTCTGTGCTCCACACCTACCCTTTCCATTCCTTCACTCCTTTTTTTTTCTTCCAGCGGATTCAATTAGTTCTATTTGCTGCTTTAGCAATAAAACAATTCCCTCTGTGGCATTAAAATGAGTTTCTTTCATTATTTCATTTGGCTTCTTGTTATATGTGGAAGGAAGGGAGGGAGCTGTGCTCTGTGCCCTGGCTCACGGGGACTGCCAAGCCAGGGAGGACATGGGATGTACTTGGGGCAGCATTAGGAATTAATGAAGGGCACTGCTGGTGCAGAGCCGCAGGAGCTGTGCTGACAGAGCTGCACTCAGAGCCACCAGGAAAACCTGACAGATCCCAGAGACTTTCAGTAGGACTTTGGCACCCGAGTCAGTGCAGCCTTCCATGTGCTGGGCTCCTGACCATGCTCGAGTCTCAGGTCTGCTCAGTTGCCCCACGGCCAGAGCCTGTGCATTAGCTGTTGGTAGTGAAACACAGGGGTTGAGCCCCTATTTGGTTTAGATAAGACACAAGTCACTCTGAGCTGAAACATCATTGAAATCTGCAGATTGGTTTGTGGAAGTGGCATGGCTGGCGCATGGCAGCGAGGGCTGGAGCTGGTCAGGGGTCCCAGTCCCATTTCCTCCCTAAGGAGAGCCCAGCGCAGTGTAAGGAAAGCACACAGGCACTGTGAGAGCTAGGAGTAGCAGTGATCATGTGGACAGGGTGTACAAAGAATTACATGTAGTGCCAGAATGCTATCGTCAGGCTGCTCTGGCAGTGCCCTTTCGGGGGGCTGCAATGGCATTGGGAGCGTGTAGTGTGGACAGACACATAAATCATTCTTGTTTCACACCGTGCTAAACACAAATCGTATTAGTTACAACACTGAGGAGCATCTAAATAGAGAAAAGAGAAAGGCGAGGTAGAAAGAGGAAACAAGATTTAAATCTGATTGCTTTTCCACCTGCGTTTCGCTGCTGTTTGGCTGGGACACGATGCCATGCGGTGGAGGGGAGCTGGCACGGGTGGAAGGGGAGCTGGCACGGATGGAAGGGGGAGCCGGCAGTGTTCTGTTGCATCAGACAGCCAACACTGGTGTTGAAGGTCAATGAGAGGAAACATGGCTTTGTATGTCCAAAATTATTTTTTTACTTACTTTTCTCCCTTTTTCTGTGACTGGGACAGGTTAAAACAGTTGTACTAGTTCCAATTCCTTTCTTGTTCTGAGGTTAAATCTAGAACCAAATGAAAATTTCCAGGCTGGCAGAGGAGCTGCGGCCCCCTGGGGTCTGAAAAGTGCCCGAATTTTTGGAGGAAGAGAATTGTGCTTTTTATCTCCCCACAGAAAGTCCTGAGCCCCTCTGCAGTGGGAAGCAAGTGACCACTGGTGCCACTTGCCTCCAGATGGAACTGCAGAATCGGGTGGGATGGGCATCTGCTGGGATATCCTTCACCAGTGGGATGGGTTAATGACAGCAGGTTTCAGTGGGACAAAGTACAGGTGCTGAAAAAGAAAAGGTGTCTATTTGGGATGGAAAACCATTTTAAAAGGAAGCAAAATTAGACCGTACAGCAGGGTAAGTAGGACTGCAAAGTTCCATAATTAATCACACCATTGGAACTTGGAAGGGAAATAAACACGATAAAAGAATTTGTCTGAATAGATAACTGGCAAATTAGAAAAAAAAAGGAAGGGTCATCATGGCCTTGGGAATTGTGCTCTTCAGAAATCTTCAATCATCCTCGCAATCAATTCTGCATTTCCTTAATAGCAATGTGGAGCTGGGCACCGTCTCGAATTAACTGCTACCTGCAAGCCAGACATTAAATGAAGTATCGAGTATTTGTCTCTCAACAATACACTTGGAAATTGTTTATTTCCCTACTCATCTTCTGCAATGTATTTCGGTGTTGTAACACAAGCTGAAATCCAGCCTGACTGAGGTGCCCAGTGCCCAGCCCTGCTGGCACCTGCCCCACAGACCTGTAGCACGGGAGGGTTTTCTCAGAAAATGCTTGTTTGAAATTACACTGGCTTTGCTATACAACGTGTGTTTCTGTGTAGCAAACAATCTGCTCTATGGGTTTTCCTAGGAAAATACCAGCTCACTATGCTCACTAATATGATTCAATTGTGTTGTGTTATCTGACCTTTAACGAACTTGCAATCTATAACAACATGGTTCTACAGCAGAGCCACTAGTAAAAGCCCTGGCTCCTGGGGAATTCCAGCTGCAAATAAGTGGAGCCCAGGTATGGAAGGAATAACAAGACACTTTAACCCCTTGGCTGCTGGCATGCAGGGGTGGATCTCCATCCACGCAACAGGGTGCTGTAGGGATGTGTGTGTGTGAGGAGCTGGAGGTGGGAGCGTAGCTCCGTGTATCCCGCCCAGCAGCACCCAGAGCTGCTGCCTCTCGCCCCTCTACCCAGAGGCACGTGGACACAGTGGGGACAGGGAAGGGACCTCTCTTGGCCCGTG
The DNA here is from genome assembly GCF_025592945.1 of Manacus candei. Taxonomy (NCBI): domain Eukaryota; kingdom Metazoa; phylum Chordata; class Aves; order Passeriformes; family Pipridae; genus Manacus; species Manacus candei. The sequence continues at coordinate 400,852 of NW_026138050.1, read as the reverse complement.
GAGCCGCGGCAGGTTGGCTGTGCTGAGCAGGCAGGGGTGGGTTGGCCGTGCCCTGGTCCCCCGTGTGCAGTGCTGGGCGGCGCAGGCTGTGCCTGCCGCCTTCGTGTGCAGCGCCACGGAAATGATTAACGCTGCTGTCATTGCCACCCACCCACTGCTCCCGTCTGTCCACTTCACTCTGGCACCCTGCCATGTGTGGAGGCATCAGTGAGCTCCACTGTGGATGGGACACCCTGCGTGTGTTCCCTTGCCTTGCTGGTGGCACGGGGGTCGTGTCACTGCCAGTGTTGGCTCTGGGCTGCCATTGGAGAGTGTGGGACTGTCCTGATCTGGCACAGCACGTTCTCTGGCTCTCCCTGCTCCCTTCTTGTCTGCCTGGGCCCTGGGGGGACACAGCACTGTAACCTGTTGACTCCACAGCAGAGTGGAAGCTCAGGACCCATGCTGCCATGTGCCCACATCATCCCTTAGCCCAGGCTGTTCTTCTCCCACCTGGAATTTATCCAAAAGGTGCTTAGGAGAGGTCTGTGGGTCTTGGTCTCAACCAAAGCTGGAGTGCCCCCCAGCTCATAGGTCAGATAGCCCCATTTCCTCAGGAAGGGATTTGCCACCCACCTGCTCGTGCTGCTGGTCCCTCTCTGCATCTCTCCTGGCATGGCTCGGAGGACCTCAGGCTGGAGCAGGACACTGTGCTGCTGAGGAGGCCTTGGGGGGGAGGCCCATCGTGACAAGGCACTTACTCCCTCTGGCCCAGTCTGCAGCCACAGGGTATCCATCCTCCCCTCTCTGCTTGGCTACATTTCCAGCCCACTTATCACTCTCTGATACCCCTGACTGCTTCTGTCTGGCCTCCCTCCACAATTGGAATGCTTTGCCTAAGAGGTGTTCCAGTGATATTATTCAGCTAAGTGAAAGATTGGGGATTGTCAGGAATCTGTTAGACCCAGGGAACTGGGAAGAGATGGGGAACTTGAGCAGAGAAAGAAACACTTCAGAGGTTCACAGAATCACAGAATGGTTTGGATTGGAAGATCATCCAGTTCCAACCCTCCTGCCACCTAGGTGCAGGGTGGTGTGGCTGGAGCACTTGCTGGTGAAGATGGAAACCAAAAAAATTTAAAGGATTGGTTTCTCAGAAGCTGAGGACAGCCTGTGCCAAGTTCTAGGTGCTGGGTTTTAAGGAAGTTTCCTCAGTCTGCTGCATCGACTTTTGGCAGAAATCTTTGTGAAAAAACTTTCCACCGAGGAACAGGAGATCAGAGAACTGTTCCCTTTAACACTTGAGTGTGCGTGAACTCACAGGGATATTGTTTGAAGCTCTGCTACCCTTGTTAAAGGTCACCTTTTGATCCCATCAAATACCCTCTTTACCTGGAGATAAGATTTAAAAATGAAAGACGAAAGAGAAGGGGCTTAAGGAAGAAGGAGAAACGGGAAGCTGGCTGAGCAGACTGCGCCTGGCTGGCGGCAGGGGGGAGATTAAAGTGGGCACTGGCACAGCTGGGAAAGTGGCTCTGAGGGGTGGGGACAGAGTGGCCAGGGTGTCTCCAGGGCCATGGGGCAGCCCCATGGCATGGCTGGGGCCCCGAGTGCTGACCACCCCGCACTGCTGGTGTTCCCTTGCCCTGCCAGAGGCTGCTGCTGCCATCGCCACAGTGCAGAGGAAAGAAACCATGCCGGGCCAAGGTCAGGGCTGAGGTCAATAAATTATACATGACAATTAATCTTAGAAACCTGTGATTCAGGGGAGAAGGGCGAGGACACTGCGGATCTTGGGCCGGGTTGGCAGGCGGATGCCTTGGCTCCATGTCAGCCCAGGCAAGTGAGTGAAAAACAAGCCTGTGCTGGGATGCTGTAAGTCACTTGGCACGGCTGGCATGCTCCCGGTGCCCTCCCTGGCAGGCAGGGTGGTGGTGGCTGTCACTGCCTGGGTTGGGGGGCTTGTTCCCACTCTCCCATGGGGGCCCAGGCTGCGAGCCCAGGGTGCCCCATGGGAGCTACACAGCCTTCATGCATGCCATGAGCCCTCCATGCTGGGGGTTCAGCAGTTGTTCGCCTGTTACAATCAATTCCCATTTGAAATGTTTTAAAATGTATAACTGTCTCCTTGAGACTACAGCATTCAGCAGGTGGTAACACTCAAAGCTTTTTTTTTTAATCTGTAGTAAGGATTTACAAAGGAAACCTTGACTTTTAGATTGATTTTTAAATAAGCATATATTTAGCTGTTAGTGCTTGAAGTACATATTGGATTATATTCTTCTGCAAACAGAATATTCTAATTGATCTTGCTAATAAATAATGAAAGCGAGCCCTGCTCCATATAATTCAAGGTTACAATGCATTTGTATCAGCAGCACTGGGGAGTTTTTTGATGCTTAAAAGATGTCTTCTTTTAAATAAGGAAAAAAGGGGGGGAAGACTAAATGCTGAGCTTTTCTCTAGAACTTCCTTTTGTTGTTTTCTAAACTGTAATTAGCAAGTGTCACTGTTTGAGACCCTCATATACATATAAAGCTAAACCTGAAAGCCTTTCCCTCTCCCTGGTGACTGCCCCTCAGGAGCAGCAGCAGCTGAGGGAGTGCGGCCCAGCCCTGGCCACCGCTGTTCCCACACTGTGTCAGTGGGTACAGGTAACAGTGGCAAGTCCTGGGAGGAGGGTGATGCTGCCACTGGGACATGAGATGGGCTGGAGGATCGATGTCCATGTTCGCCTGGTATTGATCAGCGCCGTGATGGGTCTCTTGGCTGGGACACGAGCAGCTTCAAGGAGCCCCTGGGGCAGATGGGCCTGGGCGCTGCACCCCCGAGGGACACAGAGCTGCCTCTGGGACTGGGCTGTGAGTTTGGCATAGCCATGGCTCCTGGCAGAGCTCCTGGCACGGGTGCAGAGCAGCTCTGTCAGCCGGTGCCTGCTGCAGCCGTGCTCTGGCCCAGCACGAGCTGGGGACAGAATGGCTGTGTGGAGCTGGGGCACTCGGGGTGCAGGTTATTGTGGCTTGCAGATCTGGTGCAGGTTCTTAGTGTGCAGAGCGGGCATTAAATCATCAGTGACATTGCAATTACCATAGAGGACAGGGCATTTATTTGGCATTTAAGATGTAATTAGGGGAAATAACTATTTCTTCCCAATGCACAGAAAGTGCAAATTGTAGCTGGCCAGCTTTGACCTGGTGAGTTTGTGCAGCTCAGCCGCATTGGCTTTGCCAAAGGGCACAGAGCTCTTCTGTCCAAGGGGGGAGACGCCTGCTGTTACAGGGACATTGGCAGCAGCTGTCCCTGCTCTGTACCACAGCCTCCACCCCTGCAGTGGGGGTACTGACTGGAACAGTGGGGAGGGCATGGCACCTCGTGAGTGGTCACACTGAGGCAGGTCACCAAGCCCAGGGTCCTGCCATCCCACAGGGACCATGGGTCAGGGATGCAGGACAGGGTGTCCCTGTGTGCACGCAGTATTGCTCCCCAGTGCCTCTGGTATTTCTCCAATCTCAAATGCCCTCAGCCTCAGGACCGGGACAGAGGCCAGCCAGGCACCCAGCAGGGCCTGCCAAAGGATAAAGCTATTTATCCTTTGGGGCTTTACCCTTTGCATCCCACTGGCTGCTGGAGGGAGGGCGAGATCTCTGGGGACAGGACAGTGTCCCGGCAGGCCAGTGGGGCACAGCTGAAGGGATATAAAAGGCTCCATCCTGTTCCACCCTTGTGGGAACAGCAAAGCTCTTCATTCCTGAGCAAGACCCTGTGTACCCCATGGCTGGGACCTTCCACTCCACTCCCCACTGGGGACAGCGCAGGGATCCGTGTGGCGTACGTGTGCTGCCGACGCTCTTGCTGCTTTCGTGCTCCTGCTGCAAGAAGCCATTTGTTTGTAGAGTTAAGAATGGTGCAGGAGGATGAGCCAGTGCAGGTCTCCCAAGCGAGATGAGATGTTCCTGTCTTCCTTTTCCCGTAGGCAGCTGGCAGCCACTCTCCCGCCAGCTGGAGTGACAACATGATCAGCCAGGAAAGGCAGCACAATATTAAAGAGCTGCTGACACCTCATGGGAAATTCACTTTAAAATATTTTATTTAGGTGCATGTCTGTGGATTTTTCTGCTTCTCCTCTGCTTGTTCCAGCACAAGGAGCACTGCCTGGAGCACAGGCACCGTGCTGGATGGCGTCCCATGGATCTCACGGGGGAGAGGACAGAGACACAGAGCCAAGTGCTCAGAGTATCTGGGACCTACATGCCCTGTCCCATGCCCCTGAGGCTCATGCCCAGTACACCCAGGTGTGGGAGCAGACTGACATGGAGCTGCAGGGCCCCATGGGCTGCGTGAGGTGGGTGTGCCAGGTGGGAGCAGAGGAACAGAGGGTCATGGTACGAGGACAGATGTACTCTGCTGGGCCTGGCCAGGTTGGAGGGCTGCCACTGGTGGCTGTTTATTAGCAAAACTCTTCATGGTTTTGCCTTCTGTCTGTTCTAGGAAGTCATGATGAATATGGATGTGAGTGCACAGGGAGATGGGATGGTTAATTAGAGTGGAGTCCTGGGAGTGGGATCTGCGCTGTAATCGCACCCTAGGGAGGGAGCTGGTCCTGTGTGGACCGTGAGATCTCCCAGGTCGTGTGTGCTGCCCTCACGCTGCCGGGCCATGGGACCTGGGGCTGCGGCCTTCCCTCTCCATGGATCTGATTGTACCTGCCTCGCAGGCGTGTTGTGTGAGTCGAGTTAATTAATGCTCATAAAGCCACTCTGCATCCTTGGAGAAGAGCAAAGTATCGTAGCTGCTGTTGTGATTTACTAGGCAATGCAATTAGTTTAATTTCAGAGAGTTCCCAGCCAGCCAACCCTTTCCACAGCCACCACGCTGTCCCTGTCTGCCCACTGCCACGGGCAGGTTCACGGAGAGCCAGCTTGTGCTGTCTGCCAGGGAGGAGACAGCAGCACTCTGTGTCTGCTCCTCCTAAGCACCTCTTCCCCCCTGCCCTGTTCCTGCTTTTTGAATCATCCCGGTTGTCACCCTTTTGTCCCGTTAATGGCCTGATGTCATTGTGACCTGTGGCTCTAGTCACAACAGCCACCAGTGATATCATGAAGAGATGAAGAATAAAAGTCATCCCATTTATCCTCAGCTGTTTACTTCGACATGAGCTCTGCGGATGCCAGTCCCTCTCCTCCAGCTGCAGAGAGGTCTGATGACACCCCAACACTACAGCCCAAACTGCCGGGGCCCCAGACAAAGGATGTGAATCCAAACTAGCCTCTGCTCTGGTGACAGCCTCCTTTTTCCATGCTGCCTCTGACCCACAGATATGTGGGACAAGCTCTCTCTCAGGCTAGGTCCAAGCTCTTTTAGTGCTGGAATGTTCCTGTGTCCCAAAGACTTGGAAAAACTGGAGCATTAAACCTGTCTGTCACAGGAGGAGAACAGGGTGAACATGGCAGGGGAGCGCATGGCTCAGCCCAACCTCACATATCTGTAGGATGAGGCAGGTACAAGGTATCAAACTGGGGGATGTATTTATATATATCTATATGTATGTACGTGTGTCTGTGTGTGTCTGTATACATTTAATGGGTTAAGAACTTCAGGACCATCTGTTCCAGCTTTTGGGGAAGCTAAAGCCATTTCTGGCATATGCTGAGGCTGTAGGTGCTAAATCACCAGGGGCTCACTGGTTCACTGCCACAGAGGGGATTTGCTCCACGCTGGCTTCACCGTCCCGTGAGCTGGAGCTGGGGTGACCTCAGGCCCTGCCATCCTCCCCGGGGCGGGCAGTCAGGGCTGTGGTGGGTGGCAGTGTCCCCTCCGTGCATCACGTCACAGGGCACGAATCCCCCAGCCCTAGGGAAGGACAGAGCTCCAGCCCCTCCAATTCAGCCTGGAGTAATTAAACTGGTCACTTCTCTCCAGGCTGCCTCTGGCCTCTCCCTTTGTGCTCCCATCTCTGCACAAACCATTCTTTGTCACCGGCTCTTTTTTTTTCTCCTAAGACATGAAAACTGAGACCTGTCGACTTTCTCTCTGCCTTTGCAGCAGATGAAGATGTCAGGGAGCCTGACTAGTTGTTGAAGAGATCTGCCATTACCTTTTTCCTCCTCCAATTCTTGAAATCATTTTATAGGAATCCAATTTTCTCTTTCATATTCACTCCTGCAAACAGATTTAAAAAACTCTTTGTTAGTCAAAACCGTCTCTGAAATGTACTGCTGTATTTCTTTTTGCTATTCTAATTAGCCTTTTAACTCAGCACTGCTTGTATTTATAGCTGGCTAATCCTCCCTTTCCAGCCCTCCTCCTCCTCCATAGCGGAACATTTCCACTGTTTAGAAGCCATTTGCTCTTTCCTGTTTTCTGTTTCCCAGTTCCTTTGCTGTCGCTGTTTCAATGCTTCAGCTCTTGACTGAGCTCCCTGATCAGACGCAGGGTCCCCTTTGCTGCGGCACCTTTCCTGGAGTGAGATTCGGCTCCAGGCTGGCACAAGGCTTTGAGCAGCTGCCTTGCTTCTCTCCTTCAAGATTATTTCAAGACTATCTATTTTAGCTCCTCAGCTCCCACTATCCATTCCAGCAAAATGGGTAGCCCAGGGTGGGTGCAGATGCATATCTGATTCCCTTGCCCTTTTCTAGCAGTGCCAGTGTGGCCAGGAGCCTCCGGCATGTTTTTGGTGGCTGCAGTTGTGTCCTGCTGTTGTCTGTGCTGCACAAAGCAACCCCCCAGAGTGACATCGTGTTCTGACCCCCTGCTTCTGCATCCATGCAAAGGAGGGAACAGAACCAGATTTTTGTCCCCATCCATCATCATAATTAATCACCACAGTTTAAAATACATTTTTACTTTTTGATGCTTTTATGTACTTAGGAGCCAGGAGGTTTGCTGGAGTGTTTCAGTAAAGCCCTTCAGCTTAGTGCTGGGGAGCGTCGCCGTTTGCCCAGGGTGGGGGGGTAAATACGCATTTATCCCCCAAAGCCAGTGGGAGACCACCCCCTAAGAACCCTTTTTGCTGTGCACCTCTAACCCTTGACTTAGGAGCAATTCCCCTGCTAATGCTTTAGCTTTGCATTTGTAAAGCTTAAGATAACTCGGAGCTCTTCTGGAGCAATGCCAAATTCTGGCATAAAATATCAAAATGTCTTGTATGGTGCAGAGCTTTATCTCTGGGCTAGAGCTGTGGGGCTTTCCCTTTATGTGGCCCTCCTGCCAGAGCTCCTCAGAGCAGGCTTTCAAAGAGCAAATACGCAGGAGATCTGCTGGCTTAGCGCAATTCCTAAATGCAGATAAGGCTTAGAGCCTCACGCCAGGTAGGAAGATTCCAGTGCCAGTTAAATGGGCTCGATTGTGCAAATCTCTGGCTGTGGCAGAGAGAGACGGGGAGTACAGACAGATGGTCTGGCACAGGCAGCGCTGGGAGCTGCTGAGGCAGGCTGGGTAAAAGGTGTCCTGGTGGCCTTGTGGCAGAGTCCGGGATGACCTGGAGATCCCAGCTCCGTGTCCCTCTGCAGCTGGTCCTACCATCACTGTTTTCACACTCCCCCAACGTGTTGTCTTCCCCTGGGGTGGGCTCAAACTGTCTCTACGCACAGTAACCACACAAGCATAAAGCACTAATGCTGCGGAGCTGAGGAGCGTGCCCTGTGCCAATAACAGCCTCTGGCACAGGGAGTGGGGCTCAGGGCAGCCCCTGGTGCGACAGGGGGATCAGGGCATGCAGGACAGGCTCTTCTGCACCCCAGGTCCACGCACAGCATTGTCTGTTGGATGTTGGGAGAAGGTGCTCTTTCCTCCACATTGGAGAGCTGGAGCCACAGGCCCGTCCCAGTGTGGCAGCTCCCACATGGAGGAAGGAGAAGGTCAGGGAAGAGGAGGTGGCACTGAGAGCAGGGTGAGGAGGTTGTTTATGTCAGGGACTCTGATGAGAAGTAGGGAAAACCAAGACTTTCTTCCTAATAGCACATCTTTAAATGTGCAAATCTGTTACTACTGAGTTATTGGCTCCACATAAAATATTAGTTCCTGTCAAGATACATATTTTCTGTTGCATAAGCTGCATAGTTTGATGCCTTGTTTTTTTTATTCAATCTCTCTGCTCCTGAAAAGTCATCTCCATTTTATCATTTGCCCAATTTTCATGTGTGCATAGTATTTCTGAGATAGTCATGGCATCAGTCCTCTGCTTTGGGAATCTCAAAGCCCTGGCAGGGAAGAGGGGCTCGCAGTGCCCCCAGTCACAGATCTACCCTCAGCATCAGGATTTGCATGGCATGGTCTGGTGCTGATGGATGCAGCACGGAGAACAGATGTGGGTAGGCGGCAGCTTCACAGGGACCTGGGGATTTGTTCCAGGAGTGGTGCTGAGAGGCTCAAACAGAGCCTGGCTCACTCCAGCTTACTGGACACCAGGTCATGGTGACCTGCCATTTGCTTCTCAGCAGCCTTGGGCTGAGGACAAAGCACCATTTTCAGAATGAAAAATTGCTTTATTCCATGTAGCACTGGGTCATAGTATAGGAAAAATATTGAAAAAGGTAAAGCAAGAAAGCCCACTAGGAGCATATTTAGCCACCAGGATTAGACGTGGCTGCCTCAGTATTTCAGCTGTCACAGGTGTCTTCAATTCCACCTCCCCAGTGTGGATGTGATGCCCCAGCCCTCCTCATCCAACATCCATCAGATCTCAGTGCCTTGCATCTGCCTTTGGGATATCACACGGACCTGGAGGAGATGGAAGAAACCTTCCCTCATCTTCTCTGGGCTCAGGCTGCTCCCAGCCCTTCCCCAGCCTCCCTGGATTTGCCTCTCAATCCTTCCCCCATGTTGGCATTCCCTCAGCTGGTGTTCCGTGCTCACAGCCTTCTTAAGACTTTGCAGTAAAACTTTACACATCATTTATCACGAGATGTATTAATGGTACAAACAATCTCTTAGCTTCCTTTTATCTCAGCAGGCCCACCATGTGCTCTGCTCATGACTATTAGCAGCACAGATGACAGACTAGGCAGTGAGCGGATGTTTTTTCGTTTGCTTTCCTCGCCCCACTGCATGAGTGGGGGTTCTACCACCAGCCTAATCTGAGAATAAACTGGGAAGTTTACAGCATGCAGGGGGTTAAAGTCCTGTGTGTCATTATGCACAGACCAAGAAGATTTCTGTCCATTTCCCAGTCCAGTTGGTGTTTTTTAGGCATCATAAATCTGTCTCCCTGCTGCTGGAGCCAGCAAGAAGTCACGGCTCACTGTGTCAGTCTCCAGTCAGTCTCTTGTCCTGATTTAAGCAAAACCATGCAACTGGTGCTACTGTATGGGAATGCAAACGCAAAGGCCTCATCTGTGATGCTGCTGGTGGTTCTGCAATCATTAATCTAATGAAACTGATAATAACTCTTGGGGATGTGGTTCTGGGTGAAATCTCAACTCAACCAGGGACACACTGTGCAACCCATCCGTTCAGGCAGTGATTTGTCATCTGCAGGATGGAGGCACTTGGAATGAGATGACTCCTGGAAAAACTCAATGATGCTTCTTGGTGGGGAGCAGACTGGGAAAGGTTTGGTGGAGGAGATGCGCACACAGTACTGCACCTACAGCCCCGGGTGGCCCCAGAGCAGGGAGGGGAAGCTGTGGCCAAGGAAACCTACAGAGCCTGAAGTCTCCCTGTCAGACCAGGCATCTTGGAGCCAGGTAGGCATTGAGTCCAGGTCCCACATGTATCAACACCTTTCCAGCAGTATGAGATGTTCTCCGGTGCTTTCACCGTCAGAGGCCAAGGGGAAATGCAAGTGCTCATTCTCACTCTCAGTGAAGAGCTGAGAAAGAGCAGCCAGCAGCTGCTGGAGGTTTTTGCTGCCAGGGAAGGGGTTTTCGGTAATTTGCCCCCCTGGAAAGGTCCACTCCTCTCTGGGGACGATGCACCCTGATGTCCATGGTGGCACCTTCTCAGTCAGAGACGTACCCACACCGTGGGTACCCAGGCATGATGGTGCCCAGCAAGGGCCTGAGCTGCTGACGTGTAACCCCAGGGACACAAAGCCAGGGCCAGGAGACCGTGCTCTGTTAAACATCACACCATCTTGTCTTTATGGCTGGAGGCTTTCGCAGGAACATGCAGTTTTTGTCTGTGCTCCAGCAAGAGGAGGAAGGATGCTTATAATCCGGTACTGGAGAAATTGGCTGAGAATCAGAGCTGTGTGCCAGCCCCCTTTGCTCTCCCAGAATCTGCAAGCAGAGATGTCTGGGAGCATTTCTCTTAACCGTTCTTTTTGCCATGAGAAAAGCTGCTAAGTCAAAACATAAACAGTTTGCAAACTAAAGTTGATTTTGATGAACCTTCAGATTTTAAAGTGTTTTGGGGAGAAAGTTCCGTTGTTGACAGAACACCTTCTCTCAACTGCACTAGTGAACAGGCTGGAAAATGAGTCAGAACATGAAGGCTTAATTCAGACCTAGCATGTAGAAAAACCAAAACTAATAGGGCTGAAATCTGGAAAGGCTGCCTTTCCGTAGACTCCAAATAACTTACTGAGAGAGCATAATGTTTTCCAAGATGTTGCTCTTTCATCCATACAGGAAGAGCATTTTATATCTCAAAATCTCTTTCAAAAGGAGAAGAAAACCATTCCTGGCAGGTTTGTAAGGAGGAATTCCTTTCAGCCTTGCACCCAAGAGGTGTCTGTGTGAGCCAGGCAGGCTTTGAGAGGGACCAGGAGCTGATTTTAGGCTGGCAGCCCTTTGTGCCCAGAGGTCCCACTCCCCAGCATACACTGGCCAGCAGCATTTCCTGGGGAGACCTTCCCAGGCAGCCAGCGTGGATGTGGAGAGACTCTCAATGTGCAGAGATCCAGGCTCCCTCACTCTGTGCCTGCCCTGCCCTCTCTGCCCAGGCTGGCGAGGGGTGAGTGATGGTGCCAGTTCAGGGGAGCTCCCCTGAGACCTGTCTGGCTGCTGTGCCCTGTTTTAGCTGTTGCCTCCTCAGAGGCCTCCTGAGATGATGCTGGTTATCCCACTGGTTTTATGCACTTCCAAGGGGGCAGAGGGAGGAAAGTTTATGGCTGCATTTATGAGGAGTTTGAGATTATCTGCATACGCTAGAAAAATCAGAGAGGCTGTATAAAAAAGGGAAAGTGCCATCCCTCGGCAAGCAGAGTGAATTGGTATTAGCCTGCAGTCAAAGAGGATCTTAAATTATTGTTGTCTTTTTGTATTGCTGTACAGTAGTTTAAAGATAAAAGCCATCTGGGAAGAGTTCAGTTGGGGTGGGGAGCCAGCTGAGCTCAGATACTGCAGAGTGCTGGAATGAACCTGCTGCCTGTGAGGGTTTGTGCTTCACCTCTCTGGTCTCAGGCCAGTGCAGCTGGGACACCCTGGGGAGCAGGGTAAGTCCTACCTGGGCGCTTCAACCTCTTCCCCGTGGTATGTTCCCTGTCCCTGCATCTGCCCTTGCAGATTCTGCTGGCTGCACTTGCCTGTTGCAGACATCTGCTCATGAAGCAGCACTGGCTGTAAATTCACTTGCTGTCCTTGGTGCATATTGTCATTCCTCTTACCCCAAAATGGGATCTGCAAGTCCTCAGCAGGGGCTGCCAGCTTGTCCCCATCTCCCTGTTGCCTGGATCATCTCCATCACTGGCACAGACCAGGCAAGGCTGAGGAGTGGTTGGGCATGTGGCAAGTCCCTAGGCCCAGGGGCACAGCTGAGGTCCCACCCGGCAGAGGAAGGGGGGCTGCAGGACCCCGTTCCAGCTGATCACAGGGGTGCAGGCGAGGGCTTTGCCTGCCCCAGTGCTGACTGCAGTAAAGCTAATGTAGTGAGAAGCCCTCAAATCAGCTGGCCCCTGCCTGGGTTGTTAATTTAAACGTGGGTTTATTAGAAATAATTAATTTAGCCCGCAGCAGAACGGTGCAAGGAAGGCAGCAGGAGCTGGCACGTGGTGTGAAGGGGAGTTGATGGCACAGCTGCTGAACTGCTGGGAGTGCTGGTCTCCTCAGCAGCCCCACTCCCCTGCTCCCCTGCTGCTGCCCGGCCAACCGCAACTCAGTCCCATGGGATGGTCCGGGAGCATTGCTCCAGGTTGGGGTCACTGCCTGAATATGTAAGTGGCATTTTGGGCTTCTCCTGGGAGGAAGACATTTCTGGCAATCACTGTCTGGGCAGCTTTACCCCGTGCAGGGAGCGTGTTTGGCCCCACCACTGCCAGAGTGGTTCCACCCAGCAGTGCCGGGTGTGATGGCACCTGCAGCAAGGGACGAGCAGGGACTGGGTGCTGTTAGAGTAGCCGCCCTCCTGGAGCCACGTGAAGGCAGGGATGGGACTCCCAGGGCTCCTCTATCAGGGGCAAACTCTGTGTGGAAGCAGAAATGGCTGCTCAGCCCTGCAGGACAGTGCCTTGCAGCTGGGGTGATGGGGGCAGGGGGAGCACTTATTGGTGCTGGCAACCCAGAGCACTCTGCTTTCCAGATCTTCCAAGAGGGACACCCAATGGGAGCAGCGCCAGGCAAGGTGCTGGGCTGACAGTGGGCACAGTGGGCATGCTCTGTGCTGCCTGTGGGGCTGAGGGCTGGTAATCAGCCCTCCTGGCAAGGGGACCAAGCTTTGAGGCATTACTGTAATCTAGTCTGCAGGAGATAAAAGCTCATTGAGCTTTGTGGAGTCAGACAAGGATAAGCACTGACAAAGCCTGGAATGTTTTTTCAAATGATAATGGCTCTCCTTAATAAAATGCCAAACTCAACACTTGGCAAGGCTGAGAGCAGCAGGGCTGAGAGCGGGTGGCAGCAGAGGCTTCGTGGCCACCTTGAGCATGGCCACTCCAGTCCAGGAGCCAGCCACAGGCCAGCTGGTGGCAGTGGCTTGTAGATGGTGATATGGCAGCCTGGAGGCTTGCCCAGCTCCACCTCAATCAGCAGCAGCCGCTGACTCTGACACCTCATGGGAGCCCACTCCCACCCTCCCACTGCTGGGAGCAGCCCTCGCACATGCAGTGCCCGGGGATGTCTGAGTGCCCCATGCCGTGGGCAGGGCCAGGACTGACCCTGCTGCTGCCACGTGATGGACAGTGCCATGAGGGACATCTGACCTGCACCAGCCTTGCTGGAACTGAGTCACTGCCTGGGGACCAGTGATGCTGGAACACAGCTCAAATCCCTCAGGACAGGTGCAGGGCAAGGGAGACTGAGAAACTCTGTTGCTGATTCCCCAACGGCCTCAAAATCTGTCTTTGTGTGGTGCTGCTTTTTGAATTGCTAGTTCACACAGCAGCTTGAGGGGAGTGATAAGGCTCATGAATATGGAAATTCTTCTCAGATTGGGGAAGGGGGTTTGCTGGGACCGGGGTGCTTTCCTGAAACACTCCTATCCTGCCTTTCTTGGAGCACCATGTGCTCCAAGACTGATGGGCAGCTCAGGTCCACAGCAGCTCCGAGGGCTCACACCAGCCCTGGCTCTGGGAGCCAGCACAGTGCAGAACAAGGGCCCTGGGAAGGGCCTGAGGGAGCTCTGTGAGGGTAACAAGACGTTTTCTGTGCCTGTGCACAAATGCTCGGTTTTCCAGCAGCCACTCTGGGACCAGGTTGCACTGTGTGCTCTGCAGAAATGGGCTTGTTCCATTCAGCATGGGCCATCCCCACTGGCAGCGCAGCCCAGCATCGCGCTGTTTGCCCAGCACAAATGAAATGGTTTTCCAGTTTCTTGACAATGAGCACTCCTCTCCCTGCTAATCCAACTGCCAGTTTGAAGCTAAACTTCCCCTTGTTCCTCGCAGCTGTCCTGCCTGTGGCTCAGGACAGGTGTGCAGGAGCCCCGGTGCCAGTGGGGCTTGGTGTGCCCCCAGCCACAGTCTGTACCAGCAGGACTTAGTGTGCCCCGAGAACCCCCACCACTGCTGGCCTGGCTTGGTGCTGCCCAGGTTCCCTGATGGCCCCCTCGGTGCCAAGAGCCCCCAGTGCCATGGGGCTCAGAGTTCCAGTCCCTCGAGCCCTCCAGCACTGTGGTGCCCCCAGTCCCAAGCTGCAGGGGACGGTCACCTCTGTTGGGCACGGGCCTCAACGTGGGTGCTCCTTGCACTGGGGCTGCCCCCAGCCACTGCTCCAGCCTGCTCTGCACACATGCACTGGTTATTGAATGCTCTAAAAATCTTTAAAGATTAACTTCTGGGAACAAATAGAACATCTTTATGGAGAGCCAAAGCAAGCTGCTTTAGCATTCGGGTGGCTGCTCTGCTGCACAGAGACATCTGTTTGCACCAGGATGCGCAGAGCAAATGATCTGTCAGTGTTCAGGGGACATGTCCTACGAGGCCACTGCTCCCCTTGATGGCAGGTACGGGTAACCTTGCCAGCTGTGCAGCTGCACAAGTCGCATTCATGACACTTGTTACTACACCAGGTTCCTGGCATGTGCTGTGAAACCAGCCAGTGTCTTTGCTGTGTTCGAACTCCTTTGTGATGACAGGCAGGGCACAGCCTTCTGGAGGCTCGGGGGGAGCAGCCAGCAGTAGCTAAACATGTCCCAGCCCTTTGGATTAATTTCTTCGCCACAGCTAGAGAGAGCTTTTCTTGTGGTCACAATTGCAGAGCACACGGGGAGCGGGGACCTCTGGCTCTCCGGTGTACGGGCACCACGGCACGAGACGGCGGAGCCTCCACGGTTGTCTTGCTGTGAGGGGTTAACCTGCTGCAAAGAAATAACTCCCCTGGTGCAAAGCCCAGCCTGTGGCAGGGCAGCAGATCGTGTGACTGAAGGCACCTTTACCCAGAGCAGCGAATCCATCATTAGAAATCACTCAGTGATTTCTGAGTGTCAGGAAAAGCAACTCACATATTGGATCATCCTGCCCCTCTCACAAGCCAGCATTTGTGCATTCCCTCTGGGATATTTGCCAGGAGTCTGTGACCCGTCTCATGCCATGGAGTTTTCCCCTTTCCCTAGGATGGCAATTCTCTGATTAACGTGGTTTGCTTCCAGAAAACTTTCTCCGATATTCAGTCTGTGTTTTCCTTATGTTAATTTCTTGCCATTACAGCACCTGATTAATTACTCTGTTTATGCCACTAGAATATTTGCAGGCTGTTGCCATTGATGCAGGGACACTTTATAGAAGAGAAATGTCTGTAGATCTGTAATTGCTTAATGAAGTGCTGATAGGCAGGGATGAAGAATATTCTCTGTTCCCCTGGGTTCTGTAGGACCAGCAAAGGTCTCTGTGGTCTGGGCTGTGTCCCAGCTGATGATCCCCTGGGCTGGCTTCAGCTTTCTGCTCGCCCTCATGTCCCCTTCTGCAAACTCCTCATCCCAGGGAATGCTGCTTCAAAAACGCGATCCAAAAATGGGACAGGGTTTCCGTATTGTCTTCACTGACTTGCAGATCAGGGTAAAAACCCCCAGGGAAGGTGCCCAGCAGTGGCATCTGGACCTAGGGGGCTGGGTTCCTTGGCCCCACTGCCCAGGTATGTGTGCATTTGGCACTTCCCACCTGTCGCTGAATCCACCAGTTCTCTCTCTGTTTCCCCAGCTCTGTCTGTTGATTTTGCTCCCTGGCACGTGGCAGTTCCTCCTCCGCAGACACGTAATGCTGTGCAACCCCGAGCAAGAGCTGAAATCCAGCCCCACGTGTGTTTCCCAGTCTATCCCTGTTTTCCTGTGGCACTGCTGAAACTGAGCTCCCTGCAGAGCCCAGGGTACCAGCTGGGCAGTGCTGTCACCTGCACCTCGACGTTGGTGTGGTTCCCTGCTGCTGCCCAGGCATCTCCTCCATGGAGCAGCTTGCGGGGGCTCAGCTCCTCTTGGCTGAGACTTCTGTAGCCTCAAAGTAAAAAGAGTCTCTATAAGGTCTTCTGACCCCCCTGCAAGGCTCCCGAGCCTTCTCGAGCTAAAGGAAAGGATCCATTAATGTGTGGCTTCATTTCTGTTTATCAAAGAGAAGAAAGCTTTTGTCAAGCATCAAAGCGGGGATTCAGGACACAAAAAAACTGCTTTGCTGTGGGCTCCTGAGGAACCTGAGGAAGGAAAACACTTGTTTGAAATTCCCAACTAAACTGGTGAATCTGAAACCCCCAACTTGTATTTAGCTGAACAGAAGACGCTCAAGAAATTCCCTGTCTGCTGTAAGCCTCTCTGGATCCTGGAACTCCATCTGGGTCTGCAGTCCTGGGCACCGAGGATGCAGGCTCTGCACCTCGTGAGGATTTGGGGTCCCGGGATGAGCTGAGGCTGGAGCTGGAGCCAGAGCCAGCTGTGCACAGAGCCCTCAGACAGACCAGAAATCCCCAAACAGGCTGAAGCAGCTGCAAGAGAAATGTAAAATAAACGTGAGGCCTGAAGTCCGGATGTGCAGTTTATTTTAAAACCTAATAACTCCAGATAATTGATAGTGGAGTGCAGTATTTTCCACGCGTTGGATTACAAGCGTCTGTCGCTCACCAGAAGCTGTAACCTTGAGCTATGAGACATTATTGGCAGTATTTAACACAAATCTGTTTTCCATCATTGTCAAATCCCACTTCAATATGCACCACAGGAAGAAAGCCGAATACTAAATTGATTTCTTTAATGGGAAGTGTTCTTCAGGAGATACCAACCTGTGTGGAGATGCATTAATAGGATTACAATGGAACCTTTTTATTTTGCTTTATTTTTTATGGAGATTTTTTTTGTGGAGATTTCCTCTCCTGACACACCTGCAAGTTGCCGCTTGGCTGCAGACATGGCAAGACAAGGCAAGGCAAGGCATCATACCACGAGGAGAGTATCCGCCTCTGGAGGTGGAGCTCCTGAACTTGGGACTGTTACTGTGATGGCTCTGCCAAGCCATGGCTACGGGGAACAGCCAGGGAAACAGTGGCATTCACCAAACACCAAAGGAGAGCTCATCAGGCGCTGCTGACTGGGATAACGATCTGTATCTGGCTGGGATCTGGGAGCACCCAGTGCATCCCTCCCTCTCCTGACCCATCAGCCTTTGGGGAGGGCCTGGAGAAGCATCTGGAGAGAAGAAGGAGAGAAGGGAGCATGGGCACAGTGCAGAGCTGGGTGCAGGAGCCAGGGCTCAGCACAGCCTGTGCCCAGCCTGTCCCAGCGCTGGTGCTGTCCCAGGACAGCCAGCATCCAGGGCAGAGGAATCGGCAGCACTGGCCACCACCTCCACAGGCACCAGGCCATGAGGCTGGTGATGAGTGCAGGGATTGTTGGTGCCAGGAAGGGAGGAGGAACGTGTACCTTCTCCAGGAGAGCGAGAGTTCTGTAAGTGGTAATGTAATGACCTTACTTCAGCATAAACTAATCGACATAGAGCTAATTGATTGTGAAAAAGTTGCTGTTTTCCCTTCCCAGACTGGGCAAAAGCCCCTGCAACTTCTCTCAGCTGCTCCTGCTGTCATTGCCTGACCCAAGACTTAGCCAGGAGTCCCGAACCTGGCTGGCTGACAGTCCCCAGTTCATCAGGGGTCCATCTGGCAGGGTGAGGAGCTGGGAGCTACACCCCTGCTGCAGGGCTGGTGGCTGTGCTGCAACCCTGGCACAGGGGTTCACCTGGCAACTGCTGACTCAGGCGGAGCTGCGGTGCATGACAATGTCACATTCAAATGTCTATGTTAGAGTCGTGGGCTACTGCAAAGTGGTTTACAAGTCTAGCTGGCAAAGCTGAACCTTTCCTTGTGATATGTTGAGGATATGTGTCTGTAAATAGTGAGGGGATGTGTAGGAGGCGTGACTGGTAACAGGACTACGCAGGGCAGACCCTCCGCAGAGGAAAGGTTTGCTTCTCGCGGCGGCTGCGCTTCCGCTGCAGGGATGGATGGATGCTGCTGCCCAGCCAAGGGTCTTGGCGTGGAGCAGGTCTGTGGCACTTCCCAGGGGCTGCACTAGAGGATGGCATCCAGGCAGGGAAGACCATCAGCCAGCTGACAAACATGCTGAAAATGTTGCATGTTCCCAAAGGCAGTATGGCATTCTCTGGAGCTGGTCTGGAGGAAGGCTTTGGATTCAGAGATGTGTTGCCCTGGCATACCCTGACAGTCAGTGATGCTGTTGCCGTGACAACTCCCCAGATCTCATCTCCTGCTCTCAGAACCCATCTGGGTCTTCCACTGCTCCGGGGGTACATAGGACTGATGCTGCACCCCCTTCTCCTGGGCACCTGCCTTTGGCTTTGGTCAGCAGGACTCATCCCGCTGGTCTTGATGCTCCAGCCCATCAGGTGCTCCCGCTGCTTTCCTGCAACTGCCCCATTTCTCCTCCTCTGTTGCCCGTGCAGCAGTGGGTCCTGGGTATAAACAAGCTGCCACTGTGATGGATAAGAAAATCACAGCAGCAGTTAGAGCAGATTATAGCTTTTTCCTCCTCTGACAGGAAGGAGACGTCTCTCCATATGAGTCTGAGGTTGCCCAGGGCAGCCACCACCTCTATCCATCACTGCCGGTCCCCAAGCACTCCTCAGCCAGAGATGCATTTGGTCTGAAATGCATCCACGTGGACTGAGGCTGTTGAGGTGATGAGAGCTGACAGACACTGCACTGCCTGGAGCTCTGTCTCAGGCAGGGAAGTTGTCCTGCTGCCTCCAACAAGCACGGCCTGTCCCTTTGAGCTGCAAAAGGCATAGCAAATACAGGGAGTCTGGAAAAGCCTCAGGTGGCAGTGGGAAAGGCCACTTGGCCTCAGCCAGCAGGTGTGCCCAGACTGGCTGTGGCTCCTGGCCCTCTCCCTGCTCCGAGCCCGTGCCGCTGGGATGCAGTGTGAGCATCTGCCCACGAGCAGCGGTGACACGTTCAGAACGAGCATCACTGGCTGGAGCTGGTGGAGCCAGCTCTGCCTTAGAGCGAGGCATTTGTGTCTGGTCAGATAACACGAAACATCTAATGGGATTACCTGTGGTGCCAGCAGTGTTGAGTGCGCAAGCAACTTTGTCCTGTGCTCAGCACAGCCGTGAAAGGCAGAGCCCTTCGAAGGCCAGGGGTCACACGGGAACAGCAGCTTTTCTGCAGAGCTTGGACTGAGTTGGGGTTATCATTCTTGGTAATGTGAACAGGTTTCCCAAGGAGGCTGGTGCCTCCTGGTAGAAGCTCAGTGGAGAGCGGTGCAGATACATCGTGTCAGCACAGTGGCACAGACCCACACTGGAGACCTCCCTCCCCGGAGCGCATCGGGGACATGGGGGTCACTGGGCTCTGGGAAGATGCCCTCCTCACTGGGCAGGAGCACTCTGAGGGGCACAGCCCATGCAGCATTCCCTGCTCAGGGGTCAGGCACTGTGAAGGTGATGGTGCCTTGAGGACAGGGGGAACTAGGAGTGCATCTCCTGTCAAACTGCATTGATCTGGGTCTGTCTTATCTGAATGAGCCATGGCCCCGAGCAAGTGCCACGAAGACATTCCACTTAACAAGCATAATTAGGGCTGTGACACAGTGGCAGGAAAGGAGCTCAGCCATGGTGATTAATGTCCTCACACCTCTGTGTGCTGCAGCAGGGCTGTATGGCTGCCTCTCACACAGAATGGGCTGACCCTGCCTCTGCTCACCTGCAACCCCAGTTTGCTGGAAACTTTCAGGAAACTTTCAAGTACAGAGAAGAAACATTTCCTCTAGGAAAGTCTGTGGAATGCAGTGCTTTCTTTTGAAACCAGACCTGTCAGCATTTTCCCTGGTAGCCGGGAACCAGGGCAGGCACGAGCTTGGGCTGGGGCAGGGGTGGTGCGGCGCTGCCCTGCAGTGGCAGTGCAAGGGCAGTGGTGGCATGCAGTGCACCAGAACAGCTGTCCAGGGCAGGACAGGGCGCAGGCCAGCAGGCTGGTGGCACATCATGCCACTGCCAACTGGAACAAAGCTGTTCTCACTACAGAACCGTTTACTGCTGAGGCCATGGCCATTTTCCTTCCAAGTAACCTGAGGCTTCTGCAGCTCCTTCCCAGTTGTGCTCTCCCAGCGCTGCTGGCCCAGCCTTTCCACAGGCAGCACTGCACTCATGGTCTCAGTGCCGGGGCCCCACTGCTGGATTAGCATGATTATTTTGCATAGTAATTGGTAGCATGGTGGTGAGGAGATCACCTGTGAGGAATGAGAGGTGAAGAGGTGTAGGGAAGTGGGGTGCTTGGTGGGTGAGACAGGGTGTTCAGATGCCGTGAGTGGATGCTTTCTGGCCAGGGCCCCACATGGTGTGGGGCACCTGCTTCCAGTGCTGCCCCGGCTGTGGGTTCTCGCCGCCCCAAGCAGCCGGCGCAGTTCGGGGGTGCCAGCCCGTGCCGATGGCAGGCGCCCAGCACGCCGGTTGGTATCCGTGCAGACAATGGCGGGCGGAAGCTTTCCCTCCCACGGCACCATACGGGAAGGCTTCTGTCACTGTGCCACTGTGGGGAGAGGAATTTAAATGTGTGACAAGGCAGGTTCCTCTGAACTGCATCCAAATACCCGCCTAAGAATAGGCACTCCCTTCAGAGGGGTGGCTGGCTCCAGGCTCTCGGCTCCATGCACTCCCAGCACCCCATCCCTCCTCTTGCCAACCTGCGGGCTGTGACCAGCTGCCAGGATCGATGTGTACAGGGGTGGGGTGGGATTTCAGTCACACAGAGAGCACAGATCTTCTGCAACCTAAATCTGCATCCCACCTGCACAAAAGCAGAAGTCTTGGATTTATTCCCCTGTTCCTTCTCCTGTTAATAACAGGCCCTCTGCTCTGCCTCTAATATCTGGGCACAGTAGCTTTACCAGGTGATAAACCTGGCTAGTGAAGCCAGACTTTGTGTCAAACACTATAATCTTCCCCAAGCACAGCCCCAGCAGTGCAGAACCTAATGCCAGCTGTGCAGCTCCCGAGATTAGGCAGCATAGCCCCTGTGTCCAGTCGGGGTGTGGCAAATCCAGTCCGTGCAGTAGTTGGGGAGAAGTGCAGTGATGAGGGCTCCTCCTGCTTTCCCCCCCCCCTTTACTTTCCGCTGCAGACGTTTACCTTTGGAGCAATGTGCTGGAAAGTTTCCTTGTTGATTAAAGCCCAGCATTAGTATGCAGATGAAAATGCAAATCGGCCTAGATGGGGCTTCCTGGGCAGCAGTGGAATTCAAGGATTTAATCTAACCTGATCTTGGACATAGTTTAAGCTCCTCAAAACAGGAGCACATAACCTGCTGCAAAGGTTTCATTTCAATAAACCTCCCTGTCAGCAAGCTCCAGGAGCCTGTTTGCCTTCGTAGTGATGCTCGGGTGAAGTGCCTGACATCGTTCCCCACACCCAAGAGCATCCGTGTTGCTGCAGCAGCCCCCAGCCACTGCCAGGACAGAGGCTGGCACCCTTCCTTGCCCCTGGGCTGTGCCGCTTCACCTCAGCACCTGGCTGAACCTTCTCCAGAATATAATGGTCCAAGCCTTCTGCCAGCTCCCCCAGGCCACCAGTGGTGGCTGGATCCTCTCCCAGGACTGTGGTGATGGACAAATGTGCTCTTCAGCCTCTTCAGTGGGACCTCTCTTCTGTCTACCTTCTGTTGCTTGTGGGACACCCCTATTTCATGGTCTCCATATCCGTTTGCAGGATGTGCAGACCAGGACAGGTACGCTGAGTCCTGGACTCCTGAACCTCATCCCACTGAGTTCTGGTGTTTCTTCATAAGAACTGTCATCTCTGTGCCAGGTTCTGGGTTTTCTTCTGCCAAATCCTGCCTGCTTCCCTTTAATACAGAGGCCAAAGCTGCAGAAGTGCCAACCAAAGCCCGAGTTTTGATCAGAACTTACAGAGGCTTGGATTGCCAGCTATGAGTCTCCAAATCCTAAGAGAATTCATGGGCTGCAAAGTCCATGAACTGCCTGGCCTGAGGGTACCTGGGGTGGAACAGCGGCAAGGGCATGTCTGGTGGCTGCAGTTCCCATAAGCAGTTCACAGCCATGGTGGGGCAGGGAGCGGGTCCCCTCCTCACTGCCTGCGGCTCAAAAGGCTCCTTGGCCAGGCTGCAGGGTGTCAGTGCTCCTGCTTTGTTCCCAAGGAAGCTGTGGGGAAGCACAAGGGGACACCATCAGCAGGACTCAGTGCAGGCATCTCAGTGCAGCAGGCTCCAGGCCCCAGCACAGCAAGGCTATTCCCAGGCAGCAGGAGAAGGGTGGGCAGAGAGGGAATAGCTCTGCCATTGAGGAGCAGAAGACCAGCTGACTTGATCAGTGAACACTTAATTAGCCTCTGTGTTAAAGGCCCCGACCCCAGCAACTGTACACAGGAGCTGTGGGGACAGGAAAACTTCTTCAGCAAGAACAAGCAGTGAGACTGTGGGTTTCCAGACCTTCCCTCCAGAGCTGGAAAGCTTTCACACCCGGAGCACAAGCCAAGAACTGCTGGCAGTGCCAGGCAGCTGAACACAGCCCTCGCTGCTCCATCCTTGTGCATAAATTACCTCCAGGCTCTGAGCTAAACAAAGGGCCCTGAAATAATTCTGCATTTTAATAAAGTCAGTGTTCATGCCACTGTCGTCCTTACAGGAAGGGAATTTGCATTTCCTTCTTCCAGCTCACCCCGCACAGCCGCTGGCACTGAGACCCACGTGGTCTCCTGCATTCCCACCAAGGGCAACATTAGATTTTGTTGCTTAATCACTGTGACACCAGAAACATAGGGTAGAGCTGTCCAAAGCCCCAGACTTAGAGAGCACACCAATATCTCTAAAGCCATCCAATGTGCAAGGGTGTCTGAAAAACAGCGCTCTTCAAAACACTTGTGTCAGTGGCTGAGCATCTCCCCGGGTCCCCCTCGGGTCCCTCCAGCAGCACCCTGTGGTCAGGCTCACACCCCACAGCCCTGGCAGCCAAGGGAGGAAGAGCTGGTGCTTGCACTGCTGATATGTATTCCTGTAAAATCTGGAAAGAAACAAACTGCAGCTTTTCTCTCCCAAGGGAAAGGCATCCCCTGGGCTTAGAGTCTGCTACCAGCTGTGCCTCCAGCAGGCAGCACATGGCAAGCAGGTGAGTGGCATCAGGATTCTGGACGGGTGCTGGATGGGTGCTCCCGCTAACCAGGACCCACTGCAGCCCCTGGGCAGGCAGAGCAGAGCCATGTCCTCCTTCTTGACGAGCTCTTCACTCCTCTCCTTTCCACTCTCAGCCTTTCCCATGGGAGCTGAGACAAGCCAAAGCACCAGCATGTCAGGGCTGTGGGACTGCTGCAGGGAGAGAGGCACCTGCCTGTTCCAGGGCTGACCCTTTGTTTTGTGAGGATCCCCAGCCCACAGAGCTCTGTCCTGCCAGTGACAGGTTGCTATGGGCTGAGCACAGCTTGGGGTGCGGCAGTCCCTGATCATCCCTGCAGGGCTGGCAGTGCCACTGTGGTCCTTCTTCCACTTGCCACCTCCATCCTGTTCACCTCTGCTGGTGCCTGCGCCAGGGCCCTGCTGTGGGGGAAAGCTGCGATCGCAGCTTTCAGCGTGTTCAATTACTGTCAGTTAATGATGATTAATTGACAATTAAGGGGCTCTAAAGGGTAGTGTGTCTGTTAAATAAATATTGATCTTTCATTTGTGGCCACAGATATATTGCCCCAGTTACGGGAAGCGCAGCAGCGGCAAAGTCGGGCTCTCCCAGGAGAGCGGCTCTGCATCACCTGAGCTCACAGGGCTGTTGGGAGGCTGGGGGCTGCCTGGGGCAGGGGGCTTGCTTGGCTTGTCCTGACCAGGATTCTGGGCTGTCAGGGTTGGATGAACATCATGGTATCTGGGTGGTTTCCTTGTCAACTGGAACTGCTCGGTCCCATTCCCACTTGCAGAAGGGCTGTGAGAGTGGAGGTGCCGGAGCTTACGCTTCCCTCTTGCACAGTCCTTAATTGGCCTTGTAAAGTGAACAAACGGTCCAGAGCCCGTTACGGCTCCATTAGCAGCATAACAAACTCTTCATGGAATACACAGTGTGTTTTCCAACCCTGTTTCACCTGTACTCTGGAGTCTCTCTGGCCACCGTGGTCTCACCATGACCCACACACACATACCACACCGTGGGCTACCTGACTTCTACCTGTCTGTCTGAGAGCACTCTCCAAGAGCTATTTTTCTAAAAATCTCTTATCAGTTAGTTGTTAGCCATACAGCTCGCCCCCTTTTCCAAGGCGTTGACCCCAAATGAATGAAGACCATTTCAACAGGTGCCAGAGCCAGCCCCTTCTGAATGCTGGAGCTCAGCAGGGATTTCCGTAGCAGCATAGCACTCTTCTTTTCCATCTGGGATTGTTTTCCACATGCAGATGAGATGGGAACACCATCCCACCCCACCTCCAGTCACGTCCTAGGCAGTCCCTGAGTGATCTTTGCTCCTTCTCCCTAGCATATTCCCAGTCTTCACCCTCTCATCTCCCATCCTCTGCACAGTGCATTCCTTGGAAGCAGGCTCACCAGAATACCGTCTCTGGCTCTCTCTTTTATTTGAGGCATGTACTTAGAATGGTGCTTCTGTTCCAAATGAATGAGTTGATTCATTCAGAAGTGCAGTTTCTGTTTTTGAATCAGTGGAGCTGTTTATGCTCATAGGGTCTATAAAACCGTTGTTTTAGTCCTGACACTGATGCTTATGAATAAAATTTAGATCTCATTCAGAAGAGCATTAGCTGTAGCTATTTGGCTTCTTGTTAAAGCTTTAATTTTTATTGAGACCACATTGCCAAGCAGTTCCTTCTGCATCTTGCAGCAACCAAGTACCTCAAAGTGGAGACTTGGGTAGGACCAGATTGCAGCACGTGTCCCCTGGACCCTCAGCTCCAACCGCTCTGTTGGCAACTGCTGGATGACAGTGGGAACCTCCCAGTTCCCTCAGTTGAGCAGGACAGTGGGAGCCAGGGCACTGTGCTCAGTGGAAGGCCTGCCAGACCTGTCAGGAGCTGGCACAGCACTGCTTGCTCATGCTGGGCTGGATGTTGGGTGTTCTGGTGCCAATTAGCTCTCCCATGTATTTATTGCACCTTTTCGCTCGAAGCAAGCTGTTAAATGTCAGAAATACTTTAGCATTTTAGCAGAAAGATAATTTTTTAATAGATTCCACCTACAAAAAGGAGCTGACTGGCAGAATATTAAACTCAGGGAGATTTATTTTTACTCCATGCTTCCAAACAGCTTGAGATAACCATTTCTGCATGGCTCCTGGCTGATTAATGCTGCTGTCTCTTGCTTGTCCTCCTCACTTGGTGCTGTGGCAGCTGTGGCCTCTCACATCCCATTAACCTTGTCTGCAGAAGGGACACCTGGCCAAGGCGAAGAATTAGTCCTTGTAATTAGGAATGTAAACATCCCACACTGCCTACTAACATCCACCCATCATTCCCCACCTGCTCACGGTTCTTGTTAGGGCAGGATACCCCCGATGGGCTTTTCCCATCATCTGCTTCTTACACACCAGCTTCCAGTCGTTTCTAGATGAGAGTCATATAGAGCCCAAATCAAACCCAAAGTAGCTTTGGTTCTTCAGGGATTAAGGGGAGTGTGTTTTGTCGCTGCTGGTTGTGCACTTGGAAAGGGGCACCGGCCAGTAGGGTTTGCTGGAACTGTGTGGTGAGTCTGTCCTCTCCCTTAGCAGGGCTGATGGATGCCCGGGACTCATGCTGGCACCAGCTGAGCAATTGTGTTCTTAGCGATGGTGATGTTTGTACCTGGGTGCTGTAGCTGGTGGCACAGCATCAGGTGGGCCCCAAGTGTTTCCACAGGAGCGCTGCCTGAGGTCATGCAGGGATATCACCTGTGACCTCTGCCTGTGACCCCAGGTTTGATTTTGGGGCAAAGCTGTACCAATCTGTTCTCAGTGTCAATAGTAACTCCTTGGTGCTGGGTGGAGCAATTGAGTTGTTACTCATAATACAGCAGGTTCTGAAAAATCAGGTAACTTTATTTGTTTTTTGGTGATATAATGAACTGTTTTGAGTGATGTTAGATTTAATGGCTAAATCAATGTGTGTATTTAGTGTTAGGCTTTATTTTAGCACTAAGTGACATGAGATAAGCAGACTTAGAGGGTGTTAATTGGTTTGTGTTTAGCATTTACACTAATCAGAGTGTGCAGTGCTGCCCAGGGCTCTTCAGCACTAGCAATTCTGTTTATCCAAACCATGAATTGTTTACTCTATTGACTGGAGTGGCATTGGGCTGTTTTTTCGCTCACTTGGATGTTACACTGCATGTGTGAATTAATGGAGAGCCCTGGCTGACCCTGAGTGGTGCCACACACGGTGTGTGTGGGAAAAGGTGGCTCAGCAAACCCTGACGAAGCAGAACATGACCAGGTCCCTGCACAGGCAGTGTCGCTCCAGCATTATAAATAACAGAGTTTATTTTCCCTCCATGGCTGACGTGCGTCTCCACCTTCATTCCGAGCAGTGCAGGAGCAAAGAGGAGCCCACGCTCCCTGTCCCAACCCTCTGCCTTTGACAATCAAGCTGGAGCTCCCATCACCCCATTCCTGAACGGATCCACTGCTGGTGCCAGGGTGCAGTGAACCACACACGTGAGACGGGGTTTATGGGCTGAGATGCTGTGGCTGTGCTGCCCAGGGAAGGATCCTCCCAGGTCTGCTGGGCAGTGTGGATGTAGCCTGTGGATGTGCAAGAACACACCTCCACAGTTGTGGCTGGGCTGCCTGGCCCGGGCTCGCATCTGTCTCATACTGGTGGAGCAGATGTCTGGGCAGGAGCCCATCGGAGCATCCCGGGCGCCAGGGACAGCACACCCCGGCCAGCCGGCAGCGCACAGCACGGCTGCCTTCAAAATGGCTTGGAAACAGCCTTGCCACTGCTCTGTTCCCATCACCTGGCTGGTTTTATTAGAGTTGGTTTTGGATCATTTAGTTTTTATTCAAACATTCACTTCCCAGCTGAGGTCTTGGAGAGCTCTAGCTCCCTGGACTGGTGATGAGCCCCTGGAAATGGAACTGCTTCCAGGATGTGCTGACAGCCCTTACTGCTGCTGGGAGCTGCCTCCTGAGCCATCCCTGGCCCTCCCCTCTGCAATCCCAGTGCTCGCTCTGCTCCTGAGCCCCTGGCTCTTGCGGGGACAGGTGTGAATCACCTGTGAGAACCAGTCATGTGGTTCCCCAGCAAGAATGTTCTGGGTAAGGGAGGTCAGACACACCACAGGCTGCTCCTGCTTCAGGCTGCTCTGAGCTGTGCTGTGAGGCACAACAAGATGAATTCCCTTTTATTTTGCAAAGTGCTGTTTTATTGATTTCTGCCAACCAACCCCCAGCTGGGTTGCGGTGCCCCTACAGTGCCCGGGGGTACTGGGGAACCTGGAGTCACGTTGTGTGGAGCCGCAGCAGTGTCGTGACAGTTCCTGGGGTGGACACTAGATCACTGTGTGGGGGTGAGCAGAGGGATGTCACTGGGGCTCGGGGAGGAAGCTCTCTGGTACCGTTTGCACTGACTGTGTGATCTGAGTCAGAATGAGAATCATAAATCTTGATTATTCTCTGTCTCAGCTGATTTGAACCAAATGCCTTGGATGGGGATATAGTTCACATCTCACTGAAAACTGCAAAAAACCTGATTAAATGTACAAACTGATATCAATAGCACTCTATCTGTGTTAATGCCCAAACTGTCAGCACTTGGGGAGAGGATCCCATGTGGATGGGCTCTGTCCCAGCCCAGAGCAGCTTCCTGGGGGCTTTCAGAGCAGCTTTCTCCCTGCTGCCATTTATTTTGGTACTTTGTTCCTGCAATGCTAGCTGTTATTATGATGCTGTCAATTACAGATGGCATCTCTGATTCTGATTGCACTTTGCTTACAATTAAGCATCCTATAGAAAAATGGAAATGCTGGGTCATTAACATAGTGTGATAATAAGGTAAACCATTCAATTATGGAGGAAAAAACACTTTGAATAATAAGGATATTGTATACCTAAAAGACATACAGATGCCAATGTATTACCATTTTTGCATACATAATAAATGAACTTAAACCCTGAAATAATTGACAGAAGCAAATAATTAATAGCTGCACCCTCAGCAGCTGCCTGGCTGGCATTGCTCCCTCCAGGGGCAGAGGAGCAGCTCCAGGAAGGGAATGGAGGAGTCTCAGATCTGCGTGGTCCTTGTGGTCACTGTGGGATGTGCCTTGGTTACCACAGAACTTGTCTGATGCTGGAACTGAGGTGGCTCCCACTTGCATGGGGAGGAGGCAGAGAGGAGGCTGGCATGGCATGGTGGTGTGTATTGCTGCCTGGAATGGCAAGTGGAGGGCCAGGCTCTGCTCAGGGTGTCTGCTGGGCTCCAGGGGCTTGATGCAAACTCTGGCCCACTGTAGGTAAAACAGTGGGGTAATGTGCTTTGGACAGCTGAGAGGTTTAATGCAGTTGGGAAGATCTTGCCACACAGTGTCTATGTGGAGGGATTTGGGACTGGCCTTGCTCCAGCATCTGCTGTCCCCTGAGAGCCTGTCACCTCCCCACCTGCCCCCTTCACCTGCTCAGCCTGCAGCACTGGTGGCCTGCATGGACCAGTCTTGTTTACAACTAGAAAGGGAACATGCAGGTGGGAAGGTGCAGAGAGTCATGCTTCTGGACACTAGCTCTGACTAGCCAGGGGCTCCTGTGACAGCCTTGATGGTGGTTTTGTGTCCAGCCTTTCCATGCCAGTGGGGTGGGAGCCCCTCTCCCATCCCCGTCTGCCAGAAGCGCTGGAGCTCTGCACGGGATGTGTTTTCAGCCTGTTTGGCAGTATCGCTCCTCTATAACAATTGTCAGCCTTTTAGCTGTTGATGGCTCACCTATTACTCTGGCACTGTGTTAGAATAACATCCAGATACATCTGAAGAGTGGAATTTATTTACTGTTTTCCCTGAAAAGCTTTTAGCATGATACAGCCACGGTGCTTTCACTTAGGCAGCCGTTATTGTGAGAGTGTTTTTCCTGGTATAAGTAAATTTTCCAGAAGATGAAAAAAGACTCCTCATGATGTGTAGCTCCAAACCACTACATTTTAATATTCTATTTTCATGGCCTTCCCTCCCAGGAAAGGCACATATTTGGGAAACTGGAGTAGGTTTGAAATGCCCAGATGAGCCTGATCCGTGTTTAACATCAGATGCATGGTGTGCACACAGCTCTCCTGCTCACCTGTAGCTTTCCCAAATCCAGCTGACTGTTCCAGGAAGCACAGCCTGCAATACTGTGGGCTGTGTTGTTGACAGTCTTTGAAACTTCCACGGGCATCAGTTAGCAACTGGCAAGGCCAAGCTGGACGGGAGCTCTCCTGCACGGGTGTCCGTGCGGGTTCCTGCCACTGTGCTTGGGGTAGGAGGACACAGCTGGCGATGAGGGGCTCATCGTGCTGTGTATTGGCAGAGCTTCCAGATCAGAAATCCCAAGGGAGTGGGAGGTGAAGGTCTGCAATGACTGCTGCCAACAAGGTGCACTGGACTGCATGTTCAGAGAGGATTTCTGTCCTGCGAGCGGAGATGGCACGTGCGTGGGCATTTCATGTGACACAGGCCCATTGTAGCTGCAGGGGCCTGGGGACTGGCACAGGGAAGGCAAAAAATAGTGGAAAGTGAGTGAGCTGTCACTGAAGGGACTTGAACCCCTGTGTTGAAGGGAAAGCTGGACTGGGAGCAGACTACCTTGACTTGAACATCCTCAGTGAGAGGAGGCAGGACACCACTGCCTGCCTGTAAGTGCTCGTTCCAGCGCTGTGCAAGAAGCTCAGACTAGGGCTGCTTTGCTATAACTGTGACAAATATAGTAATTAAATCTGGTAGATGACGCTAAGAGATTCCCTGTGAATAGGATTGCAGTGCTTCTGTAGAGAACGGTAGTGAGGCTTAGTCAAAACAATTTTGACAGCACAGGGGTTAGAAATAGGCGTTTTCTGCCTTTTTTACAACCTGTTTCATGGCTGCATACTGACCGCCAATAAATCTTGCACTAAAATTGGAGAGATTGGGCCAAATTTATCCCTGGTCAAACAGTGTCACACTGAACATGCATCTCCATCCACAGAGCCAAGCAAAGCTGAGTGGTGCTGAGGGCTGTTTGTGACACCCAGGGCCGTGTGTGCTGGCACAGATATGCTGAGTGCTCCCAGCCATGCCAGGAGCTCCTCAAGTGCAGAAGCAAACACACCCCTGTGCATCCCACAGCTGCTGACGAGGAGGGCAGTGGAACCCCACAGCACTAACCTGAACCTGTCCAATTTGTATGAGAGCCATGCAGTCAGATAGGCAAAGGATTTTGGCACAAGGCAACAGCCATGTCCCAGAGGAGATCCACTTGGGGAAAGAACAGAAGAAAGCAAGATTTAGCATTTAGATCATAATTTCAGATTGTATTGTGTGAGCATCAACAGTCTATACTCATGAGAGCCTTGGGGAACACAATGCTGCAACAGCTCTCCCAGCCAGCCTGATCAGTGAGGGTTGGTTTTAATTGCAGCTGAATGGATCTAACCTTGTGATGTCTGTTCACAAAGCATTGCTGGATTAATACAGGTTCCATAGTTGCTTCTGCTAAAAGACTTTAATGGATCAGCTTAGTTCTCTGTCCATGATTATAGCATCCCTACCCGCCTATCATGCCTGAGCCAGATGGTCCCAGTGAAATCAGAGCATGTTTATATTTCTGTCTGCTACTCAGCCACCTGCCCACTGATTTTGTTGCATAGTGGTAGGAGGAGAGGAGCCTTCCCGGGTGCAGTTTGCCCACCGCTTTCCCTAGCCCCAGTGTCTGCCCCACCTCCTTAAAGACCCTGGAGGAGCCATGGAAGGACCTTCCCTCCAGGGTGCCCAGGAGGCTCACCCAGCTGGCCGGGAGGGCAGACACCCTCCTGGGCAGCAGCACGGCATCAGCTCCTGGCTGATGGAGTCAGCTGCTTCCCAGGGCACTGGGGGATGTTTCCAGTTCTATCGGTGATGAGAGCCATTAAGAAGGTACAAGTACTAAAGAGATCCTGAGCGATGCCTATAAAACCTTTGAATCCCTGACAGAATCAATAGCAGGTTCTCAGGAGTAACTTCTTATCCGGGCCAACTTAAGCACATGCCAATGAGCCGTTAAAGATTTTGCATTTTGTGGAGACACAGAGGCCCTTTCATTGTGATTTTTGGACTGTAGACTAGGTGAGATGATGAAAAATCACATTAGAAATAGGCTGTGCTCCAAAGGCATTTTCCTCAGTGTCTGGGAGAGTGGCTTGAATGATGCTCGTGGGTGGAATCATCCCTCCAGGCATGTGCCCTGCACCCCTGGGCTGGGGAACCGAATCCTTTGGGGATTGCCACAGTGAGCAGCACTGACTCCTGGCCGTGTCTGCCAGGACAGCAGAGGAGGAGGAGGAGCAGGAGGAGGAGAGGGAAGAAGGAAGCAGGGGAGCTGTGCCCCATGAAATGGAGGACCTGGGGCTGGCACGTGGGACACAGCCAAGCTGCTGCAGTGCCCTGAACCATCCCACCACCCCAGGAGGAGGAGCCGTGGGTGGCCTGGGCAGGTAGATGCCCACTGGGGTGCTTGCAGCCTCCGGCCAGGCACTGCCCCCTGCGCACACTTGCCACCTCTTGAGCACCTTTGCTATCCACACCATTTCCAATTTGGCATCTCAGTTGCCATGGCAACTCAGCGCTACCATTCTCTGATCCGATCGGCTCACAGTTAGTCAACACCCGTTAGCACCTGCGTTGGTATGGCAACCCAGGGCCGTGCTCCATCCCGGCCGATGTTGTGGATGGAGAGATGGCTCCAGGCGGCCCCTGGCAGCAATGGGGGCATGACTGGTCCTGCTGAGGGGCACTGAGACACTCCCAAGCCCTGACTGCTTCTTATTGCCTGGCTGCAGTGGGATCTGTGGCTGCCCCCACTCTGGCTGTAGCGTCCTGGGTTCCCATATCCTGCATGGCCTGGGAGACACTGGGGAGAAGCTCAGCAGGGATGTGGCTGGCATGGGGCAAGGAAGTGTCCTTGCAATCTCAAACTACCCCTCGTGAGCATGTTCTGCATGGACACCAAATGGCCTGGGGAACTCTGGGAAGGGGGGAAGCTCCTTGTCTTGGAGACAAGAGGAAACCAACGGTATAGGCAACCATCGCTTGAGGATTCTAAGTCCTGAAAAAGCAGAGCTCAAGTCACAGAGAAGGATGGTTCACTCCTTCTCCCAGCCACCAGATTCCTAACCATTAAACTCTTCCAGTGAGTCTCCTGTGGACAATTTGTGTTCCTTTGGCCCCAGTCTGAACTGGCACCCGCTTTTCTGAAAGTGCTTTACAATTTGCGTTTAATGGTTTTTAACAGACATGTGCGAGCCGTTTGAATTAGAGCAGTGTGAATCTATTAGGCAGCGACAGATGCAAGTTTTGTGTCTCTTATTAGAAGGGATTGGCTTCTGAGGTTTAGTGATGTGCAAAGGATTGGACTTTGGAGAGATTAAAATTATTTTCAGCGTTAAGCACAATATTTCTGAGCTAATGCACTCACTCTTGAATATAGATTCACAGACCGAAAAGATTATAAAACATTAAACCTATGTAAATTCAGCTGTAAATTTATGTTTGAACAAATTCAACAAGAGATTTGACTCGGGGGCTTACAGCAAATGGGTTCTGCTTTTAATGCATTCTGCAGGCTCAGTTGCAATGCCGCTCTCCCCTTGAAAGTCCCACGCCTGTTGAATTATTGGCAGGTCACAGCTGACAGCTCAAGCAATTATACCAGAATGTGTTAATAATAAAAAGGAAAAGGACTTCATGTTTGTCTTTTCAGAAGACAAAAGCAGATGTTTATTCCACTATGAGGAAGCTCTGTGGGCAGGTGACACTTGCAGTATCTGACCATCACCTCTTTCCATGGCAGTCGTGCAAATCCATGTCCTCCTCTGCGGTTCCCCAAGCCCCCTAGCTATGAACTTTTTCTCTTGTTGAAAACATGAAAATACAGTTAACAAAGACTCCTTTTGAGTGGGATTGCAGGAAACCTGCAACGTCGTGAACAAGCTGCCTACACAGAGATAAATGACAGCTGTGACTGAAGGAATAAACAAGATAATCTGGATTTAAATAAACCACAAGGGGATTTTGGCAACATGCAAATTCACAAATTTATAAAATGTATCCTTTGAAAATAGAGAGCTCGTCTGAAGCCAGCAGTTAAGAACAATTACTACAGCACATTTTCCCAATGAGAGCTTAGAGCTGGCCTCTGTCTCAAGCTAAGGCACGTGGGAGCCAGGGGTCCTGCCAGCTGCCTGCAGTGACTGGGGCCCTTCCATGCACAGAGCAGAAACATGAAGGAGTGGTGGCAGCAAGTCCCCATGCAGCCCAGGGGCCTGGGGGTGCACAGAGGAGCCTGGCCCTCCTCAGCCTCTGGCACAGCACTGGGGAATGAACAGGGAAGCAGAGAAACGTCAAAAGCCCAAGCAAGCACCCAGTAATACATATTGGATCAATCTGCTTGGAGGACCAGGTAATTCCTGGACCCAAGTCCCACATGAGAGTTTCATTTTGGCATTGCACAGCTCAGCAATGCTGCACCAACAACACAAGGGGATGACGCGTGTCCCACGAGGGAGCAGAGGGCTTCACAGAATCATAGGATCAGCCGGGTTGGAAAAGACCTCTGAGATCATCAGGTCCAACCCTTGATCCAATACCACCGCGGTTACTAGACCGGGGCACTAAGTGCCACATCCATTCTCATCTTAAAAACCATGGCTTGTCCATGCCAGTGGCAGTGGAGCTCCTGCCAGGGGCTCGTTGTAATTGCTCCCCTTTTTCAGGTGGGCAGCAATAGAGACGGAGGAGCGGCAGGCGGGGAGACACCAGTGACAGGACCATGAGTAGACGTGTCCCATTCCAGCCCTTACTTCCTGGGCTGCTCTGCGGAGGCATGTCGGGTGTGGTTACAGCATGGCTGTGCCTCTTCACCAACCAGCCTGGCCTCAGAAGGGACAGAAACGCTGCAGGGAAAGCCAGAGTGTGTGCCAAAGGCTACGTGTCCCCTCCAGGAGCAAAGGCACAGCCCCATGCTGCAAACTACTCTGCAGCAGCCGCCGCAGGAGAGCGATGCAGCATCGCTCTGCCCGAGCACACGGATCTGGTTAGCATTCCATCGGCGCACATGCAATTAGGGCAGAGCACATGGCAGCAGCTCTCTGAAGGTTAACTGCTCTGAGGAGCATTCCTGCCGTGCCAGTGGCTGGGCTGCTCCAGCTTTAACACCCTTGTTATTCCCAGCAGCGGGAGCCGGCGGTGCCGTGTGCCGCTCTCTGGCAGCAGCTTTTGAGTGCTACAGGCTGTGTGCAGGGCCCCTGGCTCCGAGGCTGCGGGCTCAAGCCCCGCTCACCAGCACGGTGTAGCTAGGCACCTGCCTCAACAGGGCAGCAGCTGGGAAGGGACTCTGAAACATGGCAGAGTTTGGGGGAAAAGCCTTTCTGCGTGTACATTCCAGAGCCAGAGTTGTTCCAGGCTCTGCAGGGCTGAGGTGTCTCGAGGACTCACTGCAGCTCCCAGCTTTATCCTTAAAACTGTACAGCAAAAGCTGAATCTGCTTTCTCTCCTCTTTTCCTTGATCTCTGCTTCCCCGCTGTCTCTCCTCAGCACCAACCCATCCATCCATTTGTCTTTATTGTGCACAGAGTTGAACATGGTCTTTAAATGTGGCAACACTTTCAGATTATTAGCTCTGCAATTTCTTGGCTCATGTTTATTGTGATGACATCATCTGAAGGGGCCATTGTAATTAATAGTTTGTTCGTGCCCCTTTTATAAACCCCCAGTGTGTTGTTTATACCAACCAAACCAAACACCCTGGGGTGACTGGTGCTGCTGTGGGGAACGGACACCCCGTGCTCATGAACAGACACCCTGTGATCATGGCCCTGGTCCTTTCTGGAGGTCACTCCCCATCCTCCACTGCCAGCCAATAGCCCAGGCTACGAGAATGGGCACGGAGTGATGCTGCCAGTGGCAGCCCCTGGCAGCCAACAACCCTCCTCCTACTCAGCCCCCATCTCTCCTCCCTCCTGTCACCGCTCTGTCCCAAGAATGAGACATAATTTCTACCCCATCTGTCAGAGGCTTGTGGTGAGCAGCAGGGAGCACCTCTGCTCCTGTTGTCCTCCGGGCAAGTGCTGCTGCCCACGTGCTCAGCCTCCTGGCCTCATTTTCTGTTCACTTTCCTCACACCAGTCCCTCACACCACCTCGTACTTGGCCAAGGGCACCCTGTGGGCACCCGAGGGCTCATCTCTGATTGTACCGTGGGCTTGCTGTGATGTGCGTAGCCATAAAAGCTGCTTCCTTCCCACAGGGCTGTTAAATCCAGGTGCTGGATCCCCCCACAGAAGCTGGTGTGTAATTCTGCAAATGCTCACATACCTCTTAATTGTTCAGGCTTTTCTTAAAGGAAAAAATACCTCAAGATGTATCGTTCTGACTAATCCTTGTTCCCTGCATGTCACTGCTACTCAAGTGGCTGATGCGAGGCAGGGATGAAGCACAAGAGTGCTCTGGGCAGAGGAGAGGACTGCAGGCACCTTGCCATCAGGAAGGCAGCTCCAGTGGGGCCTGATGCCAGAGGGATGGGCTTCCTGGAGAGCCTGGCCACCAGCATGCTGTCTCTGAGACAGGGAGCTGGAACCCTGCAGCCCTGTGTCCCCACAGGCCCCATTGCTGGGACTCAGATAGAGACTGTTCAGTTGGAAAGGTTCTGCAGCAGGAGAGGGGCAGCCACAGGAACTACTGGCCTCTTCACCCAAAATGGTGAGGGCACTGGAAGCCCTGTGGCAGCCCTTCGCCTCCCCCAGCAGCACCTCAGCAGAACAAGCCTGGCACGACCACAAATTATGGGGGAGGTTAAAGCCATCCGATGCCTTTAGCAGCCACAAATACGAGGTTACACTGACAGGCACATCTAGCTGGGCTGTGCCTGTCAGCTGCTTCTGCTCCAGGCTTCAGCCATGTGATTTCTGAAATGGGTCTTCCTGACACCCAGCAGTTTGACGTCAGCATCGCTGTGGTTGCTGCTGCCCCAGGTGCTCTCACAGAGCCATTTCCAGCCTATTCACATTGTTTCCTCACCATATGTTTGTACTAAAAAACAGTTGCAATATGAAGGAATAATCCTGCAAGATCTGGGCATGGCCAGCCTGCATGTGCCACAGGAGACCTGCCTGGTGCTGCGAGCACTTCCCGGGAGCAGTGACTCCTGGGCACCGTGGCAGGGCTGGGGCTACCCACAGCTGGGGCCACGGCACAGGTGGGCATGGGCAGTGAGCAGGGGCCCGGCTGGTGACACAGCCACCAGCCCCTCCAGCCCCGGGCAGCACAGGAGGTGTGAACAAGGCAGTGGTGCTCCTGCAAGGGACATCACTAAGTACCCTCTGGCTCACTATGATAATCCTTAACTGGGGGCACTGGGACAAGCATTTACCTCTTCATTTTCTTAGCCATAACTGCTATTTCATTGCAGTTTCATTTCACGATATGGTAATATGCTATCCAGGAAAATCTTGCTACATGCTAATTTATCCAGTAGGCAAATTCCTTTTGGCTAATAAAAGTGCTTGCATGGGAAGCTCGAAACCCAGCAGCAATTAATTATTGACAGAGCATGTGAATTAGAGATAAAAGAAAAGTCATTCTTTCTCACACACAAGATAGTAAATAAATTTAATTATTGTACTAGAAGCAAGGGATCTTATTCTGTATTAAGTTTTATTAGCTGAGACATTTAAAAGCATGTCATCATAACAAAAAGGTCCTGTGTAATCCGAACTGCGCTGCTCTGTACAGCAGCTCTGGAATGAATAGGCTTAATTGAGCAAATGGGAGCAGATGGCTTCTGAACAGGCAGGTATTGTGCAGGTTTAGTGTCAATTAGCTTTGGTCTACGTATGCCTATGGCAAATTGCCTGTATAATGTGTCACCAAGGCTGACTTAACATTTCAGGTGCCCACCATGGCCAGGGGCTGAGAAGAAACAAAGTCAGAAGTGTTTGGGTCTGTGGGACCTATGGGAGTGACAGCGTCCCTCCTCCTGAACATCCTGCCAACACTTGCACAGGGCAGGAGGGACGCTGGGATGCCCACCCCTGCCTGGCCCCTCACTAACCCCCTCCTCTGCTTCTGCACAGGAATGTGATGCCCAAGACGCTGGATGGCCAGATCACCATGGAGAAGACCCCCAGCTACTTCGTGACCAATGAGGCCCCCAGGCGCATTCACTCCATGGCCAAGGACACGAAGCTGATCGTGGTGGTGCGGAACCCGGTCACCAGGGCCATCTCGGACTACACGCAGACACTCTCCAAGAAGCCGGAGATCCCCACCTTCGAGGTGCTGGCCTTCAAGAACCGGACTCTGGGGCTGATTGACGCCTCTTGGAGTGCAATCCGCATCGGGATTTATGCCCTGCACTTGGAGAACTGGCTCCAGTACTTCCCCCTCTCCCAGATCCTTTTTGTCAGTGGTGAGAGGCTCATCACTGACCCAGCAGGGGAAATGGCCAAGGTCCAGGACTTCCTAGGCCTCAAAAGGATTGTGACAGAGAAGCATTTTTATTTTAATAAAACCAAGGGGTTTCCCTGTCTAAAGAAGCCAGAGGACAGCAGTGCTCCCCGGTGCTTGGGCAAGTCCAAGGGTCGAACTCACCCCAAAATAGACCCAGATGTCATCCACAGACTGCGGAAATTTTACAAACCCTTCAATGTCATGTTTTACCAAATGACGGGCCAAGATTTCCAGTGGGAGCAGGAAGAAAGTGATAAGTAGAAACACAAGATCAGGAAAAAACCTTTTTTATTTTTTGAGATGGGAGTCATCATTTGAGACTCAAAACTCACTCGAGGCCAGAGGCTCAGCCCTGTGCGTTCCAGGCTCTTGCGCTGTCCGGGCTGCAGCCAAAGTTGCTCCGTGTGTCCACTTCTGAAACTGCAGTGGCTTGTCACCTCGGGCTGCTCTCGGGCTCTCCCCACCACGACAGTGGGGGTCAAGGGTGGGTGGGAGGAGGAGGAGGAGGCAGAGGGAGCAGGGCTCCTTGGGGTGATGGGGTACTTTGTGTTGACATTTCACTGCTGGTGTCCCCCTTGCCGCCAGGCAGGCAGGACCAGGCTTCCTGCCACAGCGAGCTGGGTGGGAGGGCAGCTCCCAAAACCCAGCACTGGGACAAACCCATATATTTGATTTCTCCTGCCCTGGATTTTAGTTTTTCCCAAACAACGGCATCAGGTCTGGTAAATTCACGCCGTGTGCACTCATATGCACACTGCTCTTAGTGTGTGGAAGGAATGAAGCCAGTTATGCTGCAATGGAACTATGTACAGAACTTCATTTGCACCACGTTTCAATTACTTGTTGCACTAAAACTAGAATTTACTAAGTGCCACAAACACCTGGGCCCAGTTCTCCTCCGACTGGTACATCTCCACTGTTGGAAGAGAGTTGTTCCTGCTTTGCTGGGATGCTCAGTGAGGTCAGAACTGGGATCCTCCCAGACTCTCACCCTCCTAGAAGCTGAAAGAACATTCCCCAGGTTTCCAGGAGCAAGCCAGGCTCCCAGTGCCCGGCCAAGGCACAGCGTGAAGCCACACCTTGTCTGTGCAGCACCTCCTGGCGAGGCCGTGCCGTGCCCTGCTCACAGTTCGGAGCCGGGCGCTCCCGGGGGTGGCTGCAGGGCAGAGGTCTGAGGACAGCCCCAGCACAGGGTCTGACCATTGGGACCCCTGGCACTGCTGTTCATTTGCACCTTGAAAATGCAATCCCTGCTGCTTGCTGTGGACAGCTGGGGTTGCAGAACAGGGAAGCAGCCTTCATCATACTTCAGAATTACAAAACAGTAATTAATTCCCAGGGCAAGCACTGCTCAGCACACAAAACCTGTGCTTTCTAGTGGAAACGGCCAAGTCAACTAAATTTGCAAATCCTGGTAGAAATTGTAGACTAAACCTATATCCCAGCTGGATCCTCCAACGCCATGGGAGCTGCTTGCTGGGCCCAGCAGAGAGCAGGAGCAGTGCTTCGACACAGCTGCAGGGTTCCACCTCCATCGCTGAGGAAAATGAGAGAGAGAACAGGCAGAGAGAGAACAATGGGGAAGAAACACAGAGCTGCTGAAACGGTCCCTCGCACGCTCGGATACTGCCGGCTGCTCCCTTTGCTCTGATGAGGGCTACAGATGCCTCCAGGGTGGGATGTAATGACATGCAAGCCCCGTGCTGTTGGACAGCAGGTCCCTGGCAGCATGGAGAGCGGGATTGCTGCGGGAGAACCAGGACTCAGCTCTGATTAATGGAGAACTCCCTACGGCTCCAGCTAACCAAATGAAATCAGCGTTGCACTGGGTGACAGACTGAACCTACTTGGGGTTCCAGGGCCTGTCGTGTGGTTCATTACACCATGAAGTGGTGCTGGTGCCTTGTATTGGATGATAAAAGCTGAAGCCATTTGGACAATTTACTGCATGGGCCATGCTGGAGGGGCACCACAAGGTCCCTGCTGACGTCACGTCAGTTCCCATCAGCCTGGTCAGATTTAAAATCAGCTCCTGATACAGCACAGTTTTCAGAAACCCACAAACTTCCAAATTATTACAGGAAAATTGGAAGTATGTAATAGGAATAATTTTACAGTGCTTCACATATTATTAAAATGTCAGAACAGGTCCTGAACTAAACCTGTTGTTGCATAATTTGGATTTGGTGCAAGATACTTATTGGAAGATGAGGAGCTCCAGGCCCAATGTTCCTGTCACCAGAGGGATATCCAGGAATCTCTGCCTGTGTCCAGCATGCTGCAGTCCTGGCACAGTGTTGGGCTGGCCCTGGCGGACAGTGGAGGTGGTGGACTGGTGGCCCTGGCTGCCCATCAGAGGGGCTCAGCCCCAGGGGACGATGGTTCTTGGGTGGGCCGGGGAGACGCTGTGCCCACTGCGCCTCTCCCGCCTGCCACTCCACATCCACTCCTATTATTTCTGCCATATATTCAGAGGTTTATTTTTTATACCAGATGTCATCTCCAGCTTGGCAGGAGCTGATGTGTGCCCAGTGGGAGAGGAGACCCCGCTCCCCTGCCCTGAGCGGCTGCCCCATGGACACCAACCACTTCAGCATGGTGGGATAGGACTCCCCTGCCCCCAACCCTTTCCCGAGGTACACACCAGGCACTCTGGGGTGGGCTGGGGGCACAGGGACTGGGGGAGGTTATTCTGTTTTGTTCTTCTGAAATGCACCCCATGGCTGCTGCGCTGTCACCAGGGCTGGAGGGAGAATTATTTTCTATATGGCTGGAGAGTGGTGTGCCAAACGAGAGTCAGGTTAGTAACACCTTTTTTTTTAAACTATTCAAATGTCAGCATTAGAATACACAGGAAATTGAATTTTGTATTTGGTTTCAATTAGCAAAGCATAAATTATATTTAATTTTATATACAGACTGGGTGATTGATTGTTCTGGAAAAGCTGGTACTTTCTGGTTCAGAGACTGAAAATGGAGAGTTGATCTGTTCTGAACCCAACCTGCTGTGCTGTCGCCTCCTCCCAAATGCGTCTCTGTCGGTCGGTGTCTCTGTACCTGAACGACATGACCGTCTGGAACTGAACCCTGGAACCCACAGCACTAAACAATAAATCGTTGTAGCAGCTGCATTTCTCGATTCCGTTTCTCTTGGACCCCCCCAGCAGCACCAACACCCCATGAGTGGGAGCCACGACAGGACAGCGCTGGCCATGATCTGCCACCTGCCAGCCCAGCTGGCTGCCCCTTCCTCCCCCATGGGCCACAGCTCCACCACTGCCAAAAGGGCCATACTGCAGCCAGGACCAGGAGGAGGACCAGGACCACCTTGGTCCTGACCAAGGCCAGCCTGTGTGTCCTGCAGTGAGGTTTGTCCCTGCAGTGGGGGACAGCTTTCCTCACTGACCTCGCAGCTTGGGGTGCACCTCCCAAGGTCACAAAGAACAAATCCCCAAGCAATGCCTGGGAAGTTTCAGTTGCTGATTAAGGATAAGTCAGTGGATAATAAAAGGAGAGAGAGGGCTGGCTGCCAGGCAAAGAAATTAGGAGGAAATTTTTTTAATCTTATTTTGTGTGCACAATTTCCTGCTCATTTGAAAAAGGTTATTTCGCAGCAGAGCCCTATTGTGTCATCTGATAAAAACCACGGAAAAACTTTTATCAACAAGATTAGGAAGTAGTGAACTATAAAATTGCTAATTATTTTCTGGTAAATTTACTTTTAAATAACTTTAGACACCAATTACAGGCACCATTAAGCACCATTAACACTGGGTATATTTACCAAACAGGGATGGAATACTTATTCAAATCAAGATCATTTTGGTGTAGACTTTGCTGTTTGGAAAGCAGCCCCTTCTCACCAGATGTTTAAAAAGCCATCGGAAGATCAATTACACCTCAGGGTCCTAATCTTTGAGTTGTGGTGTGGTATAATTCAGCCCTTGAAGGATACACCTGTGAGCAGGGACTAGTGCCCTGAGGAGGTGCCCCGGCAGCACCCGCGCCTTAACGTGGCACTGAGGCCAGTGTACTCCTCTCCCCCAAGCCCCGAGAGAGTCCCATATTCAGCTGATCCAGCTGTCTCTTGCAACGCCTCAGTCTCTGCTCCGAGCAGGATTCTACCCCCCTTGGCCCACCCTGTTGGAGGGCAGCGAGCGCAGCTCTCGTGGCAGCCGCTGCCCTGTATCTCTGCAATGCTGTAGCTGGGAGCCTCCCACTGCCTCCTGGGATTTGCTCTTCAAAGTGTTCACCAGTTCCCCATGCCCTCGGGAGCGTGTCCAGCCAGTGCAGTGCCGCAGGCTGCCCCAGTGCTGCATCCTGGCTCCCGGGAGCAGGCGCTGGGTGCTCTGCACTGCGATGAACACCAGCACACACCTCCTAATTGGAGGTTGCCAAGCGGCTGTCAGAGAACTGGCTGCAAAGCTGCTACCTGCTCCCACTTTTCCTGCTGTCATCTTTGACATCCTCATTATTTATTAACTGCCCTGTACCCAACAGGCTGCCACCAATGTGGAGATGCTCAGATTATGCAGGTTCGATATTCTGCCTGCCTCCAAGGTCACGTCCTCCAGGATGTCTTGCAAGCCAGATTGAA
Organism: Manacus candei; assembly: GCF_025592945.1. NCBI lineage: Eukaryota > Metazoa > Chordata > Aves > Passeriformes > Pipridae > Manacus > Manacus candei. The sequence goes on along the minus strand of NW_026138050.1, from coordinate 358,859 downwards.
GAGGTACCAGCAAAGATGCAACATGTTCTGTATATGCCAATGCCAGGTTTCAAACAGAGCCCTTTGAATAAGGATGACTTACTACATGGCATCATAGAATCTTTGAATTGTTTAGGTTGGAATAGTCCTCTAAGACCATTGAGTCCAACTACTCCCCCAGCACTGCCAAGGCCACCACGTGTCCCCAGCTGCCACATCTACATGGCTTCCAAGTCCCTCCAGGGATGGTGACTTCATCACTGCACTGAGCAGCCTGTACCAGGCTGGACAACCCTTTCCATGGAGAAATTATTTCCTAATATCCAGTCTAAACTGGGCCTGATTCCCTGGTTGTCTTGTACGTGCTGTATGTTGACACTCAAGACGATCTGCTCCATAAGCTTCCCTGACACCAAGGTCGGACTGACAGGCCTGTAGATCCCTGGAGGCATCCTGAGCTCTTCAGGACTGCCTCCCAAGGAACTCTGTCAACCAGGCTCCTCAGCAGGTCAGTCTGCCCTCTGGCTGTCCAAGGAGGCAGCTCTACTGACCACTCTTACTCCTCCGAGAACCCAAATGCTATCATTTTGGGTTTGCTGTGCCCCAGATGGGCTCTGATCACATGGTGGTATCAGACCCTGCTGCTCACTGCTGTTCCCGTTCCTCTGTGCAGCAGCTCTGCATTCTGCACCTGCGTCAGCAAACACAGGACCCAGAGTGTCAGCGAGGAGCTCTGCCATCACCTCTCATACCCTGGGACCAGGAGGGCAGCAGTGTGGGGATCAGTCAGCTGGGCAGGTTGCAACACCACAGTGACCCGTTCCAGCTCTGTCAGCAGGAATAACCCTGCCCTCGGCCGCTGCCTCCCTGTGCACTGGTGCCTGTGACCTTGGGCCCTGCAGCGCCCTGTGCCAACAGCCTGTGACATCCTACTCAGTCCAGGCAGAAACAAATAAACAAACTGATGCTGTCACCTCCCAGCTTTCCTGGGACACCGTACTTGGGGTTTTTTGGTTTTGCTGACCTCAGAAACTTTCCCTCTATGAGTCATTTGCTGGGAAATAAATCTGATTAGAAAATTCTTGATTCCTTTTAAGATGCTCTTCTGACTCCAGGTACAAGACTGGAAATCAGAAGAAATAGTTTGAGGGTCACATCACTACTACTTTATACCACCAACAGGGATGTTTTGAAATTTTTAGTTGTAACGCAAGGTCTGATACCAAATATCAGCACTTGCCCATATGCACCCTGTGGAAGGAGAGAGGCTGCCAGATTTACCTACATGTTAACAGGAATTTCTGCTCTCACTCCTGCTGCCCCATTGTCCCCACAGGGCCCAGAGGGAGGGTCACTGTGTGCGCAGTCTCCAACAAAATTGGAATTGAGGTAACTGGGATTATTACACCACCACATTTGTGACTAAAGTCATTATGTGCAGAGACATACTGGTAGCTGAAGGACAGAATTAATATAGTAAGTAATCCTCTCCCTTTAGCAATATCTTTCTGCATGAAATAATGGTTTAATGTCTAACTTTTCCTGGCACACGCATTTCCTCATAACAAACACTTATATGAGATGCAGCTATTTATATTTCAAGGCAAAAAGCATGGAGTGTAATGGACTCTACTCTGACTATCTGCCCATGAAGAAATTTCACTATATCATGGGAAACGAGGAAAAACATTTTATTTGGAGGCAATTTCTTTCTGTTTAAGCCGTTCTTATCTTCTTGCCTCCTTCTCTATCAGAAGAAGGGATATTTGCTGTCTCTGAGTCACCTCTCCTGCTTGTGGGACATCTGTGCTACCCAGGACCCCCTGCCCAGCAGGGACCCTCTGGCAGCTCCTGAGCACCCCTCACAGCAGGGGAACAGCCCTCTCCAGGGGGTTTCCTACTGCCTCCAAAGCGGTGGGGGGGGGTGTCAGCTCCAGCAGTGTGAGCCAGCCCAGGGGCAGCGAACTGTTCTCCATGACTGCACTGCCCGGCCCTGGCAGCCCCCGCTGCTCTGACCCTAGTGAGGAGCTCCCGGCTCCGCTGCACTCTTCACCTCCCACAAGGCTAAATCCAGAGAGCTGCACAGTGGGGAAACTTGCCTCCAGGGTGTTGCTGCCTGTACTCACCAAGGCAGATCCCACAAATATCCACACTGTGCACGAGCAATGACGTTTCCCTGGCAGTGACGCTGCTTAGTGAACTGATCCAGATGATGCAGGAAATGTCTGTGTAATGAAGGCAAACGGCACATCTGGCAATTTTCCACCCAACTGACAGAGATAAACAGTTATAAATATACCCTGTTAATAGTGTAAGCATCCTTCAAAGCTTGTTTGGAGAGGCTGCGGGGTCAGTGTGCAGCAAGGGCTGGTGCTGCAGCCAGGCACCTGAGCGGCAGGTCCAGCAGAGCCACAGGTAAAGCAGAGCCACCAGGTACGGCAGAGCCACCAGGCCTGCAGCCCTTGCTAGCAAAATCAAATGTGGCAGTGGCAGAGGGAGACACTTCCCAGGGAGAGAGAAGGGTTTGGGAAGCTCTAAGTGCAGCTGGCAGCACTGCCAGGCAGTGGCATCGCCCTGTCAGGTGCTGGCTGAGCCGCACTCCCCCAGCCACAGTGCCAGCTTGGTCAGCAGGTGCTCCAGTGTTCCCACCCCAGGGACCGACATCTGTCCCCCTCCCCAGGGACCCTGTGCAGCACCCAGCTGTTCTCAGCTGGGATTCAGCCCTAGTTCAATGAGGGGAAGAAAATGGCTGGGTTTTGCCTGGATCTAAGAAAGTTACTGCAGGAGAAGTTGCAGTTAATGAAAGGAGTGAAGAATAAGCAAGTCACGAGGGTGGCCTCACCTCTTGAAGGATTTTGTCTGAGAAGAATAAGCTGAGAGCAAATCTTCTGACAAATTCAGCTTTTTCCAGGGAATCATAACATTCACATGACATGTGAAGCCACAGGACTGGATGCTGTGCCTGCATCGGAAACCTCTCCCTGTCCAGTGCTGTGGTGGAGGATGGAAAAGTGCTCCATTTCCTCAGTGTTCCCAATTCACCTGGGAGAAGTGTCTCATCACAGTTAATTCCTGCTAATTTAATCTCATTTCTCAACACTGTGGCTGGCTGTTCCTCCCCATCCCATGGTTTCAGAGGCTGGAGCGACTGGCCAGTGGCAGGAGCTGCTCACAGCAGATGATCTCCTTGGAGCGGGGCGAATGATTTACCGTGCTTTGCCCAAGCACTGATAGTTGTGGCTGCCCTGTGGGCTGACCTGTTTGTCCAGCAGACATTTACTGCCTAGCAAAGGTTTACTGCTCAGAATTTTTTTTTCTTAAAAACCCACTGCAACCCTTCAGGCAACTGTACCACTTCTTAGTCCCAAGCACTGGCACCAGCACGGCCCTGCCTGGCATGAGACCAGGCTGCGCAGACACTTCATTAGTGACTGTGCTAAGAGGCTGTGATTTGACCACTTTCCAGTTCTCACAATCTGCCAGAGTTCACAACAGAGGAGGGTCCTGCTGAGAGGGGCTTCACAGGTTCTGGAGAGCTGCAGCTCCCAAGTTGGAGAGCAGGCACAGCAGCAAGAACTCAGGCTTATCCCTGTGGTCTGGGGCCATCTCTGTGTCTCTGTAAGACAGAAAAATGGTTTAACTAACATTTTCTTTTAGCAGGAGTTAACAATAAAATTGTAAGCCTGATGTTTTCCTTCCAGATATGACTACTTATGACTACTTATATGGCAAAGTTGATTTGTAAGATTTACGGTATGAGAATTACTCTCAGAAAGTGAAAAACCAAACCCAAGCCAGTGCTCCCAGAGACATATGCTAGAAATCCTCTAATGTCCTGAGAACTATGAGTTTCAACCCCATTCTGTTGGGGAAAACATCTTTCCATGTAACTCAAAGGGAATGGCGTATGCTACCAGCATGTCCATCTGTCTTGCTCTGTTCGCGGCAGCAGAGCTCTCAGAGCAGCCAGTCAGCCCTTGGTCCTGTCAAAACTGCAGCATTCACTATATTATTTTAAACACAGAAAACAAGAGCTCACAGCAATGTGAGCTGGAGCCCTGACCATGCACACATTGCTTGGGCACTCTCGAGGGTGCTGGGCACACAGCAACACTCCACAACGGAGAGGGAACTGTGGTGCCCCAAATTCTGCAACACAGGAGACTCTTCCTCCTGCGCCATGGAGTGAACCTGCACCTGGAGCACCTGCATGGAGCTGACCTGCTCCTTCGGGGGGGAGGTTACACATAGAGCCGCGGATTGCTGATGGCACTGGCCACATGGCTGCCAGTCCAGTGTGGTGCAGCCTGGTCAGAGATGGTGCTCACAGCCTGGCAGCCTGGCTAGGGGCCATTTACACCATGGGCTACAAATAAAATGCTGTTGCCACATTTCACCATTACCAGGCACACATCTGCTGCCAGAGCCTTCTCAGTGCCACCAAGGAATCCAGCTCTCTCCGTGGGCACAGCTGCTGGGACTCAGCCCACACAGCAGCTACAGCTTCTCTGCTATTCACCATCTTGTTACGTATTTAATGAGTTCATGTAACTTTTTGTTAAGCAGTGAGTAAATGTTTTCCAGGGAAGCCAATTCCAGCACATACTCCGTATGTAGGTTGGATGTTATGGAACAGTGGCTCTGTTGAATGCATTAGCATACAGCACTTCACTTACTCACCTAATCTGCATATTTTGCCCTGAGGACGAAGGAAGCCTTCAGGTGCTCGAAAGCTCAGGTAGCCGTGGCTTCAGCCCCAAGGCAGGTGGGCACAGACAGGTGTGGGGCAGAGTTCTGTGGCTGCCCCATAGCACGGATCTGCCGCTGGCCAAGGGGTCCCTGCCTGACCCTGTTCTCCAGCCAAACCACACTGGGACGTGCACAAGACAGTGCTACCTCCTGCCAGAACTAGCATTCACCCCTTCCCTGACCTGTGCCCAGGGCAGGGCTGCCTGGGCAAGGGAATAGTGCCAGTCCATGTCCCACTGCCCCAGACCCCCATGGCAAGGACAAGCACAGCTGTTCTGCAGCTCCCTCCTGGGCTGTACTCACAGAACACACACACACGCTTCTGGGATCCAGGCATTTTTTCATCTTGGCACAGAATTCTTCCAGAGATGATTATTTGAAAGATGAGTCACCAAATACAATAGCAAAGACACATCCTTGACTTACTGGCAGAGAAGGGATGTGACCAGCATTAAGTCTCCATGCAATGTCTCCATCACACAGTGTCTGGCGTTTATTCTAAACAGCTCTCAGTCTTGAACAGAACTATTTTTTCACATCAGAAATCCAGCTACTTTCCCATAAGAAATGTTCCTTAATGAAAGGAAAACCAGACAGTGTTCATGGATGTAAAAATCATTACAGCACATCTCTGTGTTCTCTGCAGCTGCTGCTTGTTACAGCCTGTTTGCAGGACACACACACACACACACGGAGATACACATCAGCACCCCTGCACTGCGGGTAGGGAGGTTGTGCCCCTCGAGAGGGGCATAACCATAAGAATCCCCTTGTACAAGAAGTCACATGGAAAAGCCAAGGGGAAATGGGTACCAGTTCCTCCCAGGGTGGGTCCATTTAGACACAAGAGGAAAATTTTTCACAATGAGAACACTCAGAATAATCTCCCCAGGGAAGCAGCCCCTGCTCTGCCTCTCCTGTGGGGGGCTGGAGGGCAGAGCCCACAGCAGAAGCCCCTTCTGTTGGCTGGGGGAGGGCTGGGATGAGCACGGGCACTCCCCAGAGTGGGGGCTGGGTTCTGTGCTTGCCCCTCAGCTGAGCAGGGGCTGCTGTCTTGTAGCCTACTCCAACTCAACAGTGTGTCCTGACCTTGATGATGTTGGTTTAACTAGGATATGAAATGCAAATATAGCCTAAGCTCAGTAATTCTGGCACCCAGCAGAGAGCCTGAAGGGTGGAACACATCCCAGAAGGGTCAGCAAGAGCAGGAAAAATTATATAGAGCAAATAAACAGAATAAAAGGCTTCTCACTTCTCCTGGCGCAGAGGGCTGTGGCTCCAGGGGATGTAGGAGATTGTGCTGCTCTGAGGCTTATCCTCAGGGACAGGCTGCTGATCAGGAGACAGAGGAAAGGCGAAGGGCAAGGAGACAATTTGTTTTTAAATAACTGCAAGCCAGGAGGGAGTCACCCTCATTCTGCTCCTTGGCTGACTCTGTGTCACCCATCACCCCACCCCACAGCCAGGGCAGTCACCCCAGGGATTTCCCTGGATCTGGGGCCAGACCTTCGGAGAGGGTTTAATGTGCAATCAGGCTGGGGAAGGGGGACATCCTGGGGGGCAGGGCAGGCCCCATCAAACTTCCCTCCCCTGCTTAGAGGAGCTGCTCTCGCCAGCCTTGTGGGGAGCTGAATATACCCTGAGCTACAGCTGCCAGGCACTCAAAAAGTTTGACCATGTTAAAATACCTATTTTCAAATCAGGGTGAGGTTTGCACATTTTCAGTAATCTTAAGCACCCCAAATGCTGATCCTGGCTCTGCCTCTCCCGAGCAGAGCAGCTCACAAACCAGTGGAAGGGTGACAGCCCAGCGTGTTTTGGCCCCAGGGGGACGGAGGGACCCTGCACTGCCAGCTCTGAGCTGGCTTTGCCCGGCAGTCATCACGGCCTCAGCACCCTCAGCATCCCACTGCTGTGCACCTCGGAGCAACCCACGAGCAGCAGGCCAAGGGACACAGACCTGCAGCACCCTCGGGCCCACCAACGCTGGGACTCCCTGGGGAAAGGACAGAGGGGACACGTTTGGGTTCAGACGTGGCTGAGCTGACATGAGGGGTGTGCCGGGGACGCCACGGGCAGAGCCAGAGGCAGGGAGGGCACTGGCAGAGGTGAAGCCACGGGCTGATGTTCCTGGATGCTGCGGGGCAGCCCCACGACCCACTGGACACGGGAAGCACGGCAGGGCCGGAGGTTCGAGACGAGGGGAGCTCCCTCATTTAGGCATCTGCAGTGATGACTTATTAAAAATTTAAAACACAAATTACAACATTTACTGGGGAAGAATCACTTTCCTACCAATTACAGTTAATAGGGTAAAATTAATGTACCAATTAATATGGGTGCTTTTAAACTCGGTCTAATATGTTAAATACTGTTCCTATCTCTGTAAATGCAGCAAAATAAGGTGATGATCAGGATAGGAGCTAATAAAGTTTTGCTTCTCTGTATTTAAACTATTTGGCATCACTGACTTAAGGCACAGGAAAAAGGAGATTATTTAACATTTTAAGGTTTGTAAGACCCATAAATCATTTCATACATGCCATATTTGTTGAAAAGGATAGAATACATTCAATTTTACAGTATATTAAACTTCATCTAATTTGAACGTAAGAACAGACCAGCAAAATAAATGACCAATTTCTGAAGCAGAAATTACCATTTGGCTGCTGCCATTATGAAGCTGCTGGTATTTTATCATGTTCTTAACATAATATTGCTTGTCTATTGATGCATAGTTATAGTGCTAGCCCAAATTGGAAGGCGGTGAAAGAGGACAGTGCAGAGTTTTTTTTAATAGGCATCATTTGTCAGATGTTATTTCAGAGGTCTTTGCACTGATGATAATATGCAGATTAAAGCAGAAGTAAATAGGGAAAAAAAAAGAGAGAGAGAGAGAGAGAGGAGAGAAAGAGGAAGGCAGAAAGGGAATGAGAATTTCAGCCCATTCTGGCTGCAGCAGGTAGACCAGCCCCGGTGAGGCCAGATAACAGTAATTAATCTGAGTTGAAGAGTTTTTTCTGAAACCCCACAATACTTGACAAAAGGAGGTTTCCCTCCTTGCATCCCAATGCTGCAGGGGCTGCAGGGACAGAAGGAGCACTGAGTCCCAAGGCAGGACCAGGGACAGAGTTCCCCCTACCCGGCATCGTCCCCCTCCTGTCTCCCCTTGCACCAGACACCTGAGCACAAATAAAAATTATGTTTAGTTTGCAAAATAGGAGGAAGGTATCTCCATCCTCTAGAGTTCATTGTTCTGCTAGACTTGGTATTATAGTGGCAATATATTACAGAGAAGAAAAATCAGCTGGCTGCTGCCTCCAGCATGACAATGGAAACCGCAAACACGTTGGAGCTGCAGCTGCCTGGAGAGGACCTGCCAGGGCTCTGCAGGCAGCTGGGGCACCAGGAAGGGTGCTCATGGTGAAGGAGTCCCACGTGCACAGCATCTCACAGGGCACAGCATGCCATGGGACAAAGGGACAACTCCAGTGCAGCAGGGACAACCACACTCCAAGACAGGGCCGGTAGTCGGGACCCAGCACCCTTAGTCCCTCCTGCTGCTCCTCAGCCACCTCAAACTCTTCAGGCAGCAGATGCTCTGCCAGGGCAGGACACCATCCCAGGGCAGGGCATGACCCCCAGGATAGGGCACTTCCCAGAGCAAGGCACTCCACCGGCAATGGGATCAGCAGCACCACTGACCCCAGCACCTGCCCCAGTGCTGCCCATGGGCACAGCTGCAGAGCTGAAACATCCTCCTACCAGATCCACCCAAACAGAAATGCCAAGATGATTCATTTGTATTAAGGGCAATCATCCTGTCCCCTAACCCCCCCCACTCCCTTGGTGAAGGGCTTTTGCTTCCTGCAGGCTGCCAGGAGAGAGGGCAAAGTGTGGGGGCAGCAGGGGCACTGTGGGCAGCAGCACAGACCAGTGCTCCCCGCTGGCACCTAATGAGAACCCCCCAAGCCTGGGTCTGCTTAAACCAAATGAATTGCTCAGACATTAGAGCTGGAATTGGGTTCCGTGCCTGCAAATCTGCACAGGGATATACTGTGCTTTAACATAGATTTCAATTACTTCCCAACCTTCAGCATGATGATGCGACATTATGCTCCACTGTCAGGGTTTGCCAGCATGCTCCCACTTTTATTTCTCCTGTTAAATATAGTCTTTGCTGCGCTTCATTGATCTCTGAGCATATTCTGCTGTTTACAACTTTGATAATCTTTGTGTAATCTTCAGGGGTAATTGAATTCCGACAAACATAGCTGAATTTTAAGCACCACACAGATTTCAGTACGCTGAAGAGCCATGATATGAAAGTCAAACCTGAAGACAGGGAGCAGCGCTTGCTCTTGGCTTCTGTCCGGAACATCAGAAGTTGAATCAGGCCCAGAGCCCAGGGACATTGAGAGCAAGTTAGAAGACATGGCTGGGGTGGGACCAGATCTATCCCAGAGCTTAATCCCAAGTAGCAAATACCATGTCATTTAATGATTTTTTTAATATACGTCCCCAGAACTCTTCTGCACTTGCACAAAGTCCCAGGGAATCCCACTGGGTCTCACTCCGCTAGGATGGGATACAGTCAGCAGCTACCAATCTTCACTAAATACCTCAGGACTTGCCCTCGTACAGATAAATTATTGTTTTTATGGGCATATTTTGTGAATTAGACAAGGGGGAAAACATTGCAGTTGGATTTTGATGTAGAAGTTTTTTGCAGAGCCCATGGGGCACACGCAGAGCGCTTCCATAATCATTATTGTTATTTATTATTTGCCAGCACCAGGAACGTGCCCAGGCCAGCGCAGTCCAGGTGAAATGTAGCTGCTGGGGCAGCACCACACTCCCAGAGCCCACAGACCCCAGGCACCCCCCCAGCCTTCCCCTCGCCAGGACATCAGTTCCATGTCCCCTGCCACAGCAGCACCCGTCCCTCCTCTCTCTCCGCTGACCCCCAGCACTGCAGTCAGGCACAGCCTCCCTTTTCCTGGCTGGAAAAACAGATGTCTTGCTTAAGGACATCAGATTTTTGATGCATTTCCTACAAACTTTAATTTCCCAAACCATCCTCGCTCAGGATGCAGGGGGACTGCTCAAGCACACTATAAATTAGTATGCCAGCAGAGCTGCTCGTGGAAGGGGGATAAGCTCAGCCAGACAAGAAGGAGCCTCCAGAAATCTCAGTGCTGGAAGGGAAAACTCGCTGCTCTCCCGCTGTTTGTGCTGGAGCTCTGTGTCTTCGGTTTATTGCAGCAGCAGCACACAACAGCCTCGGCACATCAAAGATTTTCTGCCAAAGGGTCTGAGCTGCACGGAGGGTCCCCATGCAATCGAAAGAAAAGGAATTAAAGGGTTGTCTGGCCTGAGAAAAGGGATATTGAATCTAATCCGAGCTGGTGTAATTTGGAAATCCAACTGCAGTTGTCCATCAGCAAAGGCAGCCACTGGCGAGGGAGGTTGTAGAAGACCAGAGTCCCCAGAATCAGGGCAGTGAAGGCTTAGTCCCACAGGACCACCAGGAGTCCCTGGGAGCCCCAGGATGGTGCAAAGCTTCTGTGCCCTGTCACAAGCCACAACCTTTTCCAGGAGTTTTTACACAGCCAAGGGAAACATGTGCAGGACACGTTGCTGTGAGTCAGAAAGGAGAAGCAGAAGGGAAGAGGCTTCAGCATGAGCCCTCCCCACCTTTGCTGTCTGCCCCAGCAGATGTAGGGAGGGAAATGCCAGCTTCTCTCACAGCCAACCCAGCTCATCCTGTATGGAACTGACACCCCATCCCCCATAGAAGAGCACAGCTTCCCCTATACCTCCTGCTTTGGAGGTTTTCCAGGAGAGACCAGACACCAATTACAATTGATTTAGCAATTTCTGCAAGGATTTAACTTGGGCTCAGACACCTCCTCATAGTTCATTTGACATGGGTCATTGCACCAATATTTTACCTAAAGCAAGACAGAGTTCTTTAAGGTCCTGGATAGACCCAGTGACCCAACTGAGGTCCGAGTCCTCTGTCATATGACCCTCAGCTAAAGGCTCCTGCAAACTGCTTCCCACCCCATTTTCCCCACTGGCAGGAGCCTCGAAGGGCTTGTCAGGATTTCAGATGCCAGACATCCTTTACTTTACACCCAGGGTCTGGCAGTAAGGAAGTAGCCCAAGACTGGTTGCAAAGTCCAGTGAAGAGCTGCTCCCTGAGCTGGGGTGCTGGTCATGAGGCTTCTCGCTCAGGACAGTGTCAGCTCAGCTGCCCACCATCGACTGCCCACCAGTGTGCAGGGAATCACAAGGTGGGGGCAAGTGGTAAGGAGACGTGAAGGTGCATCAGGGCTACAGGACATTCCCTGTCCTCAACCCTGCAGCTGGCCCCTGGAACCTCCATGGGTGAGGAAAAGAGGGCAGAGAAACAGAGAGATGGATTCGGGCTCGGTTGTATCTCCTGCAGGACGGGGAGACCCTGATGGAGCCCCAGGGCTGGCCTTGCCCTGGTGGAGATGTGGGGAGCAGGCTGCAGATGACACCTCCCTGCAGCACAGTGCTGAGCATCCCCCAGCTGGAGAGCTGGAGCAGCACTGCTCACAGCCATTGGCTCCCCACATGGGCTTTATTTCCTGAATTAAAGAGCAGAATTATAATGAGACTTGACGTTACATTCCATAAATAGTCAAGCTAATCAGTGACCAAACCTGTAATTGATTCTTTTGCTGGTTCAATACTTAATACTACATGTTAAGCAATAGGATTTTACAATTTGCTTTCACTTCACTTACAGAGAATTAAGCAATAAAAATCCATTCTGAGCACAAGCAGCAGGAAGGGAGCGACAGCTGCTAATACGTGAACAAGCCAATAAAGTGGCTCAACACTTGCATCGATATCTTGTTTTTCAAACTATCTACCCCTGTTTGATAGGGAATCCTGGTTAACATATGCAAGAGCAGTGTGAAACCCCATGGGAGGTAACGCCAAGGCAGGGAATGCCATGGACAAGGTGCAGGTGGCAGCGGATCACTGGCAGTTCCAGGGGGCTGGAGAGCCTGCAGAGCAGGTCACACCGAGGGGACCCCCTGGCCACAGGGCACTCAGGGGGCTCAGCCCAGCAGAGGAGCCCACCCCACTGAGACACAACTATGCCCCAGGTGCAGGTGTGTTGGATCAGAGGGAGCCACCAGCTCCCTGCACTGGGAGCAGAGCTCCTGTCAGCCACAGGTCCTGGCCACTCTGCACAGGAGGAAGCACCAGAGGGGACAGCATGGTTGAAAAATGCTGCTTTTTAGAAAAGGTTGTTTGTTTTCAAATTTCCTGCACTATTTGCTTGATTTTATTCAAGGCAAAATTCAGACTGAGGAAACGGCTCCCACAGCCATTTCCACAGACAGGTACCAGAACTCAGCTTCAAACCATCGTGTTTTAAAATGCACAATCACCCACATTCCTCTTAGCCCACTTTGCCCACTTTTCCTCCTTGGGGCTCTTCTTGTGTTTCAGCACAAGTCAAGTCCTTTTCTGGGAGCTGCATGTGCTTCTGCTGAGTGTTTAACCTGCAGCAGCAACAGCAGAGCCAGCAGTAGCAGATCTCACATATTCCCATTAAGGCAACACTGTCATATCCTGACCTTCAGCAAAAAAACCCACCTTTCTTGCCATGACTTGCTGAGCTCAGTGGTGGGGGGGGCATAGGGGGTGCAGCACACTCCCCAGCTCGTATTACCTTTGCCAGTGCCTCGGCCAGGTCCTGTGCAGCGTGGAGGGAGAGGTGCTCTGGAAACACAATTATCATTGCGAGGGTAGGGCTGTGCTCTGGGTCTCTGAGGGGGTTCAGTTTCCTGATGTGATGATTCAGGGAATCTGCAGAGGCACATTTTATGAATTCCACTGAAGCTGGGGAACTGCTGCATTAGGCAAACACCTCAATGATTGTCAAGTCAGCCCCGTGCTGTCAGAGCTGCTCTACATTGCCCAGGCCAGAGACAGCATATGCTCATCACCAGCCTGCACATCCTCTGCAGCTTCCAGCACTAGCCCTGCACATCTCCCCCAGAGCCCTTTTCCTGGGATCTCTTCCAGGGCACCTGTCAAACACGTAGGGAGATGCTGCAAAGGAACCTCCTGAGCTGAAGTGAGCACCCAATGCCCAGCTGCTGCCTGGCCACCAGCCCCTGACTGCACAAGCCAAGCCAGCACAAGCACCACACAGCTGCTCTTCAGGGAAGCAAAAGCCAAACCAGCAGAGTCAGATTAGGACCAAATCTGCCCCAGACATGCCTCACAGCCCTGCAGAATCTCCCCCCAGCATACCTGAGCCAGGTACATCATGCTGTATAGTTGAAATGCTGAAACGTGGCAAGGAAACAGATCTACTGCCCCAGAAAAAAGCTTCTGAATTAAAACTTTCAATAATAGCAAATCTCAGTTTTAATAGTGCAGATTGATGCTGCCAAGAGACATGGCAAACAAAATCAAATTTCAGCGGGCTGGAGGAGAACATAGGAAAGTCAAACCCCATCATGAGGCACAGTGCTGAGCTGGGGGACCTATGGCTGCAGGGAGCCCCGAGGTGGGTGAGCAGGTACAGGGTGATGGCACAGAGGAGTCCCAGGGAGTCACTGTCACCGCTGTCAGACTGCAGGCAGCACTGCTGGGTACTGGAATTATATCTTCAAAATATACCTGGCTAAAGAATTCACGTCTGACAGCTTCAAGTTTTAGACAATTTGTACAGCACTAGAATGTGTCTGAACACTTGTCACTGCAGATTTGTACAGGGAGCTGTGGTCACACACCGGGCATGCCCTGCATCTGTTACAGGTGCATCCATCACCTCCTGCAGGCACCACATGGAAATCACTGAGTACCCAAGCAATGTGCTGCTGCCACCTCTGCAGTGAGGACACCTGGTCCCAGCACCCCATGCACATTCCTGCACCTCCACGGCCCCACTCCAGCTGTGCTCCACTGCTCACAAGGCAGGAAAACCACAACTTTGGTTGCAAGGCTTCTGCTGTCTCCTGGGGAAGCAGAAGAAGCAACTGGGAATGCAGATGACTGTGCAGACAGGAGGAAGGCAATAGCTGTCTGTGCAGAGCCAGGAGATCTCAACAGCACACAAAATCATGATCTCAGGTCCATCCTGGCGGACACTTGGGGACTTGGTGCTGCTTCAGGTCCATCCTTTTCTGCCCAGGCTGGGAGCAAGAGCAGAACCCCCAGGTGCTGGTATCAGGAGAGGAAGGCACCCCACATCAGCCAGCCAGGACCTGGAGAGCTGCAATTTCTTCAGATAGGAGGACCTGGAGCAGCAGCAGGTCTAGCCTCACTATTACCAAAGCTCAGGACATACACCTGGTGTTTGGGGCTGAGCCTCTGCCCAAATGCATTCTGCATCCTTCTGTCATTTCCCCTACAACACTCAACACCTCATCACTATGTGTCTGCTGCAGCCCAGAGCCTTCAACTACAAAATTATATGGTCTACCTTGACCAAAAGCTGAACACTTGCAAGGATCCAAACACATTTTCATTTGCCCACCTTATTCCAGAGGATTTAGGAGATATTCATCTCATAACTAACAAAAATCTTTAAGTGAGTGTGCTGCAGAGCAGGAGGCATAGAGGGGGCACAGTCCTGTGCAGGTACCAGGCTCAGGAGGGCTGGCACAAAGCTCCCAGGGCACCTTTGGCTGGGCAGCAAACTGCATCTCACTGTTTTGCTACTGGTTGTCAGTAAATTGACAGCCCTTCACTGCCTGGGGAAGAGAAGAGAGCCCAGACAGACCCCCCCTGAATACCCCACCCAGGCATTGAAAGCAATGCCCCGGCCCCCCAGGGAGGGGACAAGTCCCTCACTTTTCCCGCCCCTCTAAGGTTTCTCCAGCAATCGAGAGGCATCTGATCTTTCAGGAGCCTGATAGAGAGAGAATGCTGGTGTCATTACCAAGTTAATTAGAAAAACTCAAATGGAGCTTTAAACATTTTTATAATACATTTGGGTCTTTTTGGCAGGATTATTGCAATCTTTTGGGTTTCTATTTCCCATTAAAGCACTCTCAGTAGTGCACATATAAAAGCCATATGATCTTGGCTCCTTGCTGATTTTTTTTCCTTTTTATTTTTCCTTTTTTTTGGGTAAGATTTATTAAATATTGTAATCAGTTAAATTTTGGCAGCTTAAACATTTTCTTTAATAGCCTTGTTAAATGTGGATTAGATTTAAAATCCCTGCGTCTGAACTCTGGAGCAGCAGTATTTATATGCAACGCTAAAAAAATTAAAAGCTTTACAAAGTGGTAATTACTCCTCTGCTGCAGGAGGAGAGAGACTGACTTTCTAAGTTATTTTTAGGCAAGTTTTCCAGCCTCACCCTTCCCAAACAATACTACACAAGCAGAATTTATTCCTCCTGAAGGACCACCCCCCCAGGTGTGGCACACCTGACCTGCAGAGCCCACTCCACCAGCTTTGGCTTTGTGACACCAGGAGCAGCCAGCGGCCCCTGCAGGACTCTGCTTCCTCTGAGGCCCCCCCACACCCTCCCTGGGGAGCGGGTCCCCAGCACTACCAGCCAGAAGCAGGAGCAGCCCAGCAACAGGTGGACAGGGGATGCTTCCCTTACAGCCCCCAGGGGCTCCCATCAGATGCAATGGGTGCAGCTGCAGCCCCCGGCTGCGGCAGCCCCTGCTCCTCAATCACCCCGTTAATGACACTTCTATGACTTTTGCTGTGTCTAAGTGATGCATGTCCTGACCATCATCACAACTCCATGCCACGCTTGCAGGGAGCACAGAGACCTGGTTTTATGTTAACTGAAGCCCAGGAAAACTTTCAGGTGCCATTAAGAACAGCTAAAGCAGAGGGGACATTCCTTGTTCCTGTTTTCCCTTCCTTTCCTCACCACAGCAGC
The DNA here is from genome assembly GCF_025592945.1 of Manacus candei. NCBI lineage: Eukaryota > Metazoa > Chordata > Aves > Passeriformes > Pipridae > Manacus > Manacus candei. The sequence goes on along the minus strand of NW_026138050.1, from coordinate 343,222 downwards.
TCTGTATTGTGCCCAGGCTGGGACAGACTGGTGTGTGGGAGCCTGCAGGGGCTCCCGGGGGCAACAGACTGGTCGTGGAAGAGGCAGCACCCACGTCTCTGGGAAGGGCAGGGAAGGTAAGCAGTGATCCACAAAACATGCCAATGACACCAGTTTAGGTGAACACGAGCAGAGCAGAACTTCAGGACATGCCTTGGGGCACCAGCCACTGAACAGGGCACACCTGGGCACCACAAATGCAAACTCACAAAGAGAGGAGGGCGGCTGGACTCACCACCTCTCACATCCCTGGGAAGGTTTGGAAAAGCTGGCCTGGCTCCTGAGGGTGGGTTTTTTCAAGGCAGCATGTCCTGCTGGGATAGGAGCAGGGCAGGGCAGGGTGAGACCCATGCACAGGACTGCAAGGTGCATCTCAGCAGCTGTGCCCGAGTCAGCAAAGCCTTTCTGTGAGAAGGTGGGATTGCCAAATGCCCCTTCGGATGGAATGGAAGGCAGCTGGAGGGTCCCAGGAGATCCCTGAGGGTGCCCAGAGGAAAGCTGCCGAGCTTGTAGGCAGCACCCTGAACTCTAGGAAAGTAAAACCTCCCTGGGAGGGAGGGAGGGTTCGAGGGCTCCCCAAGCAGTGCTGAACCACAGAGCTTCCCTTCACCTGCACAGCAGTGCGAGAGCACGGAGGAATCCTCCCCCACAGCCCTGCCTGGGCAGCTCCAAAACTCCTCAACACCTGCGGTTGGAAGGATGAGCTTTGCTGAATATTTCTGAGGAACAGAAGGCACCTTTGGGAGCATTACCTGTGTTTTAATGAAGCTTTTTGCCATTGAATGTAAGTCAATTTTCTTGGAGTGATTACCCTATCTCTGGAGGGTATTGTAGGAAGAGATGAGAACCAGAGAGGGCCAAGAATAATATCAAGCACTGTAACAATTCTCAATAAGGAGAGACAGAAAAACAAGGTAGAAACAGAATGAATAAATAATGGTGTAGAAGAGACAGTCTGGGAGCTCCTCTTATCCCACTCTCATAACAAGAGGCGATATGATATTGAATTAAAAGGTGGAATAAAAGGGAAACACCTTACTCATGTGAGCTGTAATGAGTGTGTGGGGCCCTGCACAAGCCCAGGTGCTCCCCGGGGAGCGGGTTCTTGGCTCTGCCTCACAAGCACAATACCTTCAGCCCTGGATGCAGAGAAAGAGCTTGGGATCCACATGTGGCTTCGGTCCAGGTGGCAAACTGGATCCCTCCTGCAAGAGGCATCTCCCTGAGCTGGGGAAAATTTCGGAGTCAGGGTTTTTAGGCTGAGGTCCCTGCAGCTGGATGCAGGAAGGATGCTCTGCCAATGCCCTTACATACCGATGCTGCACTCCCACCCTGGGGTGCTGGTTTCTATCCTCTGGACCTGCAGGTGGTCCTGCAGGGACTATCACAAAGCCACAGGTGAAACATGGGAGCAGAAGTAAGAAGTGCTAATGCAGAAAGAGGCCATGAGCAGACTGTTCCTGCCTCAGCCAGACCTCTGAAGCTGGCTCCTGGGGAAAGGACTTCAGGGAACAGAAACTCTCCTTAGTTCTGCACCAGAGAATGAAGACTTTCTCCTTTTAAAATTCATAAACCAACCCAGACTGTAAGTTACAAACTAAGGAGCTCCTATTTACATATATCACTGCAACAGCCACAGTGCTCGTTATGAATTATTTAGCATGATGCTCTCTCACACCAGCCCTGCTCACTCCATGGCCTCCTCTCAATTAGGCCTTTATGGCAGAGGGGTCAGTAATAACAGGTCACTTAACTGTAAATAAAAGTGACACTGGGAGATATGCCAGAGTATTTATTTGTACTGCTGTAATACTGTAAAAATGTATTTATGAAGATCAGCTCCTCACATGTTTACTTGCCATGCAAAAAATGTGTTTAGCAAAACGCACATTACACACACATTACCCCCAGCAGATGCGGTCTCTCAGCCTGTGGGGGTGCTGAGCCCGCTGCCAGCTGCCCTCAGCCGTGGGCACTGCTGTGCCCCCTGCCCACTGCCTTGCTGGTGGCGAGGCAGAAGCTGTGGTGGTTGGAATGGTGCTGGGGAACCTCAGGGAGGTGCTCGCCCTGCCCAGTGTGAGGGGACGGCTCCCATGACATCGTATCCGGGCTCGGGACAGTGCGGTCCTAGCAAGCACCCAGGACAGGAGCCAAGCAGGCCTGGGAGAGCCCCCAGGAGAAGTTCCTCAAATTAAATGTTTTGTGGCAAAGAAGCAAATTTGCTGACACTGAACCTTCTCAAGCCTGAGTTTGGCATTGTCAATTTACCCGGCTTTTCAAAAGGACAGTGCTTTAAGCAGAAGTTTTAGTGGTTTTCCACCTGACACCTTTAATGTTCTTAAAAAGTAAAAATTCAGTAAGGACATTAAGTTCTTCATTTTGGACCAATTAAGAACTTCCACACACAGAAAGGCTGCCCTTTGTTCTGTGTTTTATGGAGCTCTCTGCTTTGTAGAAGTTTTTGAAAAGTCATTTAATGTCAAACCAATGTTTCTGGGTTTTTTGAGCCTCAAGCAAACAGAAAAATCACCTTTTTGCTCCACTCTGGGCAGCTCTCTGTCAGCTGGCAGCTCCTCCCCTCTCTGCCTGGCAGCCTCCATCCATCCCGTCTTTCAGTCTCCACTGGCACGACTGCACCACGGCTCCCTCCTGCTGGCCAGCAGAGGGCATGGCCCCGGGGAACGGCGGGGACCCTGTGGCCTTCAGCCGGGCAGGGATCCCACCGACCTTGGTCTGCAAAAATCCACAAATTCATTTTCCATGAGTGGGACCAATGGGCATCAAAAATCAAACTGCTGCCTAAAGGAGCTACTTGTCAGCAGACAATGTCCCTGGTGCTGTCCTCAGTGCAAGGGGATGGAGAGGAGTATGGGAGAAAAGTCCCTGATGCCCAGCACATCCCTGTACAGATGTAACCCTGGTCCCTCGTCCCCAGAGGATGTGACCAGCCCAACCTCGCTTTTCTCTGTGCCTTTGCAAAAGGCTCTGAATCCCAAATCCCACGGAGAACAACAGCAGTTGTTCTCCCTCCAGAATGCCAGTGGGTGCCCAGGCCCCAGAGCCAGGGACGACTGCTGCATCCCCCCTGACTCAGTGGGGCAGGGCAGTGGAGCTGGGGGCTGCTCTGCCACTGCAGGACAGGCCTGGGTCCCACACAGCCAGCAGCAGCCCCTTCCCAGGGCTCAGTGCAGCTTTTCCCAGGAACTGTTATTAGCCTAGTATGGGAGGTGATAATAACAAGCCATTAATGGGAATCTGTTTGAGTGCCACTGTGTGGTAAGATCGTAAATTAATGGTCGTTTCATTTATTGTCATTTTGTCCATAACAAGATGCTGATTTTCCCCTTGGGATAATGAAATTGATCTGTAAGAACCATAAATCGCCCCGTGGTGTGGCTGGAGCCAGGTGCTGGATTAACAGGCTCATGGCAGAGATGTAAAAGCCCATGAATCGCGTGGTGGGGGGGAGAGGATGGCTGCGCCGGGGGGGCCCACGCTGACATTGCACTGGCTCCTGTGTTGGAGCACTCCACAGGCTGACAGTGAGGTATCTCATGTATCACACCAGGAAGATCCAACTATCCCTGGGTGGCTTGCATTTTCTGCTCATGGAAAATTGTTTTTTAAAGACAAACCAAAACGGCCCAAGACACTCCCTGACCTTCACCCCTTCAGAGGTGTCCCAGACAGATGCTGCCCAGCCTGCCTGTGCACCAGCAGCTCAGGGTCAGCCAGGAAGAGGATTGATGGCTTCTGCTGCCTTCACCTGGAGCATAAAACAAAAACACATTGGAAATTTATAGCATCTACTGAGCTGAAAGGCTTCCTTTACTTCATGTTCCCTGATGTTCCCAGGACTCCCAGCCAAGCACCTTTACGCAGTGAACAAGTCTGGCTTCACAGCAATGACCACCTGGAAATAAAAATTAAGTGAAAGTTTCTCATAATTAAGTCTTTAAATGGAACAAGGAGTTAGAGCTCTTAGGGTGATGAGCACCCTCCCCATTCCACTGCAGAGGCACCAGCCAGAGCTGCAGAGACACGTACCCCACTCCACGTCTGTCCTGCAAGGAGCTGGCTGTGGTGGCAGTTCGGACAGCAAGGGGGCTGCTGGCAGTCACTGACCTGACCAGTCACTGTCCTGGTCACACCAGTGGGACACCCCTTCTCTCACCCCTCAAGTGCTTTAAATGCCTGCTTGGTGCCTGATGGAGCCCTCACTACTTCCCCCTTTCTCTCTCCTCATCTCACTTTCACAAAATGAGAAAACCTTGCCTGGCTCAGGGCAGGATGTGGCACCAGGGCTGGCTGCAGAGGGGTCCTGTGGCAGAGGAAGACACTGGGGAAGAGACCCCCTGGGACCCCCTGCTGCCCCCAAGAGCCCTCTCCAAACTGGCACCTTCTGAGGCAGGGTGTTGAGAAGGCCTTACAGATTTCTGGGTTTTTTCCTTGCATAATTCAGTAGAGATATAATTTTGAATAATGCTATTTTTCTCACTCAGATATGAGAAATATTAACTGGCCAAACTTTGCTGTGGCTGTCACCATCCTTTTAGCAGTGTGATTGCCAGCAGGGATTTATCGTCCTCTCTGCACCTGGGTTATTTGAGTTTTGCTTTGCTGCAGGGCCAGGGCAACAATAAATTTCCTTCTCCTCTGGAACATGCTCTAACCTCTCATTTTCTAATAAAGTGTTAAACCTTGGAGCAGCCCACACTGGCTCTGGTGCTGGAGAGGAGTTCCAGCTGAGGCGACAAGCTGCCTGCTGCAGGCTGGAGGGTACCCTTAGGGGCCAGGAATCTCTTCCCATGGTGGCTCTCATGAATTCTGGCTTTCTTTTCCAAGAGAGCCCCCTCCCCAGGCAGAGGCCTCCAAGGCTGATCCCTAGCAGCCCCACAACCAGCGGAGAGGAGAGCCTGAAGGCATTCACGGAGGAGGTGCAGGAGAAGCCCCCAGATCCACTCAGTAAGGCCTGACCAGGACAGCGACAAAAGGGAGCAGCTTGGAGAGATTCCCCACCCCACAGTCAATGTGTCCCCAGTGCAGCCTCCTGCCCACTCCAGCCCACGCTGGAGCAGCACACGGCAGAATTGACCCTGACTGGTGGTGGAGGGACAGTGAGAGCCACCAGTAGAACTGAGCCCATCCCCAGCATGGGGTTTGGGCTGCTAAAAAGGGTCCCAGCTGGCAGCCTGCCACCCCCCATCATCCCAGCCCTTCCTGCTCCTGTAGGGCTTCAGTAGAGGTTGACAGAGCAGGAGGGATGATGGGTGAGTGGTGGGTGGTGATCTGGTGCTGGTCCCATTACAGAACTGTCGGCAACTGCAGCACCGGGCTTCACCAGCCCAGCTGGTTGGTGAGTTACAGCAAGAGGCCGTGTTGTGGTGATAAGGTTTTTTTCAATATATTCTGTTTGCATTGGCATTGGTTTCGCTCTTTCTCAACTGACTGATAAAGCCCTAGACAGGGGATTAGTCCTCTTGGAAGCTAAAGAAAGAGGTAATTTGAGTTGTTTATAGCCTGCAGGGGTAGAATCAAAATGTACAATACTGAGAGAGTCAAACTTTTACAGCGTATGGCAGAGCCATAACTCAGAGCAAGTATCACACATTACAGTCCTGTGAAATGCATTTCTGTGACAAAAGGCTGGAAAGGCAGAAAGAATGAGAGGAATTAATCTGTTCTTGGGACAAATATTGTAATGAAGACAAGAAATGCCAAGAAAATTAACCCCTGCCTGGTTCAGTGTTGGCATCAAAGTGTTTAACCCAGAAGTCTTAACTCTGCACTTTGGGCAGCATCAGAAACAGCCCTTGCCCTAACGATTCTGCAGTACAGGCACAGGGGAGCCCCAGTCTGACCTTGGCTTTTCTGCGCTAAAAGAGTAGCAGCTTTCTTTCAACTGGGTTTTGCTGGATTTTCATAGCTATTAAATCTAATTGCTGAGATAGAGTTATAAAATTATAATTTTAACCATGCAATTTAGATGGAGTAACTGGTCGCCTATTTCTGTGATTATCCCTGATTATTAAATGAACAGCTGCCTCCAAATATGTTTGCAACAAACTAATTTAATGAGTGCATGTGCCTGAATATTCATAGCCCTGATTCGCGGCACAGACTTTTTCACTGTGGCTTTAAAAGTTAATTTATCCTGGCAATTTAAATAAATCCACTTCCATCAGCCTTGATTCAAGTTCCACACTTTAACACTGAGTTTGGCAGCAAGGAAGGTGTACCAGCATCTCCTCGGCAGCCACTCGCATAGAGCACTGTCAGAGCACAGACACCGGCACAAGTGTCAATCCCAGGCTTCTCCCATGCCTTATTTGTGGGTTTGACAACCCTCCTCTGTGCAGCACTAACACAGTGTGACACTCCACAGTCTGTTTGTTTTAGCTTTTCTGTTAAACTTTGCTACCACACCAAGCAGTGTGGAAAATAATCTGCCTCCCCCAAGCACTGAAATATGGGTATGGCTGGCCGGCGGACAGCCAGCCAGTGGTTCTCCTGGCTGCCAGGCTGGTGTCGGCAGAGGAATGTCTCCTGACAGCCCGGCAGTCATCCTGGCATCAGGAATTTCATTTTCATCCTTATGAAGGAGGTGTCTTGTGTTGCCACCAGCCAACAGGTGGCAGAGGGCTGAGGGGCAGAGGGGCCAGGAGCATCCCAGGCAGCAGTGCTGGTGTTCCCAGCCCGCAGTGTGCCAAGGGTAGCCATAGAGCAGCCACAGTGGCAAAGTACCACCACACCCAAGGGTCAGGAGAAGGCAGTGGGTCAGTCAAGTGCCCTTTGCTTGGCATCTGGCCACTCCAGCCATCACTTGTGGACCCAGACAGGTGCAGACAGCACAGACTGGGGTAGAGCTGTGCCAGGGTCTGGCTCCACATGGGATAAATGCTGCTGTCCCCAGCCTGGCCTACAAGAACACAACTTGGACTTAAATCTCTGTGCACCCTCCAGAGCAAGCCGCACTGCTACAGACTACTGCAGCATTTTAATAATAGTCACAGCACAATACAGACTGCTTAAAAACCCAAAAGTACTGCCCTGTAACATGAGCGGGTGCCCAAGAACAGCTATTTCACCTGATGCTGCTTCCATCATGAAGCTCCAGAGTTCCCCCTGGGGTCTCCCAACCACGGCAGCAGCGTGCAGCCTCTGGACCCTGACAGAAACCTCCTGCGCTTGGGAATGTGCTAGGATTTACATACTTACTGGAGAGAAACAGCAGCTGCTCAGAAGGCAGGCTCAGCTCCCAGAAGCATTTCCAAGATGCCTATTAGGCAAATGCTGGCAGGCCATGCCCAGGTTCTCCAGGCAATCCATCCATCCTGCCCCTGTAGAATATCGGCAGTCACTCCGCTGGAACAGGCGGGCACCAGCCTGGAACGCCAAGCCTAGTTGGGCCAGTGACTTGTGCAACCTCTGAGTGCAACAGCTTCCTCACATCCCCATAGACATGTCCCTTGGCAAGCAATCACCATTAAAAAAAAGTCTTTTAAAAGCTTTTATTAAAAATCCAAGAAAAAAAGAAAGAAAAATCTGTTAAAGCATTTGAAATGTAAAGCAAGGCTTTCATTTCAACAGCTTCCCTGCTGCCTTTTGTCTCTTCCTGTACAGAGGTTTCACAAAAAATCCACAGTTTGACAGACGTTCAGATGATATTAAAGAAGGCAACATCTGATTGTGGGGGAAAAGAAACAGTTCAGCTGAGCTGGGCCGGAGCTGTTGGACTGTGACCAGCTGCTCTGCAGAACCAAACGCCAATGGAAAGGAAGGTTCAGAGGGGCTTGGCAGCCCCTGCTAGAGAGAGGAGCCCATCCCACACTCACAGCTTTCCCAGCTCCCCAAGCCCAGCATAGCCTTCCAGGGGACATCCCTCCATCAGTGTGTCCTGGGCCCCCAAGTGTGGTGGGTCTGGGTCTGGCTGGGGGGGTCCCCCATCTCTGCAGTTCTCATGGTTGAACAGCACCATCTCCCCAGTTTTTCTGAGGGAGCCTGTCCCCACGCTGGGTGCTGAGACTGCATCACCTGAGAGGCCATTTGTGGTGGGTGGGCACAGGGAAGGGCACCTGCTCCAAGAAATTTCCCCATCACTGGCCTCTGCTTGTCCTGGGCATCACCTAAGGAAATTTCCAAGGATTCACCTGAAAACTCATCCCAGTGTAACCAGTCCTTTTGGAAGAAACCAGAGGTTCTCTTCAGCCCCTGCACGGCTTCTCTCAGCCCTGTGTCCCTGCTCTGTGGAATTGTTCCCGTGGGCAAAGCAGGAGTAGGTCCTTTCCTGGGACCAGAGGCTCTGGGTCCCTGCCCTGGGAGCAGGGCTCAGCAGGCATGCCACTCTCTTGGCACTTGGGAGGCAGGAACAGGCACGAAGGAACACTTCTGCTGTTCTAGCAAGGAGCGATAGATTAAAAAGCTAGTTAAAAATTCATCCAGGAGAGGCAGAGTTTCCCAAGCATATCAGAGTTAATATTTATAAAGGGGATTGTTGCTCAGGCTCAATTATCCTAAAAGCTTGGTACAATTGATGCATTGGAGAAACCACGAACACAGGCATGTCAAGGGAAAACCATTCCCTGTGACTGCTAACAAAATGCAATCAGATCTGCAGCATGTGGAGCCAATTGATTTTCAACAAGTCATACAATGTAAACAAATGATTGATTCTCAGCGCTTTCATTTCTGAGCAAGCAGCCAGGCACCTCTCCAGCTCCCGGCGCAGGTGAGGCTGGAGGGAAACACGGCTGCAGCGGGGCGGCTGCAGCCCTTTCATCAGCCAGCCAACAGCAGGAGCTTTGATTTTTGTTCCCTCAGCCCCTTAAGCAGCCACTAAATAATGAACAGTTCCTCACGTAAGCAGCCCCCGATCATGTGAAATCCTTCTGCTGCCAGTGGTCATGTCAGACCACTTTCCGCCTTCACTGGGAGTAGGGAGTTTCCTATTTCTTTTGCATTTTGCCTCCTCTGATGTTTCCAGCTTTGCTCTGATTTACTTGAGACAGATGAGACAGGAATATCTCCGAGAGCTTTATCACTGCTTTCTCGGTGGCTGCAGCAGCGGCAGCGCGCTGGTGTGTGTCTGCGCCGGCCGTTCGGCGGCTGCTGAAATCGCTCCCCGCTCCCTGGGAAACCAATAAGCCGATACCACTGCACCGGCGGCTGCCGGACCGCGCCCCTGGGTATGTCAAATTAAACCAGCGCCGGCAGCCCGGCCGTAACAGCACCTGTCCCTGGGCAGGGAGCTGGGGCTGCAGCTGTCAGTGCAGCATCCACCCCCACCAGTGGAGCCGCAGGGCACCGGGGTGACGACCACTGGCACATCTCCTTTCCCCTCATCAGCGCCCCTGCTCACGCCCTCCCGCTGTTGCGGCGCCGCGGAGGCAGCGGTGCGGGGCAGTGCGTGCTCCCGCACTGCCCTGAGCCTCGCCGGGTGCTGTCGGGATTACCAGTCTGAGAAGACGAGTCACGTTTCCATGAACTGTGATAATCATTGCAGCAATAGCTTTAAAACTGCGTTTCCAGAGCTCCACCACCCGCCTGTTTCCGCCCCGTGTGCAGCGATGAGCTGTCGGGACACTTATGCAGCACAGGGTCCTGAGGGTCCCTGGGCAGGGGGAACCACTGCCCCATGTCCCAGAGCCCCAGGGGACAAGGACCTGGATTTCTGTTCTCCCAAAGCTGCCAACCACGTTATGCCAGCAGTGAAAGCTGCCCTGGGGGCGGTGGGTCCCCGGGCAGCCCCGTCCGGGCGTGCAGGGCGGGGTCAGCACGGGGCCGCCTCCTCGGATGTCCGGCGTGGGCTGCAGCTGCCCTCTGGCTACGGAACCGAGTCCTTCCCAAGAACAGCCTGCTCTTTCCAGAGCCCCCGGCGTTAGGCATCCACTGATCCCCCGCTGGGGGTTCCCGGAGGCGCCAGAGGCTCGGGGCTCCCCGGTGCCCGCCCGGTGGTCTGTGTGGTGGGACAGGCGCTGTGCCGAGGGTTGGTGGTGCCTGCGGTTTGCCGGGGGCTGCCAGGCACAGTGCCCGCTCCCTGCGCCAGGGCTTGGCACCATTCCCTGCAAGTGGGCACAAATTCTTCCTAAAACACAGAGGAGGCTTGCATGGGCGCTGAGAGATTCCTGCACAGACGCCACCAGGGCCAGGAGTGTTTATCTTTAAAATTAAAATGGTCTTTTTAAAGCAGATTAAAACTCATTGTGAAAGTAACCATGAACATCTGTGATCTCCCCACAAAGGCCTTCCTGGCTCTTTTAGAATTTGCCCTGTTCTCATTATAGTATCAGCATAATTCTGCCTCTTTATTTAAAGCCTGCAAGATATTTGTATTTCAAATAATTTTTACAGAGTTCAAATGTGCATCACAAGCTGTTTTTTCTACTTATGTATTAATTGTATGTGTGTGCCCAGTGCTAAGCCCGATTGCCATGTAATTTGTACGACATAATTAACCATGTAGAAACCATATTACATTGTGTTTGGAAGAGTTACATCCAGTTAATCGAATTGACTAATAACATGTTTTCATTTAGTAGCACGTACTGTATTTCCAGTGATTGAATTAACGTCATGTTAACGGCTGCTTTTTGCAACAACATTTGGCATAAATGGCATTAAAAATTGATGTTCGTACAAATGTATTTTGAATACAGCTCAGCATGTGGCCTGGGAAAACACTCCTGTTGTTTATTAAATCAGCTCCACTTGTGAGTGTGCTCCGAGGCACAGCACTGTTGCCCTGCCCATGTGCTGGGACCCCTGGGACCACTGTCCCCCTGTCCTGCTCTGGATCTGAGCCGCCCCAACTGTGGTACAGACTCCTCTCGCTCCCTTGGGTGGCAGTGCCTGGAGTTAGAGTTGGGCTTGTGGGACACATTTTAGAAGGGATCTCTGTTCATCAGGCTGTGATGGGAAAGCTCTGGGCATCTGCTGGTAGAGGCAGATGAAGAGGCAGCACCAGCTATGCCCCTTGGAGAGCCCCCCCCCACTGTGCCTGGCCAGCCTGCTGGCCTCTCCCACAAAAGCCACGAGGGTAGGATGGACAAATGCTCTGCAGCCACCTTCTTCCTTCTTGTCCATGTTTGCAGATTGTCCCCAGGGAGGTGGATCAATGTGCCTGTAGCCAGGAGGCTCCTGCTTGCTTTGACCCACAGTGGGAAACAACCGGTGTTGCCTAAAATCTTAAGGTATCACCAGAACTGCAGTGTCTGGGCCCCTCTCCACAGCTCTCCCTCTCTGGAGGAGCCAGGAGAATAGGCAAGGCCCATGGAGCACAGCCAGGCTGGTGGTGTCCAAGTCTGCAGCCACAAGCACAATGAAGGAGCCTGAGCCTGTTTCTCCTTGAGGGATTAAAAATACTGATTTTTTTATTCTATACCCAGCAGTGCATCCTGTTTCTGCTGGGAGGGAGGGGTTTGGTTTAAGATACTTGTGAAAGCAAAGGAAAGAAAGGACAGGAAAATTGGTGGTTTTGGTGGCACTTGTCTGGGAGCCAGGAAAGCAGAAAAATAAGGCACAGATACATTTGTGCTGATGGCAGCCTGATGTCTTGTCTCCTCATACACATTTTCCATGCTGTTGCAAAAATGCTTTCTCCTCACCTATGTAAGCACCACTCCTGCAAAAGACACCATGAGAGGTCTGTGAGCCAGGGGTGCTTCACAGCTCTGCAGGAGAGAAAGTTTCCCTTCCTCGGTTTGCCATTTTCTTTGCAAGTTATACAGGCTCCATTCTCCATCTCTCATACAGTCACTGCTGATAAGTTGCACAGGTGAACATACCTGTGCCCAGCCTGCACCATGGAGAGGGACACGCCGGAGCTCCGTTCCTGCTGCTGACGTGGCCAGCTGTAACCCCATGGCATCCACAGTCTGTGTGGGAGCAGCAAGGAGCCGCTGCAGTCTGTTGTGCCCTCCAGCACTGTCCATCTGCATGTGCCACCCCCAGCATGGTCTGTGCACATTGAGGGAAGGAGCATCCTGCAGATCCTGTTGGAATGGGACACGTGGTGAGGCAGGCAAGCTGAGCTGGACAGCATAGTGCAGCAGGGAACAGCCTTTGCCTTAGTGTGTGACCCCACCAGCCAGGAATGCTGCTCCCAGGAGCCCTCAGCACACGGCAACCCGAGCTGATCCCTGCCGGTTTCAAAGACAAATCACAGACTCAAGCTCCACCAGAGAATCAGCACAAAGAGAACTGACAGCCCCGACTCATGGGACTACCTCGTTGGTCCCCAGGGTGTCATTGCATCCCACCTGAGACATCGGTGAAACAAAAGCGCACCTGGAAAGAAGCTTAAATCACAGAACCACAGAGCAATTAAGTCATGTTCATACAGAGCTATTAGTGCCGATTCTCACACTCTTTACATAGGAGCAGCACATAATAATAATTTCCAATTAAATTACGTTTCTCCAAGGTGCATTAACAACTTCTATCTGTCCGATTAACTGGACCCATCTCTGCTGCATGGAGCAGTTACACCACTCCAGAGGGAAAGCAGACAGTTAACAACACCCCCTGCTGTGGTGCTAATGCAGGAATACTGCTGTAAAACCCATGGACACACTCACTGCAAACTGTCCACCCAAACACAGCTCCTGGCTCTCTGCCCCATGCTGTCCTGCGCTCTGCTCACTCCTGTGGTGTGACACGGGAATACGCCAGTGCCTGGGCTCCATTCTGGCACTCAGCTCTCGCTGCTGTCTTCTCCCAGGACACGGCGCCCAGCAGTTCTGCCAAAGGCAGCTTTGGTGAGGAAATTGCAGAGGGCCCAATTTGTGCTGGAAGAGCTGACCTGCTGCCATGACCCAGGGATGAGGGTTTATTTACTTGAGCGGGATGAATAATTCCATGCAAATTCTTTGGGCACTCAATTCTTCAGACTCCTCTTGGTGAGAAATGAAGGGAGATTCCTCCTATGAAGGAGAGAGAGCATCTGTGCAGGAGGGCAGCAGCAGAGGGCCAGCACATATCTGAAATACAGCGAATGGGACACCCAGATGTGTGCATGGTGACTCGAGTGTGTCTGCAGAGAGTGCACAGACATGGGAGCAGCTGCACCTGAGATGGAGCCTGAAGGCACCTTCCTACCAAATAGGTAAACAGAGATCTTAAAAAACAGTTGCCTTCTGACCCTGGAGCTTTGTAAATCAGGTCACTACAGCTCCATGAGCCCTGCCACTTCCTCATGATTGCAGTTCCTCTGTGGGAGTGACCACCTCGACACCTCTTGGGGACTGAGGTGGTCTGTGGCGGGAGGCAGTGCAAATACGGGAACAGGCAGGTGCACCCAGAGCAATTGCCTACACCCACATGGACACCAGGCAGCTGCATTAGGGAACAGTGAGACTGGGTGGGCATCAGAACATCATCAGGGTCCCTAAACCAGCAACACATTGAAATGAGCAGGGATAGGACAGAGACAACCCATATGGGAGAGGGAGAGGTCTTTTCCAGGAGGCCTGACAGGCCTCTGACCTGCGCTGGAGGGGAGGTGCTGGGATGGCAGAGGCACATGTGTGTGTGCACCCATATGCCCGTGCCCATGCTGCAGGGAGGGGAGCGTTCTCACTCATTCTGTCCACAGGCACAGCTGACATACGCTCAGGAGCACACAGTTATCAAAATGTTATAAATTGCTGCCTTTTAAATAGTGTGGTAATTTGCTAGTCCATTACAGGAGGAGCTGTAGTATACAAGGAGCACGCTATGAAAAATTAAGCCTTCTGCGTCACTGCTGACCTCTGCAGCTGAGGTGCTCTCAGAACTGCTCCATTATGTCAGCCTGCCCTGAGCAATTAGCCACCCCTCAGCGCTCATCTGCATGTCACTGTGCCTCAGAGGACAACACTCGCCTGGCAGTTCCTTTCCCGGAATCATTCACTGTGGAGGTTCCACTCACGACTCCATCAGCCCAATGGTCACCAGGAGATGGCCCCAGCAGGGGACCCCAGCGGCTCTGCAGCCACCCCTCCTGCTGTAATCAGTGCACTTGTGTAGCCATCACTGTGAGCAGTGACACCTAATTTTAAAGCAGCAGTTTCGCTCTTTGAATTCCTCAGGCTTGGAAACAATCCGTTCTTGTGAGAAGCAGTGTTTTCAGTGGAAGGGCTGCTGCCCAGCATGGTCCATGCAGAAGGCAGCCTGCTCCACCATGGCAGCACGGATGCTTCCCAGCAGGATGTGTTCCTCTGGAGCAGAGATAGCCATGCTCCCCCCTCCAGGTTCTTGCTGACAAATGCACAGGTCTCCTCTTCTCATGGCAGTCCTCAGCCCTGTCCCAGTCTCATTACCTCCAAGTTTCAAAAAATCCTACTTTTCCAGTGCTGAAGCAAACTACAGTTTTTTTACATAGTATATAGCTTTTACTCAAGGAAAACATAGTCTATGATACAGATCATCTTTAGTCTCTTAAGGGATTCTTGGAATTCCTACAGGTCTTGAACACAGGGATATAAATCTTCCCTTTGCTGCCCACTAACAGAGGTACACATCAGAGATCCCATTTCCAAGGTCTAAACTCCCTAAGAGGGAGCTTCTTAAGGCCAGGAAAGAAGCATGGAGCCTTTGCAGTGCCACCTCCAGCATCACACAAGAGTGCCGGAGCCAGCGGATGGGGATGAGCCACGATGGAGCCAGCTCAGGGTCCTGGGACCTCTGGAAATGACCCTTGGCAGAGCACGCAGCATCCTGTGGATGGTCACAGCCTTGGGATTGAACAGAAGCCCCTGACTGCACCAGTCTGAACAGACAGCAATGGGAAAAGGTAAACCAACCCCTCCTGTCTCCCAGAACAGCCTGTCACCTCCTCTGTGCAACTACTCCTGGGCCCCTCTTTGGAGACTGTTTGTATCCCGCCTGGCCCCCCGGGCCCAAGGGCCAGGGAGCAGCCTCTGCCCACAAACCGCCTGCATGATCCCAGCCAATCCTGGCACACCTCAGAGCCCACCTGGTTTGTTCCAGCACAGGCTATGTCCCATTCCCAAGCCTTCGGCCAGGAATCTCCCATCCTTGAGGCTTCACATCAAGGTGTGCACCAGCCCAGGACTGCACTGCAGTCAGGGAGGGCAGAACCCTTGGACATTCAGCTCACACCAGGAGAATTATGTTCATTACACCAGTTTTGTGCAGGGCAAAGGGATATTTCTCCTAAACCATGTTTAATTTCTGCACATAAATCCCTCCAAACTGAACTTCCCATTTATTTTATGTGCTTAGATATTTCCTCATGAGTTGCAGGTGAAATCCACATCCTGGCACACACATAAAAGCAAAGGCAGAAGGAACGCATCCTGGCAATATATGCATCAACCCTGGAGATATATATTTTCTTGCCGGGGAGGAAACACACAAACACCAGCTATTATTTTCTCTCAAAATATACATGTTTCAGGACAAAAATAAACATGTGAACACAGGATGTGTTACTTGCAGGCTTTCTGCCCAGAGCCAAGGTGACAACCAGCAGTTCAGAGGAAACTTGCACACAAGTTACGCTCAGCCTGCTCATTAAAAACACATCAGGGAACCTCCAGCACCCTGGGAATCCCGGCAGCACTCTCTGATCCTATCACACACACAGAACACACAGGCTGCTGCCATTCTGCTCCAGGAAAACCCGGCAAAAGAGGGAATGCAGGAAGGGGTGGCAGCAATGCAGGGTCAGGGGCTGGCACAGCCTGGCAGGGACCCCACAGCTCCCCACTCACTGCACCCAGTGCACACCCACTCTCCTCCAAGAGATGAGCCAATGCTTCCACTGTGGGTGGTTGTCCTGGTCCCTGTCAGTGTGGGACAGCTGGGAGCTGGGGCAGGACCTCGCCACTTCGCATCCTCCACATCACATTCCTCACAGGAACGCCGTCAGGGAGCTTTGTGGGATCGTGAATATGAATTGCTTTGACCTCACTTAGTCTGATATGGTGGAGTATTAAATCTCTATTTTTCAAGCATTAAGCCTGCGTAATAGAAGGATGCTGCGAGCAATTTGCAGTAAGATGAAGGGATATTACTGTCCTGGGAGACAGACAATCCAACCACATCCACAAATTGATAACAGAGATAGTGGCTTAGGTTCATGCTAGCTATTAATTAAGGGCATGTTTTATGTGGAAGACAATACCAGCTTACACAGGCAGGTACTTGCTGGCCTCCCCTCCCCTGCAGTGAGTAGCACTCCCAGAGCTGGAACGCAGCCAGGTGAGTTCGTACCTTGCTGAACTACAGTTCACACACTTACATTTGAATCTCTGACAGGCAAAATTAATTTCTCAAGCCTTTAGCACTGCAGCTTCAAAGTGGCTGTTCTGGCTGAGGAGCTGCTAGGAGCTGTGCCACCGGGATCAGCGGGCGAGCCCTCCTTCCAGGGACAGTCAAAGGCTTGGCCAGCGCAAAGCACCACCATGCTGACAGCTCTCACATCTCTGGCTGCTAATGAGCACTAACCATGTCCTGAGCTCTTCCTCTGCCCTCAGAACTCACTGCCTCGTTAGCTGGCTGATCCTCAGCTCTCAGCAAAGAAATCCAACATCAGGTTTCAGTCTTTCTTGCCTTTCCTTCTCTCATCTTGGCTGTGGCAGCATCCCACCCAGCTGAAGGATGTTATCCTTCTCCCACTCACTGCCCCCAGCATGCTCCTTGCATTTCCCAGCCCCTGCGGCGGGACTCTCAGCATCTCACATCCACTGATTGACTTGGTTGATTTTACACACACACTAATTTTGTCCTAATTACCAACAGAATATTACCCTTTCACAATCTTTTGCTCCTCACCCTAAAATTCAGCAGCAAGCCTGCAACATACCCTGACAGCTGCCCCCCCATGCCAGCACAAAAGACCCACCACTGCTTCTGTTTCAGGAAAACCCCTCCGCAGCCTCAGCCAGGTTTCCCATGCAGGGACACTCGCCCTCAGGAGCCACAGCCACCTGTGGCGCAAGGTGAAACATCGTGGAGGGCAAGAACCAAGAGACCCCAACCAGTACCCCCAGAACCTGTCTGGCTGTGGAGCCAAGGTCCAGAGCACCAGCAGTGCCACGGTGTCTGAGTGCTCTTCCGGAGAGGGCCTTCCCTGCTGGGAGTTGTAAAGCCAAACAGTGCAGGTCAGCTGCGGAAATACCCTACAGAATACCGGAGGAAGCAGCAAAAATGTCCTGTGTGATGAATAAATTGAAGCATGCCTTCTTATGGACAAGCACCTATGGAGAAGAACCCAGACAGATAAATCAGTGGGCTACGCTGAGGAGATAAAGAGGTTTATTTTTTCCAGATGGGACTAGAGAACAGCTGGAGAATTGATGAGGTGATAAGGACAGGAGATGGCTCCAGACAGGCTCCCCCTGACACATCAGAGACCTGTGCTGGGCCACAGACAGGTCACACATACACCCCTTTCTAGAAAACTGTGCTCAAAGATGGGGGGAACTCCTGGTGGGAAGCATGAGCGCTTAACAAACCACAACAGCTCCCTCCAGGCTCTCCTGATAAAGTGTCCCCTGGCCACTGGTTCCCAGAAACATTGGTTGGACCTAGGGAACGTCCATGAGCTGGACAGGAGGGGACCTGCTCAGACACCCCCTGGCTGAGCAGAGCAAGAAAAGGCAAGTAGAGACCTCGGTGGGGGCTGCTGGATAGGGACATGCTGGTCAATGGTGAGAAATGGAAAAAGATACAAAACAAAGGGAAAGAAAGGATAAACTGAAAGTCGGGCCACTGAGGATGAAAGGAGAAGCTCTCTGAGAGAGAGCTCACAGCTGCAGACACATCTGGCCACAGGCTCACCCCGTCTGCAGGGTCTCCATTAAAAGCCCAATGCACATGCACTTACGAAGCCACAACATGTCCTGGGCTGAAGTGACCATCAGCCCAGCAAGTCTGGAAGTATCTGTGCCTTTGCACAGTCAGCATCCATACCCAAATCCCAAAGCTGTATCTATACTGTGCCCAGCACACTGTGGATTACAGGATCCCAGGCTGCCTGCTGCAGCCCAGCTGTACGTCTGATCTTGGGTGAGAAATTTCTCTTTATACCAAACTGTCTATTCAAGTCATAAAAATAGGCTTTTTTTCCTTCTGTAAGTGCAACACTTTTCATATTTTTACTTCCAGCTGTCTAGATAGTATTTCACTTTTTTCATTTCTAGTGCTCAGTCTCAGTTATTTAATGTGAATTTCTAGGGCATGGTGCCCTTAGCAGACATCAGAGCAATATAACACAAGAAATCAGATATACACTGTTTCAGAGAAGGCAGGAACAAAAAGACAAACTAGGCTCTTAATACATATGGTGCTTTTGATTCATGGAATATAGAAAATTGTATTTGATTATATCTGTAATGGATCCTCGTAACTTTAGATTAAGGTTATGCTGATGGCCCAACTAATGGACAGTTTATTGCAGGAATAGATTTCATCCTATCATATTTTTTCCTGGTATCAATTACATTGAATGCTTAAATGCCTCATTTCTGTGGATGTTTATTGCTCGATTTTCCTTTCTAAGAAAAGCCTACACACACACACAATGCCCTGGTGTTCCTCTGCTAAGGGGCAAGGAACCACAGGCTGTGCTCCTGGAGCCTAGAAGCTCCTGTCATCTCCAGCTGCACAGGCCAGGAGATCCACCCTGGAGGCTCACAGCTACAGGCACCACTGAGCCCTGAGGAGACACAGCCAGAGTTCCCTGAGCAGACATGTGGATGCTATTGGAAAAAAAAAATTAAAAATCAAAAGACTTATTAAATTAACCTGTCTCAAAACCCAAAAGGCTATGTGGAATTGCTGCTGCAAGATCAACAGCAGAGCTCATGATAAGACAGGTTGGAAGCAATGACAGTGTGGTGGAGAGCATCTCATTTTCAGTCAACCGAAATTGTAATACTGTTAGTACATAATAGCAATAACAATAACAACAACAATAATAGCAACAATAATAATTTTTAAAAAATAATTATTGCATATTATTTTAATAATTATTAAATAATAGTATTAGTAAAACCCTGAAGAATGGAATCATTAAATTATTACTCTCTGAAGCAGTGTAGGAAATTGAAGGAAATGTTTGTTTGCCAGTAAAGAATTTAGGAGGCTGTGGAGGAACCAGAGATGCTACCTATTGATCCCAGGGCCAGAGGAGAAAGAGGCTAGTTGGTTTCTTAAATTTTTTTTTTTACTTTGCTTGGCTTTAACCACAGCTGAAATATTGTCCAACAGAACCAAGCCAAACCAAACCAAATCGCTCCAAAAAACCAAACCCAAACCCAAACATAAAAGCTCCAAAACACAAAAATCACCTAAATAAAGAACAGGGAAAAAAAAAAAAACAAACACGAAACAAAACTTGCAAAGGAAAAGACCACTTTTTGTCCCACTTTAAATACAGCTGCTTGACACCAGTGATTTTAGAATGATCTCTGCTATTTACTTTATAGAAATGTGCTTTGCCTCCCTCCAGAATTGATACCTGCCAGCCAGAGGAGGGCCATGGGATTGATCTCCCTGAAGAGCAATGATCCCTGATCAGGAACAGACGCTGAGTGCGAGGGCATCTGTCCGGGCTGCTGGCTGATGGTGTCAGCAGGGAGCATGGGCTGCTCATCCCAAAGGGTGCCTGCCAATGGGAATTTTTATTTTTTTAACCTTCAGCTGAACTCTTCCATTTGCCCAGCATGCCCAGATGGGATAGTGCTGGGGCTCTTCCATCCCAGTGCATTTTGCTGTCACAGCTCCTGTTTCTTGGGGAAGGAAGAGCCAGGCAGCAGGGACACACAATGTCCCTATCAAGAAGGGCAAGGCAGCATACTGGTCACAGCAAGAGGCATTTTCTATAGCCAGGTGGGATCGTCTCATCCTGCTCTTGTATTTTCCTGCAGCCTTTTCCATGGTGCTTGGTGGAGGTCCCAGCCTGCATTCCAGGCCCCGCACACAGAGCCAGCCCCAGCACCGAGACTGTTCAAGGATGCAGGGAAGGGAGGGGACAGCCCCTCGCAGGGTTGGGAGCTTGGGAACACCAAGCCACTTCAGCTCACTCGGGCACACTGATTCACATACATGTGGCTGTTATTGCTACTCCAAGAAGAGAGCTGAATCCACTTATTTTTTTCATTAAAATGCAAATTAATTTAATAAAAAGTGGAATTGTAAATTAATGAAGCACTTTAAAATTCTACATAATACAAGGCTAATACTTATTCTGTAGTATTTCCTCCAGTTAATATCACCACTAACTCCCCTGAGTGGGATCAGCTCCACCG
Source organism: Manacus candei (assembly GCF_025592945.1). NCBI lineage: Eukaryota > Metazoa > Chordata > Aves > Passeriformes > Pipridae > Manacus > Manacus candei. Next base: position 322,928 of record NW_026138050.1, on the reverse strand, counting down.
ATCTCACTGACTGAATGGGGGTCAGAGCTTGCAGAACAGGTACGGTGCCTTCGAACCACAGCCCAGCTACTGGGGCAGTTCTCAACCTCCCTCCCTCCGCAGGAATCTCACCCTGTGGTACCTGCCTGCACCCTCACACCAAGGTACTTGGCAGGGACATTTCCTTTCCTCTGTAAATAACAATGGATCCCTGTAACTTGCTGCAGCCCAACAGTTCACATGCAGAAGGCAGGACCTGCTGCCCCAGTCAGCCCCAGGGACCAACTGCCCTCCCACCATGTTCAGCTGTAACAACATCAAGGCTGCCTCAGGCAGTGAACAGGAGGCTTTGGGCATATCTGAGCCAGAGACTGCGGATCCACAATTTTTTTTGTTTCTCTTTTTTTACCCCAATACAAAGTGCCATATTCAGGTACTGACTCCAAAGCCAAACTGCTCTGTGTGCAAGCTGTGGGGCTGCCCCTCGGGCAGGGCTGCAGCCAGCCCCACTGCACTGCTGTCATGTGTGTGGGCAGCTGAGCTGCTGCACAGACCCTCCCCACTTGTCCAACCTCAACAATTGCTGCCCCTTTGCTGCAGGAGGGAGCAGAGAGACTGGAGAAGGTGCCTGGGCAAAGCTAGCAGGGGGCAGGTAGTGCTCAGGATCACCCACCTTCAGGGCAAACCTGGCTCAAGAAAACAAAACATCACCTTGAACACACAGGTGCAAGGCTTGTTGTCTGCACCTTCCCTTTCTAACTTCTACTTATAAGGAAACATTGTAGGAAATCCATCCTTAGAAAATTCATCCTTAAAATATAAGTACAAACAGAGAAGCACCCTGGGAAAATACTGGGCAAAGTGGGTGGTGAGGTATTGCCAACAGGATCAATCCCTTCTGACTTACAGGGACACATCTGAGCTCATCATCTGCTTTTTTATAGCAAAAGGAGAGAAAAGGCAATTCTGAGAATAATTCAATTCATCCCAAAGTAAGCATCTCAAGTAGGTCAGTAAACCACACCAAAAAACTGCCCTTCCCTCTGTGCTGGCTGTAAAGAGTCCAGGCAGACAGATCCTGGAGACATGGCACCAGTATATCCAGAGCTGGGTGACAGGAGTCCTCCCTCTCACCTCTCCTGATGGGACCGTGCTCAAGTGTGCATCCCCTCCCAGCAGAGCCCCTTGTCACACAGAGCCCATAGCTGCACATGGTCCTTTTCCTCTGACCATGCAGTAGGGATTACACAGGCTCCCTGTCGGTGTTAATCACTCACCACGTTCCTTTATTGCCGACTGTTATCCCTTAAATAAAGCTCACCCACCCTATTATTGTAATGTCAACCCTGAACCGCTCAGATAAACCCTGCGGACAATTTATAATTACACAGAAGTAGCTCTTCTACGCTGCACCGAGGGGCCATCGGGAGAGGATTTAGGTCTCTCACAGAGCCAGCATTTGACAGGTCTCTGCTGTTATTTCTTCCTGACAGCTCCTTGCCAATCGGCTCCTCCTGCGACACCACACTCGGGCTTTGCTGTGTGATCTCAGGTGAAGAGAGCACATAATGGGCACTAATTGCGGGCGATTACTGTTTACTTGTTAACTTTGCTTGGCAGAGCAGCTGTGGTGGACACAGGGACTGGAATATTCCCTTTTATCCCCTGTAGCACTGAGTGAACTGGTGCTTAATTCAAAGGCTGAAATCTATAAAAAATAAGACGAAACCCATCATTAAATTTCTCTTAGTGGCTATGTGCATAATTCATCCAAACACCATCAAATATAAATGGCCTCGTGTCAGGCTGAGCAGTGCAGGCACAGCACATCCCGCCTGCTCCACGAGACAGCCTCTGCCAGGCAGCCGCTCACCGCCTTCATGGGACGGGCACCATCGGCACGGCAGCACGCCCAGCAGCTCCTGGGCAGGACACGGTCACCAGACTGAGCCCCCCGCTCCCACCACCCCCGGCCCGGTGGGCCGGCAGAGCAGGCAGGGGAGGGCAGAGCGGGCCACATCCTGCCCCAAAGAGCCCCACGCCGCCCTGGGGTCCCCGACCGCTCCTGCTGGCACGCTGGTTACTAACGGGTTTTTTTCCCCTACAGTTTAAAAGCACTTGTATAAATTACAATATCCCAATTCTTTACTGCTTCCTGCTAGGATCTGAACTTTGATTAGGACCTGAACACCCTCAATTTCACCAACCACAGCCACGTCTCTGTACACAACCCTCGTTCCATACCACAGATGTCAATCTGAGGCAGTTTAGCGAATGCTTGCAACAAGTTTTCTGGGAAGTTTTTTTCTAGTTATTTGAAAAACACCAAGTTATTTAATAAATCACAGCAAGTTGTTTTGCAAAAGTATCCTTTGAACCATTAGATATTATTTCGAATGCCAATTTTTCTTCCCACCTTATGGCAGGATAAAGATACCCCACTCAATTTTCATCAAAAGCACATGAAAGCAATCAAGGCTCCTGTAGTTTCTATGGAAATAAGGGATGCAAATTGGGATTGTGTGGTGCCTTTTTTCTTGAATTTATCCATAAAAATGCAAATATTCTTCAATAGATACTGAAATATTTGCCGTGCTCTAAGGGAGCAGAATACACAGACAAGGCTCTTTTTGTCCACTGGCTCTCCTGGCAGAGGTTTGATGGCTAGGAGCATGAGCTTGTCAAAACTGAGCAAGCCCTGCCAGAGCATGGATGGCAGCAAAGCTGGCTCCAACAGGTGCATGCCTGGCCCAGAGGACTGCAGCTTCCCCTCACAGGTCCCTCAGCCACCAGTGTTAGAAATGGCTTCTCCTGCCCTTTCCCGCAACATGACCCCCTCACCCACAGGTACCACGTTGATCCCTGCCCGCAGTGCCAGTCACGCCAGCCCCATGGCACTGAGTCAGGAAAGTGATGTCGCCTCTTTGGGATGGAAAGCATAAGCCAAGGGAGTAGCACAAACAAATCATGTTTTTGATGCATCTGCTTTACTTTCTTGCCAGACATTTCAGAGCATTGCATCCAGTAGAGAACATCCTGCTCCGCTTCTGGGGCTCAGCTTGTCCTGCAGCAGGGATGGATCAAAACCCTGTGGCACAAGGTTTAATTAATTCCCTTTCAGACTGAAGGATACAGAACAGTTAATGCTAGCAAAGGTCTCTGGATTACTCCCTGAAGTGCTCTCCTGCTCTCTCCTCTCTCTGCAGGGTAGATGGTGAGCTTCACATAGCACTCACCAATAAATAATCCAACAGCCTGAGGAGCTGCCGATCCGCAGCTGGGCACCTTGCTCCCATCAGCTCCAGGTGCCAAGTGCCTCCCAGGCAGGAGGCTGGTGCTCCTCCCCGGCACGTGCACTCTGCCTGTGGACTTAGGGATGTTGAAAAGGTCAAGGAATGGTATTTCAGATCACTCTTGTTTGCCAGAATTGATGACAAACCCTGGCAACTCAACTAGTAAAACTCCAAATGTGAACTAGAGCATGCTGCATCTGCGCAATTACCAGCCTGCAATTAATTAATTGTGCTGTCACTATATGCACCTGAGAACAACAGCGAGATCAAAGAACTGAACAGAGATCAAAATGATTAGTAGATCACCTTACTTACAGCTGAAAGTGGCAATTAGATACAGCAAAGACAGAGTCTGGCTTAGTTGCTTCTTTTAACAGCTCTGTAAGAGAAAAGTCACTCAACAGACTGTAGGAAAAACCCCAAGAAAGCCGCATTGCTTCCAGCCTGGGCAGAGGGGAGACATCATAGTCTGTCCATTGACTTTGCCTCTCTAAGGGTGCAGGACACCTCTCTGCAGCTGTCACAGTCAACACTATCCACACCTTGGGCTGTGCTGCAGCAAGGTGAGGAGTCCTGCTGACTGTGTGGCTCCAAGACCCAAAGGTCCCTCCAGCAGATCCAGGAGTGCAAGGAGAGCCAGGAACAGGAGTCCAGCTACTTGCACAGCCTCTGCCAGGGACTCTGGGTGGTGGTTGCCCCCCACCTATCACTCGCCCATTAGGAGCTGCAGCGTTGCTGGTCTGAGCTGTGCAGGCAGGTGTGGTGACAGTGTCTGAGGACTTAGTGCACCTGTGACATTTCCCAAGGTGTTGAGGGCTGATCCTTGCAAGCCCCCAGAAGGGGCTTCTCCTGCCTGTAGACAGCTTTTCCCCTGTGCAACCACGCTGAGGGCAGCAGTGATGAATCCCGTGGACTGTTATCTTTCAGAGAGCAATGCTGTAGCTCTCCCGAACATATGAGCTCCCTGGAGGAATTAGGAATTTTTTCCTGGCACACATTAAGCTGGATGCCATGTTTGTGACCACAGACAGTGCCTCCAACTGCAGAGCTCCTCTGTCTCACTGCTGAGCTCCAGGACAAGATGATGCACTACGCTGAGTCCGAGGGAGGCTGCCCTTCCAGAGCAGGCTCCACGAGTCCTTCGTAGTCCCTGTGCTCCTCACCAAGCACCCAGTCCCTGAGGCCAGAAAACATCTGCCCAAGTGCCCAGAGGAAGGGGATTTGCTGGACTCTGCTGCTGGCACAGGAGAGAAGATGCCAGGAGGAGAGGTCAGACCAAGGAGAAGATGTCTTCTGAGAAGTGGGCTCTGGCTCCCAGGTGCCAGCTTCCCCATGAGACAGGGCCCACTCACCAGTGAGGTGATTGCAGAGACCCGGGAAAGGCACTGCCACACTGACATGGGCTGCTGCACACAGGGCTGCTGTACACAGGGCTGCTGTGCTAGGTGTTCTTCCTTACATGTGCTCTAGCAGGCAGCTTTGTCTCCATTGTCTCCCGTTTGTCACATTGTTTAATTTCTCTTTTTAATTGACTCAGACATTGTTTAATTTCTCTGTTTAATTGGTGCAGACTGAGAGGCTGCAGGCAATGTCATCCTCGCATCATCTCTCAGAAATGTCATCAGCGTGAGGGTGACACTATTGGCCATATGCAGTGAGTTCTGCAGTGTCCCTACAGACCCTCCCAGCTGGGACTGAAGAGCAGGGACAGGGAGCAGATATAAATTACAGAAGTCTGCAGGACAAAGGCTCTACAGTGTTTCCTGGCCTGTATAGGAACTGCTTTCATTTAACACACAAGTGAGATGGTAGGCAGAGAACTCAGCCCGGCACACAGATGACACCACTATTTACATAATTCAAATCCAGAAGTGCCTGGAGGAAGCTTCTGAGGCATCTCACAGTGAGGTGGAAGCCAGTAAAGACAGCGAGCAACAAAATCCTGTTACACAACGGGCGGTCTTGGAGCAGAGACTGCAAGGTCTATTTAAGCCACATGATTTTCTTTAGGGGTACAGATTCAACAGATACCCCAAAAAATACTGAACAAATGTTCCTTTGTATTTTAAAATGCCTCACATCTCATATGTCCTGTATTTTTCCAGTGACATGAATTACTTGAACAGATGCATTTCTCTCCCTAGGTTCAACACGGACAAGACAACGGCTGCACCGTCAGCCTGGTCTGATGAACCCAGGGGCTTCAGGAAGTGATTTTCCACACAGGTTTCTTTCGATAGGTGCTGGACAGGACTAGAACAGCTAGAGGTGAAAAATGCAAGTTCAGACTTACCCTGGAGAGCTGTGAGGGTTTGGAGATCTGCAGCACTGCTCACTGAAAAGATTTTTAATAGCTTTGACCTTCATGGGGTCTGTACAGTCTCCTTTTGTCAAAAAGTGTATGTGGAAGAATTGTGGGAAAGAGCTGAAGATAATACACATGTTCTGCAGCCTGCGAGGGGATTACAGAGTGCTCTTTCACCTGCTTGGATTATTGTTCCCAAGTTTAGTCCATCAGCATCAGCTGCTGCAAGTGTATTGGGATTTATCATCAAAAAGGGCAAATAATGGCTGGGCAGGAAGCAATATAAATATTTGTTATTGCAGATGACTTATAAATAAATCATTTGAAATGACAAAATTAATCAGACAATTCATCTGACAAATAAGTATTTTATCAACCCTGCCTGAAAAACTGTGGCCAGCTGGGCCCTCTAAAGAATCCCTGAAATTCATGGGAAGCAATAACCCTGCACCTTAGGAGGCACAGGCACAGAGAGCAGTGGCCTGAACACAAACTGTGGGACTCAGGTGCTCCAGACAAGGCAGATTCCAGAAGGTTTCCAGGGCCAGGGATGAAAGCAGCCCCAGGGCACAGCCCCAGGCTCAGCACCCACCTGGTCAGTGAGGACACTGACCCCTGTGCGGGCACGTCCCTGCACGGGGCACTCGTGAGTGGCCCCAAGATTTCAGGCAGTGAGGGGACTGTCACCAGCCAGGTGCTCACGTCATTTTCTGACTGTGCCAGGGGTTAACCTGAGCAGGGGGTTATTTTTTTTCCAAATCCACAAAATGAGTGTGTGTCAGTCTAATAGCTCTGTATACACTGAGTCTCATCTGTATTCAGCACATCACCAAAATGTGGGGAAGAAAATAGCCCCTGAAAATAAAAGCGTGTGAGAGAGGAGGAGACGCGAGCCATTAAAAAAGCAAACAGCTCCCTGCACGTGCTCTGCCTTCCCAGTGCCTCTGTCCCTCCCACACCCTCTGTGCTGCTCTGTGCGGCTCTTAGTGGGCTTGGACCATCCATGTTCACAAACATTAGTATAACCTGCTCTGAAATGTGCACATATTGCCCATTCTGAAAGGTAAAACAAGAAAGAAGCAGCATATTTTTGGTGATTTTTTTTTCTTTGTGCATTTTAGCTCAGAACAATTGAATATAAACACTCAACACTTGCCTCCAATAATTTAAATCGTTTGGTTTCTGTTACTTTTACTGTATGTTTCAAGGGTAATAAAGGGTACTACATCACACTCAACAGTGAGGAATCACAGAGCCTTTCCCGTACATGACAACAGAGTGAGAAGTGTCATCCAGGACAGTTTCAGTGTTCCCTTCCCACCCTTTCCCTTAGAGCAAGAACATAACCCAGCAAGGATAGGACAATGAAGATCCTCAAACACACAAGCATGAGTTTTCTCATCAAAATGCCCATTTGTTTGACAGGGAGACTTGTAAATGAGGAGGATGAAGGAGGCAGCCATGGCAAAAGGGGCAACCTCCTGTGAGAGGGTGAGCTCCTGCAGGGAGACTGCTGGCTAGTGGGATCCCAGATCCACATGGCACTGGTGGGTAAAGTGGGTACTGCTACTGTAAAATTGTAGGATCGTTAGATCATGAGATTATCACCAAAAACTGATGATTCTCCAGAGGCTGCTGCTCCCAGGCAAAGCATGGCCCCACAGGGTGACAGCTGGCACCTGCTCATGCTGAGACAGGGGACTGGCCCCCAGAAGCCCTGCGGCCAATACAACCAGCAGAAGTGTCTGTCAAAGGGGGTGCTGGGCACAGGTCCTTCCTGTTCATATCCCACACCTCCAGAGCTTTATCAGAACCACGAACTCTGCGACCTTCCCTTGGGCTGGCACTTTGTGAGGGAGTGAGAATCTCTTGACAAGGAAAGGTGTTCATCTGCATATTTTAGGAGGAAGCTCCCTATGAAATCACATACGTGTAATTTTCCTACAGTCTCCAAATCCCCAGCCACTTCCAGCTGATGTAAATAAAATCCTGATATCCAGCTTATGCCAGAAGACTCTGGCATGTCCCCCAGGATGGGGGCGGGGGGGGGGGGATTATCTGAAGCCAGGAAGAGGAATTGGCAGGTCAAACTTCTCATATCCCACAATTTCATGGTTGATTTTTATCAAGGAGTTTTAATGTCACAAAAAAACCAGCAACAACCCTGCCAATAGCAGTGGCACCAGCCCCATGGCCCCTGTGATGGGGATGTAGCAGTGACTGCACTGGGCAGCGACAGCTTATTCTGGACCAGCCCCTCAGCGATGAAGGGTGACCATGGCAGGGAGGACCCTGCAAGGCCAGAGCCACCCTCGCTGAGGGCCATGTCAGCCCAGCACGAGTTCAGCCAAAGCCAGGTTTGGAGGTGTGTGTGCTGCCCTGCACCCCACTCCTCTCCCTGAAAGGTCGGGGTCGGTCCAGGCTGGCATATGGTAGAATTTTCAGGGCTGCTGTGAATATTTTCTACTCTGTCAACCTTTTATTTAAATGACATTTGGCTGTAGTGCTAGAAGTGTGATATTGAAAATCAATAAGTGGAAAGTGTTTGAAAGCCAATCTAAATCAAATATTACAATATGGTGAAGTTAATCATCTGAAATTAACCTTATAACTGCTTGAATTGCTCTAATCTATAAAGAAAATCAATATAGGCATATCAAACCCTGCTGCAAACTGCTGTCTGTTTGAGCCAACTATGCAAATGGAAAATAATAGCCAGTGGATGCTTATTGCTCCCTATAGGTTAACACTTCACGTGGGGCTGAGGTGAGCAGACAGGATTCCCCAGGGAGACTTGGCCGTGAGATGCAGGTAAAGGCTCCTGCTCCAAAGAGGCACAGCAGCAGTGAAGCCCCTGCAAGCTGCCCTCCCAGCAGTGGATTTCGGAGAGCAGTCAGCAGAGTCAGTGACTAATAGGCTGTTTCACAAGGAGAATTGATTGTCCCTGGATGAAAAACAGCTGCCCAAGCATAGCACTCTGCACCCTCCCTGGCACCAGCTCAGCCCTGGGCTACACCACCGGTGATTGAACCCGCTCTGGGCACCAGGTGCTGACACAGCACACAGGTCATCACCAGCACGACCACCCACCCAGTGGCACTCCTAGAGCCAGTGCCCTGCGCCCACCACAATGCTCTGCTCGGGTGTCCTGGGCCATGTCACAGCAGTGGTTCACCACCACTGTGGCAGTGACGTCTCTGGGACAACCAGCCCCAGTGGAGGTACCACTGGCTGCATTTCTGTCTCCCAGCGAGCAGCTTTGAACCCAAGGTGACACGTACCTGCCCCAGTGGCGGCTGCAGCCCTGTGGTGGGGGGCACAGGTGATGGTTCTCACTGTCCAGCTACATCTCCAGAGTGGCCATCAACAGGCATTAGCTAGAGGCTCTGGGGTATGACAGTGATAAGTGCTTCAATAGCAGACCAAAATCTATAAATAACAACTGCTTCTCTCAAAAATCTAATTTTAAAATAACGAAGACATTTCATAAAGTGACAAGTGTCTCACATTGAGAGCAAAAGCTCAGGGAGGCTCTTTTTGAAGTTTTGGGAACAGATAGGAGAAGTGAGATCCAGCAGCAACCTGTATGGCCTCAGGAGCCCAGGATTAGCCAAAGCTAAGGAGAGCAATCACAGCTTTTTCCACATGCTGTTCATGGGCACCAGATTCAAAAATGGATGAAGACTTCTGAGGAGATCCCATTGTCCAGGGAGTGCAGCTGCTTCACACTGCTCCTGCCTGTGCCAGAGTGAAGAGCAGCACTTGCCTCTGAGGTCTGCTCACTGTGGAGCTTCCCAAGCCACCACAGACCCCAAGGTCAAATTATTTTTTGCATTACAATGAAAGAAGAAAGTAGTGTCAATTTTCCAGCTGCCAACCTGGCATGTGCTGTCTCCCATCATGGACTTGTGCCAGTGGTGTGGGCAGACAGACAGACAGACACCTCGCAGCAGCAGCAGGCATGTCCTGCACAGAGGTTCCAGGACACGCATGGAGAGCTGCCGGGACACCCGTGACACGCGCAGCCCACAGTGCCCCTGCAGCCCATGGCAGCAGCTCCCTCACTGCTCACAATCTGCCTTTTGCTCAACATCCATTCCTGAGATTTTTCATGCGTTCCAGATGGAGGTGTGAATGATGTGGATGACGTGCTGCCCCACGGAGGGGCAGGAGAACAAGCATGGAAATGGGCAGCAGCCGTCCCAGGAGCAAACACACCAGCTGAGAGGCTGGAGCTGTTGTTTGAAGCAGCAGTTCACCACGGATTAAGAATGGCCCTTTGATACTGGAAATGTTTTAATGAGTTTCCTGCAATATATACATCTCTTGGGTTCTCATGGAAAGACCTTGCAGAATTCTCCCTTTTCTTCACTCAAAGGGACACCAAGACATGTAAAAAATGCTTTATTTTTTTCATGCTTTAAGCTGAAAGGGTTTTAAATAACTGTGAGCTTTCTCAGTGCTTAAGACTCTCTTGCTTTCTTTAAATTACAAGAACAAGCTGCGTTTTCAGAATCAATACTTATAATGTACAAACAACTCTCCAGGTGAGGAGGCTCAGCAGCAGGGCTGGACTCTCAGAGGGTGCCCAGTGGTGAAACTTTCTGTCCAAGCTGCAGTACAAGGCAGCCACGGCCATGACTTCAGCAGAGCTGGGCTGTGACTCTGGCAGAGCTGGGCTGTCCACAGCACAGGAGACCCTTATTTTGCCTTATAATTTATTTTAGAGTTCGGGCTTTCTAAGGAAGGGACTGTATCTAATTTAGTGTGGTAAGAGGACACAGTGTCCAGGACAGAAAATCCATGCCTGCTGAAGCCATGAGTTCCTGCACAGTGCAGAGAGTGAAGAAGTAATTATTGAAGTAATAGCAAACTTTAATATTAACATTCACCCAGGGCTCTCGCAGCAAGAGCTCAGGGCAGAGCAGGATTGTGCCAGCAAGGAGGGGTGCTGCCTTGGGGAGGAGGGGTTTGCTGCCCTGGTCCTGGCTCTGAGCCTTCAGAAACCCTCCAAAGAGGAGCTGGGATAAAAGCTCCTGGAGCTGGTGCTGCTGTGAGCTCCTCCACATCACCCACAGTGTCTCCCCGCGACCCATGGGAGAGGTAAGGCTCAGCTGCCTCCCTCTGCCTCACCCAGCCAGCACGCCAACACCCGTGGGAGCACTCAGAGGGATGCAGGGATGCACCAGCAGGTCAGCAAATGCACAACTCTAAAGCAGAAGGCAGGCTTTGCCCAATGTCACAAACACCATTTACAGCCTATTGGAGGGGACAGTTGTCCCATTAAGAAACCCAAAGACATTCTGGCTTTCTTCAGCCTCGGGCCTTGGAAGCAGGAAGCATTTACTGCCTAATTAAATTTTAATATACTGGCAGAGTACAGCTTTTCTAGTGAAGCTGTATTGGACAATGTGCCAGATTGTGCAGAAAATGAGCAGGCCTGAGTTGCCTGGGGCTGCCAGCATCAGCTCCCGGCTGGTATGGAGAACCCCGAGCACAGCAGTCACCATCCCAGAGCTGCCCTTTGCTTCCACACATGCATGCACCACCTATTCTTGATTGCCTGCTAGCAGGTGGCATCTGAAGCCAAGTGGCTTTGTCTTCCTAGAAGTGCTGCTCTTTCTTCTTGCTGAGGACTCCTCTGGGTGCCTCTCTGCTCGTTTTTAAAGGGCAGATAGCAGCCAAAAGGGCTGACCCTGCTCCAGGTAGAGGTGAACATCATGCATCAGCTGGCAGTGTCCTGGGCACATGCCAGGGTATAGGCAGTTGTTCTCCTCATGCTCCTACTCTGGCACAAGCAGCACCCACTGTACAGCACATGGGCTCCCTTCACCTGCGACTCACAGTGTCAGAGTGGTCCCTTGCCTGTCTCTTCTATGCCAGGCCAGAGCTCTGCACCAGGCTCAGCCTTCCTAAAAAACCCTGCTCCTGCCTCTCCTGGTGTCTCCTCAGCTGCTCTGCACACCAGGACACAGGTGGAGAGCCCAATGGACAAGCTCACCACGGCTAGATGCCCTTTGTTATTTCTGCCATGGCCCCAGCCCTTGTCCAAATGCCCTTGACTCTTTGTGACAGGATGGGAATTAGGAGCCCAGTGCCACCTCTACCTGGACACAGCCCACTGCACAGACAAGCCACAGCCAGCATGGGGCTGGGACCACTGGCACACTGCCAAAGGTGCCTAAGGGCTCAGGTCCCCAGGTCTTATTTCCTTGGTAAATTAATGCCCAAAAAGCACTCAGTGATGGCATTCACTGACCAACTGCTTGGGCCAGGGACAGATCCTGGCACTAAAACAGCTGTGATCATTCATGGTGTGGCTTGTACGTTCTCCTATGCCATGGCTCTGCCACTGTGAGCTGCTGCAGGAAACATTCCCACAAGCCTTCGGGAGCACTGGGCTGAAATAAGGTGCTGTCAAAACAGCCCAGATTTGTGCAGCTGCCACCAGGCACTGTTGTTATTGTATTGTTTTTTAACGGAGACACAAGCGCTGGAGCTCAGACTAGGACAGGGGTCTGCAGCAGTGCTGGGGCAGAGCGAGAGCTGGGAGAGTCCAACAGCCCAGGACTGCCACAGGCACAAAGCAGTAGCCAAGGGCTGAGTTTGGCTCTCAAGCAGACTGAGGTAGAGCATTCCCGTTGGCCAGGTCACATCCAAACACCTGTGGGAATGCACAGCTCTGAGTGTGTGTGGGAGTACTACCAAGTTACAGAACCCCCAGCCCTCTGCTCCCAGACATGGACACCGCTTCCTCTCCACACGCACATTTGTCAAGCCATCCCTCCCTCCCTCCCTCCTCCTGGCCACTCATGGGGCTCCACCAGTGCTGCCACCACCCTGGAGTGTTGGAGGGTGAAACAGCCAGCAGCAGCCACTGTGCACTGCCCCTCTGCCCCACGTGTGCACACGTGTGCACACACACACATGCACACATGCGTGCACACATCTGCACACACACACGTGTGCACTCACCTGTACACACACAGGTGTGCACACATGCATGCACTCACCTGCACACACACACGTGTGCACTCACCTGCACACACACACGTGAGCACACATGCACACACACACACACCTGTGCAAACACACACTCCAGAGCTGCCGCACACAAAGTGAAATCCTGAGCAATTGAGTAGCTGAAATGCTCCGTTTCAGTCCAGCCAGGGAACAGCCGGTGTTTGATCAATATTTTCCACAACAGCCACTTCCATGTGATAAATGCACTTATGGGGAAGAGGAACAAATTAACCTTCTGGTGCAGATGGCAGCTACTGCCTGGGAAAAAAGATGGCTCAATTCTGCAGGGAAGCAGGGAAGGGCCATGCCAGGATTCCTGCAAAACTGACCAGACGAGGCAGCGTCTGGGAGGCATTAATGAAAACCAGCCCTGGGGGCACCCCCCATCCGTGCAGGAGGAAGACAAAACCAGTCACTGCAAGTGTTACCTGTGTGTCTTGGGAGTAGCCAAACCAGGAGATAATATATGGACTTGGGGCAGCTGATAGATGAAGACAACAGAGGAACTGTGCTGCAGCACTGTGCACGTGGGAAGATAAAAGGCATCTTGAAAAGTGCTTCCCAACATCAATCCTTCCACTGGTGACAAATCGTCTGGAGTCAGGGTAATTCAGCAGCTGGCTGGATCAGAGATCCCATCACAGATTTCTCACCCACAGGCAGCTGGATGCAAATGGCAGCAAGTGGAGTAGTGCAAAGGGTATACTGTGAGAGGTACCATGTACGGGTGCAGCACAGCCCCAGGAAAACCAGGAGCCTGAAGAGTGGAGAGATGGAAAGGCAACTGCCCATGCAAGGAGAGGAAAGACAGAACCAGCACATGGTGAGGCCTGTCTTTGGGCTGGCTGTCCATAACCTGCACTTTGGCCCTGGAGAAGGCAAGGCAGACTTTCCAAGCAGAAAAAAAAAATTAAAGCTAGAGAAAAGGATCTGAAATGTCATGGGGATGAAGGCATGCATTTCCCTCCTGGCCTATGCAACTCTGACCACTCATGTTATTTTTACTCTTCTCCCAGCTGCAAACATGGGATGAAAATACACTCTTAACACTTCACTGTAATCCATCTTGAACTTAAATTTATCTGTATCTGAAAGTATCAGCCCAGCATCATAGCACAGCAAGCAGGATTCAGTCCTGGTCCGTGAGCTCTCCAGGAGCTCCATTTTCTTTCTGAATCCCATCCTGCTTCTCTGTCACTGACAGGCTGCCTGGCTTCGTGCTCTCATCACTCTTGTTTTGGTGACACCACCATGGGACACTCAGGAGCTGGTCCTGTGCAACAGCCCCCTAGGCTGGCTGGGGTTTTCCTATTGGATCTAAGTAGATTTTGCATCCTGGAATGAGTAACAAATGGAGTTGCACACTTGCATCCTATAAATGCCTCTCTGCCATTTTCATTGAGCAACCCCAGGTGCTCCACAGAAAACCCAGAACTGGTTCTGCAAAGCATTGCTGAGAGAGGGTGCAGAGCCCCTGCCTGGCACAGCATAACCCCAGTCTGCCCCGGGGCTGGGCCAGGACAGCACCTTGCCCCACTGGAGTCTGCCCTCCAGGCAAAGGGGCCCGATCTGTGAGGTCTGAATCCTGCTCTGGTGAAGATGATGGAGGAAAAAAAGGACTACATATGACCTGGTAAGGTGAGTGGCAAGGCAGAGGGGTCATAAAATTCTGCTGAAAGAAGATGAAATATGTTCATGTTCCGGTTTCCCACTGGAACAAATACACAGGGCGTGAATTTGCTGAAAATTCATTAATGTTCCACATATTTCCAGGAATTTAATTTATCAACTAGTAACTGCATAAATAGAACAGGCAAAAATGCTGAAAGTAGATTAAACATTGATGTAAGTATATATTGATTTGAACATTCCTGTGCCTTTGCTTGTGACACATCAATAAAATAAAATAATATCTTAATAAAATGTCTTGGTAATTATGTCTTTTCCCTTGGGTAAGTGTGCCCTCCAGCAATGTAATTAAAACCAAAATTACATTAACCCTCCAGTGACCATTTGACAAAAAATTAGAGTCTAGAGATTTCTCAGAGCTCTCACACCCAGCCAGATCACTCCTGGCCACACACCCTGCAAATTCCATTTCCATTCTGATGGTGCCATGAACAGAGATTGTCCTCACTCACAACATGCAAACTCAAAGGAAGTCAGGGAGCTCTGCCTGGGAGAACAAAGATGGCTCAAAGGTTTGTTCTAGCTCTGGGAGGTCCCAGCTCTTTGAGCCCTGGTGATGGTCCCATGGTGCTCAAGCAGTGAAGAGACAGAGACAGGCCATGGTGCCTCGGTGGCACAGAGGAGGATCCAGCCTATGGGTTCTGCCACTGCCATGAGACCTCTGCTGTGAGGACACACAGCTGATTTCTCTTGCCCTAACCCAGAGAACTGTGGCAAAGACAGAGCTGCCTGGGCTTGCCTGTCTGTGCCAGTGGCAAGCACATGCCTGGGGTGCAGCAGAAGGCCCCTCCCTATCCAGCACAGGGGCACCCGCCACAGCTCTGACCCAAGAGCAGCTCTTTGGAAATGTCACCAAGAAGTTTTGCCATTTCCAGGAGTGCCTGGAGCAGGTGAGAGCCTGTCATCACCACCTGAGGTAGCGAAACCCCCTGTCATTCCCATCTGGCAGTGAGCAACAGCTGCTCTCCTACTGACAGAGACACTGACAATGTGGCCTTTCAGGAACCACCAGTAATCTGTTTCCTCCAACTCTGCTGTGTCATGCTGTCAGCTTGTCACCAAAACTTGCCACTCACATAACCTATTAGTTGTCCAATTTGTCTTTCTGTCATAGGCTGTGACTCTGCACATTTTTACCAGTCTTATTAGTTAATAAAGGACCACTTTAGAATTGGGGAGGTTGAAAAGTCTTCTCTGTCACAGCACATCCCTGTCCTTGGTACCCAGCATGTCCCACCATGCTGTGGCATCTCACCAGAGCTACCCTATAGAACATGGTGGCCATAGCCTTGACAGGGCTGCCACGCAAAAACATCTCCCATTCTGCTCAGGAGATCTGCTGAGTCCGTCACAAAGGAATCTGCTCTTGCCTCGGCCAGAGCTGGGCATGGTCTCCACCACCTCCAGGACAGAGCGAGACAGATCCCAGCCTGGCTTTCAAACCTTCTAACCTTCTGTTTCACTTCTGAGCTGCAGAGAGAGGGGGGTTTGCAGGTGAGTCCTGCCTGAGGAACAGGCAGCTGCCGGCTGCATGGATGGAGGGAGACCATGGGGACATGGACCAGCTCCAGCAACTGCTTTAGCAGCAGAGGTGTACTGCAGACAGGGACCTGGAGGGTGAATTGTGTCATATCAGAGGCTTCTCCTCCTGTCCTGATGCTGTGATGGTGTTTCTGCCATGTAGATGCATGCATGTCCCAGATACTGTGTCCTGGATGTCGGTGTGGCTCCATTAGGTGCTAGGCCCACAACTTCCAGGACTGAAGGTAGAACCTTCCCCCATCCCCTGCAGATGACCACAGCTCCAGATCTGAGCTGAACCCAGCACAGCAAAGCCTTCAGGTCCTGACTGGCATCACACAGCATCCTTAGAGAGGTGACTGCACCCTGAGCTGTGCTCCTGTGGGTGTTTCATCTGAAGGACTCGCATTTCTTTGTAGCCATTCATTAGCACAGAACTTCCTGGCATGATAATGCGAGAATGGAGGCAGATGAAAAAGTTGTTCCTCAAAACCAATATCAATTCTAAATTCACAGCAAAGCTTTTTTTTTCCTGCTTATTAGGGTTGGAACTAAAACAATCTGTGCAACTACTGTGCTACTTTGCATATCTAATAAGCAGATATTTGTCTAGTCAGATACAATTACAAGATAAACCCTGAGTCGCACAGCGAAGAGCCTGGAGTCTCTGCTCACTCCCCTTTTCATTGAAATCCTTGTAACACTGTGTGCCATACTTCATCGGGCAGTCAAACACCATAGTTAAAGCCCCAGTATGACATTTTACACCTCACTTAACCAGCGGCAGATTATCAGCTGTTGGCCGGGGAGTGCATTTTTTACAACTTGCGTGTCTCTGAACTTGTATTTAAGGGCCCTGGAAACCTACTGGGACTGAGCAGGCTCAAGACAGCAGCGATGTAACCTCACAGCTCTTGGCATGCTGGTACAGACCATTAGCTGCAGATGTCCTTCTGAAGATCAAGAACACTTCAAAGCCTCCTAAATTCCTTCCTAAACTCCAGAGGCTTGGAACATTTGCACAGCTTACGCCAGCTGACCTTGATTCATGAGGCAGCACTCAGATCCAGACTAAGACTTCTCCTGAAAGTAGTTTAAATGACTCCCATTGTCTGCCACGAAATAATCAGTGGACCTCATTTGCACAAATTTGCAAAGCTACATTTTCACTAGTCTGCCTTGTCTGCTTCTTATAGACAGCTGTCTTCACAATAAACTTGGGGGAGACTCCCCATTCACTCTGTCTAGGACAGCAGTGGAGACATTCCTTTTGTTCCTGGCACTCTTGGGACCAGGCAGCAACTGGCATTAGTATTTGCAAGTTCAGAAGAAACACTGAAAATAGTTACTGATTTCTGAGGACTATTGTTAGCTAATCTGTATATATTCTAGTGAGTGACAAGTGCTTTGGAATTTGAGGATCACTGATGACTCCTTTTGTCAGTGCTTACTCTTGTAATATTAGTAGCAAAATAATTCAAATTCAGATAATGTAAATGCTTCATGAAAGAAAAAACGATGCCAGTCAAAGATCCAGGGTTATGGACATTCCCCAAGAAGGCAAACATTCAACCTGTGTGTGGGAATTTGGAAGGACAGGAATCCCTGGCACACTAAGCTCATGCTCCCTCTTTCCACTGTGGACCTCCTGATTTACCGGCACGACAAGGATAACTCATTCCAATATTTTTAAGCAAATGAACCAGGCATAGCCCAAGCAGGACAGTCTGCAGCCTGGGAAGCAAATACTTCCCCAGAGATGTAACAGAGACCAAACAGATCATGCAGGGCACGAGGCATAGCAGCATCCACTCTAAAGGAGGAAAACCAGCACAAACAGCAGGGAGTTTCCATGGCCCGGCAGCTCCGGCCAGCGAGGAGTTCACAGCAGGCATTGATCAGGCAGAGCTCGCTCAGCCTCAGCAGGGATGGTGCTCTATGGGAAACTGATTTCTCCTTCGGCACTCTCTCCTCCAGTGGACAATGGCTCTCTCCACAGTGATGGGATATGCTGATGGTTTAACAAACTGCTGATGGGATTATGCAGAATCATTTCATTGGGTTCAGGAGCTCTGTGAAATGGCATTTGCTGGAAGCACAAGTCTGCATGGCCCTAACTGCAAAGGCAATGAGATCTGAGCCCAAAGTCTCGTGGTAAAGAGGAAAAGACACACAGAGCCTGAACATCTTCAATATTTCAGAGTGGAAAAGCCCAGCTCCTGCAGACGGTGGGCATACAGGAGCTGCTGGGCTTTGTAGGACAGGGAGGGATTTCTGCAACACGCATAACAGAAACTGAGAGCACCACCGTGATGAGCAGCTCCCACAGCAATCACCGGAAGGCTGGTCAGCCCACCCCCATTCAGCACCACTCCCTCCCACAGAGACGTGTCAGTACCACCCCACACACCCAGGAAAAGCGAAGGACAGTCCCTTTGTGACCTCCACTACTGTCAGGACCCTAAAAAAAGAGCTCAGGCCCTAGCAAAAGGTGAACAGCTCACCTAACTTCATTAAAAAAACAGCAACATTCATTATTTCAGCCTTCCAAGGCAGGCACAAAGATAGATGAAAGGAATAAAGCAAGCTGGGAACATCAATAAATTACTGCAGCCTCTTATTGGCTGCAGTATTCAATAGTTTCAAATGTTTTCTGGTGCCTTCGGCAAGCAGAAGATTTGCAGAAGTGCTGAGCCCTTCACCCGTGATGTGTCATTGTCACTCATGGCTGCTACGTTGCATTTCCTCTCTTTGCCAGGCAGCACACGCGACCTGGAGGGGCCGCAGCAGGAGCTGGGGACGATGGCTAACAGGGCTGGCTGGTGGCAGTGCCACGAGGACAATTCCAGGTGAGCAACAGAGCTGAGTGCAAGGAAAGGGACGTCCTCCAACTACAGACTCACCAATCACCCTAAAAAAGTTGGACATCTTCCCGGGTGAGGGACCTGCCTGTCCACACGCAGACCTCCCTGGCCTGCCAGACGACAAGGAGGACACTGCTCCCCATGAAGACTCACATGTCCCCAAGCAATGACATGCCCTGCAGCCAGAGCCAGAGCCCCTTGCTCTGTGGCTGTATGGGAAAGCAGAAGTGAAGACTCGGGTCTTTGTTACTAAGGAGCAGCTGCTAACGAGTCACAGACCCCATTCCTATGACTTGACATGCCCAGCTCAGCAGCCCCTGAGCAAGTTCAGGGGTGCCCGGCAGAGGGCAGGGGGGCCACACTGCAGTTTGGGGGCACTGGGATGAGGAGCATCCTCCGTCCAGTGCGGCATCCCCAGCAGCACTGACCCTTTTTCTGGGAAAGAACTCTGCTTCCAATTGTATGTACAGAGCCCATGGAGAGCCCACGTGTGGAGGGGATGGGTTGTGAAGGGTGTGGTCTGGCCCCAGGAGGCACATGGGGTGTGACAGGCCTGGAGCCACCCACAGGCATCCTGAGAGCAGCCCAGGGGGAACCAGTTCAGTTAAAATAGATTCTGGCTGGCCTGCTACCCATCAGTGCCACATATCTGCACAGAGGATTCTTGCAAGTGTAGCAGACTACACCACGCAGCTTTGACTGCTGTTTAAAATATTTAATAAACTCTGGAATATGAATCACTATCAAGGACCCTGAACATTAATTTCAGTCACAGTTGGCCACACTGTATCACCCTATAAACACCTCTCCAGTTTCAATTAACATTTCTCTATCTGCTATCTCACTGAATATTATATTTAACTAATTTAAGAGGATTGGCAGAGATAGTTTTCACACTTCACAGGAAAGCATAATGAAATAATTATACCTGTACTACA
This sequence comes from Manacus candei, assembly GCF_025592945.1. Classification (NCBI taxonomy): domain Eukaryota; kingdom Metazoa; phylum Chordata; class Aves; order Passeriformes; family Pipridae; genus Manacus; species Manacus candei. The sequence continues at coordinate 303,316 of NW_026138050.1, read as the reverse complement.
AAAAGCATGAGGATATTGCATAAATAGCTTTAAAGTCATCTGAAGCAAAAACTTCTCCAGAAGACGTTCATTCTAGCTTTGGCTACCGAGGCCCCTGTGCAGGTGTGTGCCACCCCCAGCAAGGTGTCTGGCACTGGAGCCCAGCCCCAAGCAGCCACAGCCAGCTCAGCTGCAGTGTCCCTGCATGTTGTAACAAATGCCTTTGCAAGGAGCAGGTGTTTCCCATGGCAGACTCAGAGAAACTAATTATTGTTTGTTCTCATCTGTAACCTCATTTGCCAAAAAACAGTATCCCAGGTCTTTCAAAAAAATGGAAATTTAAGCCTATAAAGGACAGAAGACAATCAAATGGCGTCCTCTGTGTAACAACTTTTTCCGTATTTCAAGACTGTCACTTCCCCCCTTCTGATTGTCCCATTTCAGATCAACAACACTCTATTCTTTCAGCCTTTCTAATGAGTCACGTATTTTAGGTCACAGCATCTCTCCCAAATTTCTCCAGCGCTTCACCAGCTTCTCTGTATTTTTTCTTAGAAGAAATATGTGTTTCATTATTTTTGGAGATAAATATTTTTATTCCCTGATATCACATGCAGGGGTAACAACTATACCCAGGCCCATACAGGCAACAGTCATGTTAATGTATCCTAAAATAACGCTTTGGGTTTTGGCACCATCACACCCACATCCTTTCCTGCAAAAATGTTGCCTTGCCAGATATTTCATATATCAAAAGCAGAAATATATAAATACACAAGACTGTATTCCTGCTTTTTAGTTCTCCTTTCTGTGCAGAACGTGGACTTTCTGTACCAACATCCTGCTGACGCAGGCCACTTTCCAATCCCAGTTGTGCCCCCAGGACTGCTCAGACTCTCACCTACATTACTCAGGCCAGAGTTACAAGGTTTATAAGCATGCAGGCTCTGCCCTCATCCCCAACAGGGTTTGGTAGACCCCCCCCAATTTCCTATATTAAAAACCAATTCTCCAATAAATTTACTTGCCTCATGTCCACCTATACAAAGCAGAAGCAGCACTATCCCTGTGCCACATGGCCAAGTGTTGTGGAAGACCCCAGGGTGGGAGGGAGACATGGAGGACACTCCACGCAGCGACAATCCGCTAACAGCACCCAGCAACCTCCCTGTGCAACTCCCCTCCCAGTCAATCTGGGGTTCAGCACCCCTGAAACGTGGCCATACTCCAGCTGCAGCGGGACCACATGGTGCTGGCAAGATGCTGGCCCTGCCCAGATGAGGCTTCAGCCTAGGAGAATATCCTCACTCTGGGCAATCACACCAGGACTTTTGCTCCAGCAGGAACCAGACTCATGAGCACTTCTGTGGAGCTGAAGCACCAAAATTGTCACCGTGTTCATTGTTTCTGTCACCACTAAGTCACATTTCCCCTTACAAAGATGGCAGTGGACATGCATTAAAGCATCACCACTGCAGCTATTTTTACTGCACAGAAATTAGCCGAGCAGGAATTCAATTCCATTAAATTCCATTATTCTGGGAGGGGAAACCCAATGCTCATTTCAGAGAACAGCAGCCACAAAACCTGCAGAAAGGCTCAGAAAGGCCAGAAAAGGAAACGCTGTTGAGGGTTGGGTGGGAGGAAGGTGGGATGAAGGCGACAAGCTGCCCCAGCACCCCACCACTTCTTCCCAGGAGAGGGCACCCTGAGGGGCTGCATCACTCCTGCTACCAGTGCCACATCATTTTTCAGACACATGACTTTGCTGGACTCATGCTGTACTCAGAACTTCTTCCCCCAACAAACTCCTCAAAGCAGTGGAAGTCCTTGCCACACTTCCAATTTAAAAGCATCATTGTTGAATTGGAGTCCATGGATTTCTACTCTTCACAGCTTGACAGACTTTACTGTTGTCCTTAAAACCAGCTTTGGAGTGCTTGATAAGAAGTACTAATTAGATGTGGTCACCTAGGAGACAAGGGGGATTCCCAAAAATCACTGCCAGAAAATGTGGTAATCCACAACTAATTAAGAAAAAAATAAGAGATGAGCCCTGGGTGTTTGCAGTTGTGCAATTAACAGCAGTCACCTGCCTGTGAGTTTCCATGGGGATAAAACACAGAGGATAATGATTTGGGATTCCTCCAGCCCTGCCCATACCCAGACCCATCACAGGGAAAACAGCTTCCTGAGCAGAGGCAAGCTGTAGGTTCAGATCCAGATATGCAAGCGGCAATTCTTTCAGATGAATCTGAAGTTAATTGAGTTACATGGACCTGCAGTTTTGGTTTCTGTGCACTACACAAAACATCATTGACTGAGAGGAACTGTTGGAGCTGATGGGGATCATTAAAAGAGAGAAAGATTTCCCCCATCCTACCTGGGACAATTCCATCCTTACACATCTCTGCTGACTGGGGCCAGGCTGGTGCCCGGGTGCCGCACCCAGTGCTGCAGTGTCGCTGTGCCTGCCCGGCTCCCACTGGAGCCTGGGATGCTGCACCGCTCCCTCCACAATGGCAATGGCAAACACCTGCAAGCCTCAGGGAAGACCTATGGCTCAGAGGCCCTGAGCAGCTTGGAGCACATGTGTTAAAGAGATAAAAAAAATATTTTCCTGGTTAGCTCCAATACTTTATTGAATAAAGTTTAAAATCCTCACCCTGACTCAATCCATCTGTGCAGGTGTCATCATACTTCCTCATTTTTAGTTTGGAGAGGAGGAAAATGCAGGGTGAGCAGATACAGCAGTTGCCTGATTTGAATTTCACTTCTACCCCATAACTCTTTGCGGAGGTCAAGGAGAAAATGACGGGGGAAAATGTTTCTTGGAATCACCAACTGGAGGTTTAAGAAGATTCACTCCCCAGAGTGTCTCTGCAGACAGCAAGAGGAGAAGAGCAGGGCTTGGCAGCTGCAGCAGCAGCACAGCCAGCCTGGCAGGACCAAGAGAGTGCAGGGGCACAATCCTGCCACAAGGCTGGAAACACTCCCTTCCAAACCTGATTTTAACATTATGGAGAAAGTTCCATCTCGTTGGCTTAACAGATCAGCAGCCCAGGGCTCACCCCCTGCAAACAGCCCATGTGGAGCCCCATTGGGACCTGCTCCCTGCTCTGTAGAACCCAGGCAAAGGTGCTGGGGATCTGCTCCAGGAGCGCTCCCAGTGCTGCCAGGCACCAGCTGGCAGTTGTTTTCCATGTGAACAGAGCACTGTTTTGCAGTTCAAGTTTCTGGAAAATGTAAATGAACTTAATTCACTTGTCATCCATCTCAGAGATTTACCAAGATCGAAAGTTTTAATTTTTAGCAATTAGATAAAATTTCCTCCCCGCACAGGACTCTGTATATTAATAGAACTTTCTCAACACAAATGAGGAGCCATTGGAAGCATCAGAAAAGGAGGACAGCAGCAACCAGTAACTCCCCTGTACCAACAGGATTTGTGATTTAACTATGCAAACATATCATCATGCCCCATAACCACAACCTCTGAATGAGAGATCTGTGAGAGGTGCCCGTGTGGCTCAGGGAAGCAAGCCTGTGTCTGCACTCAGCTGCTGCCGGGAGCTGTTTCCAGCAGCAGCTTCTTCCACCAGCTGCAGAAGTCAATGTTCCTGTCAGCTCTCACGGGTTCCAGAGGCTCATCACAGACACCCTGTACTCAATGCAGGACGGAATTCCTTTCACAGCTCTCAGTGCTACTAACCTGATTACACAACCCTGTCACCCTCAGGTCTTAGAGCCTTCCCCAGGATTTAGAAACAGCCAACACGAGGCCTTGTCCTTTCTCTTCCTCTTGTACACAGCTCCCCCAGACTGTGCACGAACACATGGATAGACTTTGCTGAAGGAATGTTGTGCCGAGGTTGTTTTGCCTCTACTTCTGAGCACAGCCCTGCCTATGGCCCTGTGACAGCTCCAACCCCTGTGTGCTGCAGAGTCCCACTGGCTGTAGTCGTGCTGCTGCTCCCGGTGAGCTGTCACCCAGTTGGGACCACTGCACCTGGGAGCACCAAAGGGAGCCCCAGAGGAGGGGCTGCGCACGTGAGTGGCTCTATCAGAGGGGACAGGCACTTCCTTCCCAGCTACCCCAGGTGCCATCGCACCCTCTGATGTTTTCAGTCTGCTCTTTGACACTCTATGGCGCTGCAAGTCCTTTCCTCATGGCGCATAACTGCATAGCTACACCACTCACCATCTGTTTTAGCCAAAGGCAGGAACTCTGATGGCATGTTTAGCTGGGGGGACAGGTCAGGCCTCCACAGCTTTTGCAGGCCTGTAACACAGCAGGTGGCCACAGCCAAACACTCCAGCCACTGCTTCACCAGCCTGCCCAGAACAGCTCAGGAGTGCCCCATCCCGCCTGGCTGAAGGCTCCTCCTCGTGTGAGTGTGTGGACTGCAGCCTTGTGCCCCCACCCACGCACCACCCCCAGCCCCTCTGCACACCCTTCTGCAGAAGACTTTCATCTTAGGCTTATCTGTGGCCACCGAGCCCTTACTGGAGGGTTCATCATTGCATCATCCCTGCTGACAAAGCCCTCGTGCTCCATTCCCGAGAGGTGCAACAACTGCCCAGTTTGGAGCCCTGCAGAAAGTCTCCCACAGCACAGCTCAGCCTGCAAGGGATTTCCTCTGTCCTTCCCCAAGCACTGACCACAGAAGCCAATGGTTTAATATTGTCATTTCCTCATTTCCTTTAGACTGCAATGGTCTCATTTTAGCACAGCAACTTATTTTTAATAGAGTTTGGAAAGATTTTTTTGTATGTCTTCACTTCTACTCCAAGCATGTTTGCTCTCAATTTATTTCTGCTCTTCTTATCTTCTCAACAACTACATCTCTTGTTCCAAGTCCTGCTCATTTTCTGCTCCGTATTGTGATTTTTCTTTAATTTCATCTTGCTCCCACACTTCCCAATCACACATTTCATCACTCCTGCTTCCCTATTGCCAACACTATGCGATTTCTTTATCTTAATTGTATCACCCAGTCATCTGGTTCCAGGATGGCATCTCTTTACCTCACAGTGCAGTCCCTTTAATCATTACTGCTTCTGGCATGTATAATAATAGCTGAGACAAGCTGTTAGCTTTCACCTCCCAGTTACTGGCACAAGTTTGGTTTTTTTTATATAAGGCCTAATGACAACACAAACTGAAAAGCCTCCAGACATCACTTTGCACAGGCTGCATTAAAAATCCACCACTCCATGAGCTCCTCTTCCATGCTCCTAGCTGAGCAGCACGGAGCTGTGCAGGTCTAGCCCTTGAGGAAAGGAAGTCTTTCTGAACGATCAGACCCATGCCCTGAGAAGGAGCCCATCAGCAGAAGTCCCTGTGTCCCATCCTGGCTGCTCACAGACCCCATTTCTGCTGTCTGCTTCCCATGTCACTCCAAGGAGTGTCTCTATCCCACTGGGCTCTACCCAGACCCTCACCGGGGCTCTGGTGGTGGGCAGGAGTCTCCATGGGTGCCGTAAATGCAGCCTTCCCCAACAGCAGCTGGGACACCCTTTTTCCTCCAATCTACCAGTCTAAACCTCTCTGATGCCCAACAATCCACCCACAAGTGACAAAGCTCCACGTACTCAGCAGCCAGCCTCTTTGCCAGCAGTGGGCTCCCAGCCACCTCCCTGCTGGAGGGTCCTTCTCCCACCAGGCTGCGGGACTTGGCACCAAGTGTCTTCCTCAGTGCATGGCAGAAAGTACGGACACACCGCACCATCTGGGGTGAGCTATCCTTGTCTGTCTCCAAATGCACCAGGTCCTTGCACCACCTGGTGCTCTGGACAACTTGCTACACAAGCTGCTACGGGCAGTGCCCTCCATGTCTCAGATCTCCATCTAGCTTCTCGCCCAAAGCACCCCTACCACACCACACCCCACCAAAAAAAATATTGTCATTTCCCCCCCCAAAAAAATTCAAATGGCTCATTCACGTTCAGAACGTCTTCAGCATTTGTGGGGGTCCTGCTCAGTGCAGGCAGTAACAGCTCCTCTCCAGGAAGGCAGGAGGGGACTGGCACCGCCAGCCCAGGTTGGGAGGAGACACCCATGCAGGTCTGCCCAGCAGCCTGAGAGGAGGCACCACCACAGGGGTTCAGTAACTGTCTCCTTTCTGGATGAAAATTCTTGTCGTCTGGATCCACTTGTCCAGCTCCAGGAAAAGGCAAAGAGCTGTGAATGCATCACAATTTATCAGCAATAAGAAGTTGTACATGTGGGTAGGAATAAAACTGATACTACGAGCTACTTAAATGCCACTGCAGAAGGCAGCACAGCACAGGAGCCACTGCAAGGGTTGGACTCAGCACCTCTGTCTGGATCCTGATCCACAAGCACCGCTTGGAAGGTCAACAAGAGCTGGGCCCCTGCACAGAGGAGCATTTTACATCTGTCAGAGGGTGCTGTGGTGCCAGACATGAATCAGCACAGGAGAGTGTCTGGTCACCTGATTTACGCAAAAGTAGAATTGAACTGGAGCTTGAATAATACAGGTCAAACAAACAGAGAAGAGAGTGGGGGATTATACAGCAGGAAAATCTGACAAAAGGAGTTATTTAGTCGTGGAAAAAAGCCATTTACACAAGGCACCACACTTTGTATTTGCTGATCTATCAGAGGTCTCCAGACAGGCCCATGCTCAGCAGGGGCTCAGGCCCAGCAGTTCAAATGGAGGAGGCATGTGCCCCATGTGCCCCATCAGCTCTCCAGGGGCTTGGGCTGTGCTCCTGCTCTGCACAGCGAGGCCGGGACCACGGCACCCAGGCATGGCCAACACAATTAACTGCTCTAGCACAGCAGAAGAATCAGTCAGAGAAGAACCACCCTGTCCCTTCACTTTGCTACAGGGTTGATTTATCCACTGGACCAACCGTGCTTTTAGGGTTCAAACGTTTAACACATCATAGGAGTCACCACTCATGAAACCGGGGCAGAGAAAGAGCACGGAGCAGGTGTGTTTTGCCAGAACCAAAAGGTCCATGAGCTGCTCAGGATGAAAAGCTGCATGTGAGAGAGAAAAGGAGAAGTTCTGACTAGGTGGTAAGAAAGCAGATGCGTGCAGGGTCTGGAGCAGAAGGACAGCCCTGACTGACCCAGATGTCCGCATTTACCGACAGGGAAGGAAAATGCACAAAGAACTAAACAAGGCTCTAGAGTAACAGAAATGTGTTTAAGGACCCCATAAGTCCCCTTGCCTCTGGTCCTGCCAGAGCGAGAGGAGTAGACACAGGCTGCACAGGTTCAGAGAGCAGTGGCACAGGCTGCTACTGAACCTCTGCCCAAAAGGCTTTTACAAACCAAGGTGAGTGAAAAGGCAGAATGTGCAAATACTGACAAAAATGTACAAGAGGACAGGAGACTCTACATAATCCATTCTAGGCAGCTGTAACTTAAACTGACAGCTGGGGGAGCCTGAGCTACCTGAGCTCCATGCCCTGCGCATGGACAGAAGGAAGGTGCTGCCACAGCCTGTCTCTGATAGAGAACAAGAGATCCTCTCCTGCAGGCTCCCACCTCACGGCATGATTTCATTCTCCATAATCTCACAGCTCTTCCCAACTATTCTTTTAGACATCATCTTCCACCTTAGCACAACTGCCAGTCCCAGGCACTCTGCTCCAGAGATAAGCTTCAGCTTCTACCTATTCTGTTCCATGTCCAAGAAGGGAGTCAGCTGTTCCATTCTGGCTGGAGGCACCTTTTCCTCCCTCTCAGGGTCACCAGCTCCCAGCAAAGCTTTTTCCTCCCCTTATCAACATTCTGTAAGGCTTGGCTTCTCATTTACATTCTTTTTACATTTAGATTTTCATGTTCTTCTACTCATTTACATTGTCTTCTAAAAGCTTTGCTCCCTAATGATACACTTCATAATTATATTCAACTTTTTGAAATCTGCTCTTATTAACTGCCACATGTGTATCCATATATGAATTTGGATTTTATTGTGTTCATACACAAGAAACAAGTTGAGTCTCAACCTGCACTTCAAAGCTACCTGGAAGGTCTGGTTCAGTGACCAGACCTTGCTGCCCAAACAAGGGCTAACACAGAACTCCTGGATACAACTCAGAACTGGGAAGCTGTCATGTATGAGTTTGGAAACATCAGGGACTCTGGTAGCACAGGACTTCCAGCCACATCCCTCCAAACAAAATATCCTACACAAACCTGGTCTTCTCTTTCCACAGATTCATATGGAGCTGATCCTCTGCTCCATCACATGTTCTGTTTTCCACAGAAAACATCAGCCACCATCCCACCTCATGCCCTGCATACCAGGACACTCAGCACCGTAGATCCAAGAGCACTTCTGAAACCAACTTTCCACCACCTTTGCCTCCAATCCCTCCCAGAGGACTACCCCAATAGTTTTTAATGTAACTTTCCAGTTAACTTTCCCTGCTAGTCTCAGCAAAAACAAATAGTTCAAATTGGCTCCACAAATAAGCAGTTCTAAATCTTCTTGTGTATTAGCCAAGCTCCTGGCACTGGTGCACAGCAATTAAATAACTTTGTTCAAGTATCTTTCTTAACTCCTTATGGCACAGACAGAAATGCCTCGAGATCTTATCACCCCTGCTCAGATCCAGGGATTTATAAGCACAGGCAGTGACTCAGAGGACAATGGCATGAAATCATACCAAAGCTCTCCCCAGTCCACTCACAACAGGCAATGAAGCCTTTGGGGTAAAAACTGCTGTTTCAGAGAGAGTGGTTGCCCCTGGCTACATCTCTTTGAGAACCAAAATTCCCTTCTAATCAAATTGTCATGCTAGTGTCTGTCTTTACCATCAGTGTAACTAACCTCCTCACACACAAAATGCAAATGATCAAAATGTTTCTCTTCCCTGAGCTCTGTGTGACTCACGCATTGGAGACGAGTGATGCTGGTCCACCCCTGCTGCTGGGAGTGGCTGTGGCTTCTCCTGGCTCCAGCAGGACAGTCTTCCTGTGTTCATCTCCTCTTAATGTGCGCTGAGCACCAGCACCAACCTCATCTCTCTACACTCCTCTTGTCTCACGGAAGGAAGAAAGAGCAAAAAATCTCCCCTGGTGCTACCGTGCTTCGATAAACCTCCCCTAGGCACAACACCTCCACGGGCTACCGAGCCTTGGTATCCAGAGAACCCCGGGAATGCTGTCCTGCATGGGGTGGTGGACAGCCCTGGAAAGAGACAGACACAATTCTTTTTTTTCATCCCAGACCTGCTGCCAACACTGCCACACAATGTGGAGAAAATCGGATCTGCCCAGTGAGAGCTGTTTGTGTCCAGGTGATACCTGGACAGAGGTCAGTGGTGGGTGCTGGCATCTGGAAAAGAAAACAGACCAAATAGTGGAGCTTTTCCCTGCACCTAGCAACAGCGCTCGGTGCCGAGGGAACCAGCCCCCGGCTCTGCAGGAAGCGTGGGGAGGGACGAGCCCCTGGGCTAATTTACATGGAACAAAAACACTGTCTACATCGATGTCCTGACACTGTGGCAGCCATTTCCTCCAAAAAAAATCGAGTATTGGTTGTTCTTTCACCCAGGCTTTCCCTGCCCTAGAAACAGCTCTGAATTGCTCTTCAGCATCCACGGTGCTGCTAAACTACTACTGCCAAACTACTGCTGCCTGCTGGAACATTCCCTCCACAGGGACACTTCAGTGGAGGGCCCTGCTGGGCCCTGCGAGGCTGTGCCAAGGTGGTGTCCCCACAGGGCTGTGCACGTGCTTATCTCCTGAGCCTCAACAGCCGCTCCTGGCCATGGCAAGCACCACAGCAGAGCCCCCTGGACGTCAGGACAGCATCCAGGCAGTGCCACAGCCAGGCAGGCACAGGGTGTTGCCAGCTCCCCACAGGATGGACATGGAGCAACCAGGTGGGCACAGGGCACTGATGATGGCTCCACGACTGGGTGGACACGAGGACACACCTGCAGGAGGCAGTTGCCTTGCAAAGGCCCAAGAGACGCTTGAGCATCTGTTCATAGTCAGTACTGGTGATGCATTAAGAGAAGACAAAAAGCCCCTTACTCATGCACCCACTGGCAGCAGTTACAGTCCCTGTACCAGGCTCAGTGCCACAGCACAGCTCTCCCACCAGTCTGGCCCCACCAGCAACTCCAGCCTCCCCCTTCTCACAGGTGCTGACAGCTCCTGTGCAGGTCCCCAAGGAGCAGGCACTCCCTGTACACCAGTGCTTCCCAGACAGGGATATCAGAGGCTGCAGCCTGGTGCAGCAAGCTGACATCATGTGCCTGATGTTGCCAAACACAGATGAGCTGTTGCTAGAACAATCAATTTTTAAATATCTCTCTGCCTGTTACCCTCTGAGCATGCAGTAACTATAGTAACGTGCTCTGGGCTCCCCTCTTCAAGGGCACTGCAACTGTGCTGTGGGAGGGGGATGCTCCAGGGGCTGGGAGGGCTGATGTCTCCGGGGCTGTGTCCCGGGATGTTCTCTGGGTCACCCTGGAGTGTCCCATTTGCTCTGTCTCAGTGGCACCATCCTGGGTTGCAGGCTGTCACCTCTGGGCCCTGGCAGAGGGACTCTGCAGACACTGGGCAGCTCCAGCCCCTCTGACCCTGTAGGAGGTATTCCTGCCCACACTGCCAGGGTCTGCCCCAGCACCTTGGGAACAGGAATCCCTCGGGAGGAGCCACACTGCCCTGGCTTTCACAGGGCCCTGCCCTGATCAGGGGGATCCAGCATGGTCCTGCAAAGCAGATTTTCTCTGGCACATGTGGCTTTTGGCTACAACTGGAAGAGCCCTGACACCTTGGTAGAGCCCGTGCACCTCAGTCCCCGCCTCAGAGTGGTGCTGACAGGCACGTGCTGTGCGAGTGCCCCCCACCCCGAGCAGTGCTGCCTCCAGCACTGGTGCTCACAGGGACACCGGGCACGCCACAAGGAATAGTGAAGAGGAAACCAGATTTAGCTTGTTTGCTGAGCTGAATTAAAGGATCAAGAAATAGATACCAGGCTCAGAAGTAGTAAAAGGCAGAAGAGTGATGTGCGTTGCCAGTACTGGGCACCCCAGTCACTGACAGCTGACCTCTGGGCTCCCTCAGCACTGGCACCACAGACCTCTTTCCAGAGCAGGTGCAGAGACACAGCTCTTGAGGTGCACTCTTGTCCGGTATCAGTACATTTCAGGGGTGATCCCATCCTCACCACACTGCATGGACACAGCCTGGTCCAGAGCACTGCATCCCACCACCTGCAGCAGTATGGCATCTCCCTGGCAGTGTACAAGTGGGCTCCAGGGCCCCTGCCCCGTGCAGGGAACACCTCATGCTGTGGTCTAGGTTACCTGGGATATTTACCTTGTTTCTCTTCCTACCTCCATTTTGCTCAGTAAAAATGCAAATGAAGTATTGTCATTCTGTTCACTTGTTCTTTAATGCAAATACCGTGTGTTCCCTCTATACCTGCTGCTTCCAGATTGAAGAGGTGGAGAACAAGGAGGGAGGTGGATTGGCTGAATTGCACCTTAATTGGGCTCCTCCCCAGACAACATGCACTGTGAACTTTTCAAAATAATATAAATCATGTAATATTAATTATTTAATCACTCTGCTAATCTCAAGGCTTCCAGAAGACCTCTGGCTTTGTAGAAAGCTATACATGAAGTATCAATAATTGACAGCCTTGCTGTCAGAGGATTAACTCCCAGAACATATCCCTTTGGAGCTCAAGTGGAGCATGCAGTGCTCCCTGGGGAGGTATTACCTCCACTAGTTAAAGTGTTCTTGGAGACGCAACATCACACCAAATTCCATCACTGCATTTTATAAATCCTGTCCTATTAGATGCATTTATCCTGCAAACAACTTTGCAGTATAATTCCCAGGTTTTTTTCCTGACATTACTGAAGTCCATATAACCAAGGTATTCAAGGGATTAACACAGGAAGTATATTTGACAACCACATTTGCAGACAGTTTCTGGAGTGTCCCATGGGATTGGCCTCTCTCATGCACACGCTGGATCAAGGGGGGGTCACATTGTCTGCACACAGTGGAAGCCGAGAGGGGCAGCCCGTGTCACACCTCAGGGTAACCATGTGGTCTGCCAGCCTCAGTTCATCTCCCCCAGTCCCAAATCAGACAGTTGCATCCTCCATCTTTGACCTCCCATAACCTCCCATGACCCAGCCCCACCCTGCTCCCAGAGGGCAATTTCCCTACAGCCATTCCTCAGACTGGGATGCTCTCCCTGCAGCCATTCCCCAGATTGGGATGCTCTCCGGGCAGTTTGCTGCAGAGGCCACCCAGGGCAGGCACCTTCCCGGCACAGGGAGTGTAGCAGCCAGGGGCTGATGGTTTTCCCTGGCAGTTCTGGAAGCATTCTATACAGACGCTGCAGAAAGCCGTGAGCCTGCCAGCACCATGCAGAGCGTTTGGATGCCTCCCACAGGCAGGAGGGGAACGGAGAGTTAATTAAAATGCACTGAGCAAGTGTAAAGTTTCATTACAAGACACAAAGGTAGGCTGGGTTCCTCCTCCAGCAGACACATCTGCATAATCCGGCCCGGGCCCTGCAGCTGCCGCTGAGCTCACTTGCTGCTGCAGATACTGTTTTCACTGCTTTTATTGAGTAAACACTATGCAAGGTTGGAGCTGCATAACTAGCCCTTCTGCACAGTAATGCCTTTGCTTTCTTTCTGCAAATCTAACAGGAAAGTCCTGCAGACAGGCATGCCCATCCACTGCCACTGCCCTTCCTGCAAAACCGGGAAACCTCAGGAACAAGCACCATGAGGGCAGGAGGGGGATTCCAGCTCCATGGCAGGCTGCAGTTACACCCTACACTCCCAAACCAAGCCAGCACTGGATTTGCTGGGCACAGGAGAAGTGAGGCAGGTACCACACTCCTGCACAGGTGACAGGATATGTGTGTCCTGGTGGTAAGCACCAATTCCCATAGGGAAATGAACTGCACCTGAGTCCCAGATGAGATGGAGCTGAGAAAACACATCAGCACCGTAGGCCAAGCTCTTCTGCAGCCCAGCCAGGCACAGGAGCTGGTGTGTCCCTGAGGGCTGTGGGGCAGCTCCTCAGCACAGCAGGGCAGGCAGGCACAGGGGTGTTTTCCAGCAGGAAGCAAATGCCAGGAGGGAGGACTGAAGGGCGCTGGCACAAGCAAGGACCAACTCAAGTTCTGGAAGCATGAGCAGTGTGAGCCTGGGGCAACGGTCAGCCCTGAATGCTGCCGGAGCAGGGAGGAGAGGAGCAGCAGGAGGCAAGACTGTGAATACTACCCTGGCAGGACAGAGGATTGCAGAAAGGGGGAGGAAGATGGTGCTGCCTCATTAATCATGATAAAGAAGAGGCTTAAGAGAGCCTGGCTTTCAGCATAGTAATTAATGAGCTCTTTAAATTTAGGCTGTAACATTCAAACTACCCCATTAGGCAAAGAGCAGCTCCAAATGTCCTTTCACGTGATGTCAGGGAGATGCATGGGGAGCTCTGGAGCACAGAACATGAGGGGCTTCTCCTGCAGTGCCAGACGTGTGCTGGGCCACTGCTGCAGCATGTCAGTGGCCTGGAAGATGCCAGGAATGTCCCATGCTTTTCTACACTGAGCTACCAGCCTGCCCTTCTGCAGAGGCTCTGAAAGTCCACACCTCAAGGCAGTGCCAGCCTGCAGGGACCAGGACAGGAGTGCTGGAGCAAGAGGCAACCATTGACTCTGCTGCTGGTCCCCAACAGAGCTTGCTGGCAGCTGCATCACCCTGAAGGAAGGATGTGAGCCCCTTGTCTGAGGCAGCCTCAAGACATGCATCTGGCATGGGGGATTGAGCATCCCCACGTATATCCTGCACATTGGCTGGTGGCATGGCTGAGCCCAGGACACCTCCAAAACCTCATCAGGTGATGGCCAGGATTGCAGCAGACTGGAGACTGTCCAGGGTCAGAGGTCCTACTGTGGCATGTTTCCCCAGGAAAGCATCCACAAAAATATTCCTGGTTCCCTGGTTGAAACACAGCCCAGCCTGTGCTGTTCGGAGAGTGAATATACTGTATATGTGAACTGCAGATTTGTTCCACATATTTTCCTCAAAGACTGTATGTCTTTTCCTCTTTTTTTTTTTTTTTTAATAATGCCAGTCATAAATGTCACGTGTTGGAGCCCAGATCTCATTATTGTGAGCAGAGAAATGTATGCCAGGCAATAAATTCTTTTGTTGGAAATAACCCTGGTGACTAGAGAAATTTATGAATTTATTACTCTTTGTAGGAGCCTTTCCTCCTATGACTTAAGAAGAGATCTATCATCCTACAGGAGGCCTTGCTGGTTCTCTAGAAACCTTTGTAAGGCTTTATGTCGCATTCTTTGCCTTCCTGTCCTATGAATTCATTCCACATGCATTGCTCATTAAAAACAAGGTATCCCAAAACCGGGCACCAGCACAGCAGCACTGCTGGCACCGGCCATGCTGGCACCGCTCCCACACAGACCTGCTGCCGTGGCTGTGGCAGGAAGACTGAGTGTCACCAAGGCTCTTCCCCAGCACCTGCAACCACTGCTGTGCATGCCAGCGCTGGCATGGGCAGGCTGGGCCCCGAGGAGTGGGGCTGCGCAGCTCCCGGGAATGGCCCTGGCAGGGAAGCTGCTGATCCCCTTCTCCTGCCCCAGCATTAGATACTCTGCCAGCTTCCTGGCGAACGGGTGAGCACACCATGGAGGCGGTGAGATGGGGCTGGCAAATGTGGAAGGTCAGAGGAGTAAGTGGCATCAGTTTAGCTGCAGACAGCTCATCAGGAGCCCTGCTGCCAGTCGTTGGATGGGTGGGCGATCACCTGTGGACAGAGCCACTGCAAAATTACACCTTGTTATCTCAGTGTCAATTATATTTTAATATAGGTCTGAAATACTCCGAATACAAACCTTTTCTGTAAGATTACAAAATGCTCAAGCACTTCTGCAATTTGGATGGCAGGGGATCAATTATTTGGGCATGAGTTTGCATATAATGACCTGCAACAGATTGTAAAGTTTCTCTGTTAGTGAAGCAATTATGAACACTGAATCTAAACTACGGCTGGAGGGGGGTGGAACGGGGCCATCTGGACACGGAGACACACGTGCTGCTACGAGGGGACTCCTTCAGCCAAATGCCATGGGTACTGGGGAATGTGTGTGGTCTCCACAGAGCCTGCTGGGGCAGAAAACATGGTGTAAGAGACAGTCCAACAACAAAAATAAACACAAACACAAATAGAAATACAAATGTAAAAATAAGAAAGAGCATTGGAAATTTTTTGCCAAGAAAGAAGTTCAAACTTCACTTCCATGTGATTACTGTTTATTCCAGAAGACCAGATCACTTCACTCATTTAATGATTCAAAACATGTTATTTTCAAAAATCCATGAAAGCTTTCACAAACAGTCTCTCCTCCAGCCAAAACCCAGCTGGCAAAACTCCTGAGTGTGAGGATAGATACATTTATCACTTCTCAGCAATGAATATTAGGCTTTATTTTGTTGAAAAGAGAAATCATTCAGGGGTTTGACCATCCAAAGTGGCAATCACTGCCCTAAAACAACAGAACTCAGAGCGACTACCATGTAGAACTCCAGAAACCACCTCTGTTAAAGCACATTCCCAGCATCAGGCTCGTCTGCACCATTCCCAGGCGGTCTCCCCTGCTAGTTAATCAGTCCCAGGCTCCTGTCCTGCTCCCCAGCACCATGCCCGGGGCATCATGCCACCTACACCCCTCCAATGGCACAACGACCCACAGGTCCCATGCTTCTCCGTGACATTTCCCCGCCGTCATGTCACGCCTGTGCCCAAGCCCACGCAGCTGAAGCCTCGGCACAGCCGGGCACAGCCCACACCGCTGAGCTGCCCCCTCCGCACACAGAGCCACGGCCTGCATCTCCTGCCTGTCTGCATCTCTTCATAAAAAATGCATGTGGGACGAAAGGTTTTACACAGCAAACAGAACCGAGATTTAGGGCTACAAATGTCAGATTTCACAACACTCTGCCCATAAAACTGAAAGTCACGTCACCGGTAGCACAAACCAGGGGATGGGACCACAGAGTTCCTAAAAGTAAATGAAAATGACATCTGGAGTTATTTTTCTCCTACCCTTAAAAATAAGCCTAGCAGGAATATCAAAGTAATCCATGAGCCTGGTCATTCCTGTAACACACTGGTATAAATCAAAAACAAAACCGTGGTGGAATTGGGTAGAAAATCATCTTCCAGAGACATCCAACTGAGCTCAGCAAAGGAGAAAAGGCTGACACAACATCTTTAAACATTTTTAATTACCCTGTCAAACTGACAATTATGGAGCTAATTATCAGGAAGACAATACCAGATATACTGAATAGCACATCAACAGTGGGTTTATGTAATTATGTAATTTAATGAATTGAAGGCTACAGTAATGGACTATATCTGGTTAATTAGAGACTCCCTTTCTGCTAATAATGCCATTTATTTTCAATGCACTGTATTTATTTTTTCTGTAAAACTAGGAACATTTCCACAGACAATGAAGGATTCTTCAGAGCAGCTCAGACACCCCTTCCTTTATGGGTGGGACGCAGAGTTTTTCATGGGGATGATGAACTCCAGCTGCTTCTCTTTAATTTTCAACTTTGCCATATTCCTTAGGGGTTAGTTACATCCCAGGGGTGGGCTCCTGCTGTTGGCACTCAGCCTGCCCAAAGCCCCTCAAGTGCTCTGGGAATGGCTCCCTGAGCGCCCGTCCCAAGCCCCTGCTGCAAACCCAGCCCTGTGCCAGGGCACAGAGGGAGGGATGGGAGGTCCTCACTGGTGCACGGATGGGTCAAGGTCACCTGTCTATGGAGCTCTTGCAGGACCAGGGCTGGCTGGTGGTGCTGCTCCCCCAGCACCAGTCACAGGAAGCCAAATAAATAATTTAAACATTTTCCCTGACAGATAAAATTTGGGAGGGTTTCAAGCCTCCTAATTTCTCATTGTTGAACAAAAATTCTCTGATAAATTATTGATTGTATTTTAAATGTACCCACAGAAGCCATTTTAATTCTTCTTTTCTCTTCTTGGAAATAATTAACCTGTTTAAATTTTTTAATCACTTGAAGATATTCCCCATTAGTTGTTACTTGGTGGGGAAGGGCCCTGCTTGCCACACTGGCTTTGGGAGACTCCAAAGGGAGTAATCAGCTGTGGGAAGCCTCATGGCCACACTCCACTGCTGGGCTAGATCTCACATCCCACCTTCCCAGTGTTCCCAGGGTGTGATCTGCCTCATCGGCTTGTCCCCAGGGAGAAGAGGTTCTACAGGATAGGACCTGTTCCCGATTTGCAGGTGTCAGCTTGCACCCACATGTCTGCCTCCATCATGGTCTGTGTCACTAGGACAAAAAAGATGCATCTGGGACTGCAGCTCCTGAGGGCCAGAAAACAGCTGAAAAACTGCACTGGCCCCCTCAATTCTGCAGAGGGGGTTGTTGAGCCACATCTGCTGTCCAGTGTTTCCCTGCAGACGCGCAGCCAGAGCCACAGCTGGCACAGTGCCGATGGCCAAGGAGACCTGGGCTGCAGAGAGGAGACAAATGCCATGGCAGAGGGGCCCAAAGGGGAATATAGACACAAGCTCCATTTGCTGCCCACATTGACTCAGTGGGTGATGGAAAGGAGCTCAGTTGAGGGGTTGGGTAAAGCCACCAGCGAAGGAGGTGCTTGGACCATGGGCTGTACTGGGGCGCAGCAACCCACTGAGATGGGTGTGAAAAGGTGGGTTGTGAAGTGTCAGACGGAGCCACTGCCACCACAGGTTCCTGCAGACACTGCTTTATGTGCTGCCCATTGCCAAGGGACAGCTCAGCTCCTGGCCTTTCTCCCCTCCTTGAGGTAGAAGTACCCCTGCCCAGGCAGTCCTGCCAGAATCCCCCACACCATCTCCCAGCCAAAAAACACCCCTGCCCTGCTGCTTAGGTCTCTGCAGCTCATTTAACTCTTGTTATGGAATAGGTTGACAGGTCCCAAAACATAGATAAAAATAGTGGTGTTTCACTCCAGAAGCAGTAGGAAATGTCATAGTAATAGATCAGCTTGCTCAGGTTCTGGCAACACTTGGGTCCTTTAAAGCCAAGGAGGTGCCAGTATGTATTTATGCCAGAAACACTGAGAACTTAAAGAGAATGGGATGGAGGAAGAGCCTCTGTTTGCACCAAGTGCTGGTGGAACTTGCAGGCTGTGCAAGAGACTCATGTCCCACCAGCTGGGTGACATGGCCAGCTCTGCTCCCAGAGCCAGGGCCTTCTGTAGCATGGGGGCAGTAGGCAGTTCCTTTCTTTTGCAAAGCACTGCAAGACCTGACAAGTGAAAGCACCAAATCCACCTTCTCACATTTTGCAGTTTACTGGTATTAATGGCACAAATATTTGGCAGGTGACCCTTGCAGAGTTTTACTGGTTTTGCACACCCAAACATACCAAAGGACTCCCCACCTAAGTGGAAGCTGTTGTTAGGAAGGAAAAAATTCAATATTGTAAATTAATAAAAACCTGGCAATTGTGAAAACATCCTGGGCTTTTGTTGGCCTGGAGATTTATTCAGTCCTGCTAGCTTTCCAGCTGAGGCAGAAAAGATCATAAACCTGCCAAGAGAAATGCCTCTGCAAAATGTTCCAGCTATAACATTCCTCTTCCTTCTGGCACAGCAACGAAGGTGCCCCAAAAAGGCCAAGAGCTGATCTTGCAAACCCTGTTCCCTCTGTCCTTGCCAGCAGCTGCTCAGGGGCACTAACGCCTAAAAGAGCTGACTGTTCTGCAGTTGCGATTTGGTTTGGCGGGATCCTTCAAAGCTTCCTTCTTCCTAGGATGTATTAGGCATCCTAGAATTGTGAATTGTGTTATGTGCTCATCAAAATTCCATGAGGGCGTGCTGGGAAGGAGTTCTGGGGGTCTGGACTGTGCATAGCCCCTGCCGTCAGCTCAGGCATCAGCAGCTTCTGTCAAGCATTTCCAGAATTCCCCCACCTCCCCCCTGAGCTGCTGTGTGGCTCCTGGTTTCACTTCAGGTTGCACCTTCAGCCTCTTCTCCGAGTTGCCTCATTCGAGCTGTGTACAAGAACCCTCTGTGAGCTTAGGTAGAATCAAAGCTTCATTTGTGAAGACACACTAGTACAAAAGTCAGACTGTGAGGAGGGTCATGGCATCTGTGCCCTGCACTGCTGCCATGCACTCTTGTCTCCATGGGAATGGGGGCCAGGAGCAGAAGCTGCACCCAGCCACCTCTCAGAGCCCCACCAGCTGCAACTGCAGCTTCCAGCTTCCCCAGGAAGAGCCTCTGCTGAGGCAGTGTTGGGGATAAGTGCACCACATGTTCTGTTTAGAGTAGGGTACCCACGACAGGGAGATCAGGCTGACCCACAGCCCTGGGAGCTCATGGCAAGAGCAGCGGGAAAGGGACCAGCCGAGCGCTGTGAGGCACAGAAGCAGCAGCAGGAACAGCTGTCTGGAGTGACATATGCGTTCCTGCTCCTGCCTGTTAACCAGGGCAGACACAGCTCCCTGGCCCTCACTCTCCCAGCGACACTCTGAGGTAGCAGAACATTTTGCTCCTGATGTATGAGTCAAATGCATTAGCTCGAGCCCTATGGGGAGTCTCTGAGCACTGTACTGAGCTCTGCCACTTCCCCAGGGTCAGCAGCTGATCCAACATCTTCCTAACTATCTGTCAATTCACCATGTATTTCTTGGGTTTATAAAAACTCCAAGCCCCTGAGCCCAGGCGGAGGAGATCCGTGCTCTCTATGAGTAGCATTATCACAGGATGGACCCCAGTCAAGGAGACAGGACCTCTGACAGGAGCTCTGCCCTGCAGACTTGCAGCCCAGATCCCAATGGACAACTAGAACCTGTTTGCATGGGATGCTTTGCCTTTGTAGGTGAAGGAACAGGATTCCATCCAGGGCCTGGAAAGGGCTAAGCAGCAAGGGCTTCAGACTTTGCCAAATATTGAATAGACAAATGATCCAGAACCAGAGTTTCTGAGGTACAGCAGCATTTCATTTTCACTGGGGAATGCTCAACTAGCTGCTTTTATGACGTATGTCTTTTTTATATATATATAAGATTTGTGAGTGAAACCAAAGGAGTAATTGCACTGGCACGGGCCACAGGTAAGGCAGAAAGACCAGCCAGCATCTTGGGGTCATGAGGCAGCACAGTGCCATACCACTCGTACCACACCAGGAAGGCAGATGCCCTGCTCTTCCAAGCACTCCAGACCAGACACTGGACATTTCCTGGGACTCAAGTGCTCAGTACCTCAGGAGGAAAATCTCCACCAACCTCAGTGCGATACTCATGAAAACAGAAGTTGGTTGCACCAGTCTTTGTGTGCTGCCAAAGAAGCTTCATGCAGCTCTGCCTGATGGAGATTCATACCAGTTGTCTCCAGAGTGGTTACCCAAAATGTCCCAAGAGGCAATAAAAGAGAAAGAAGCAACTTGTTTAATATCCCTCCAAACTAGGCATAAGAAGAATTGAGCTTCTCCTCCTGCACCCCAGACCACCTTTCCTGCCACGGTCTCTGTTCACTCCTCATTTCCAGGGAGGTCCAGTACTGGGGAACCCCAGGAAGCATCTTGGGCCCACCACTCCTTCCTGCAGCATCACTCCTGCTCCCAGCCCTGTCCTCAGCCTCCCCTGTCTGGATGCATTAATGTCAAACTGTCTGCAATACTTCCCAGGCCTTTGGCAGTGCCTCACTGTCTGCAGAGCCAGCAGTGACCACACGTGCTCTCCTCTGCCTCAGTCCTGTGCCCCCCTATGCCCTCACCCCTCTGGCTTCTTCCTGTGTTCCTCCATGAGCTTATCAGCTGTGCTGACACTTGGGCTTCATCTCTCTTCATCTCCCTTTCATGCCAGGACACAGGCAGCCTTCTTTTCCAGTCATTTAGAATTTTTTGCTACTTTACAGTCTAGGATTTTCTGACTGATAATGGAAGGATCATCAGGAGGGACATCCCCATCACTTTGCTCAGTTGACTGCCTCTTGCACTTGCTGGGCTTTCAAATATCCAGGGTACCCTGGATTCTAGCTTTCATTTCTAGGTCTTTCTGTTGTGGATCCTCCTGGGCAGGTGCTTCCTCTCACCCCTCCTGCTCTGGCATGTCTTTGGCAGGAGTTCAGGTTGGATAAGCAGAGTCATCTCCTCTAATCTGGGACCTGTGAAATGCCAGATTTTGCATCCGAGTTCAGTTTCCATCTTGGGCTCAACCATCCATTAGCCAGAGGTACAAGCTGAGTCTCCACAGAGCACCAGTGAAAGTGAAGGGCCAGCAAAGCTGGGGGCTGAGGGCAGGAGGGATGATCAAGGCACAGCGAGGAAGAAACTGCTCAGGCACAAAGGCAGCACCACTTCCAGAAAAAACCTGTGCTTGTGATGCCATCATTCCATCATCCCTGGAGCAAAGCCCTCCAGTGTCAGAGCCTGGTGTACCAGGGGGCACCCACAGAAAGAACAAGGGGGGCTCTGGTGCCGAGGAGCTGACCATGAACAAAGCAAATGCTGATCCTCCTGCTCCTTCTGCAGGCTCAGAGGAGGAAGAAGAGCAGCACTGGGGGCTTCAGGAAAACAGCCCTGGAACTGAGGAATGGCCCAGAGTGTCTGGGGCCAGAGCAGAGAGCACAGTGCTGGCTGCAGGGCTGCTCTGCTGGCAGAGCACAGCCCAGTTTGGCCGCTGCCAGTACCGGCTTCTCTTTGCTGACACCACTCAGCTGTCACCCATGGGGTGGATGCACCCATCTGCTCTCACCCCACCGAGGCTGCCCCATCCCACTTCTGCCTGCAGACCATGGGATCAGCTCCTGTCCACAGCAGCACAGAGGTCAAACCCAAGATTTTCCTGATGACCAGTACAGCAGGGCTGCAGGGCAACTGAAGAGTTCTGTTTTCTGGCTTCCAAATGTTTTTGCAGAGCTCCATCTAGGGGGCATGCTGCTGGACTGGGCTGCAGAGCAAGACATGTACCAGTAAATAAGTCAGTGGCTCCTTCCCCTGGCCCGAGGCCCCTCATCACACACTCGCGGTGCTAATTAAAAAGGGAGGGAACAGCCCATAAATTTTACAGTTTATTCTAGCTTCAGTTAAGCTGGTTTTAAAAGAGCTGATGAAGGTAAGTGCACCTGTGCAGATCAGTGGTGCATCACCGACAGAGAGCTAGAGCACTTAATTAAATGTTATTGTAGGAACAGCCCTCATCGGACAAGACTGAATATTAAATCATCAATTTTCTGAATGAGACTGGCTGTAATCAGTCTCCTGCTTGGGAAAGCAAAAGTAATCCCAGCTGCTGACACCAATGTCCCTCCGAGAGTGGCAGAGGAAAGTACCACAGCCATGGAAGCACCCAATTCTGCAAAGGACAGAGTGGCCTGAGGAGAGAGAAGACCCTGGGGTCCTGCTTCACTTGTGGACAGTCCAGCACAGGGAGCTGTGTCCCAGACTACCCTGAGAGCTGATCAGCCCCAGCAGCACCCCCTGGCCCCACTGCGCGCAGAGCTGCTGGACACTGTGCTGGTGAAAGTGTCACAGCTGTGGCAGCAAACAGACTGGGTCACACTATCACTCCAGAGGGGTTACAACAGATCTACCCATCCTCTATGTGTTTTTATTTTCAGGTGAATCGTGGTGTCTCATTTTACAGCCTCAGCCTCAAGATGAAAGAATAGCGTTAAACATCACAAATCCTCTAATATTGCTGTGCCTAGAGTTGGAGGCCCTCGCATATGCAGATATTACTTCTCTGTTGCTCTGAGGTCTCTTTCTAATTTAATACTTTACCAATATTGCAAAATTCATAACGTGGGCTTCTACAGAGGAACACAGCTTATCTCCCAGGAAGGGGTGGTCTGTCACTGCAGTGGATTCCCTGCTATTCCACTCTGTCCCCATGTCCGGATGCCAGTGCACACCTCTGCCCCTTGCAGGCTCTCTGTGCCCGGACCAGCCTCGATGAAGCTGCAGCAAGCATGGGGCTCTGCCTGTGGGTCCTTCCCATCCTCCAATGGTCTCCAAGTTCCCACCCTGAGCCCTGACAATCCCTGATCTAAACAACACGAGCTGGTGGGTAGGGGAGACGGGATGGCTGGGCTGGCAGCTAGATCTGCTCTTTTCTGGTACTGTCAGATCAAATAGCTGCTAATTGACCAATGTGTCTCCTTTTGCTGAGCTATTAGCCACAGCACCATGTCAGCTTCCTGACATTAATTATCTGTGAGTTAGCAGTATCTGAAAGCATAAATAAGGGTTTGCCATAATGGCAGGGTAAGCTCAGGACTGCAAGGACTGATGTGCTCACCGTGCCCTGGTGTGGTGGGTGCCATCGCTGGGCACAAGGCCAGCACGGTGTCAGGTACCATGGAGAGCAGCCAATTCTCCCCCAAAACCACTCAGAGTTTGGCCGGGACCATCAGCACCATCTCACTGTGCTCCTTCTCCTCTGCCTCAAGCTCAGGCTCAGCCTGTGCCTGCCAGCACTGCCAGCCAGCTGACGGTGCCCCTCACTCTCCCGCCTCTCCCCGCTCTCTGTGCTGAGCCACATGGCAGGCACTCAGGGAAGTCACATCCAGGAGGAAATGGAAGCAGTCTCCAGCCCACACTTCACTCCCGCCAGTGCCAAGCTCACACATGGCAGGGATCTGGCTGTCACCCAGCCCTTGCTCTTTGCCAGCATCTGCTGTCCCAGGGAGCCTGGGGACACCTCAAGGACAGACTGGGCTGCCTGCAGCACCCACAGCTCTTCTGCTTCCCTCTGGTGTCCCTGAGCTCTGCCCCAGCAGCTGCCCCAGGCAGCTTTTCTCAAGTAGCTTTACCTAATTCCTGCAGTGTTGAATCCAGGTCCCACAGGGGACAGCTCTGACCGTGCGTGACACACGAGCAGGGAAGGACAGCCCCTTGCCATGTACCCTGTCACCTGTCACCCTGCCCATGGCTCCACTCCTGGCCTGTTTCCATGGGCTTTCCTTGTGTGTTTAACCCTGTTCTTGGAGCAATTAAATTCCTGCTCTGTTGAAATAGCCCGCGGGTTCAGTAGTGAGAACATGGAGTGTGGTGGGTTTCTGTCCCCCAGGGCAGCTGATACCCCCCAGCCAGTGGCCAGATCCATGGCACACGACATCCTTCTTGGCATTTCACCAGTTACCACCTGGGCAAGGTGCGCAGCAGGTTCAACCAGCCAGGCTCGCCTTTCACTGGAGTGGCACAGCTTTGAGGGAATCCAGACCTGTAGCCAAAGGGAGATGGATAAGACCTTCTGGAGTGTAATTGTAACAGTCTTGCTATTTTTATTCCCTAGTAGCTAAAATATTTCAAAAAGTGAATGACCCAAGGTCATTAAACTGTGTAAAGAGATTACTGAAGGTATTTCCAGACATCTATCAGAAACCAAGTCACCATGACTGCTGATGACTAGAGAAGAGCACAGGTTGGCAAACAGTAAATTGTCCTGGTTTATATCCCTTCAGAATTTTTGCTGAGGTTTCCTAATTCTTCATATCCAATTTGATGACCACATTAATTAAAATTAGAGTTGAATAAGAGGTACCTTTATCCTCTTATCACCCTATCTAGTATGAAGAATGAGTCTAACTTTTGAAAAATAGCATGAAGATAGATAACTGTATAATACAGGTTCTTTAAACCAGTTTCTCATTGAAATGTTGTTATTTTTAGGGACTACTTCTGCTTGCCCATAATATTCAAAAGAGATGTGCAAAGATTGTTTAAAAGTTGTAGGCTGCAGCAGTACATCGCTCATGACTCCATGCAAGAGGCACTACAGAGCATCCCTGCCACTCCCCTGGACAGCAGCAGTGTTACTGGTGTGCCCTGAGTGATGGATACGATGCAGGCAATAACACCCTCACTGTCCAGGGGTCCCATGGGGTTTCCCAGGCAGCAGCATCTGTGATGAGCAGGATGGGGCTGGCACATCCACTGCTGGAGTGAGCACATGCTCCCAGAGGCCTGTCTTTAGAGGCCACACAGCAGCACTAGACACTGCTGCTCATGGCAAAAATACAACACAAATTGTTATAGCAGGATTAGACTGGGTTTTTTTGTCATTCTTTTTATTTTGTTTCATTGGGGGAGAAAAAAAAATATCAAGCTAGAGCTAACATGATCAAGGTGTGCCCATGAGCAGCCCAGAATGCTGTGAAATCACATAAAAGATTTGATCACAGTCAATATCAGCTGCTGAGCTATAATAGCTTTTGTGATTCTCCTAACAGGATTTTAATTTTATGTTTATTATTTGGGGACCAGCGAAGCACAGGAAATGCCCGCATGGTGATACAGGCCCCTTTCCCTCTGTTCTCCAGAAGGCTGGGAAGACTGAAGCGCAAACCAACCTGACTTTCAGCATTTTCAATTTTTATTTGTGTTCCCCAGGCTTGGCAGAAGAGAGTGAACTTAATTAAAATCAATGAAGAAATAGAACGGGTTAAATCACAATATGAATATTCTTGGTGCCAGTACTCAGACAGTGACTCCTCCAAGGCTGAAGGGGCCTCCAGTCCCCTATTGCCTCCAACAACAGCACAGCAGGCCCCCTGCCGAGGCTGTGCCCTCCCTCCCTCGCTCCCTCCGCAGGGATGGGAGATGGGAAGCAGCCAGGATGCGCTGCTGCAGTGGGCAGTGCGTGCTGTCCCGGGCACACAGTGCGTTCCCCGGCACCCGCGGCCACAGAGCCCGCCCCGCCTCGCTGGCCAGCTGACCCCGGTGCAGAGGGGCTGCCAGCCCCAGCTCCACAGACCCCAGCTCCCTTTCCAGGGGTGAAGGAGAGTTGTCTCATTCTTTTCCTCAACTGGGAAGCTTGTTTGGCAGTGTGTGTTTTCCACAGCCACACACAGCATCGTCTTCCCCTTGCCAGCTATACCTGGGGCCCTGCTGCAGAGCCAGAACTGGGAACAGGCTTGGGACACGTTGGCAGTGGCAGGAGAGGGGCTGCTCCTTGTGGGACGTTCAGCTTCTGAGACCCACCACAAACCATGAACAGTTCAGGAAATGGGAACAAAAGAAATGGGGAAAGGAGCAGCAGGGGAAGGGGATACCAAGGGGGAAAGCCCAGCCCCAGCCCAGCCCCAGCCCCCCCCCCTTTCCCTGCCCCTTATTCCCAAATGGGCTGTTTCAGGTCTATCTCGGATAGCTTTTCAGAAGCAAATAACAGCTTTTTGGAGTCAGCTGCCAGCAGGCTTTGATGGACTTTAAAGCTTATCAGAAGTGAATTGCCATTTGTAGTGTGCTGAGCTCTCCAGCCACCAGTGGGCCAGAGCAGTGCCAGGAATGCCTCTGGGCTGGCCTGCATTGGTGGCCACAGCACTTGCCACCCTTGTGCCCACAGGAGATCTGCTGAGGGCACCCAGGTGCTCCTCCCTGGCCAAGAGCAGACACCATCACTGCCCTGCGGCCTCCTCAAAAGCTACTTTTTCCAAGCCTTTCTGAGTGTTACAAGCACTACATGGAGCCACAAAATGGAGCAGCAAGCAGCTGGTGCCCCTCAAGTGGGGCAGAGCCCTTGGCTCGGCGTGGACCACGAGAAACCACGCAGCCATGAGGCAGGCCCAGGCAGACCATCCGCCTTGCCAGACTCGGCACTGCCTCCTCCTCACCCTGGGAACCTGCAATCAGCATCATACCAGGGCTCCGTCCTCCCACCACATTTAGCTGCCGCCATAGCCATCATGCAAGAGCCAGGGGGCCTCCTCTTTCCACACAGTGAAGGGTTCAGCCTTCATAAAATAAAATCATTTTTCCATTGTTTAACACTGCATGCCAATCCCTTCCAGATGAATTAATTTCTTAATCACACTTTTGATGGAGGAGACTGTTAGAGCCCATGCGGGAGTGGTTAATATTAGTACCATTTAATTGTCGAAAGCTTTTCATATCGTAAACCAGGCACACAGTCGAACAATAAACCCGCAGGTAACAGGCCTCCCGGCACTCATAGCTCCTGGCTCTGACAGCAGCTGCCACGTGCCAGACCAGGATGGCTGGTGGCTGAGAGGGCTCTGCCACATCGCCGGCCCCGGCAGCCCCAGCCTCGCTCAGCGCAGCGTGGTGACCCCAGAAGGACTGCGGGAGCCCATCGCCCCCCTCCAGGCTGGACTGCTGCCAGCGGCGGCCGTGCGGCACAAGATAGTGTTCTGCACATACATGGCTGTTCATGACTGCATTTTTCTTCCAGTCAATCTTTCACAGATTTATGCAAGAGAAATGGGAACATTAAATGTCCCTTTGCTGTAATTCAGCATGCACCAAGAGATACAGATTTAAATATTTAGTAGCATGTAACTGGCTGAAAGCCTCACCAACATTTTTAAAAATCACTTCTTAATAAAACTGGATTGAAATATTCCCCATGGTTAGAATTTATGGTTGGTAATCGGTGGTATTGTGATTAATAGGAGTGAATATATATTTATGGCCAACAAATATTAATGAAGAAATAATATGGGAGCCCAACTTCAGGCTGTGCAGATACTGTTGCTCTGCAGCATTTCTTGAGAAATGCTGGCATGAAACAAACACAAAGGCCAGATCAACAGTGTTGTTAGACTGAAAAATCCAGGAGGAAAGGAACGTGGTCTGGACTCAGAGGCCAGCTCGAGACGGATGCACTTGGTGGGAGCCTCTGCTAGAGGCCGCACAGGCATGACTGAACTCGCTCCTTGCCTGCAGATCAGACATCCTGTGTCTGAGTGGAAGCCTGCAAATGCTCCTGCACGACTGATTCCTATCAGGGTGAGCCATTAATTTGCATGTGTCTCCCCATGATTATAAACCTGGAGGCAAAGCCCTCAGTAACTGCTCCTCTCTTCTGTGCAGTGGCAGGAAGACATTTATCTTCAGGTGATGATCTCGATTACTGCCTGGGTGCAGTGCAGGCGGGACCAGCATGCTGATTTCTCTGCACTTCGCACCCAGCAGGAAGAGTTTAGTTTTTAGTGTCGGCTGTCTTCTGCACCAGAACCTCAAATTAACACAAGAGCCAGACCAAGGAATCCGAGAGAGTCCTGGGGATCCATCAGATGACAGGTCCTCCCTCAGACAGCAGGGTTCATGCCCATAGGGGCTCTGCCTGCACCCCAGCCTGGACTGAGCAGAGGGAGCCATCGGGCTCCCCAGGATTCGTGGGGTGTACCAGAGCCCACGGGCACTGAAGGCAGAACACCATCCCAGGGGACCTGCTTCAGGGAGTCACCTTCACAGCAGGAGCACTTGGAGCAGCTGTGATACCTCCCTGCCCTAGGAGAAGGCTGACACTCACCCCCACACCAGCAGCACTGCAGAGCCATGCTGTCAGTGAGAGCCACAGCAGCCAAAGGAAACATTTCCAGCATTAAATAAAACAGACATGTTTTTTCTACAATAGAAGCTCTCTGATCCTCTCTGATTTGCATAAACAGACAATTTGGCTATAAACAATTTCAATATAAACTGGTATTTACATATAGAACAACTCACTCAAAATACAATTAAAGGCCTTGATGGATTGTAAAATGTCAAAATATTTAAAAGGCTTCAACAAGTGCTTCGTTTACATCTCCTTGGTCAGACATAAAACTGAAGTCTGTTTACATTTTCTCGGCCAGAGCTAGAGCACATGGAGCTTCTGGCTCCCTGCATCAGCACGCACAGGGATTGATTTGCTGGTTATTCCTCCACACAAGGAATCATCTGTGTTTTCTCTAAGAACAGATTTAAAATAGGAAGACTACGGCTCACCTCACAGCTCTGCTTGCTCAGTACCCTTAAAGGAATCTGCAGGGCCACTGTTTTCCATATTGTCCAGAAAAGAGAGGCTGAGAGGATGCCATGCATCCTTTAGAAAGACAGAGCTATTGCACCAGAAAACAAGACCTGGATCTCACCCCAGGCTGCCTGAAAACAGTAGCATCCTAAATCAGCAGCAGCCTTTGCCAGTTTGGGCCAGAACTTCTATCTGTCCAGAGAAAGCATCTGACTCCTCAGCATTCACCAAAACAAAAACCAAAACCCACCTCTCCCCGCTCCCCACAGTGTCCCTTGCTTATGAGCTCTCCCCTTCTCCCCATCAAAAAACCGAGTACCCAACACAAAGGAGAACAGTTCCAGTATCAGCAGAGTCCTGCTCACCCCAAAAGGCTGCAGCCCTGCCACGAGAGGTGGGAGATACATGTCCCAACCATACTTGGAGAGGAAGTACAGCACAGCCCAGGTCCCCACATCCTGGAAGATGCACTACCAGGAGGAGGGTGCAGGCAGGAGCCTCGCTGGCACAGCAGACCTACACAGCTCAGCTCACCAGGCAGGAGTTTTGCAGTACATGGCAGCCAAGCGAGGTGGCAGGAACCAGGCTGCACACTCCTGTCTGGTTCAGCTTCACACCCTCAGAGCTTGGCTGTCAGAACCAGCACACGAGTCACCCAGCCAAGACTGTCCCAAGTGCCACCAGTGACAGATCCCTGGAAATCTCACCAGACACTTGGTATTTTTAGCCCCAAGTTCTCTGCCTCTGACTGCGCACTGAGGTTATTTGAGAAGAAAAGAAAGTTGGAGCTCGAGTTGCTTCCCAAACCACGAGCCTAACACACCACCTACTGCTGAAATAATAAGCAAGAGCGATTGGCCTGTCTGACCATTCTCAGAACATTTTGAAAGCTGCTCATAAATGCATTTCTTTTCTTCAAGGTCAGATTCTTCAAGGGCTACAGGCTGAACAATTCTGCATACATCCTAAAAATACAGAGCTTATTTATAAACTGTTTAATGTATTTTAAAGGGCAGGCACTCCACATTTTACTTTTTATTGCCACGTCCATCTATGCCGCGGTGTTTATCCTCTGTTATGCTGAGGTGTGTCTCTGCAGCCCTGCCGCTGTGCGGCTGACACGGTCCAACACCAGGAGCTCAGTCGAGTGCAGCCCTTGCAATCTGTCAGAGCTCATGGAGGGGATCCGCACACTTTCCCAAATACCATTGAGCATATAAAGCAAAGCAAAAACCCATAAGCAATCACTGACCACGGAGCTCAAAGAAAGCAAAGACTGAGAGCTACACTTACAAAACCCACGACATCAGCCTGGGAATGTGCTGCAGGAGCAGCTCCAGAAGGAAACAGGCTTTACTCATGGCAGAGCAATGTCCTTGATGCTGGGAGCCTGTTCCATTCACAGGGAGCCATTTGCCTCCCTACGCTCTTTTACGCTTCTTTCCAGGCTGCAGCAACAGCCCAACCCCTCTGCCTGCCTGCAGGCTGAGGCTGTGTGTGAACCCAGGCTCTGCCAGCACGCTGAGAGCCCCTGCACCCTGCTGGGGGGCACAGGCAGCAGGATAAAACTTCGAGTGAGCCCAGTATGCTGAGAGCCCCCACACCCCACTGGGGGGCACAGGCAGTGTGGGCAGGTGACACACACCTTTGGGAGGTGCTGCCCAGAGAGCCTGTGTGGGTCACCTGCTCCTCTCCTGCTCCCCACTCCTCCTGCTGGGCAGTGGTGCCCCTCAGCTCACAGCCCCCACCAGCTCCCTGCAGCACCAGCTCCATGTGGGACAGGCAGCAGAATAAAGGGACCATTTACTCCACCAGGTTCAACAACACTGCATTAACTGCGCTTGCAGAGGGTTCTCATCCCTCCTTAGCCTGCCCCTCAACACCATGAGCACCTGGCAGGGCCTTCCTGCAGTGACTCCTCCGGTGGATTGTCCTTCCCCAGGCCATGGTGGAGTCCTTTCTTTGTGCTGCTGCTGCTGTTGCAAGTTGCAAGTGTAATTTATTATAATGCAGCATATGGATGTTCTCTTTTCCATTTGTCTGCATTAAATAATTATTTAAGCTATATTAGGTATTTTTCAAATAAACTGTCAGCATGTGAAGTTTTCGTATTGTAGCTGGAGATTTAGAGCAGCAATTTGTATGGATCCTGGCCCTTGCATGGAAAGGGCTTTCTACAGGCTGAAATTTTGTCATGACCATGTTTTATGAGATACTAGAACTTAACCTCAAAATCTGGGGAGAAGGGAGAAACGGGTGAGGGGAAACACGCTCTCCAGGGTGCCTGGCACAGCAAGAGGCTCCCAGTTGTGCTTCTACTGGAAACTCAGAGGCAGCAGCTGATGGTGGGGCAGCAGAAGACAAACCAGCGTGACTGCCACCCCAGGTCACAGGTACCCACATCCCCGGAGGGTGCTCCAGCACTTCTGACTTGGAAGCTGCAATGGGGAGGGATCTGAGGTGATTTTGCACAGCTCAGAAAAGGGGGCTCCCATGGGTGGGTTAGGACACGGGGTGCCAACCATGCCACTGTTCCCTAGTGGGAAGGGAAGGGGGCAGGGGTGCAGCAGAGTCCAGGCAGCAGAAGTCCTGGTGCTCTGGGTGCACCCCAAGCCCGGCATCAGCTGCGGGACAGGGTCTGCGTTGGGGCCTCTGGGAGGTGCCAGGTGCCTTTTTGCCATGGCAGACCCTGCACAGGTGAGGGCTGCTGGCCAGCATTGTGCTCACTGTGTTTCACCTGGTTGGTGCCTAAGCACAGTGTCCCCAAGAGTCACGTATCATCCCACCAACAGCTTCAACCTGCGTAAATATAGAAACTCCAAAGACCAAGGGACAAGTTACTTGTGACACACACAGCACATGACACAGCCACCAGCACATTTGGACTGTGTCTGCATCATGGGATGGTCAGTACAGAGATGGAAACCTACCCAGTTTTCAATTCCTGCAAGAAAGCACATTTTTTCCTTTATAGATTCTTGACACTTAACCTACTCAATGTTTTTTATTTGCATTGATCACATTTTATAGTATGATTAAATTTGTATGGAAGAGAACCAATTAGTTTTGTTTTACACTTATTGAATCCACTTTATGGTCAGACAAATTAACTCTCAGTAGTTAGCTTGATTTATCCAGCAGCATAAAGCTTGACAATCTGTACGCTCAGATAATCAGTTTTAAAAGAATTATCTTTATTGTTATTTTTCCTGCTTGAGAGAAACCATTAAACCTGGAGACGGATATGAAGAAGAAGCCAACACTCTCTGCAGACTGGCGCTACCTGGAGATTTCAAAACTCAACCTGCCTGTTGGCATCCTGCCAAAGCCTCTGCCAAGAGACACCACTGTGTTCTGGACAGGGACAGTTTCCTGGTAGAGAGTGAGTGCCAGCAGAGTGATCCTGTCCTGAGGAACAAGAACCGGGCTGTTTTAGGAAGATCACTTTGCTCCCTGCCAGGGAACTGTACATAGGGACAGGACCTAAGGGGAGCAGAGAGCACCCAAGCTGCTGCCCCAGGGAGCAGCTGCAAATGCTGAGCCAAGAGGGTGTACCCAGGGAAAATTATCAATGGGAGAGCTAGAGGAAGGGCTCAGGAAAGCAAGCAGCCTGGGCACCCTGTCAAGCCCTGCAAGGATGGAGACTTGCCGATAGATGCCCCTTTCCCCTCAGCCTCCACCTGGGGTCTGCCTGTCCCATTTGGTCTGCAGTCTGTCCTGAGCACAGGAGCTGTCCTGCCGCTGTGGCAGGCACTGGAGGGGGTGGCCCTGGTGAGAAGCATGTGTAATGGGGGTGAGCCTTGCTGTCCTCGCACACAGCTCACAGGGCATCGTTCTTTCCATTGTTGTGTCACTACAGAGATGTCTGTCAGGATGGGGCACAGGCCATGGCTGATGGCTGCCCTTCAGAAGTGGCCTGCTCCAAGGCTGTCCTCTCTCTCTCTATCACTTGGGCAGGGCACACAGTTTGGAAGAAACGATTGCCAGTGCTGGTGATATGTTCCTCTGTGCTGGAACAGACCCCTTCCAGCTCAGCACAGAGATGGGTCTCTGTGAGGCCTTCCTCCTGTATTCCTTAAGCTGGGCTCAGCAACCTGCTCATGGCTAGCAGAGACCACAAAAAGAGAGGTTTATTACTGGCAGAGTGACACTGCCATTGACACAAGGACAAATGGGCCAAGGAAGCTGCCTGGCACCTGGGCAGCTCTGAAGCCCAACCTCATTTGTATTCGGCAGCTACAAGTAAAAAGAATTTGTTACCAGTTAGTAAATGAGATGTAGTTAATAAATTGGCACATGTGAGCAGGCTGCCAGTTGTTCTCATGCAATGCAATAAATGAAGAGATGAAAGTTGATTATTTCATGAGAAGGATCTGTTTTGTTAAAGGGCGAGGTGCATGAGAGGTGTTACTTTTTGGCAGGCAGTGGCCATGTTTGATGATCATTCATTTCACGGATCTTCACACGGCAGTCAGGATGCTGCCAAGTCTGCTGAACTGTGCAGGGGAGCCCCTTCCTGACAGCTCCATCACCACCAGACCCTCCCACCTCCTCAGCACCTCACGCACAGGGAGCTCCTGTCACTGAGGCACGATCAAATACGGCAGGGACAGAAGGAGCCACATCAGGTTACCCTGTACAGCAGCTAGATAGGAAAACCTAATATGTTAGAAAGGAAAACTGTCCCAGGAAAAAGAAACTCTGGAAATCCTGGGAGCAAATCCATTATCAGGCCTCTCCTTTGCCCCTTATTGATCCTGTAACATAGAATTCAAAAGTAGCACCTTTTACCAGACATAACAGTAGTTGTTCTCCAAAATATCAAGCCTAAATATGATACTGAGAGTATATCAGCAACAGACTTAAGAACTGGGAAACAGAAGTGTAGTTTGGAGGACTGCATCCAACAAACAAAAGCAGCCCAGCACTCCTTGGAAGTGGGTACAACTTTGCCGGGTCCTTAGAGGACACAATTGCACTTTTCCCTTGCAAGGGTCTCCTTAAAAAGCTTCATATGTGCAGATTCCACAACTGCCACTTGGCCAAGCCGTGAAGCACTGTGAAAGTCAAAGCTTGTGCTGGGAGCAGCACACCATCTGTTCAGGCCTGAAAGACAGGAAACCACTATCACAACTCCAATCTAATCATGATCAGCTGGCTGGCAGCTGACAAGCAGACATGCTGTCTGGTGAAGAGCAAAAATGCTTATCAGCTGAGCGCTGCAAGAGAGAAATGAAGTGTCTGATGCACTGAGGGAGAAGCACAAGAGCGGGCAGCTAAAACAAGGCTAACAAGAGAGGCAAGTGTTGTGGTCCAGTGAAAACTAGGGAATACCTACACAAGGTTCCTCCACTTGCACCCATACACCTCTGGTTAAATTCACATCCACTATCAAACAGTAGGGAAAATGTGTAGGCCAGGAAGCAGTCAAATACATTCACAGGAACAAAACTAAAGCCTCCAGCAGAGACAGGAACCAAGTGCTATGTGTGAACCCCAGAGCACAGGAACTAAAATATGCACTGGATAGAAACACTTCATCTCTGGGAAAGCGTGGAAAATGTTCTGTGGAAAGGACAATGACAGCAGATCCCTGAAGAGGCTAAAGTCTGTTCTACTGAACTTCGGGATAGTAGTAGTATATTTTACTGAATTTTTATTATTAAACTGTTCATACTTCAACCCATAGAAAAAACCCACCTTCTTCTGATTCTCCTCTCTATCCCACTGCGGTGGGAGAGTAAGCAAGTAGCTGTGTGGGACTGAGTTGTTGGCTGGGACTGAGCCATGACAGCATCTCCTGTTCAAACGCATTTGCTGTGTTTATCTCCCTTCCTAACCTTGTTATCCCAGGAGCATCTGAACACCCACAGCCATTAGTGATGTAGATGCTCCAGACCTACTGGGGAACTGACCCTGGGCAGTTCTCTGTGCAAAGATTTAACTCCATAATGAATTTGTCACTTTCTTATTGGGCTAAATAGTGAATGCCAAGGAACAACATATTTCTGCTAGTTACTGTGACATCCCTCTTGGGGTCATAGAATCACAGAATGACTGAGGTTAGAAAAGGCCTCTAAGACCATCGAGTCCAACCATTCCCCCAGCACTGCCCAGACCATCACTAACCCCTGTCCCCAAGTGCCACATCCACACATCTTTTAAATCCCTCCAATGATGGTAACTGCACCACTGCCCTGGGTAGGCTGTGTCAGGGCTGAACAACACTTTCAATGAAGAAATTTTTCCTAATTTTCTAAATCCCATCTAAACCCCCTCCGTGCAACTTGAGGCCATTTCCTCTCGTCCTGTCCCTTGTTCCCTGGGAGCAGAGCTCGACTCCCTCCTGGTTCCACCCTCCTGTCAGGGAGTTGGAGAGAGCAAGAAGGTCCCCCCTGACCCTCCTTTTCTCCAGGCTGAGCCCCCTCAGCTCCCTCAGCTGCTCCTCATCAGACTTGTGCTCCAGACCCTTCCTCAGCTCCATTCTCTTCTCTGGAACTGGCCTGCTGCAGAACTGTCCTCTTTCAACACCTTGTGGAAAGCCCCACCTAAATAACATCAAATTTAATTTTGGGCAAACTGGAAGATAAAAAAGGTGAAAAACTTAACAGAGACATATTTGCTGTAATGGTATGACAGCTATTCCTTGAGCAGCACAAAGCACAGCCCTGCCTGTGCTCAGCTCTGCACAGGAAATGGTAATAAGAGTTTGCCAGTCATGGTTGTTTCCTTATTGATGACAATGGGGATCTGTAATAGACATAGATTGTCCTGAAACTTCTCTTCCATTTGTCATTTCAAGCTTGCAGTTTGAATCAAAGGACTTATTCAAAAGGTGTTTCGAGGATTTTGCTGCATTTCTGTTCTGTATGTAAGAAGCTTTAGTTGTTTCTGAAACAGCCTTGTTTCAGCCAACTTCAGCACTCAGGGAATTGCAGCAACAGAGGCACCATAAAACACCCGGTGCTGGATCACACCTACAGCCTCCCACCAGCAAACATGAATCTCCTGTGCTGTTATTGGCCAAGACACAGTTGACACAGTCAACACAGCCAGTACTAAGGAAACAGAAAGCATGTTGCATTTGAGTAAGATGAAGGGCTAACTCCAGAATCACAGCACACCCTCACGGATCATAGCAAAAGGGAGAGAGTACCAGGGAGGAGAGGCAGGAAAAATCCCTCTATCCCCAGCCCAGCCCTACAGCCCATTAGAGCCACCACTCCGGCAGACTGGGTGTGCTGAGCAGGGTCTGACACTCCAGACAATGCTAACTGCCCAGGCAGGTGTAGCTGGGCACAGGCCAGGCTGGTTGCAGGGACGGGGACGTGGACAGTGTCTGTGCCATGCAGGGAGCAGGACTCTGGTGTGAGGGCTGGGGACAGGGCCAGTCTCTGGTCCCCTTTTCCTGTGGGCATATGGGAAGTTGAGCCCAGGCCAGGAGTGTCTCTGTAGAGACAGCTGTGGTGATACAAAAGCCCTGTTTTCATGTCAGATGGAGGGAACAGGCAGCACCTCCCCAAAAACAGAGGCGTTTTCTTCAAGAGCTGTAGCTCTAAAACCACTTCTCTGCAGTTGAAGCGATCCAGGATGTGCATCTCTAATGGTGAATGGCTGCAGCAGCAGCAGCTCAAAGCCCTGACCCAGAAGAGGCTCCTGCAAGCACGATGCTCTCAGAGGAGGCAGAGCACAGTCCGGGGGGCAGTGCAGCCCCCCACTTCGGGAGAGCCTCCTCCAGGGCAGGAAGGCTTCATTTCACTGAAGAAACTGAACTCAAGAAGTTTTCAGGCTACTAGGATACATCCAGTTTTGCTTTTTAATGTTTGTTTTTTCTTTTTCTCCTGTCTTTGGTCTTTCATTTCTTCCTGGAACAATAACCAGAGAGGATAAGCATGCTTTAATCTGCTCCCAGGGAAAGGTGGAATGCTGATTGCTTGCT
Organism: Manacus candei; assembly: GCF_025592945.1. Lineage (NCBI taxonomy): Eukaryota > Metazoa > Chordata > Aves > Passeriformes > Pipridae > Manacus > Manacus candei. The sequence goes on along the minus strand of NW_026138050.1, from coordinate 266,622 downwards.
CTGCCTCTTTTGGACAAGCGTTTTTATCCTGTATTGCTACGGGGAAAGGTCTTTGCTCTTCAGGCACCAGCTTTTGTCTTTTTGTGAGCTGAAGGGTTTTTCCCAAAGTGAGTACTGAAATGCTTCAATGATCTTTAAAAGAGAGTTCTGCAGATTTTGTGAGATTTCAGGCTGCAGTAAAAGAAAAGTCTAACAAGCTGAATGTCATTTTTTTTAAGGAGATAAGAAAAAGGCTACTGGAGCTGTCAGAGTTTAAGCTTCAACCTTTATGTTTACAAAGCAAAAAGGGCAATTAGATGTGGAAAAATAAATTTTTCCAGGACTCTGCCAGTGGTTGTGGTTTGTACTCAGACTGCTGAATGACAGCTAGTTTAGTGCTGTAGGCAGGGACTCAGCATAGAGCAGCCCTGACATTTCTTTGATGCTAAGTAGTGTACCCTAATAAAGACGTTCTTTGAAGTCATTCCCTCTTGCCTGGCATGCAGGCATTACAGAGCATTCCCAGTGCAGCAGGACTGGGACCGCGTGCATGCTCCATGCCTCCTGCACCTGGCATTCCACTTCCCTCCCCACTTCAGACCTCCTGCACACCTCTGTTCACTGAACCTGAGGAAGAAACTGATGGAATAAACCCAAGATAATAGCTAAGAGGCAAGTTCTGTGCTTTCATCTCCTGGCTATTTTACAAAGCCTGTTTTCACCAAGGTGTTGACAACAGAAAACCTCATGGTCCTGTGAGCACAGAGTCAATGAACAAGCACAGCCCAGCATGTGGCAAGGACAGCTGCCCAAACTCACAGCCAGTTGCAGTCGCCCAAGCACCTGCATGAGCAGCTGAAGAAAGACCTGTTTTCTCGGCAGACGGAGTGAGCTCCTCTCGGCTCTCTCCTCTGCACCCTGTCAGTCAGTTCTGAGCCTGTAGGCAGGTCAGCACAGGTCGCTGTGCAGGCAGGGCATAGGCTGCAGACAACAGCCCCCCAGGTGCCAGCTGTGAGGTGCTGTCTGCCTCCTGCTCTTCACACATTTCTTCCCTCTTCAAAGACCAAAATGCAAAAAGAGAGATGAACAGAAGTGGGGGAAGGCACTGGGAAGCCCATCTCCAAGTGTGAAGTGACAGCAGATGGCAGAGGCACTGCTCTATGGCAGATGAAGAACATGTCAAAGGCAAAGCCATTACACCAGCCTGCCTGCCTGCCTTAGCTCCCAGCTCCCAGCACCCATTCGACTTGGATCTCCTGGGGACACAGCACGTCCTTGAGCCTTCTCCCACAAAGCTGCAGGCACAGGCACAGCCTGTGAGGTGGCTCCTCAACCCCTCAGGAAGGATGCAGCAGTGCAGGGTCAGACCATGGCCCTGCAGCTCAGTACTGCCTGGGTGTGAAATGTTCCTTACATGCTTAGCAAAGTACTGCTGTTCCCCCTCCCATTTATCTCCCAGAGCATCAGTGACACAACTACAAGCACGGCTTTTGGCACACCTCCACATGGAGACTGATGCCTGGGCATGCAGCACTGGAAGGGAGCAGCCAGAGCGACAGCAGCACACAGCTGCCAGTGGACAGAAGACCACAGTCCTACCCCCGGTACTGGAGCAGACCATCCCAGAGGCTCTGTATGTCCTGCTCTGCAGAGAGCTGCAGTCCTACACATGAGCACAATGCCTAGCAAGAAAAGGAAGAGATGATCAGAGCAAACTGGGAATGGAGCAGGGTGGGCAGAGAACCTTAGGAGGCTCCAAATTTCCTGTTCATTTAGGACCAGATTCTTCTTCCTTCTCTTTGTGCTTCTGCACTCACATGACAGTCAGTGGTGTTGTGATACAGCCCTGGTGTTCTCCTTCTGAAGCGGTTCCCTCGTGTGGCCACAGGCTCAACACTCCAAGCCTCCCCTCCACTGCATCTCCTGGCTTGCCTGCCACTTTAGCCCATTACAGACTGGGTGTGATTAACACACACTTCCAGTTACTGCATCAGATTCACAGTGTTTGTGAAGAGGTCTCCAAAAGTGATTGATATCATGTCATCGCCTCCCTCCAAGTTCATGAGCATGGGAAGAGGAGTGCCTTCTGCTTACTAACCCAGATCATTAGGAACAGTGTGGGAGCATACGTCTGGGAGACAGAATTCCAAGTGAATTAACTTGTTGAACAAGCATGGGAAATCCTGCTCTTACTATTTACCCAAACAAATGCACAGACAGAGCAGTTTCTATCTGCTAATAAATACAGGGTAAGTTTCACATCTCCCTGATCCAGGGCAGGAGCACACTGAGGCTGCAATGTTCAGGCAGCGTAAAAGAGCAACTTGTTAATGAACGGATGATAGTACTTTGCCTCCTTTGCTGTTTAAAAAGTAAGAATCAGGGGAAGTTATTCTAAGACAATACACGAACTGCTGAATTGGTTCTGAGCTCCACAGACTAAACGGGATAAAGAAAATTAGAAATATGAAAGGCAGTTTTTAATTCTTTGCAGCACTTGTTAGTGTGAGGCAGTGGTATTTCTTATTGCAGTGAACTGTATGTACATAGAGGTCATCAGTTCCTACGAGTTCCTTCAGCCTTTTCCAGCTGTTCACATTGGTCTCCAGGAAATGCCTGCACTCTAGGGTTTCACATACTGCAGATCTGCACAGGAACGACTGCATCTCAGTGACATCCAAGTGTGGAACCCACATGTGCCCTCAGCAGCTGCCACAGACAGATAAAAGAGACAAACGAGCTGCAACTGCTGTTCTTATGTAGGGCCCTCTAAAAGCACAACATGTTTTTACGTACAGCTGACTGCACCAAGCAATAATCCTCATTCTCCCATGCCCAAACAGCCACAGTGCACATGCAAACCACCCTTGGACACATGCCAAATGCAGGGTTTCCTGGAGCCCATAGGGAAGAGTTCATATGCTTGTCTAGACAATAGGCATGGGAGTAGCAATGGGACTGCTGCGCAGCAAGACAGCGAGTCTGCTACACCCCATCCCCTGCCCTGTGCCCCCCAGCCCTCATGTACCCCCTCTGAGTGTCTGCAGCGGGACACAGTCACCCAGTGCATCACTGTGCTGAGAACCAGCCCTCACAGTGTCCAGAGGAGTTTGGAGGAAACACAGAACAGTAACAGGCACCAACACAAGGCAAAGACTTTTTTGCCCCTGGAATTTCCTGCTAACATTGCTCAGGGATCTTCTACACAGATCACCAGTTTCCTTGTAGTTTGCTCCTGCAGGCACAGGTCTGGCACTCAGCCACCATCACCAGCAGCACAAAGCAAGGCCAGACCCCAGCAGGCCCCACTCCACGGCCGTGGCCGTGACCGTGTCACTCACACCCCGCAGCCTGTCCTGCCTGCAGTGGCATCCCTGGAGGTCACATCGCACCCCTCATCCTTCCCTCCTGTGGAGCCAAACTGGAAAACTGAACTCTTGGTATTGTTGTTGCCCAAAACGAATCTTACAAAGAGTGAAAACTTAATTAATTATAATACTTAGCACTGCTATGCTGCCTTTACGTTTACAAAGCACTGGGTAAACATTAACTAATTAATCTACGGTACCTAGCAATTATATAGTTCTTTATATTTTCCAGATCCTGTGCAAATGTTAGCTAATTAATCCACTTAATTATTTCCATGTTTTATGTTCCAGAGCACTGTAACTGGCAGCACAAGGAAGAGCCTTAGCAGGGATAGTCCCAAGCACTCTCAGCTTTTATGTGCCTGACACCTTTTGGGAAGATGTCTCCAGAAGGTGCCCAGTAAAGTAGATGAGCCATCCTAAAAGCCAAACTACAGAAATAAGAACTTTCCATCAGAAAGGTCCTAAAAGAACACAGGGTTTTGGAAGTGCTCCCTGGGGGGGGATTACTGAAACACAGAGATTTATTTGTGTGGCAATAATTGAGAAGCTCATTTTATTCCAGTAAATTCTTTCAACCACAATCAATTCATATGCCATCCCAAATAGCGGAGGTCAGCAGAGCACAGCGAGCACCTCGGCAGGCGCTGTTGACAATGTTAAAATGCAATAAACAGAGAGTTGTGGCTCAGCATGAGGGGTGCACATTAATCTTTGTTTGTAGAGTGCTTGATTGGCAGACTCAGTTCTTTTAGGGCCTTTCCGATGAAAAGATATTTCCGGCATGCATGGCCTTCCCAGTGGCAGCATTCCCACCACCCTACGCCACTTCACCCCCGGATTCTTCTCACACTGGGTGAAGATGCTGTACAAACCTGCAAGGAGGAGGAGAGGAGCAAGCAACAGGATGGCTCCAAGCAGCAACACTGCTCAATCCCACTCTAAAATGCCAGCATAGAGGAGCCACATGTTTGCACACCAAGGAGGTCTAGCAGAAGAGAGAGCAGGTGTGTTGGAGGAGAGAGTCATTATCCAAAGGAGGACAAGACCAAAGGGGGAAGATGGATACCTGATGCCTTTCTGTGACTGCTCAGTTGGGAGCAGGGAGATTTTCAAGATCAGTCATGGCCCCTTGGTAAGATCAATCAGACAGGGAGGCAGGCAAAGGGCTCTTTTCCAAGGTCTCCTGAGCCTTCAATTGCAGCCAGATACAATCAGCACGAGATTTGAAGAGTTCCACGTGTCCTCTGCCGCGGCTGCAGCACCAGCACTAGCAGCAGCTGGGACATGCCACAACAGATGAGTACGTGGTCCCAGGGACAAAAGGCCAGACAGCTGGGCTACAGCACCTGTCAAGGACCGATGCTCACAGTGACCCGATTTCAGCATCACTCTGCAGCTGAATCTGCCACACCACCCCCAGCCTGGACCAGCACCCTACGAACCTGCACGGTCCTGCAGCCCCACTGCCGGCTCAGGCAGCAAGGTCAAACCCATGCTCAGCAGCTGCTCCCTGCCCTCTACTCTTGGGGCTTCCCCTCTGGCCATGCTAGGTGGAAGGGACAGACAGGCTGAGCACCTGGATGAGAGATAAGCAGCCCATGGTGCTGTGCCTGCTGCTCTTGGGGGAGTCAGAGGTGAACCATAACTTCATCAGCCTACAAGGAAAAGAACCAATTATCTGGCAATTGTATGCGGTCCATTTCAGTGGGAGGCTCATAACCTAACCAGCCCTTGTAGTCATGGGGAATAAAATATATGCTGACACCAGTACACAGAGGTTCCCATTGGAAGCAACTTTCACTGCAGTGTCATGAATCTTTTCAGAAGCAGCTTGAGAAGATTCATTCTGTGTATCAATCTTCCTGGGGAGCAGAGCTGACAATGGTCGTACATAACGTTTACACCAACTCACATGCACAATCTGTGGCTGTCTGCAAGTCCTGCCCCTGACCAGTGCATTAAATACAAACATATGACAAATAAATGTGAAAGAGCTTCTCCAGGGGTAGTGAAATCCTCTGCTTTGGCCACTGTTGGCTCCTCAGGCTTCTGCTATAGTGGCACACTCTCCCCTTGGCTCCAAGGGGGAGAAGGGAAAGCTGTAACTCTTCTGTTTGTTCAGGTGACCCATTTTTTATGAGCTGAATACTTTACTTTAGGTTTTTATGATGATTCTGTGACTTTATGTCTGTCTTGTAATCACAGCACTAGTCTGGAGCAGAAGCAAAGCCCATAGCAGCTGCTGCCTTAGTCAGCTGGAGGGGAAGCAGCTGCCCCACCACAGTCCCCCCAGAACAACCCTGGCTGGCCACTGCTGGGGTACCACAGCTGCCTGGGTGCCTGGCTCTCCACCACAAAAGCTCCCCTCTGGCAGCTGGCCAGCCTGGGCAGGTGGACTCACACTCTGCCACTCTGATGCCATGAGGACCCAGAAACTCTAAGCTGAGCAGAAGCTCACTGAGCAGGTGAGTCGGAGCTCCCTGGCTCAGGACCTTCCATGCAGTCAGGATTCCTTGAGCAGTATTTCTAATGCCATATCAGTTGCCACTCATGTTCCTTGAGGGTGGGGGTGGCACATAAGCAAGGATGGAATAACCTTAAATTCCACATCTTCTGCAGAAAGCATATGATGCATCCTTACCAGAAATCCAGGTGCACATCATGTGCTCCAGTGCTGCTGGGAGCACTCACTCCACGTGCAGGAAAATCCGTCCAGAAGCAGCATACTGCTGCTGTAGATTTTCCCATGTATTCAGCTCTTGTGTGTCTTTTTCTGTCTTCAAGATTCTCATGGTATTTTTTAATTGATAGCAAACCACCTTAAAACTTCCCCTTTCATCATCAGAGAAAACCTCACCATTCATCCCCTGTTCACCCCCTGTGCACAGACACCACTGGTTACCGTGGCTGTGGGAGTCCCCCATTTAATCAATGAAGCAAGCAAATACCTAGTTTGTGCTGCCAGAAGGATGTGGCATTTGAATGAGATTCCCCCTCCCTTACCTTGGTGTGTGCTTCACTGTTGGTTCACAGATACACCTTGCACTCAGGGCCCTGGGGCTGTGATGCAGGATGCTCCAGAGGAAGGCAGCTCCTGAGCATGTTGTGAGCTCGACTTGGGGGACACTGCCATCACTCGTCAGCCGGTTTGTACGAGTGAAGGGTCATCCTAGATTAGAGTCTTGTGAATAAATTCCTGTGAAGAAAGAGGATAGAAAGGAAAACATCTTACAAAGCACATAGATTTTGGCTGCCTCCATCTTCCACACCTCCACACGGCTGAAGTGCAGCTCCTGATCACCAGCTCTGCCCAGATCATGTGGGCAGCAGCTCTGAGCTGGGAGCCTCTGTGCCATCCTCTGTAACACCACATTGAAGACAAGAGAGTCCAGAAGGGGTGTCCAGGCTAGACTGAGTCCAAATCCAGAGTTAAGAGCCTTCTTTCTATATGTTGTTATCTACAGCAGCTGAATCATGGATGGTGCTTCATTAAGCTTGAGATTTATCAGCCATTGTTAGTGCTTCACACAGTAACAAAATAATATTTTAAAGAAAACAGTCATCAGAAGGAAGCAAGCCCAATGGCTGCCGGCCCTGCCGGCCCCCACCGAAGCCTGGCAGCCTGCCTGCTGCCAGCTCTGACAGGCAGGCAGAGAGGGGAAAACCCCGCATGGCTCTTTTTATTATGAAAGCCCTATATGAAGCTGCAAATGTATCTGTCACCTTCTAGCACATTGTTTACCAGCTCTCCTCAACATTCCCCAAACAATATTTTCTAGAGACTGTAATTCAATACTACGCACCCCAGAGCTGCAGCATCAGCCCAGAGAGCAGCATGATGAATGTATCGTGTTCCTTCAGGGCTTGGGCTTGGGAACTAGTTTGTGCTGTTCCAGCTGTTAATTATCCCTCTGCTTTTTGCCAGTCTCCTCCCAGCTGTGCCTTTGTATTTATCATATGGGTCTACATACACTAAAAACATTCTGACTCTTGAAAGTATAAGGAGCAATTTATCCCTTTTGTGCAACACGAGGCGGCTCAGGGGACCAAATAGCAAGACCTGATCAATAAGGCCCTCACTAGATTAGAGGTACTGGGGCTCAGACCTCATAGTGCTTGTTTAGAAGAAATGCAAGAGAATGCACTGTGAATGTTAAGCACAGACACAAATATATTTTCCACTGCTCTCCCTTCCCCAGCTTGCATCCCAGAGACATCCTCACATTAATCACTGCTGAGGAGACCATCCAGAGCCAAGCCAGCCCAGGCCAGGCTGCTGACTGGGAAGAGGTGTTCCTGCTCTCCCAGCCGTGGCAGCACTGGCTCCACAGGTAGGCGGTGCACAGGATGATGCCCAGGCAGCAACCGCACTTTGCTGGGGAGCACCAGACCAGTCTTCACCTGCTCAGCCCCAGCACCCACTCAACACACAACAGTGCCCACAGCACCTCCAGCCCCAGCCCCGGTCCCTCCCCGGATCACCCAGGCTCCCGCCGAGAGCTGGGCTAGCAGCCTCCCATCTGCTGCTCTCTCAGCTGCTTGTTACTCTGGTCTCACCCAGGGAGCTGTGGCCCTTTCCCAGGACACTCCTGCTCACTCTGCAGTCCCACCACAGCTCACTCATACTCCCAAACCTTTTGTTAGTGTGTAGTATAAATGCCGAAGGCTGCACACATGCACTTTCATAGCATGCAGTCCAGAGGACCAACCAGCAATACTAACAGGTAACTTACAGGTGCAAACACCAGTCCGTCATATATTTCTGGTGAGTGTGCCTTAGTCCTTTGTCCACTCTGTAATGCACCCTCCCTTTCTCACAGCTCCAGTACTGCTGCAGGGCTTTCTCACACCTGCGCTGAAGTCTTGTTCTTTGCTTATGACAGCTTGGATCTCTTGTGAAACCTGCAGCCTACCAAAATAGCCATGATGTACCTGGTTCAGGATCCCTGCCAGGACTGCTGTCCTGCCTTCCACCAGTGGCCAGCATTTAGAAACATCACCCCTTGCAGCACACCAAGAAAGCAAAGCAAATACTATTATTCCCCACTTGGGTTCTAAGGACCTCATACAGGTAATTAAGAGATGTAATTAAGACCCATGCTGCCACTTCTTGAGCTGGGAATTGCTGATATTTAATGAAATTTTCCAAATATTTTTAATAGAAATTTCAGGTCTTATTCCTAATATGACATTTATCTTCTATTAGCATGAAAACAAATAGAAAAGCCTGAGAATCATTGCCTATATTAAAAATTACTTCACTGTTGGTTTTATTACCTTCCCCATTAAGCTGTCACCTCTTCCCATTTTTGTAATGATCAGCCAGTGAAATCTGTCATCTTTTCCACGTGATTTATACAGGACCCCAGTGATAACTCTATTCACCAGGATGATAATTATCAGCTATATTATTAAGGCTGCTCGGTTGCCCTAGGGGATAATGTGCCAGGAAGGTTAAAATATTGACAAGCAATAAAGTATGTATTAGAATTACACCAGTGCCAGGATAGATAACTGGCTGTGAGCAAGGAACTGAGCTACAGCTTTGCATTTGTCCAGCAAAGACAGCAATGCCATGTACACTTCCTTCCAGGACTGCAGCAGTCTAGGCCCATCATCTGGAGGGGACCCCAACAAAGGCTGCGCCCCATCCCGTCCATACAGACCCCAACAAAGGGCATGTCCCATCCTGTTCATGTTTATTCACCACTTAAACCCTGACGACCTTGCCCTCAGCGAGCTTCTTTATGATTCGTAATTGAACAGGATGTCGTAGCTGAAGTAGGGGAGGTTTTTCCACAATTCTTCTGTATTTCTTCCCATGCCCCCTAAAAAGTTTGTCTTCATAAGAATGGCAAAAGGAGGGAGAGCAAAGAACTGACATCTCTGAAACGAAACATTGATTTCTTCTGGGACTGGAGCAGCAGGTGCATGCCTTATTGGTAAAATGGTATATAGGTATAATCTGAAGGACATTGCTGAGATAAATTGCCCCTTGGTTCAGGCACTAACAAAACGAAGCACTGAATAACTTGGCACTACATCTGAAGCAAGACTATAAAACTAACCTTGGTCATTCCTCCAGATCTACTATTGTTACATCAAGAAGAGTAGACGAGGGATTGAGGAGCTTATAAATAATTTCTCATGGAAAGCACGTACAACAGCCAGAACAAAAATCTCTCTCTAAGAAAATGTGGAAAAGTGGTAGATTTAACCTACTTCAAAATGTCATTTTTTGAAGAAAAAAAAAAAACCAATCCACATCTCTTTCTTGATTTTTAAAGGATGTATCTGTACTGCAGCAGCATGGTAAGCACCAAGCCCTAAACCTCGCTTTGGCAGCTGAAGGAATTTGCTGCAGCAAACCCTGCCACTTCCCTCCAGTACAATCATGTTGGAAATAGATGGTCACCTATGGCTAACCATGACTGAAAAAGAGCTGTAAGACATTTAATAAACTACATTGATTAACTTCCCTCTGCTAAAGAAGTGCCAAGGACTATAGAAACTATTTATCTCAGGTTTATCCACAGTTTGCTGTTTTTGTCCAGGGAAACATAACTAATGTAGAGGATTGACGTCCTGCAGACAAGGGTCAGAGCTCTAGCCCAGCTAGCCTGAGACACTTGGAAGCATATCCCTGGAATATGGGCTTGTGCCATCCTTTCACTGGCTCTTTGAATGAGTCACGGACACTGGAGAATGCATCCAAATGCTACTAGAATTAATTCTACAAAATATCCTTTCTCTGTTCGCCACAAGTACACAAGTGAGAGTATATGGCTTTCTTTTACTCAGAACCTTTCAGCCCAGTGCTGTAGATGCAGCCTTGTGCTCATGAGCAACAGTTTTCCAATGCAAGATGTGCAAGACACGCCCCGGGGGCAATAAGCAGATTCAAGAGTCCTATAATTACAAATCATGCAAGAATTAGCTGTAGTGAGTCCATGAGGCACTCCAGCTCCTCTCTGCATGCTCTCTGGTGTCCCACAGGAGATACTTAATGCAGTTCCAGATGAGAAGCTCCTTGGGTACCCACAACCACATCTGTCTTCAGGCTTCACATTTACTCTAGAGTTGGACAACCTATTTCTGCAGCACATTGCTCTGGTCTTCAGATGACTAGAACTCTGCAAGGACCATAGGGAGCTTGCCTTCCTGACTGCTCCCCACGATTTTCCTCCTCTGTCCAAGGAGTCCTACATGTGTCACCCCCAATGCCAGCTCCAGCACAAGCACACCAAAGCCCTCAGAGCATGCCATCTGTTCCCCATGCAAGTGGGTTCCCACGAAGAGGCATCACTGCAGTCAGTGCTCCCCTCACACAGTAAGGTAGGCTGACTGCCCAGAAAGGCTCCTTTTCTCTGGAAACTTGTTGATAACTTCCCCAGTGACCCCCACACCACATGCTGCAGGAGGTGTAAGAACATGGCTAGATGTCCAAGAGTTTCCTCAGATGAGAGCTTTGTGGGACTGATTCGGAATGTCTGGCTCAGCCTGGCCACATCTCGTGCTGTCCAACACCCTGTGACAGAATGAGCAAGACTCGAGCAGCACAAGGTGGAACAAAAGCTCATTTTGTCCACAGGTACCTTGGGAGCTAAGCAGTGTAACACAAACACATGGGGAACAGGTGACATAAACGGAGGTGAATTAAAACCCACATCTCAGGAGGGCAATGGCTGTGCATGCAGCATCTGCTCAGCATGCAGCTTCAAAGCAGCACGAATTTTAAGTGCTACCATTTACAAGAGGTTCATCTTCACCTTTTGTTTGACTGTAAATCCCTGAAGCTCATCTTGTTAAGGAAAGGTGTGAGACGGCAGGAGTACAGTACCTCTTCCTCACCTCCCCACGTGTGTTCCCCTCTGATGCATTACAGATCATCTCCAGGAGAAATACATCTGCATTACAAAGTATGAATATGCTTTTCAAGACCAGATGTATGTCCACTACATGCCTTACAGCAGGAGACAGAGTCCTTCATTTCCATTCACCTGCTCCCACCATCAGCTGAGCCTGCTCAGGCCAGCAAGCCCAGGAGGTGTTTCCTAGGTGTGCTATGGGGAACAAGAGTACTGGGTGTGCTGTTTTGGTAGGAGCTTTCCTGTGCTTGTCTTTGCCTCATTATTAAAGTGTCCAGTTAAAACCACGAGAGAGGCTGGTGTCAGCCTGGCGAAGGCACAGGAAGATGGCCCATATATCCTCCTTCCTACCAGAAGCACTGAAGGCTGAACTCCCTCCTCATTTGGAAGAAACTCTTCATATTTAATGACAGAGAATTAGAGAATACAGACTCTTAGAGGAAAGCACACTTAAATAACACACCATTCCTTGCAAAGTGCATACAAATGCCTACTTTGGCTCTCTGAACACTATTACCTAGCATTATAATACTTTGCAGAGCACCGAAAGACTGTGTCTACAGGACTATTACCTCTAACTCCTGATAAAATCTCTCCTGAAGTATTTTCCTCCCAGTGTACCTTGCAGATGTTTTCCTTTTTAATTTGTCAGAGACAAGCAGCTGCACTTCTGAAAATAACATTATTCAATAACACTCTGCTTACTGCCATATCTCCTTTCTCAGCTAGTACTGGTTATGCTTATCCTTGTTTATCAGAGGGGCAAACTGCAGCCCAGGCCCATGGTTTAGGTTAATATGACAAATATGTTCAAATAAAAATCGACTTTATACTACTGAAAGCTCTGTAGCTATGAAAAGATGGGAACCATGAAGTGTTCTTATAGCCCAAGGGCCCCTGGCATGGGACTATGACAGCTCTTACCTCTGCCAGCACAGCTGAGCTGCAGCTGGGCTACCCAGACAAGATTTCCATCCCAGTGGGCTGTGTATCCAGTATAGATTCTTTCAGCCAGAAAGAGAAGGGCGTCCCAAGGGCTCAGCCCTGCCTAGCCCTGAGCTCTGACTGCCTCCTTTTCCTGACAGCACACAGATCCCTGTGCAGGCTTCAGAGGGTCCGAGCAAGGCCCTCTGCAAACCTCTTCAACCTGCAGCTCCAGTGCTCTGGCCCTGCTCACCCACCCTCCCTTCCCAGTCTCAGACTAGTCCCTGCTAGAATCTATTCCCATATCCTTTTTTTTAAGCAATGCTTAGGAAATATTGCTCCATGCAACAGCTACTTTCATAAGCTCTGTCTTGCACAAGAGGTTGTTTAATACTGGAGATGTCTTCTTCGTGGCTGTGAGATTACGAACATTTGGGATATCTGCAAATGAACCTTAAACCTTAAATCCCAGTGTTCATTCATGTTTATGTTTACGTTCTTCCTTTTTCTCAGCTTTCTCACTATGGTATTCATCTTGTTAAACTGTCACGGATACATGTGCCATGTCAGGAGTATATTCTTAGTCAAAAAGCCCTGATCTGTTTTTTCCTGCCTGTGCAGGACTGTGGTGTTATTATCAAAAAAGTGTTTCCTTTAGGCCACCTTACCCTTTTAGGAACAATCCTCTGTGGCCCCAGAGAGGCCAGTGTCCTCATCCCCTTCTCTCAGCCAGTGCACCCAATTGGCACATCTGGTCTTCTAAAATGAAGCCAGAAGCCTCATAAAACCCTTCCTTACTATTGCTGTCTCCAGCCAAGCCCTCCTGACAACTGAACACCGGAGCCTGAGATCCTTTCAAAGGGAGCTGCTCGGCTGCACAGGCCAGACAGTCTCATGCTTCTCACACTCCCCCAGCAGCTGCTGCACCCCCACTGGGCCCCAGTATCCCCCTAGTCCCCTCCCCACATCTGTGATGCTGTCCATGAATTTTTGCCTTCACCAAGCACAAGTGCCTATATTAGATGACTCAGAACAGAGGGAGGAGACAGGCAGGCACAGACGGAAAGCTAATAAACCCCACTCAGCATGGCTTGTTATTTACTTTGGGAACCTGAAGTTCAGGAGAGAGTATCTCATGCCTCCTCCTAATAGCACTTTTGAGAATCCACGCGGGATCAGTTTAACACTTTAGAAAAGGTTAATGTTGTTAGGGATTTACAGCTATATTTGAAATGGTTTAAACTATCATTTTTATTTCCTTGAGTAAAATGGAATCTCAGCGAATTGTGCAAAGTTAGATGGTCAGTTTGTGGCTGCAAGAGGTCATTAAAAGCTCAGGTGGTTTTACACAGTACTTGATTCTGTCAGGCACGTGGGGAGCAGGGAGCTGCCATCAGCTCTGGATTAGCTGCTGTGAGTTGCTCCAACCACGGCATGAAAGGGCCTTCTTGCGCTCTCAGAGCAATGAGGCTGAGCACAGCCAGCATGCACGGGGGTGCAGCCACTCTTGGCCCTCCCACAGCCCAACTAGCCTCTCCCATCCACAGCAAGGAGCTTCAGAAAGCAGAAGCTGCCCCTGACATCTCAGTAGCCACCTCTGACGTCCAATAGCCGTCCCCACATGGGGGAGCACAGCATGCTCGGCACCAGCTCCCCACAAGCCCCACCAGCAGCTCCAGGGCTGGTGCATGGCCAAGCAACCCAGCCAGCTGCTACCCACTGCCTAGCACCACCACCCCCATCTGCTGTCCCTTGGCATTTGCCTCCTGGAGCTGTACCCTCCAAGGAGAAGCAATTTCCACATTTGTTCTCCATTTCAGGCCCAGTCAATGTCCCATGTGCCTGTGCTTGCACAGGAGTCCCCAGCACCTCCACTGCTCTTCTCACTGTTTAACCTGCCTTCAAGGGGCCTCCTCTCCCTGCCCAACACCCACCCACCCACCCACGAAGAGAGATGGTGCTGTCATCCCTCTTCCTGGAGAAGTATTTGCAAGAGCCCTGACACCCTGCCACTCTCCTCCAGCAAATCCCCAGGGATTGGCAGTTTTCCTTTTCCATGAGGACAGGCACCTCTGCAGAGCCTGGCCCTGGCCATGGGGCCAGTCTCCCCCACCACCCCCTGTCCTCACAGTGGCTGCACTCATATCAAGGGGCTGAGAGGGGGCAAAGTGCTTCGTGCACCCTCAGGCATGTCACACTGATGTCCACTGCCAACACAGTTACTCTCATCTGTTGCAGGTGGAGTCTCATGGCCAGAAATGCTGACAGGGAAACCCACACGCAGGTTGTGCCAGAGTGATGGAATAACACTGCTTCTTGCACACAACCAGCGAGAAAGCATTTGCTTTAAAAACTTGACACTGGCCACATGTTACCCCAAGAGGTGAAGGAAGTTTAGAGCATTGATGTCTTCTGCTGCTTATTTCAGAGGTCATCTGCTAGCCTGCAATTAAAGGCATTTGTGCAAAATGCTGCGACAATGTCAACTGTAATTGCATCAGTCATGGCACACAAGACAAATGCAACTGGAGATGGCATGTCAGCCTCAGAAATTACTCAAGACTGAAAAGCAAGTGGTGGAAACAGCAAGCGTTCAAAAACAATTTCCCTACAGTAGGAATAATAACAGCTCTCATTTCCTACACACAGTTCTCCAGAGTGATGGTGCAGAACGTTGCCAGAGTCCCCTCCCTTCCCCATGGGATACCATCAGACTGAAATAAAACACAGAGCAAAGGTGTCCCATGTTCTTAAGGGAGGTGGAAATTGCAGGATTCACCTACCCTGGACCCAGAAGCACCCCTGTTGCTATCTCCAGTCTTCACAGCCTGCAGACCCTTGCCTCTATAGAAACTCCAGTTCCGTTAAGATATATAATAAGGCATTTTGTCTTGCCAAGCTTATCTGTAAGAGGGAACACAGTGACTTGTCCCTGTTTCCTTCAGTGAGCTGTAGACACACTTTCGATATAGCCCTGTGACAACAGCATCCTTACTGCACCTGAGACTGGCAAGTCTGTGTTAAAGTGGCCTCACATTGTCCCCCTGGGTAAGGACAGGGCAGGTTTCTACCTCAGCAGGCTGTTATCCTTGTACCAGAGCTGCCCGGGCCAAGCAGAAGGTATGGGAGGGATTCTTCCTCCTAAAATTAAATAAACCTTATATGAAAAATGCCATTTTCAGTGTCTTGAGCTGTCAATTGCAGGAAAAAGGGATATTGATTTCTACAGAAACTTTATTTGAGTAACCTATTAAATGAAACTTATTTGACACCAGATGACTCCTGCAATTTAATTCCTGAGTGAAGTGATGTCTCCAAGGCCTTGTGATCTTCTTTATCTTGAACGATGAAAGGCATTTTCCTTACAGCCATTTTCTGATGGATCCCAGGGTCTTTGCAAACAAAGTCCTCCAAATAATCCAGAACATACCTTCACTGGCAAACTGCAGCTGATACAGATAGCCCAGCTCATACCAGCCCTTAGGAGCAAAGCTAAAGGTGCAAAGAGCCTAAGAACGGCCAACCTCTGCAGCTTTCACCTGAACAAAGGTGCTGAGGAAAGCCCCAGGATCCAGGAGCTCACCCACAGGTACCGCAGTCCTACTCCAGCCAATGCTTGCACCAGGACAGCCTAGCCCAATGCTGTGGTGTGCTCAGAACCCAAAACCTCCCCTTGCCCCACTTCCTCTGGAACATTTCTATTCCCAAGTGCCTCAAGGCAAAACCAGAGCTGTGGAGGCATTTGCTTTTCAGTCCAGCGCCCTCTGCAATGCACCCTGAAGGCTCATTAGCTGTCTGTGAACCTGAAGACACCTGCCATGCTTCAGAGGCCACTCGCTTCTGCTCACCAAAGCTTTCCCACAGTTTGTTCTTTTAAAAGAAGCCAATTTATTTTTATTTGAAACCTATGAGAAACAACTAAATAGTAAAACCGTCAGATTCCATCTCTTTTATCAAAATGGCTTAGTCATGTCTGGAGTGTCAGCACTAACAACCCCAGCCCTTTGGTGCTCACAGCCCCAAGAGCTCCTGCTGCAGCACCAGACCAGCTGTGCAGAGCCCTAAGCTCTGCTGCACACTCAGCGAGTACCACTTGTACTGAGAGTCCCAGAGGCCCTTCTCACTTGGAAGCCCTTCCCAAAGGCCCTGCATGGGCAGAGACACACAGCTACCTTGTCACTTTAATCTCTCTGTTCGCCAGCCCTGCTGGCAGTGCCTGGCAGTGCAGGATCCTTTCAGTTCAGCTCTGATGGGATCAGAATCTGCACCACTCTGAAGCAGAATGAGGTTTCCCTGGTAGAGCACAGGGCATATGCTCTCATAGAGGGGAGCAACCAGTTTAATCACCCTGTCAGTTCAAAGCAGCAGCTCCTACCACAGACCAGCAATTTGCCACTGAACCAATTCCTGCCAAAGGTGTTGGGGTGCTGCTGGAGCCTGTTTCACTCCATATACAGCCGATGGGCTGCCACAGGCATCTCTCACAGCTGGGTACTGATGGCTAACCGAGTATATCCTTAAAGACAAGTTTCCCTCATCTACTGTGTTTGTCCTCTGTTCCTGCTGCCTTTCCAAATGGCAAGCCTTCTTTGAAAAGAAAGCACACAAAGCAGGGTTTAATTTATAAAACACTACTTTCTTTCTGAAATTTCAGCAAAGCTGAAACTTTATTTGAAAATTAACATCAGCTGCATTTACTCTACAAGTAATTAATTCCTTTCATGCCAAGTGCTACCTTGGGAAAGAGAACAAGTCATAAACATAGTCACCTGTCATTAAAAAGAAGTAGACAAAGTAAATAATTTAAGAGGTTTAAAAATAAATTCACACTTTAATAGAAGCAGACTTCCAAGCTTCTTTTCATCTCCTCTCTGTAGCACCCTAGAACAGTGATACAAATATAAAGAGAGAGAAGACAGAGCAAGTCCTGGGCCTGACTCACTTGCAAACCAAAGGAGTCTGTTTGCAGGGACAGAGCCCTGTGGAATACATACAAAGTCTCCTGGATTTGCAGTCAGGTCCAAAGGAACTAAACCCTTGATGTTCTGGAAAAAATGCAGGCTTTCAAAGCAGATCAGGCTCCTTTGACTGGGATGGGGAAGGGAATTTGCAGTGCCTCCTCAGATCTCTATTACAGGGGCTATATGGCACGGTTGTCTAATAGGAACCGCATCAGCTTTGCTGCTGCATTTATATTATTTCATTATTATTTGGGTGCTGACTGGCACTTTCAAGCCCTACATTCATTCCCAACATTCTTACTAGAATGCAACAGTACTGCAGGTACATCAAAGAGGGGGCTAACAGCCCCTGCCCTTCCCAACGTTCTGTGTGCCTCTGAAGGAGGCCAGGAGAGGAGTATACATCTGGCTCTACTGCTGTGGACCTCTGTCAAGCTGTCGTGGGTTTACCCTGGGACTGTCCAGGGCCTGGGTGCTGGCAGGCCTCACCACAGTCCCCTGCTCAGTGACTTGCCTCAGACAGACTGTCCCTTCAGCAATTAAAAGACATTTCAGGAATGATGGGCTTGGAGATGATCCTTGTGTCCTAAAAAGAAGTAAGAGTCTTCCTTGATTCCACTATGCCCAGGATATTCTGAACCAAGGCACTAAGGCTACACAGGACTGCAGCTCCTTCCATCTACCAGCATGCGCCTGACTCTTCTACACGGAAATGGGAAAAATAATTCCTAATACCAGGTAATAATGATCCATCACTTTTGGTATCTTCAAAATCTGTAGAATTTTACTTCCTAGAGTGTTTGAAAATTATTCTTTGCTTATGGCTAGCTAAATATCTTTGACGCTAAACAGCTTTCCGGGGGTTTGTCAGTTAGCTCAGATCAGTCACCTTTCCTTCTGCGAGAGCAGTCACAGCTCACACAACCTCAGACTGGAGGAGTCCCCAGTTCAGCACTCACAGACTGAGGCAGGGAGCTGTGCAGAGGCAGAGTCCCAGCAAAGAGCTGCCTTTTCAGTAGACAGAAATCAAGTGGTATTTTGCCTGTATCTTTCCCAGTACTGATCCCTTATTTCCTCCCTTGCCATCTGCCAAACTATGCTCTCCAATTACACGTCAAATTTGATTTATTTTTGAGAAATCCTTTTCTTCTCTTTCATAGGAGCAGCAACAAGACTGGGAAGTTGTTTGGCATCTAAGCCAGAGTTGCCTGCAATGCCTTCTTGCTGAAGTCAAGAGGCTTCCTGTCAAGTGAACTTAAATATACCTACCTCACACAACAAAAAAGTGAAGCCACCTTCCATCAAAGAGCAAAAAACCAGCAATTCCTGGCAGATCTATCCCAAGCATATTGTTCTTTAATGCAGTTTCTATGCCCAAAAGAACATCCCACTGTGACTGAGACAGTGTCAGATACTTCCAAGGCACAAAGGAACCATGTGGATATTATTATACACCACCTAAAGATTTTGTGCTGAACTCCCTTGGGCTCACTCCTCATCAATGACAGGAGCACATGGCTTCCTGAAAAGGATGCATTTCATACCTCACTACACGAAGAGCTCCTATTATCTCTTAGTTCAGCGTACACGTATCCATATTGAACAGCACTTTTCACAAATGCTGTCTGCTTTCCCAAAGTCTTTCAATAAGTCCAGTATGTGCTGGCAAGTTGTGGGGTCTGCAATACCAAACACATGGACTTTGTGATCCAGGCCTGGTGGAGCAGATGGCCAGCATTCAGACTGACCACAAAAGGATCCTGTCAGCATCTCCTGCTGGGACTGTATGGGACACCAGCATTCCTTGGCCCCATGAAAACTGGCTCACAGCTGGCTGCGACAGGGAGAAAAAAACTTTCTTATGACCCCAGTTCCCTCAAAGTGTTTCTCCTTGAAGGAGGAGACAAGGAAACCAGACAAGAGTGGGTGTGAGCTATGGCTGCCCCTCCTTGGGTGTGCTACAGGAGCAGAAGAGCTCAGCCCATGCTGCTGCATCACCCGTGGTGATGGCTGAAAGCTGGGGATCTCCCAGGAGCTGATCGAGCCAAGAATGAAGAGGGATTGGGAAAGATGTGCTTGGGATCCAGCACGGAGGCGAGATGGATGTGGATCCGGAAGCCGGGCACAGGGCGCTGCAGTCACCTGCTGGGGGTGAGGGAAGAGGGGCATGCACGTGTCCCAGCACAGCTTCTGCTGGAACTGCTCTCCGTCTGCCTCAGCGGCCACCGCTCCTCCCATGGGAGGAGGGAGAAGAGCTCCCCTTTGAGAGAATTTCATTTGTTCTCTTTTGCAATTGCAGCAACAGGATGGAAGCAGATAATGTGCAATTTGTTTTAGTTGAGCTTTATCTTGTCAGTCCTAGCTATAACACTGCAGCAAGTAGCATTCTGAAGAATAAAGATGTGATGGTGCAGGGTGAGAATCTGCTATCCCTATTGATTACATCACGAGTCATCACTATAAATATTTGAAGGAGAGAAAGACCCTTGTTCTATCTAAACATGTTCATGTAACAAAAAGTACGACTGAGAGTGAGTGAGAGATAGCTGCTACAGCAGGACATGGCTGCTAGAAAGCAAAGCATTTAAGCTGTTTACCTTTCAAACCAAGTAACATCCATTAAATGGAGCATCTTGGGACTCACACCATGAGGAGAGAAATACAAAGGGCTCTGCAGGAGCCTCAGAAGCACATGAAGAAAGTATGTCATGAAGGAAGCACTGTTCCTAATCACTACCGAGAAATTAAAGCACTTTCTACAGCTCCTTTTGGGGCCAAGAACTGCTCTGAAAATAATGATGCCTAGAATTTCTGTGTGCCTCTGTTCTGTGTGGAGGAAGGTGCTGACAGCCATTATAGACAGGAGAACATCAGGGCTGCACAGCATACCCTGCTCAGTATTCCAGGGTTGTCACTGTGCCAACACTGTTCTCACTGTGTTGGAAGCAGAGAACGGGGATATCTGGCGGTCCCTGGCCTGTCAGCTCTCAGGAAGGGCTCTGGGCTCTTGCTCTTCTCCAGAATAAAGTCAAATTCTGGGAGAAGGTAATGCATGTAGTCAGCACTGCCATTTAGCAGCCGAGGGCTCTCACCGGGTCTGCCAGAGTGACATGCATGGCCAGCAACTCCCCTCCCAGAGCCAGAACCTGTGGCCGCAAACCCTGTTCCTCTCCTCGGCCGTAGGAAGCAACCCTGATTCATTCGTTCAGCTTGTATTGATCTTTTTGTTATTTTTATGAGAAATTAATTGTAAGGAGCTTTTTCTCTGTTTAAACTTGAGGAGATACTGTTCAAGGACATGCTGTGATGTTTCTCTCTCTGACAGCTTTATTGAGTAATAGCCACTGATGGTGTAGGTGTGCACAGACTGTATGTGTTCCCATAAAAATGACTGGATTTACAGTTATTCTAGCATTGTTGTGATTGTACCATGGGACCAAGCAGCCGAAAAGGCAGATGTGAACTGAGGGCAGATTTGTAAGCATGCACTGACCCTCCCTGTCTTCCATGCCCAGAAAAGAGAAGCCAGACTGGTATCTGCCTGTGAAAGCAGACAGCATGGAAGAGTAAAGCACAGCTCTACTGAAGTTCAATCAAAAAATTATATTCAGACATCCCAGCTCTCCTGGGGAATGGCTGCATCATATTTCCCTGCCATCCTATACCAAGCTGGAGAGATTGGTTTGAGCCTAAGGAGCCAAATGTGGCTCTTCTGTCAACCCAAGGCACATTCTGCCCATGACAATGTCCCTGGCACAAGCCGCAGAAGTGCCCAGGCAAACGGTGATGGGGCTGCCCTTCAGTAGGACACAGGCAGAGCTCATTGCCCTCTAGGGCCTCAGAAAGCCCATCCCTGCCCCTGGCTCTCCTAAAACAGTGTCCAAGGAGCCCATGGGCTGTGCAATGAGCAACTGTTGTTGCAAACAGCAAGCTCTGCTCATGGCGTGGCTTCACAGGACGGACACTGAGGGATCTCCTGTTTATCAGCATGTTTTAAAAGACTCCACTGTGTGCAGCTTAGAGGGGTTTCAATCTGACTGTAAAGCAAAAGACAGTCCCCCTTAAAAGCAAAACTGAATTCCAAAGGAGAAAGCGTATTTTTCTTAATTCGTTAGGTAGTGCCATTAAGTACCATTAGTTAATTCTCACACATCAATTCTAACTGGGATTTCAGATGATTTATAGATTTGATAGCTTCTTTTCTTGTCAGCGGTTTAAAACAAACCCAGCCAGCCAGGAGTGAAATAGTTTAAATGTTCTGCCAGGGATGGCTGGTTCATGTTGGCATAGGTAAGCGAAGGTAATGAGGAAGAGTCATTGGTGATTGCAAAAACGAAGAACAGATGTTCCACATATTAAGGAGCTATTATGCTAAGTGTCATTCCAGTGACTTGTGGGAGTGGCACACACAAATGACTAAGATTAGCTGTTCCAACAAGGTCACTTCTGCTTTAATGTAATTAGTTATGCCAGTATTGATAAAGACGAAAAAAATACAACCTGGCGATGAAGCATCATTACCTCATCGCAAGACTATCTCTTTAAGTTCAAGCTTCCTCAAAAATCCCAGTAGAGTCCAGTTCATACATAACACAGAATTTTGTTCCTTCCTTTTCTGTGATGAAGGACAAAAGGGGATATGTCTGTTGAACACAAGATCCCAACAAGAAACCACAGGGTTTAAGAAAAAAAACACCTGGCAGTCCATCCTCCTGGGAAGCAGCAGAATGGCTGGAGATGCCAAGAGATCCTGAACCAAAACAGCATCTAGGAGAAATAGCTCCATGTACTTAGTAACTGAAATTATACTGACTCCAACTACCCTGACTATAATTTACATAACTTCTCCTTGGGCTGCACCAGGCCGGACTTTGGTCCAGCAACTGAAAAATAAAATCTCATCAGATTCGATACTGGTTTTTTGGACTTGTCCTGATACAGGTGTCACGATAAGGGGCCAAGTGTTCCTTTTTTTTTTCCTCCATGTACATATTTTTAAGGCTGAACCAGAAGCCTGCTGATGGTATCAGAGTCTGCAAGCCATGCCAGCTGCCTGTGCTCCAGAGGCACGTTGTTGTTGATGTCACCAGGTCACTCTAGGAAATATGGATGCAATGTCTCAACATCTGCAGATGGTGCAGCCGCAGCTCCACAGCTCTCTCTGCTCCTCAGCCTCTGCCTTGCTGTGGCACCTCAGGCAGCAGAGAACAAGGAGGCTCTGGCCATCCTGCTCTCCTCTTCATAGGGCCAGTGGCCTCCAGGTTGCTGTGTCCTAAAAATGGGTGAGATGAAAGCCCAGGGCCTTCTGGCTGCAGTGGGAAGAGTCAGCCGTGTACCACGGCGGTCCAGGGGCCAGCAGTATCTCACTGGGTACTGGGGTACTCACTGGGGATAAGGTGGCCCAGCCCTGCAGGCAGGACCCACGGGAAGCCCCTGATGGAGCAGAACGGAGCCACCAGGAAGGAGCTGGGCCACCCAGGAGTGGGGCTCCATGCCCAGATCCACCAGCCACCATCCACCTGCTGCTGCTGGCCCCCATCTGCTGCTGGCCCCCATCCACAGCCCTCGGCAGGCACCTGCTGCTGCCAGCCCTGGGCCAGGAGAGCTCCTGGGCCAGGCAAGCCCCTAGGCCCCGGCCCCACAGCAGCAGGGAGGCACAGGGGTGGCAGAGCCCCAGGCCCTGGGCCATGCCAGTCCCTGCCCACCTGGAGGGCCCTCACCAGCCACCCCTGCCACCCCACAGAAAATGCCACACATCCCTTCACTCCTGCTCAAGAAGTGCTATATAACAAAAGGAAAAAAACAAGATTTCTTAGCAAATGGCTCCTAAAATCAGCAGGAAATTCATTGAAAAGCTTGCAATACATCCAAGTAGTCTAACGATATGTGTTCAAACAAACAGCTGTTTCCGGAAGCCCAGCTCTCAACCCACCCTCTCTGCTCCACAGTGTGTCAAACCTCCACCCATAGACTTCCCACCTGTTTGCGCTTCACAGGGACCAATCCCTGCTCATCCAAGTAACAAAGCTGTTTTCAGTTTGAAAGCAAGAAATCAAAATTTAATTATTTTGTCCTTCAGAGCTTTATGCTATCTTTTATGAAAGCTTTTTCAGACAGGAAGAACTATCATTGGCTGACTCAAAAAGGGAATAATTGACTGACAGCTGAAAAAAGGGACAATAGAATTTGTCAGTCCAGTATTTTTCACTCTGAAGACAAAACACATTTTATCAACACCCTGAAATTATTTTGTCAACAAAATTCATTTTGTAGCATTACCTTCATCTGTCAAGCTGACAGAACATTCTTTGGAGTGCTTTAAAAACCATCTTGCTAACACAATTAATTTCCACAAATTTAAATTTTGCCTGTTAATTTTATGTGTGGGAAGGTGTTATACAGGCACAGGAAGGTGTGAACAGGCACAGGAAGGTGTGAACAGCAGAGCCGTGAGCTCAGGCACAAGCAAGAGGCCGTGGGTGCAAAACAGTTTACACAGATTACACCAGCCTAGCACAAGCTGGAAAAAGGAGGTGAAACAAATGAACAGCTAGCTACACATTGACAAGAATCCTGCTTGAGTAAATCATGCTTTTACAAGTTACTTCATGTCACTGAAAACATTTCAAGGAGCTTTATGTACAAGACTGAGCAGCATTTAGAGCACCCTGTGTCTGCATACGCAAAACGAAGCATTATCACCCTAAATCAAGTAGAACCTACAAGGCGGTTATATCACCCCATGACATGGACGACATGGAGGATGGACAGTATTCAGGTGACAGCAATATGCACAGTTAACAGAGAATGTCCTTTTATACACCTGATACGTTAATGCCAGTAGCAAACAAGTGCTGTGGTTCTATGCCATACGGGAGATTTTCAACAAGATTTTTCCAAATGCCCCCTGTGACTTAAAAACTGAATTTTCAAATATTTTCTACATTTCCTCTCACAATCTCTTGACTGCCTTTCTACTTGAATTTAGATTTCTAATGGGTATGTAAATGGGCAATTTTCCCTGTGCCCATTTTGGGTTTTGATAAAAAGATCCACAAAGAGGTCAAATAACTTTTCCAAGGCCATGCATTCAATAAGCACCAGGAATCAAACCTAAGCTCCCTGCCTTGAAACACATACGCCTAGGCAACAATTCCAGGAAAAGTTACTGCCAGAATTATATCTGCATGTGCCTGGATGAATAATGAGCTAAAACCTGACCCATCCCTTTGCTGTCCTGTCTGTGCTGGGGTTTTATAATCACTGCCACTCTGCTCCTCTCCCACTGCCATCTTCTTATGAGCTCCCAGTGGTTCCAAGGTTTTTAACAGTGACATGACTTACATAGCTCCCTCTGGGCCCCTTTCTGATGCTAAATCATTAATTCATTCATCTGGTTTTTATATTTCTAAATAGAAATAGACATGATTGGTGTGGATGATCAAT
Organism: Manacus candei; assembly: GCF_025592945.1. Lineage (NCBI taxonomy): Eukaryota > Metazoa > Chordata > Aves > Passeriformes > Pipridae > Manacus > Manacus candei. The sequence continues at coordinate 242,073 of NW_026138050.1, read as the reverse complement.
ACTCTGTTCTCTCATTCCTCTCAGTTCCCATCATTTTAGAATCTACTCTGCTTTTAATCTTAGTTTTTTTTAATAGGAATTCATTTTGTGAAGCATTTGACACTTCATTATGGCAGCCCCACGCTAATAGATTTAATAATTCATATCTGCATTGGTCACTTTTAACTGATATTACACATTCCAGAGCTGCTCCATGACTCTATATTCTTGTGAGTCAGGAACAGCTTTGGCCTTCCCTAGTGATCTTCTGTTGCATTACCAACACACAGGGACCACATCTGTCAAGACTCCAAATATGGCCTGGAAAAAGAGTGAAGATGTCCTTACACTGATCTTGAGAGCATTACAAAATAGACTGTAGGTGAAGAGTGAAACCCAATACGCTGCTGCTTAGAGCAAGACGTAACAGACCCACCAACACAATCCAGCAATAAGCACTCAGACATGTTGGGAACACAGCCTGTGCTGTGCCACAGCAGCAGGGCTGTGACTTGTCCTTAGAGCCCTTAGAACTGTCCCTCATGGCACAACATAGGGCCAATGGTATCAGTAATCCTGGAACTAGCTTGTCACAGTAGAAGAGTGAATGCAAGTTCCAGAACAGACTGAACAGGTTGTATTTCTGGCTGAGCTCATAAATTATTACTATCATTTAATTTACAAAACATTTTTGGCAGCTGACGGCCTTTACAGCATTACTGTTGGTGTGGGATCATGTTACCCACCTCTGAAACAGCAAGAAGCCGCTGTATGGAGCTGGTTGATGAGGGAGGCACAGAGCAGGGATATTGTCTCCATCCAACCTGCAGCAGGGTCTCAGACACAATGCAAACCACCGTCGTGGCACCCAGCCTGGACATGCACCTCCCAGCCTGACCCATCCAGGACGTGGACTGAGAAGGCCTAATGGCAGTGACTGGTCAGCACTCTGCAAATCGGTTCTATCCAGAGCCTGGACCTTCTGCTGCTGCAGGGCACACACCAGGAGCACTCATGGGTTTTCTGATCACAGACCCACCTGGGTAGTGCACCCAGCTGTCCAGCCTGTGAAGTCAGAGCAACTGCAGTGTTAACACAACAAAGCCCAAGCTGCCAGTGCTTGGGCACATATGGAAGCTACAGTGCCCTTGCACATGCTGAGACCACATGCCACCATGGCACTCGAATGGCAATGGCCAGTGCTTTACCACACAAGGAGAAGCACTTTCATCTTGTATGAGTCGTTTGGATATCGACTGTCAGGCAGACTTGACTTAAAGGAGCAATTCAAAGGAGTCCCAGTGGTCCTCAAGAAATAGGGACACCCGTGTATGAGCAAGGACAAAAATGAGAGTGCTGGGTGTTCTTTGCACATCAGGAATAGCACTTCTACAAAGACAGACCATCACATGGGACTTTACAAGTTTTTCTTAAGCACCTCTCCATAATCTCTGCAACCTGGACAAGCAAAGAGACTCAGTGGCTACAGAGGAACAAGATGGAGAGCTCTAAGGCTGGCAAACACCCTGTCCTCTTGACAAAGAGATTCCTGATGCCAAGTAGAGTATTCAGGGGAATTTTGCAACAGGCATACCAAAACACAGATTCAAGACAAAAGGCAACAAGCACGAAGAGAAAATAGCTTGTCAGAAATCAAGTGCCAACCTGCACTCTTCCTGTACTCTGAAGACTCATCTGAGCCAGCACCACTTCCATTACTGCCATGCAGGTGCCAGATGTGCTCACAATTCATCATGGACACAGCTATGCAAAGAATTTAGGTCTGTTACTAGGGCTGTGAAATATTCTCCACGCTCACCTGGGGTAGCCCAGCAGTGTAATGCACTTGCCCTGGCCAAACTAGCCATGCTAAAGCCTGCTCAGCAGAAGCACCCGCAGTGTGCTGTGCAATTAGCCTGTGCTGCTGGGCCTGATGAAAACTCCTCCATGCCAGGCATGGTAGCATGGAGCAGGTTCAGAGACTGGAGCAGAGGCACTTGAATGCATAAAAGCAGCAGGAAACAATGAGACAACAGGCTGGAATGAGCTCCACAGTCCCCATCTTTGAGATGAAACCCCATGCCTTTATAAGAGAAGCATCTTTTCCTGGCAGGCAGCCTATTCTTGCACAGATCTCAGCACAACGGCTTCTAGTTTTACTCCTTGTAACTGTAGTAAGTTCTGATTTACCCCTGAACTCTGTCATTTCTCTTAAAACCACCTGTCCTTTCCATTATCATCATGTGCCTTGCAGCAGGGCTTCTAGCAGAAAAATTTGTATTGAAAATATGGAAGTTCACAAAATTGAGTTCAAGCAGCCCAGACAACAAAGGCAGATGACATATTTGCTGCAAATTCCTAAGAGAGATAACTACATCTCTTGCTTTTATGGTAACAGGAAAACCTGAATAAGATATTAATAGCTCCTTTAATCATAATTACAGCAGTTGCCCTTCTCTTTTCCTGAAATGAATGAACACATTGGTAGTTGGCCCTCAAACCCTCCTTATCTGAATTAAAATTGCTCTCTACTGGACTTCAAACCAGACTGAACAAAGCCTGTGTTTCCTTTTGCTGTTGCTGTAGTAAAAGCCTAATGATGAGGGCTGCTCCTCTTGGCACAGGAATTTGCTTTGCATAAAAGGTTATAAACCAACCCCCTGTTCAGCTCACTCACAAGGAAAAAGCTGCATAAGACGAGCCAGACAGCCCTACCCCGCAACTCTCACTTGGTCCTGAGGGGAATATACTGTAACCTAAGAGGTCTTTCCCAACTTTTACTTTGGTGGCTTTGGAAGGGGCATATTTTTACCCTAAGTCACAAAGAATCTAGTCCTATCTATAAGTATAATGGCAAAACTGTCTCTGTCCAACCTGGGGGCAGCTTCTGGCATCTTCTCACAGAAGCCACTCTCACTGGTCCCCCACTGCCAAAGCCTTGCCATGTAACCCCAACACAGATACCTACAGGATGACACAGTCCACTCCGCCTATTCCTCTGCTCCTCCTGGCCCCTGCCCTCTCCACAGCAGGTCATGGAGGAGAACATGGGACCCACAAGGTAAGCAAAGGGGCTGAGAAGTGGATCACACACGTTAAATGCCTTTAACTGATACACACAACTCTGGCACTAGCTCCCTTGTCATCTAACTCCAGCAAGTATTTATTAATGAAACCCTCCAGATTGCTGATTCATTTGATTGTTAAAGCTTGTGGAACTCGTACTGTTATTATTCATTGTTATTAATGTTCACAGCTCAGCCTCTCTCTTTCCAATACGCTCCACAGAGGAAATCGAAGGCTGAAGCCAATTGTTGCAGTAAATGAGTGATGGAGGTGCTGGAGGACAGGACAGAGCCCGTTGCTCTGGGACTGGGGCAGGTTTTTGGGAGTACGTTAATCTTCATGCACGGGGACTGCAAAATGAGCGGCTCTTTCAGGTGGGTTCTCTGGTCCGTGCACTGCTTCCTCAGTCAAGTCTCCAGGCAGAATCACCCTAACAAAGCTGTTGGTGCACAGCAGCACTGACCCAGGCCAGGTTCTGATCTACGTGCAGAAACAGGTCTGAGGTCAGCAAGAGCATGGCTCCTGCTAGACAGGTTCAACACAACGACCCAGACAGATGCTACAGGCCACATGCACAGTCTTATGGAAAGCACATCTCCATATGATGGCATGGACTGAGGAAAAGCAGCGCTGACTAACCTCTGGAAGTTCTCTCCACTCCTCTGCAACTGCTCATTCCTCACCCAAGGCCTAGGAAACACCAGCAGGGCACAGATGATGGTACCTCAGAGCTCAGGAGTGCAACACCCCAATGTTCTGTGCCAATGGCAAACAGTACGCTCCCTGCTTTAGCCCACTCCCTCTCCTTGCCTTCTCCAAGCCTCCTCCACCTTTCCACAGCCTCTGTGCTACACAATGTTTGCCCATTCTTGTATCACATATAAACTCCCCAGGCCAGGATGGTCCTGCTCCTGCCTGTCTGGTAGTTGGAATGCTTCTAAATCCTCAGCAGCGTTCTCATGCCAGCTCTCCAGAACAATGTATTTGTTCATGTTCTATCTTTGGAGTCTACAGAGCTGTCATATACCATGTTCAACCCATTATTCATCTCAAACAGAGAATTCTGCAAAGCAAGAGGAAATAAAAGAGAGTTTAATACAGCTTTACTAAAATGGAATTTGCCAAAGACTCACAGAAAAATGGATTTAATTAGGGCTGCTAATGGAGAACAGTTTGTTCCTGTGATTTAAAGCAGAAGTTAGATAGTGTCTGTAATTTCAACATTTTTAAATTATATATAGGGGGTTATTTCTCATTTCTACCTTAATTATAAAAATCCATCTTTATGAATCACAATTTTGAGGCAAATAAAGCAAAGGCAGCAAAAATGATGTTTTAGTTAATAAAACTTTTAAGAACTCACCAAAGAAGCAAAAGACACTTCAGCATGAATAAAACAGACTTAACATAGCAAATCGTAGTTGCAGACAGTCCTCTGGATGCTACTTAAACACTAGGCTATCTATTAGAGTTGCAGGCATTAACTGGCCTAACATGCTCCAGCTAGTAATTCCAAATTCCAGAATTTTCTGCTACCCATTCTCCCATTCTTAAATTGATTGCTGTCAGAATTTCTGAATTGCCTGCAAATTGTTTCTCCATATTAAAGGGAATAAAATGATAAAACCATGAGCCTCTTCTTCAGTCTAACAAATGTTGCTTTTGTGAAATTCCTCCTGTCAGCTGGCTCTGACCACATGACCTAAGTAAATGAGTCCCAACATTGTAAAGCACTGATTAATTTAATTACAAATAGCCCAGATAACTAGTGAGCAAGCTGGGCCTAGCTGCTGTCACTGCTGCAGATTCTGCACCCACCATAATGCATTTTAATATTGCACTTCAGATCAGAACGGAATCAATGAGTGAAGTTCAAATGTGGCACATTTCCTGTTTCTCTGACAGCTTATTTCATGGATCACAGGGACCAAAGTACAGTTGCTTATTCAACAGAGGAAAGAATGAATCAATTTTCATTCTTTAACACACTGTGTGACCTATTCTCTGATGTTCTATCCTTTACAATGGCTCCAGTCTTTTCAAGACCTTCAATTTTGTCAGATAGAGAAAATTTAAAATAATGACAAAATGCCCTGCCCTAGGTCTGCTTCCAGCTGACTGACTGCTCTGCTGGTAATAAGTCCAAATGAAAGCTATTATGTCACTCAGGTTGAATTAAACAGACAAACTATAATCCTAGATTGTTAAAAATGAAACAATCTTCTGGAAGATTTCTGTGATCTCACTCCAAGTTCCCCATGAAAGGTGCTGGACACCACAGAGATTCTGATCCTCATGTGCTTCAGTTTCTTCCCCTACTTCAGAACACGAAGGAGTAACGTGACAGGACAGCTGCTGACCCGCACAGTGCTGGGAGCTCCTGTGCCTGCCCAGCACACTGGGCCCAGCACAGGGCACTGGACAGAGGTGCAGGGCCCCCTCCCGACCTGCCATCCCACAGAGCCCACCACGCTGAGCGAGGATACCACAGCTCTGCTGCTCTGCTCACCTGCCAAGACTCCCTGAAGTTAGCAGATAATGTTACAGTTCTTTAGGTACTGCTAGTTTGGGCAGAATTAACAAACTGAGATGAATAATTTTGCAATTTCAGTGTGAAATCTTTTTTTTTCATTTAGAAATATCCCAAGGTATCGTGGTTTTAAATACTCTGTGTGCCTTGTGTTTGTCTTCTTTTATTATTAATCCCAGTTCACTGGTGATACTTGCATTGCTTCTGTCATTTATAACTTGGTTTCAGCTTGCACTTTCTTACTGTAATCATTTTTCAGATGAGGAAGATCAGATTCTGCAAAGGAGAACACAGCACAAGGGAGAGTGCTGTGGGCACCCCAGGCAGGTGTGGGCACCACGCTGACACCCCAGAGCCAAGGCAGCAGCAGGGCTCCCTGCAGCCATGCTGAGGGCAGTGTGCAGGAGCCTGGCACCAGGACAGAGAGGCAGCTGAAGTACCAGACAGATGGTGAACCAGAAAGCACAGCCTGAACTAGAAACCCTGGAAAGGACACACTCAGAGACCTCCAGAGGCAAAGAGGATCTCTGCCTCTACTTTCTCAAGCTCTCCTTCTCCTGCCTCATACTTTATGACTGACCCCATGAGATTTGCCTGGCCTTAAGACATAAAGGTAATAAATCAGGCCTTATCGGAATATTACCCAGACGAAACGCACATATCACAGCCAGCTTTATTTGCTTTCTTCTCTGCATATCCAGTAGTTCAAATATAGGGCTTTCAAAGCAGTGGATTTAACAAATATCAGTACTTCAGGGCACGTGGGCAGACAAATTGCTTTTTCCATTTCATAAGATGAATCTGAGAAGAGCACGGGTCACTAAATGGTTGCAACAAATGTGCTAGTGTTTAAGCAGGCCATGAGCTGTAGCAGGCGTTGCTGGTTTGATTCGTTTGCCCTTGGTAGATTAATTTTCCTTTTTTATTTTCCTCCCTTTTGTGAAGGAAGTCCAGGGACCCACCACAGCTCGGGACAGCCCAGCACCAGCAGCCGTTCCACTTGCTTCTTTGGTCTGGAAGCAAACAGGACACACAGCTTGTGGGAGCTGGTGTTTGAACTGTGAGCTCTGCAGTATCTGCCATCCCTTTTCTCACCCAGCTGGGAGCGTACTGCAGCTAAACAAAACACCTGAACTTCCCAATGATCAGGTTTTAGCACAGTTCTGGAGGATGGTGATATGGGATGGAGGCTGAGCAGCCAGCAGCTATTATACTATATTTGCTGAACAAATGGATTTGGATGAGGTTCACCTGATCAGCTTCGGGTGCACAAATGAGAACTGTGCACGCAGAGCTGGGCACATGCTGCCCATGGAGGTTACGCACTGCACCCCTGTCACCAGCACCCTGTCACCTGACTACTGGAGACAACTGCCTACTATGCCCTGATGAAGTAATGTGTACAATGGAGCTCTAACAAGATCTTTTCCCTTCAAACAGTGTACAAATTAACAGTCAGCAGCATTTGAAAAATGGCCCTGATCCCTGTCCACACAGGGAGTTTGTTCCCAGTGCAAAGTGCCAGATTATGACAATGATACATACTTCAATTGGGGAAAACAAATGAATAACAACACCCTGACAGTACTGCTGTTCCTGAGTGCTTAGGAGCTAGGTAAAACTGACAGTGCAAGATAAATATGGCACTGAGATGAGATGTTGCAGTGCATGGCTGGTCAGGGGAATCTAGACTCACTGGCCTTTACAGATGGGTTAATTCTAAAGGCTGCATTTGATTCTGAGCGATAGTTGCTCTCTGAGCAAATAGGGAAGGCTCAATCTGTGGGAGGACTGAGCCACAGGCGGTAGTCCCATTTGTGAAGGAAGCATTGGGTGGTCCTAGAAACAAAGGATGTGAGTTTGCCTGTTGCTTCTGCATCCCCAAGTGTAGGCTGACCCCCCCTGCCCACCCCCAGAGGGTCCAGCCAAACACGGGTGGACAACTCGCCTAACAGCACAGTGAGGAAAGTGGGACTGTCCCCAGCCAGAGGCATCCTCAGCACACACCAAATGTGCACTAGCTCATTTTCATAGCATAGGAATCATGAGGTGCCAGGGAAATTATTTGCTATCAGGCTGACAGAAGAAGGGCAGTGTGACCCCTGAATCGCATGTGGCTCTTTATCTGGAATGCTGTGGAGTCCAGATGTACTCAGGGGTTTCAATAGGCTCCAGAGTCACTCCTTGAGCACAACCCCCACCTGCTAGTTCAGTGCAGTGGACAGATACGACCACTGCTCCAGAAGGACTGCAATCATGATCTCAAGTAATCCTCACCCTGTCTTCTACAGGCTTTTCACAAACACCTGCTGATGGCTGAGGACAAAGAGAGGCCCCAAGTCAGCCGGCCCCCCATGTCTCACCAAGCACCAGGTGGGCTGTGTCCCTTAAGGAAGGCTTGGCCTGCTGTGGCAGGCAAGGATCACACATTCCTTGAGACAACACAGCTGCACTTTGTTTCCACTCTATTCCCTTCAGTATAAACGCAATCAAGGGCATATCTTGTCTGTCCTCAGAAGACATGGAGCAGGTCACATATACCTGTACCTCTTTCCAGCAGCAGAGATTTCAGATCGCAATAACCTCACAGTGCACAAGCCTGGTGAAATCATGGTTGCAGTGACGTCAGGATGATCTCCGAGCTTCTTACCCCAGGCACTCTCCTCCCCAGGAGGAGCCGGTTCCTGTAATTACAAAGTGGAGCCATATCAGAGGAAAACTAATCAGCTTGGTGGATGCCAAAAAATTAAATATTAATCTAACTATTGTGAACACAGAAATATTCATCTTCAGATATTTTCTGGCACAAGTGTCAAAATCAGAGTGGAACTAAGGCTTTATTCATTTTCCATTATCAACTTAAATAAAAACAGTCAGAAAAATGGGCAATGATGTGCAGAAACCACTCAGCAGAGATAATTACAGAGTAAGTTTAGGCAGCTAATCACTTCTAGAATATGCTTCAGATTCAGATAACTGACTGGCTTGTTTCCCTGCCTTGTTAAATCAGACAGACTCTCAGCTTTGCCTGATGAGGATGGGACTCCCAGAGTCAGCATCTTTAACTAACAATAGGGCTGTTTGGCAGGCACGGACACATCCCCACCAGCCAGCAGCAGGATGGGAAATGCTCTCCCTACATCAGGAGAGAAAGATGCAGCAGAAGCAATGGTGGAAGGCGGGGCAGGCAGCAGGCAGGGCAGGGATAGTGGGAGGAAGGCAGGGCAGAGCAAGGCAGCTCTGGCAGCAGAGGGACAGAGAGCCATAGGCAAAGACTCATCGAAAAACCAAGGAGCGGCTGCAGCAGCTGCAGCAGGATGGGAGGACAGCTGTGGGAAGACACAGCCTTGCAGGTGTCCATTCCCTGCAGGACAGCAGTTCTGGCCTTCGTGGCACTCAGGCTGAGGAGCTCCTGGGGCTGCCCAGGAGCAGCCCCTGCACAGCACTTGCACCCACCCTGCCCAGCAGCCATAGAGCAACTAACCATACTTACACCAACTGGACTCTCTTTCAGGGGAATCACTGCAGGCAAGAGGCAATTTTCCACAGCCCTCCTCAGGCATGTCAGGCCCAACCCTCCCAGCACTGCCAGTCCACGAGCTTTACACTCGTTTCAACAAGGGCCTGAGTGCTGCTGGCGGTCGTGGCAGTGGCAGGAAGGAGAGCTCCCACTGGGTACGGGGCAGGTGCCGTGGCAGTGGCAGGAAGGAGAGCTCCCACTGGGTACGGGGCAGGTGCCGTGGCAGTGGCAGGAAGGAGAGCTCCCGCTGGGTACGGGGCAGGTGCTGCGGGTGCTGTTGGTGCACCGGGAACGGAGGGACACCCACCCGAGACAGAACACACCCGGCTGCAGTCTGGGTAATTTGCACTTGCCAGTGCCTCACCACCACAATTACCTTATCACGAATGGAAAAAACTCCCCTTTATAGTTCTAGTGGAACACCCTTATATTCTCAATCACCAATTTACATGGGCTTTTTCCTTGGAACTAAGGCAGGAATTATTTTTACAACAGCATTCATGCATTCATGTATATTCTCTCTTCTTCTTAATTATTAACTTTGCTGTAGTAAATAAAGGGTGTTTATGAATTCCATCAATCTCAACAAACCTTTTGCATTAAAGTACTGAACTAAAGTTCTTCTAATGAAGAAGCAGTATTCACTTTTGCTTTATTTAAAGGAATTAAATGATAAATATAGTCTTCTGGATGCTCTTGTGCAGTTTCTTAAATTCAAAAGCCTGCCAGAAATTATGCCTGACTTACTAGCTGCTTCATTATAACAGCCTAAAGGATAGGAATGGACTGGAATAAACTGGAAGTTTAAAGAGCCCGCAGGCCCTTCAGCAAGACAGAGGCTTTCAGAGGTGGCAGCAGCTCTGTTAGTTAACATGGTGCTCAGTATTCTGCTTTGCAATGTCTCTGTCAGGTTCTGTCCACCAAGCCAAACCCTTCAGCCGTGTCTCCGAACGCTGCTCCCGCAGGCTCTGCTCACAGCAGTGCTACAACTGCTTTGGAGGGAAATGTAGAAATTCCATATTTACTTCCCTCAGCACAGTCTGTGTCCAGCCTTTCTTTGGTCATACTGATAGGCTTGTATTCTGTGGAATGCTGGGCTGCACAATTTCCTATCCTTAAGATCCCCATAAAGTAGAATGCACAAGGGAAGTGCCAGCCACTGGGTTTTTCAGTTTGGTCCCCAAGATTGGCCTCACCATTGAAAATTCATATTTCTAGTAACACACAAACTAAAGCAGTAGCTGTTCCCAAGGCATCTCTCCCAGCTATTTATAAATAGTATTGCTAAACAGGTATTGCCAGAGTTTCTTCTTCCAGCAGGCTTTCTTATTCTATCTAGTTTGACCCTGACAAGCAGTAGTTTTCCTGAAACAGGCATAGTCTCTTCTGTTTTCTAAATAATCAGCAATTTGTTGTTCATCTTGATTTAAGAAAGACATGCCCTTTGAGTATGTGCTGCTCTAAGATCCCAAGGGCTCAGCAAAGCCACTAACAGAAGCCAGTGAATTATTCCAGTTAAGCAACATAAACAACTCAAGCTTTTGTTGATTTAAACCAAAAATGACCATGCTCTCATTCTGAAAGAAACTGTGGTATTAGAAAGCATAGGTTTGACAAGACAAGCTAAAACCTACAGTCTTCATATTCCAGTAGGCCTATGCCATATTAATTATTTATCAAGATGTTTTCTTAAAGTAGTGTCTTTGTGCCTTTAATTTTCAATTCCCTTAATGCTAGGAGGATCTCTGCTGGCAACACATCAATTATTAATAGAGTTAAAACAATATTTGTTTTCCCCCAAATACATTTTTGAATGCTGTCCTCATACCAGTTAGGTTTTTCTGAAACTTTAATGAGGATCTCTGATTTCTTCCAGATTCATGGCTGAGACACAAGCTTGGCTGGGCCTTTGATTTGGCTGTCGGAGCACATGTGGCATCACATCCTCACACTGCTCGTCCCACTGGGGCTGGGGGAGTGATCAAGCAAAACAGCTGTGATGAGGCAGGAGAAACAGCAGCACATCTGTAATTGGGAATTTCAGTTGCTGAGTTCAGAGGTTCTGTTATTCTAGTGACTGTTCTGCATTTTTTTATTTCAGTAGCTGTCCCCAGGCTCAGCAGAGAGAGCCTGTGCTTCGCTCTGCTTGGAATACTTTTCTCCTAGCAAAGAAAACAACAGTGCAGTTCCTTTAATCTATGAGAGACCCATTTCAATTCAGCAAAAGGATACTTGAAACATCATGGGTTTAAGAATTTTATGCAATCTCAGCCACTTCTCTCTCTGTCAGGGAGCATATAAAAAATTAAAACCCCAAATACTTCTTATTGCTTTTCTAGGCCCTAATTACAAATACATTTTCACAAGGAGGAGTCAACTTAAGCCTAATATTGTTCAAAATCTCATCATTTCAATACAGTCTTCACTTGATGTGGATTGGTAATTGGAGCTGTGGAATCAATTTTTCCCATACTTGAAACACCCAAATGAGTATGAAATGTGTTGCATTTGTTCCATGCACGTCTACAGTTCTGCATTTTGCTTGGAGTGGAATGATCATTCTGATGTATTTTTTATAACAGAGCAATGTTTCCTCAGACTTTGATGTTTCACGTACGGAGCTATTATAACCATTTGCCATTTAGGTGCATGATCCATGGCTAATCTCCAAAGCTTTGATGCATGCAATAATTATTACTATTGATGTCACTGCACCATATTTAAAATGTGAATGTCTCATTGTAAGTCTACAGCTAGCACAAGAGGAAGGCAACCAGTCCACATCAGGACTGGAAATTCCCTGTTGGTAAATGTCTGAAAGAGTGTAAGGTGACATTCCAGAGTGAGGCACTGACTGTGCTGTGGGCAAGGGCTCCAAGAGCAGGAGGGTGATGTGATGTGATGTGATGTGATGTGTGTGCTAGTCTCTGCACTGAGAACAGCTATGGGAAATTGGGCACTGGGGTCTCCAGATGCCACATTCTGACAATCCGCTCTTGAAGTTTGACCTTGAACTCAGCCATATGGCATGTTTCAGGCAACTCCTGCACCTAGAGCTCTGAGTAATTTTATTTGTGCCCTGTGTCACAGGCTTCCCATGGGGTCACAGCCTCCTTCAGGTATCACCCTGCTCGGGCGTGGGCTCCTCCCTGGGGCTGCAGGTGGATCTCTGCACCCCTGTGGCCCTCCATGGGTTGCAGGGGCAGAGTTGCCTCACCATTGGCTTCACCAAGGAATCCCAGGGGAATCTGCTCCAGCACCTGGAGCAGCTCCTGCCCCTCCTTCTGCACTGCCCTGGGTGTTTGCAGAGCTGTTCCTCTCACATATTCTCACTCTGCTCTTCTCTGCCTGCAATTTTCTCCGAGCACTAACTTTTTTCTTTCTTAAATATGTTATCCCAGAGGCGTTGGAGACATCACTGCTGGGCTTGGCCTTGGCGAGCAGCGGGTCCATCCTAGAGACAGCTGGCATTGCCTCCACTGGGCACGGGGGAAGCTCCTGGCACCTTCTCACAGAAGTTACCCCTGTAGCCACGTCCTGCTACCAAAATCTGGACATGCAAACCCAATACAACAGTGTGCAATCATGTTCTCTGGCATAACACCAGTAACACATTAACCCTGGCTCTATGTGCCTGACATTTCCAGTGTCAATCTTGGCTTTCTACCTATTCAGACTTAATCTACAGGAAGTGGGATGAACAAGGCTTGCTCAGCACCTGTGGCACTCTCCCACTTAGTAGCAGCCCAGGTCTTACTGTTTAAAGCACACAGCAGGAGGAACAAATGAACAAGCCTCACCAAGAGGGAAGCAGCTGAAATACCCACAATGAAAATTCAGTGTTAAAAATGCTCTGAAATTATTTTCATTCTTTTCAGGCTTACATTGAATATCATTATTTTTATTACTAAACATTTGACTTAATTTTTAAAAGTGATTATAAAACTGAGAATAATGATGATATTGTGTTATCTCCCCCAAGGTGGGCATCAAAGGTAGAAAGTTGTGTATTTAACTCACGAGGCTACAGATGGGATGTAGGTACCCACACAGCTTCTGAAGTCCAAAATGGGACTCTGGAAACGATCCAGGTAACCCTGAACTCTAAAGGAGAGAGGAGAGAAAAGATTTCTGCTGTTGCTGCCCTGGTCACTCTGTCAACAAATCAATGAAAGAGCTCAATATCTACCATGAGAGCTTCAAATGCCGCATCATTTCGTCATCCTCAAGAAGTTATTAGGCAGCTTCCCTGCCCTTGATTTCAGTTCCAGAGAAAAAGAAACTTCTTCTAAACACTTTGACAACACATTGGCAGAATAGGTTCTGCATAAGATCATCATAACTCCTTATTTCTTGCCAGCCTACAGAGATGGTGGAAAATCTATGGAGAAGTGACTGTGCATCCTAGACAGCAACAACTACAGCCAGTGCTCAGTAAAGTCACAGAGAAAATGGAGAAGGATGAAATGCCATGCATGGAAAACTGCAGCTACCTTTTGTTACTACCTGAGGCTTTTCATTTTGCTGTGCAATCACTATTACGCATGCAGTGACTCCTAGCACTGTTAGACCACTGCCTTCTGTAGCCAAACACTGTACACATACACATACACGTTGTGTGTACCACCAGATATCCCACTGGATATATTTCTTCTGAAAATCAAAGAAGAAAACAGTAGCTTGTAGAGCAGAAAAGCAGAGCTTGTGATAGAGCAGCAGTGAGACCTTCACCACCTTACTGCGCCTGAGTGGTGCTTGTAAAACTGCCCCTGCATCATACCCCCAGACAGACTTCTCCTTATTTTTTCCCAGAGAGGCCAGAAAACATCTCAGGGCTAGGTTCCCAACAGCTCTCCTCAAGCAGGTCAGGAATGAGACATCAGTACCCTTTTCGTCTACTAAGCCCTCCCTCCTTTTCTGTCCAGGATCTTTTTGGCCAACTAACTACTTAGAAGAGAGTTACGTTCTGGGCAACTTCAGGAATAAGGAGCAGTTCCAACTTCTTGCAGCAAAGTACCAGAGTTGCTTATCATGTGGATACACAGAAAAAATACCTGTGTATTTCTTATATATACAGTATATAAATCATCCGTCATCATCCTCCCCAGAAAACTCATTATTATAATAGTCTAATCATTGTGATAACCAGTGGCATCACTCCTACTAACATTAATTCTGATTAGTTCATCTGGTATTAATTTGGATGTCACAATTATTTCCATGTGATTTTCCAGGCTTCTTGTGTGCTTAAGCCCATCCGGTTTTCTGCTTCAACGAAAAAGCTATTCCTTCATCACCTGTAAGACAGTCAGGCTCTGCAGTCCCAGGATTCGAACCTTACATTTCCCAGTATCTTCCTCTTAGTGAAAAATGTACTTCATACCCCACCACCGTGGAAGCTCCTTCGTGTAAGGGATCTGTGTTTTCATTCTGTTATTTTGTGCACATTCCACAGAGCTGAGTTCAGCAACAGTGCTCAACAGGTAACAACCACCTGTTTACAATGCTGGAGTCACAAAGTGCATCCGATATGTAGAGTCAGTCTTTTAAAGGGAGGGTGGCGCTGGGGTTTCCTACACCTGCTCTTCCCCAGACAGTGGCAGTGGCGGTGCTCTCGGCACAACTGCTGCCGAGAGGCAAGTTCTCCTGTAGGAATAAGAGTAGGGATTACTCTACTCATCACAGAGCCAAGAGTTTTACTATCAATTCCTTCAGTGCTCTTTTACATTTCACTAGCTCTGCCTTAGATATGGCTGGAATGTAAAGCAGAACTCCGGGCAAGGAGCATCAGCTAACCTATGCTGCCCTCCTCAGGAGCCGAGCACAGCCTGCGCGGGGAATGAGGGGCTGCTTTGCATGAACAGGTGCATCAAGAACCTCATTTTGACAAAGATAAAGAGCTTCTCAAAAGGAAGGGCCTTTTCTGTGACACAAAAAGAACTCGTCTTCAGCTGAGGCTCAAGGAAGAAGAATCAGTCTGTCTTTCAGGACAAACATGCACTCAGGAGATGCAAAGGGAGACAGAAGAGCAGAGCGGCAGTGGCAGCAGCTGCACCCACTGCGTACATCTAGGGGAGCAAACAGCTGGACGGACATTAAGGGTAGCAAACCCATACTCCCTCCTTCGCATCCTAACGCAGTGGACAGGACACGCACAGGGACTCCCCAAGGGCACACCCATCACACTCACACCACAGTGAGCTCCCGGCTCGATCACAGTCACAAAATCAAAACACTGGCACTGTCCTATTGAGGTAGAGAACTTTGTAGCTCAGGAAGCAAAGCATCCAGAGACAAAGCAGTTGGTCCACCCAGTGACAGGAATATGTTTCCGAGAGCCAAAAGGGGCTTGTCCAGTCATAAACTCCTGAAGCAGTTGTGGAAAAGGGGCGAGTATCAAACAACAGGGAGATAGCAATCAAAATACAGACATCAATGGATCACCTGAAGTGGGAACAAGGAGGGGTTTAGTGTTACATCAGTATGGGGAAAAAACAGAAAGTAATTGAGAGAATTTCAACTAGTTATGTTTCATTAAAGAGCTAGAATTCAGCACAATGAGGCTGCATTTGAAAGGTGCTACTCCATCTGCAGAGGTCATGGTGTGCCAGGAATGCTGTTGCAGTAAAGGGCCTTTAGCTTCTTCCCATGGCACGAGAGGAAAAAGTTAGACCCATCATAACCAAAGCAGCTATCTGGAGGCAAGCTGTGGAGCATTTCAGAAATGGTGTGTTTATAGTCCAATGATATTTAATTCCTTTGCTCTCATCTGCCACCCAGGGACATCTTTGCACTTTGCTTTTATTTATCACCAAAGTCTATTCTCATTCCAGTCCACAGAGGCTGACAAATGATGTTTATTTGTCATTCCAGAGGATCATTACTTATGTTGAACCCATTTGTCCCTAACAGAGATGTAAGATGTAGTTCCCTAGGAATTCAGAGGTTATTTAAAGTTCTTTTCCAATATTCAATTTGCCTTTTATTTATTTAGGGAGCTATTTCAGCAGGAACCTTGCTGTTTAGAGGCACCCTGACTTGTTACCAGCACTGGCCTCAAAGGTGGCCAGAAGGTGGGACAGGCGGTAACATTACAGATTAAAGTAGTAATTACAACAAAGATTACAACATTAAATAAAAGCAAAAGTAGCAAAGGCAAGGAAGAAAGAGGAAACATAAACTGAAAAAATACACCGGTGCTTAGGATAATCACAGTGCAGGAAGAGGAGTGGGCTTCTGAGCAAGCACTTCCCAGCAAGACACCACTCACTTGAGTGTAGCTCTCTCCCCATGTGCTGTGATTGTGAGGCTGCCAGCCTGGCTGGCATGTCACCTCTCCAGAAGCCATCAACCAGGCCTGCTCTGCTGGCAGGATGGCTCTGGACCACTGTTCAGCAGAAGGGCCTGCTCAGCTGCAGCAGAGCATGGGGCTGGTCCCTCCCAGCAGCAGACCCGAGGTCCTGCCTCTGCCCGACTCCACTCTGCTGCAAACACACTGTGCAGCCCTGGGCAAGCCTGCTCACCTTCTCTTCAGTCAGAGGCGCTGGTGACAACGACACTTCTCACTATCTCACAAGAAACTGATAGATTTGGGACGGTCTGAAGCTGCTCTGAGCCTGCCTGATAGAAGAGACTGAACAGTCTTGCCAGCCGGCATTCGCAGCCTCCTCCCACACAGGTCGCAGCAGACGCAGCGAGGAAAGGGGCTGGGCTCGGGCAGGTACCAGGGGCTGAGCAGCGTCACTGCATGGAGCTCCTCGGGGAATAAGGCTCCTTGCGAGTAAGAACTAGCCAGGTCCCTATGCATAGCACCACGTTGCCAACCAGAAACTCTGTAGCACTTGCTTGGCAGCACCAAACCCCCTGCATTCTCCTTAACTGTAAGGGCTTTTTAATGAGCATTAAGAGAGTACGTCCATGCCCCAAACACAAGGCAGCTGCTAATTATTCCCACTGCTGTTAGTTTCCTCTGGTCTCGCTCTCTGATCATTTAATGGGAAGTAGATTATGAAATAATTGAATGTTGGAACCTGCAGAACCCCCACTCCAGCAGGGGATACACATTATTTACCCATAAAAAATATTCCAAGGGTTATTACCATGTAAACTGTGATTAATTAAATTCACAGGAGTTATTTCTGCGGCATGTAAATGGGAAGATTCCTGCAGAGGACAAGCTGGGGAGCTGGCTCCATCCTGACAGCAGCACAGCCATGCAGTGAGACAAAGCCCTGAACTCACCCCCATGACTTTTGTGCTATAAAGTGAGCAACTGAGTGTGCAAAGCAGTGGGCAAAGTGGAAACTGGAGCGAGCCTGCTTAACCAATCCAAATTTCCATCTAGAAAGGCCACAACCTCCCAACCATATGGGTTTCTCCGTCCTAGAGGCTGCCAGCCCCTTGCACGGGCATTAAGTGCATGGTCTTAGATCACCATCCACTGCACAGGAGCCTCCATAAACATTCTCAACTGATCATCTCAGAGAGAACTCAGAAGGATCCTAGATGCTGACTGAACCTCTTCTTCCCATTTCTTCCTCCACCCCAATCAATCAACAAAACATCACTGGATGAGGGCCTGACCTGCCTATCTGTGACATCCACACAACACGGCACTTGCCTCCCAACTTTAGACCTGACTTCCACTGCTGGCAATACTGCAACACTTCCACTGCAAGAATTAAACACACCACAGCCTAGGGTTGCAGTTATCTCTGATGAGCCAGAGGCAAATTTTAGAGCTAAGTAAAGCCACAGTAAAAACTACTGGACCTAAGTGTAAAACTACTTCATACATAGCTTATATCCTAAAATGTGTCAAATTTAGGATAACATAGACATGTAAGAGCAGCCACATAACTTCAAATCTAAAGGCCATTTAGCTCGATATTCTGCTTCTGGCAACAGGCAGGAGAAGAATGTCTAGAGAAGAAGATGAGAAATAGAAAAGCATGTAGCAGCATGTCTCCAGCCTCCAGTAATGCACACACAGTTTGGAAAATTCCTGAGTCAGAATAGAGTGGGTCTTTGGCGTTTAATATTCACAGATGGATTTCACTTCCACAATTTTTGCTTTAATTTTCTGAAACTTTCAGCACCTACAACATCCTGACACAAGGAGTTCCACAGCTCCAGTATGCACAGTATGAATAAGCATGTCCCTTTTTTGTTTTGAGTTTGACATTTGTATTGTCAGGTCCTTCCTTCCACCACCAGCTCCTTCATTAACAATTATTCCTTTCTCATCCTTCCTATTCCACATTATTTTATACACATATATTCCAATTAATTGTCTCTTCTCCAAGGCAAAGCACTCCTCATAAAGAAGCCATTCCAGATCTTCTGTCATCTTCGTCTGTCTTGGCTAATATTTTCTAGTTCAATTCTTTGCTTTCTGAAGTGGGGAAACAGCACTGCATAGCGTATTCAAGGTGCACAACACTGGGAATTTAGGTAATGACATAATCCTGTTACCTGTTTTATACCTTCGCTAAGAACTCCTAACACATTATTTACCTTTATGACTCAGTGCTATGCCAGCTTTTCCATATAAGTATTTATTTCAATCCCAGATCTCATTCATTACTTAACAATCACCTCTGTACTCATGACTGTATACACAAAATTAGGATTATTCCTCCTTCTGCTCATCACTTTTTAGTTCTCTAGACTGGATTACAGCAGGTACGGCAAAAATCCCTCACTGATGAGCACCCTTTGTGGCAAACGAATCCACGAGAGACAGGTTTTGTCCAGGCAGAACTCACTTGTAACTGTATTACTCCATTTATATACAGAATAAGAGTCCAAGCTATCAAGCCAGGCCAGGTGTTTCTTATCTGCACACATACCAGACAGACACTCCCATGTCTGCCTTCAGCCACCAAGAACAATCACGCTTCAAGTGGCCTTCCAGCTTGACCTTGCGATTCTTTTCACACGCACACTAATCTTAGCTCACTCAGGACCACAATATTTTTGCTTTAATATTTTCTTCCTCTATCATCCAGGTAGCTGGTGTTGTCTTGTTTAGCTGCAATCAGGTCAGTCAGTCATAGCACAGGACAGCCTGGAGAGGTGCCCCACTCCTCTCTGCAGAGGTAGCAGGAAGGCCAGAGGTGGTGCAACGAGGGAAGGTGAGCACTTGCATTCCACTTGCACGATGGTGCTGCTCCTCTGAGGGCACAGGAAAGATCCCTGGCTCCAGGGTGCCAGCCTTCAGCTCTGCATTGGCAATGGGCTTTTCATCTGTGCCCACTTATACCTCCTGATATCCCTGCCACAGGGATTCCTAAAAGCAGCTTCAAACCCAGGTGTTTTGTTCCACACTGAGAACAGTGGCACAGGTGCAGCAGACATCAGAGTGAAACAGTGTGTGACTTGGGAGCCATTTGTCACAGAGTTTGTTTAGTTTCTCAGAGTGAAGATAACAGCAGAATACAGGATTCATCACTTTAAATTCTATACAGTGACAAACTAGCAAGTGCATTTAACAACCAAAATACACTTCACAGCCAGTAATGGATACTGTTAAAGTGTAACCTCATACTTGGATTATCAAAGGCAGAGTCTATCAATTTTTGGTTTTGTATTAAATTTGTTTTTTCCATCTGCTGAAAGTGGTTCTTTGTGATTTCACAGGGCATTACACTTTATGTCTCTCATTTGCTGCACCCAAAGGAATTTCATTCTGCTACATTAAAAAATACCTTGCTACACTAGCTAAGCTTTTAACTTTCCTGAATGCACTGTTCCGTGTCTATCTCCATCCCAGCGGTTACCTTCTTTGAATGTATAATTTATACATATATACATAAAAATATAGTGCAATTCACATGTCATACTGCCTTTGTCACAATGAGGATTTTGTCTCTGTCCCTTTGTGCCAAATCCATGGTCACCAGCCCAGCTTCTGCCACATGTGTCTGAAAGGGACATGCCTGATCTCCAAAGCGCACACGGATCTGTAGCTTTTGCTTTCCTCTGCAGTACACACAGCTGGAGAAAGGGGAAACTACATTGCAGCTCCTTTTGCTGGGGATATCCCACAATGCACACTGCACACACAGACAGTGCCTTCGCTCCTGAGTCTCACTGTTTCATTTTACGGTAAAGTACGGGCCATTCCAGCTGGGTATTCCCATGCCAAGGCATGACTACTTCTTAGCAGAGGATCACTCCAGTCATGTCACCACGACTACCATCTACTATAAGTGCCATCACAAAACCCACTTCCAAGTAAGTGCGTCTTCTATCCTTCCTTAAAAACCATGCCAACCAAACATCTGCAACTTTGCCTCAGCAGTAAGCCTGGTTTCCAATTTGTCCCAGGGTCTCATTGCCCCCGGCTCCCTGCATGCTTGCCCTTCCTGTTATTTTCACTATACTGCATCAGGTCAGATCTTGATATGTATTATGAAGGATTTTGCTATAAATTAAGTTTGGGAGAGGTTTAGTATATTGCTGAATCTAAGCTTCCTACTAGATCTTTCCCAGCAGCACTGTTGCTTTACAAAGCTGTTAAAAGGAGCTGATGGTAGCTTGGCAGGTGACTTGAACCTGCTGTGCAGCACACATTGGCAAAAATATCTGCTCTAGGTGAACCTGCTTTAGCAGGGCGTTGAACTAGATGATCTGCAGAGGCCCCTTCCAACCTCAGCCATCCTGGGATTCTGTGAAAAGCAAAAAGGGTCTAGGTCCTGCACCACCTTTTCAGAGCAGCAGTGTTGTCCGCAGTTCCCAAACACAAGCTATGTGTAAAGCATGGCTGGGTGACTTCTTGGGAAATGTAGCCCACTCCCACAGTGATGTGTGTTACATTCATTTTAAAATCATTATGGAGAGAACTTCCAGGACAGAGGAAGCTGCAGAGCATTTTCACGGAGTGTTACAACGTGAAGGGATGCAGAGCACATGCTGCTTCCTTTATCCTCACTGCAATGACCCTGAAAGTTCTCTTCCCCAAGAGCTCCACCCTGCTTGAACTGAAGAGCTGCTCACAAACCAAGGGAGGACATTCCTTCTCAGAATGCAGATGAAAATACACCCATTTCAACTAAGTCTCCTCACCATGGCAAGTCACTGCTCCTTTCCAGAGCACAGTGGGAGCATGGCCTGATGTTGCAGGATGCCAAGACCTCCCGCCCTGGCCAGACTCCCTACATGCTCTGCGAGGAGCTTTGCTACCACTGGCACCAGGCAAGGTGGGTATGCAGCTGCTCAAGAAAAGTCAAACCCAGAATTCCACTCTATGTCAAGTGCAACATCCTGGAACAAGTCAGGAGGAGCCAGCAGAGCAGCAGGGGCTTCTGCCACTGCAGCAAGTGCACATGTACCATCCATCCACCTGCATGGGAAAGCAAAACCCCTCTCCAGTCCAAGGAGGGCAGAGACCAAGATTCACAAGAGCCCCTGATTCCTGCTGGGCACACGGAGCAACACAGTGCCACTTTCGATTTTCTGCAACAATTCAAGCAGGGAGACCAAGCTACATAGCACAGAGAGACGCTGGGCATTGCAGACAAAACTGAGACATCTGAGCTTGATGTGTTTCTCTCCTGCATTTCCTTACAACCTCCAATATTATAGTGACGCACAACACCAGAGAATATAATTGCTGTAGTGATTACTTACAGCCATTACATTAAGCTTTAAAATGCTCCTTTCAAATTGAACAATGTTTTTTCAAAGTCAACAGCTGGTTCACAGCTTGAAAGCAACAGTTAAGATAAATTAAATAAAAAGGGTAATAAAATCACAGACTAAATTTAATTTTTGAAGCCCATGCAAACTCCAACAAAGACTTTACAATATCTTTTAAAAACATACACAGAAACAAAAGGCAATACAACTAGCAATTATTCTGTGGTCATTAATAAGAATGTGATGTATGAACACAAATAACTGTGTACATTTCTAGATATACTTAAAACAGAGCACAAAACAAATTCATGCAGTATTTATAGCCCTAGTCCAGGGGATAAATCAAACAGAAGTTTCAAATGAGATTTTTAAATCTTGGGAGGAAGAAAAAAAAATGTTTACATATATGTATATGTATATATATACACACACATATATAATCTTCCTCTTAAGGTACACACATGTACATAAAGTGTGGTTAATGAAAATGACACATTTCTACCCTTAGGATAAAAAGGGGATCTGGTGTGTGCTCAAGATCAGTACAATGCCAGGACCCTGCATCAGCTCTTGAAATGCACTATTGGAACAACAGGCAAGGCTTACATTTCCAGAGTGTACAGCATCAGCTAAATGCTAAAAGACTTTTCTCTGGCCTGGCCCTCTGTTTGCCATTGGGAGAACACTGTTCACAATTCCAATGGCCTCTGCCTGGCTGGCAGTGAAGTGCCAAAGCTACATATCCATTCGGAAGAGGCAGAGAAACAGAAAGGACCAATGCCCTGGCTTCCTTCCACACTCCTGTCAGGAAGCTTTCTACCTGCAGCAGTGTTCCAAACAGGCCAAGTATAAGCCAGCCATCTCTGAGCCTCAGACCTTCGGGCTGCCGAAGAGTTGTTTGACATTTTACATCCTATGGCACTCAAATAAGAAAATGATGCAAGTATCAGGAATCCACATTCCACCTTCTTCATCACAGCTGGGCTTTTTTGCCGTATGAGAAAGGCTGTTCTTCATAAATGCTCATCGGCAAAAAGAAATATCCCATATCAGTTTTCCTAGTAAATCTTTCCAGTAGGCTGATAGATCTGATGTCACAGTTTTACAGCACATGTGTAGGTAACATGGGTATGAGACAGGTATTTTGAAGCAGACAGGTATATTCTCCCAGTGACACACCATTTCCCTTCCTTCCTCCCTCTCGGTTTGTCCCTTGCAAACACAACAGGGACCATGACAGAAAGAAGAGATTAGCCAACCACTTGCTCTAGGAACCTCTAGGACTATGTACTATGAATGTTGCTCTCTTAGATTCTTAAGCACTTTAGATTTGTATGTAAATTAGGTCTGTGAATTACTGCTGTGCTATAGTAAATTCTATATGAATCTTTTGTTAAATTGTTTAACTTAAGCTGTCAATTAAGTGGTTTTAAGTTTAAGTGCTGTTAAAACTTTAGGCCTAAACTGTTTGTCAAGTCCAGGCTCAGTATAGCAAGGAACTTGTGATTCACCAGGAGGGTCTTCCTTATTCCTTTTTATCCTTATCCTTTCCTACCTTTGCCCTTCACTCCCTCCCCCTGCTCCAGCCTCCACATAGATAATTTTTGAGTTGATGATGGTTTTAGACTGATTGATTTTAGATTTTAGTTTGCTTTTTCTCTGTGTGCTTTAATAAAGTAGTAGAGTTAACCTTGCCAAACTTTGTCGTGCTTTCACTTTTATATTAAACATGCTTTTGCCAATACCTTTGCCAGTGATTCAAGTGACCTCAAAACACTCATTCATGAGAGTTGTAAAGATTTTGTGTTTCCTTTAATGTCGAAGGAGCTGTCTGAACGATTGCAAATATAAAGGAAATCTGCAAATCTGAAGGAGATTCAAGTTGATAAAAGAAAAGAAAAAGGAAAAAACTATTTTTAAAATAGTCTTACACAATTTCCATCCCACAAAGGTAACTAAGGCTACATGTGTAAGCAATACTGACTGTCTCAGTTGCACCTCAGCACTGACACATATGTCACAGATGGATGTTACATAATGTGTTTGTAAAATAGGCATTTTCCAGTGATTTCTGAAAGTAGAACTGGATGTGCTGATGTAGCTTGCTCCAGAAAGAACACTGTGTGTCCTATACCCACTGCAATGAGAAGAATTCCAAAGTGCCATGCAAAATGTCACCTTATCTCACTTAAAGTTATTTCATCTAGTAATATCAGAGAAATTACAACAATATGTTGTTCTACATTAAAGTACATGACAGCGTTATCTGTGAGACCTGGCAGCTGCCACTTTTGGCCGAGCAGATGGCAGTGATAGAAACACAATGCAGGGAACAGGTTGTTAAAGACAGATCCGTCATTACACTGTCACTGCACAATTACACTCAGCTCCAAGATACCATCAAAATGCATGGCTGTGTCACTCTCAAGCAGGAAGATCTTGCTTATGTGAGGAAAATTATGCATAACAATTAATTCTGTACATATTATTAATCAGATTCATTCATCTCCTGTTCAGAGGAGCAGAAAAAGCATCCAGGAAAGACATCCAAAGTCTTTAAAGTCTTATGTGTTTGCACTTCTGTTCTTGCAGAAGGGAGACAACCATTCATCTCCTGTAAAGGAAAATCAGAGCCAGCCATCGCTTTCATAGCAGTAGTCAATTTATATTCCCATTTAAGGGCCAGAGGGCATGTTAGCTCCCATTTTCACTTTTTTAGCTTTTTTTTGCAGGGTGGGGTGGTGGGGCATAGGGGAGATATTAAATGAGTATATTGCTCATGGAACGTACCAGCCAACCAGTCCTGGAAGCAGAAACAGGCTAAGGCACAGGTGGCAGGGCAGCAGCAGCACCAGCCTGTTCCCTCTCCATCCCTGCCCGTGGCCACCGCCAACACTGACAAGCACTTCTCTGCTGCTGCGATGACCAGTGAAGGCATACACCCAGGCATTCAGAAAGCCCAGGAAACAAGGAAACAGACCACCTCCCCTGTTCCAGAATCACAGAATGGTTCAGGTTGGAAGGGACCACAAGTGGATCCTCTGGTCCAACCTCCCTGCTCAAGCAAGGTCATCCTAGAGCACGTGGCACGGGATTGTGTCCCAGCAGTTCTGGAATATCTCTAGTGAGGGACACTCCACACCCTCTCTGTGCAGCCTGTTCAGTGCATGGTCACTGCGCAGGAAAGAAGTTCTTCCTAATGCTCAGGTGGGACTTCCTGTGCATCAGTTTGTGCCCACTGTCTCTCATCCTATTGTTGGGCACCACTGAGAAGAGCCTGACTCCATCTTCTTGGCATCCTCCCTTTAGGGAGCGTGTTAATTCCAAAGTGCCAGGTTGCCAAAAGGGACATGGCATTCCTGAAGAGCTGAGCAGCATCCTGAAGCCCTGAGGAGAAAGAATACCTTCGGTGTTACTGCTGTGCTCCTGCAGTGAGTGTCCAAGAAATGACTCAGTGTAAGTACAGACCTTATAAGGGTAGCGGGGAGGACCTGGTCACAGCACACCTGGGACGTGAGACAATCTATCAGAGAGGCCACTGAAGAAGCCCCCAGAGAGCTGCTGTGCCTGTGCACTGCTGACACTCAACGAGCAAGCAGAGACGCTGGAACCAGACCCAGGGTGCTCGGGATTGCTGGACGTGATGTGGCACTGGAGACAGTTTCATCTTCAATAAAAACTCCAGACAAGGCAACCCATCTGACACACTTTTGCCCATAAGCAGCGCAAGCAATTTACACATCCTGACTTGGGTTTATATATTTGGGGCATCTGCTTAGTTTTTATTACTTCTGGCCTCAGCTCTCACATTCCTTCACAGATCAAATAACTGCTTTCCCTATTTGCTAATTCCAGCAGCTGGTTATTACTCACCAGACTCCTGCTATACTCGCCTGGGGAAGAATCATAAATAAATGTGTAAGAGCAAGCAGATGCTGTCATTTTAAAAACCGATCCACCTAGTAAAAACGTTCTTCTTTGGACTCAAGTGGTGAATCACTGAGCATGCGTCTTGATGTCATTTTAATAAAATCCAAAACCAATCAAAGGACTTTGTTCATTCATTCCAATTAGTAAATGAGGAAAGAGTGCTATAAAGGAGAATATTGCTACAAATAAGAAATTACATTCTGAACAGGCCAAACACCTATTCTTTCCAATGAAGACAAAGGTAAGATAAGACACAGAGCATTTTTTTTAAAATATCTGGTAAAACTAATCACTTTTCCACCACTGGCAGACAAGGTAACATCAACAAGGTAACATCAGCTGTGGGTCCTGAAATCTATGACTGTAAACAGAAGAGAGAAATACAGATGGTTTATCAGACTTTATTATCTCCCTTAATTGTGTGCCTGTTTGTTTGGGGTTTTTTTAATAGGTAATTTCTTTCTGCATGTCAGTGCTAGGAGGAAGTGAGCTGCCTGGAGCATATTTTAAAAAAACCCAGAATATAAGAGAGAAGGAAAAGTGCTCTGCTGACTAAAACCCAGGAAGCAGCAGAGAAAACCTTGGCACCAACTTTTCTTCTGTGTTTTAAAAGGGACATCTTTCTGCAAGGTAAGGCAATTTGGCTTCCACAATCTTAAAAAAAATTACTTTTGATGAAAATAGCACAAGCTTCAGTGATGGTGGCATAATCCACAGAACTCTTTTATGTCAATTCCTGCAGGTTAGTGAGATGACAATAATCTTTGTTCCTTGGCAGCAGGAATTAAATTCTCTCTTGTTGACTTAAAATGGAAATGTCTAGCACTGAAATCATCCACTTCGTTGGTCAGACAGCTGACACAAAATCTCTGCAGTAGTTTACAGGTATTTCAAAACTAGCACCTATTACTGTGAGGTTAACTGCTCTGAGAGTAAAACTTCCCAATTCAGCATTTGCAAATCTGTTGGGTTTTTTCCCAATAATTTCAACCAAGTTGCTACAATGCAACTTTATGAGCTTTTAGAGGATTTTCCTCCTGAAGGCCAAACGCAATACAAGACTCAATATACACCTTAAGACCAGTCTTCATTAGCTCAGTAGATATACAGCCCTTTCAAGACTATTGATGCTGTGTCAACATTCAAACCATTGTACCAAAATCTGACTGACTAGAAATAATTGTCTTCCAGTGTATGCTCAAAGAGAAACACTAAGCCTCCCTGAATACCCAAAACCTAAAATCTACTCCCATTTGGTTCTTCACCTACAGTAAAACTGATAAAGCTCATCGTGGCCTCAATGCCTCACCACTGTACTGGAGATTACATGTTCAGAACTTGGTGTTATTTTAAATACCAGAAAGAAAATCCTAATCTTCAAAGCACAAGTTGTGAAAATATAACTAACATTTAAACTACTAGGAAAATTATTATTTGATGAGAATTGTATCAACCAACTTAAATACAAATAAAAGTTAATATAAATTGCAATAAAAACTGGACAGTCCATAAGCACAAGAATAGAACACTTGCTACCATCATAAGTTACAAATACTGAACACAGGGTCTAACAAATTCTCCTTGCCAGTTACATACTTTCTCCTGCAGTAGCATATATTAACATTTAGTAGTCAAGGAAGAGAAAATTCTGAATGAAGGTGCTAAAATCACACTGTCACAGGAGGAACTTATGGTGCCAAGAGAAAGGCAGTCAGAAGACAGGGAATAGATGGACCAGCATGATAAGCAATGCACAAGTCTGAAGTGTGAGAGCAGAAGTGATCCTTCTGAGGGAACAGCTGGGGAGAGCTGCTAGCAGCAGCAGCAGGAGGACTCACTCCATTTTTAATTTTTTTTTTTTTTTTTGAAAGCACTAGTGACTAAGCATGGACAAAGAAGAGTGAGAGTCTCAGTAAAAAAAGTGATGATTTTAACTTTCTCTGTAAATGTAGGATTTTGCATCAGGTCTGAAGATTTCAAGCCTGGCCAAGTAACACTTTTTCATGAGCTACAAATTCCTCATTTGTTGTTATGATGATTTAGACTTTGGTTCACCATGTTAAGACATTCCTCAGTTGCTGAATTTTAAGGAAAATACTTTTTGGTTTTGCAGTCAAGTTTTAAGTCCTGAGAACATGTCAGGGCACATTACCAAAGCAAGCTGTGGCTGAATGATGCCGTGCCCAGTGCGTTAGAAGACTGAGGTGCATACTCCATGCAGAAAGCACGTCTTAAGAGCACATTAACACCGAGCAGCTGAGCCAGCGAGAGGACACGGGCTCGGGGCCGCGCTGGGCTCCGCTCGGGCCCCCCGAGCACACGCGGGGTCCCGAGCGGGGACGTTTCTTTCCAGCACAAAAGGCCAGCAGGGAACAGCGCATCTCCCCGTCCTCCAGCACTCACCCCCTGCTTCCAGAGCGCGGGCGGCCACCTCCTCACCAGAGAACGGGACCTTCCCCGAGTCTGTGCGCTCCCCTTTACTGCGAACGGCGACGTCGATCCCAGTCACTAAATTCCAGCGGGCTCGCTGGTCAAGGGCGCGAGTGACACTGCCGACACTGAGCTTCGGCGGTACGAGAGAGAACACGACGCCGGCCCAGCGGGGCGGGGAGCTCGGACCGCCGCGCCACCCAGCCCGGCCCAGCCCGGCCCAGCCCGGCCCCGCCGCCCCGTGAGGGCAGCGCTGTTCCCGCGCCCGGCCCGGCAGCGCCCCCTCGCGGGCGTCAGCGCAGGCGCGGCCATGGCGGCGGCCGGCGGCGCGGAGGGCGCGGATGGAGCGGATGGAGCGGATGGAGGCTCCGCGCTGTGGGCCGAGGTGCGGGCGCTGCTGCCCCGCGCCGAGGAGGGGCTGACCTTGGCGCTGAGCGGGGAGGTGGAAGGCTGCGTCCTGCCGCTGCTGCGGCGCGCCCGCGCCCTGCTCTACAGCCCGCCGGGCCCGCCCGGGGCGGCGGCAGCGGCGGCGCTGGCGCGCTTCAGCGACGTCCTGCGCGACTATTCCTGGGAGAAGCTGAACGCGGTGCCGTGGAGGGAGGTCGGCAAGGGCTGGCGGCAGGTCTACGCCTACGGCTGCCTCTTCGGGGCGCTGGCCGAGGTGGCCGCGGGCCGCCCGCGGGCCGCCGTGCGCCTCTGCGACCTGGGGCTGCTGCTCGGCGCCGCCGTCCTGGACAACGTCCTGGCGCGCCTGGTGCGGGCGCTGCAGCCGCGCCTGCCCCGCGGGACCGCGCCGCGGGACCGGCCCCGCGCAGAGGTACCGCCCGCGAACCCCCTCTCCTTCCCGGCCTCCAACCTCCCCGGGGGTCTCTGCCGGGTGTTGAGGGGGAACGTCCATTCCAGAGAGTCCGGCCGGAGCGGCCCCCGCCGCCCCCCGCGGTGCAGCCGGAGGAGGCGATTCCTCACCTGCACTGCCCTTCGCTGGAGCACTTCAGAGACAACTACCTCATTCCCGAGCGGCCCGTGGTCCTGGAGGGCGTCATGAACCACTGGCCGTGTATGAAGAAGTGGAGGTGAGAAAGAAGTTTCTTCCCTGTTCAAGTAAAGGCACGATCGTTCCCTGTGTTGGGTATCTTGGTGGTCGGTAGAGCAGCAGAGACCTTTGCAGAGGAGGGACACTGTGGGCAGTGAGTTTTGCTGGCAGCGCCTTTCTTCTTCTCTGGAAGTTGCTTCACAGATAAGGGAAGCGCTTTTGGAGCGTTCAGAGCATCACACAGCAAGTGCCAGACTGAGCCGGGGCGAAGGTGCCCCTCCACCCAGCCTGGGGCTGTCCCGGGAGCCCGGTGGTGAATTGGTGGTGCAGTGTGTTGCTCAGGTGGGAACTCACAAGGAGTGCACATTGCAAAGTGCCAGTGAGCTGCTCACGGCTCAGTGGGTCTGTGATTTTTACCCCTTGGAATGTGCCGATAATTAGTGCAATGGAAAGTGAATTTCAGAGCCATGTGTCAGCATGATTGACTTTTTCATTGACAAAGGCAAGCACTGATGTTTGTTCAGTGTCATGTTTGCATGTTGAGTTTCAGCCATCACCATGCAGAAGTAATAGCATTGTGCTGCCTGCCTAATGCAAGCAGTGGTGCCTTGAGTATTTGTGAGGCGAAGCTCATGATTCCTTACAAAAGGGGAAAAAGCACTCATGCTTAGTTTGAGCAATTGCTTTTGTTCAACAGCCAAGGGTACAATTGACATTAAGTGAACACACTTGTTATTTTTAGGGGGTTTATTCATTTCTGAGGGAAGGTTAACTTCCCTGGTTAACTTTAGACACTTAAAAAGATGAACTTCTCCATTTAGTTAATACCATTGTCCATGAAGAGATGTATTCCACCCATCAGAGTAATCCCTCTGGCTGTAACCAGGATGGATATTATTGGCGCCTGTATACGGAATTTGACACTGGCAGAGTGTTGATCTAGTATTAATGATAAAAAGATACAACATTTTATTTAGCAAACATGGCAGCAGGCAGCAAGAAGATTGGCCATCCCTCACCAAGAGAGACTTAATAGCTTAAATCTCCTCAGCTCCTAAGGAAACCACAGTTAACTGAGGTGAACAAGATTTTAAACCAAAATAAAATAGAGAGTTGTGGGATAATGTACACACAAACCTGCCTGCTGATTTCCTTCCCGCTTACATCGTTTTCTGCTGCCTTTTGTATCTGGTTGGTTAGGTTTAGAGAGAAGAAACTTGTGGTATTAGAATTTTATTACCCTATAAGACTAATTTGGATTGATTGCCTTACATTCAAAATTAGTAAGAAAAGTAGTATAAAAGGTAATTGAACTTTCTTTATTTCAGCGTGGACTATTTTCGTCAAGTCGCAGGGTGCCGCACAGTCCCCGTGGAGTTGGGTGCCCGGTACACAGATGAGGAATGGTCTCAGCAGCTCATGACTGTCAATGACTTCATCAGCCAGTATATCATGGATGAGGTGCGTTACACTCATTTTATTTCATCTCCAAACACAGCAGCATGGTACTGGTACAGACAACAGTTCTGCTTCCAAAAAACATACTCAGAGGTGATGGTCAAGGGAGAGGGTGTGCTGTAAGCACAGCTCTGAATTAAAAGGCTTGACCTATTTTCAAGATCTGGAGCTAGAAATAATTATTGAAGCAATACCTAGGATTGATTTTTACATATCATCACATGTACAGCAGCTGAAATTTGACAAATAAATACATACATTCTACAGCAAAAGCCTGACTGGTGGAGTCTAAGGGATCCTCAGCCAGCAGGATCAAGATCCAAATTCACATGCCACAAGGCAGAAAAATAAAAAGTCAATTAGCAATTGAAATGTCCTTTTGCTTTCACAGCTGAGAATCCAAAACTCCTGTTTCTGTTTCCTGACCTTCTGGCAGGTAGTACTGTGTGCCCTAGCAAACTGGTCTGTGGTGCAGCCCAGAACAGAGTACAGAGGTAGTTCCAAAGAGTGAAGGAGAACTGCTCTGTGTGCCCGTAGCGTTTGGCTATAAAGATGCAGCACATTGTCACGGGACTGACAGGAGTGTTGAGACTCCATGGGGTTATAGCTCAGCTTCCTCCAGTAACTCGAGCTAGATGATTTATTGATTAGGGAGACACATCTACACTCTCACAATTTCAGTGGAGCTGTAAGTTGCTATTTCAGAAGACCCCTTATACTGTTGAAACAGTTCTGGTACTCTGAATAGGATATTGGAAGTGAATGTTACCTATGAGTAAATTCTATTCACCTGTAAGTAAATTAACTGACTGAGAAGTCGTACACTATATGTCACTATGTGTTTTTTATTTCTCTGCTGTCATTTCAGAACAGTGTAGGATACCTTGCCCAGCACCAGCTTTTTGATCAGGTAAAACTGAGTGAATGTTTTTATCTTCCAACGGTCAAGTGTTCCCTTTGTAGCAGAAGTTGTCTCTGAGGATGTCAACTGTACTAGATCAAAGGGTATATGAAGAACTCACAGTAATTATTAAGTTTCTATTCCCATGATTTGAAAGAACAGAGGGAGAGGTTTGTTCCATTTGGCTGAAAAATATGGAAATAAAACTCTCTAGGGATGAAGATATGCAGTCCTGGAGCTGTTTTGGTACACTGTAGCATATACTTACAGGGATATTCACCCAGAAAGCACTAGTTCCTCAAAGACTATAATAAAGTCAGGGAAGAGATTTGGACAGAAAACAGTGTTCAGTGTTGATCACCATAATCTGAAATGTCATTCCAGTTTACCAGAATTTAGGTCGGTGGGAGACATAAATAGGAATCTCATGGAGAAACAAGCATAGTGTATAAGAGATCAGCTGCTTCTTTTCCATGAACCACAAACCTGCCTACTCTTGTGGGTGTCTCTGGTTTCTGCTAAAGCAAAGAGTCTCCGAAGAATGAGAAACCCCTTTCTTTCTCCCACCTCTCCTGCCAACAGAATCTGCTCACTAGAACAGAAAGTATGAGGACATTTCCTGCAGATTCCTAGCAGGTCAGCTACTTCTCTCCTGCCCTTGCTGGACAAGCAGGTCATTTTTTTTATTTGTGTCAAGCCTTGTCTATCTGTTCTATGAATTATGTATATTTGGCAAGTCAGCAGGTATCCTTTTTAATGTTTATTTCTTTATGGAAATAGATCCCAGAACTGAAAGAAGATATCAGTATCCCTGACTACTGCTGCCTGGGGGAAGGGGAAGAAGATGACATCACCATTAATGCTTGGTTTGGTCCAGGAGGCACAATCTCTCCTCTTCATCAGGATCCCCAGCAAAATTTTTTAGCCCAGGTATGTACTCTAGTTACTCTACACATGCCATTAATGCAACACTTAGAAAAAATGCTTATGGTATGTAAGTGTTAGAGACAAGGGGAGCAGACAACTTGCGGAATAATTGAAGGACAGAGAACATGCAGATACTGTTTTGCTATTACATTGCATTTGTCATTACTGCAACTTAATATTCAGTGTAATCTTGTAGGCCACAAGTGTTCCTCACTGAGACAGACCATTACTGACCCTTGTTTTATAGATGATAAATATAAATCACAAGAAGCAGCTTTTCCAAAGTCAAACACTGGTATCACTGCAGGAGTCAGCTTTGACTCATTCATGCTGCCATGTCTGGGCACTTGCAGTTCACGTGGTGTTCAGGGCAGCCAAGCCAGTCAGCTTAAAAATTCTCATTTCAGCACTCTAGTGAAAGAACTGGTTTAATGATGACACAGGAATAAGAGTTTTAGGAGCATATGGAAGCTTGGCAGTCACTGTGCAGGTACCACTGCCTGATGGTATGAACTGCAATGAAGATTCAACCTCTTTATTCCCAGTTCTACTTATTTCTAGCTACATAGAACCCAAATAACAATGTATAAATGGGGTGCCTTAAGCTTTGAATTGAAAGTAATTTGGTTAAAGGCATTTCCTTCCTAAAGGTATTCAAATTCTTATCTGTTCCAAGGAACAGGTACTTATATTTCAATAGCTTGATTTTACTTTTTATTATAGCAGTGTCTATTACGAACAAAGATGATGTTCCTTGTAATTAGGTATATTTACTGTTAAATTCCAGGTGTGGCCCACAGCTTCCAGTAATGTGCTACTTAATGACAAATGGAAAACATTTATTTTCTATATACAGGTATTAGGAAGAAAGTATATCCGTCTGTATTCACCACAAGATTCAGAAAACCTGTACCCACATGAAAGCCAAATTCTTCACAACACTAGTCAGGTAAATAGTTGCCTGAAATTTTAATATCAGTAGTGTTACCATATCAAATCATTTTTGAGTAAAAACATTCTGCTAATGATCATTTGGGTTTTTTATAGGTTGATGTGGAAGATCCCGACTTGGTCAAGTTTCCCAATTTCACAAAGGCTGCATTTCAGTCCTGCATTCTGATGCCTGGACAGATTCTGTTTATTCCAGTTAAATATTGGCACTATGTGCGATCACTTGAGCTCAGCTTCTCTGTCAGTTTCTGGTGGTCGTAACTCTGAGGCATCGCATGCAGCATTGTAATGGGAATTAAAGATCAGCAAAGTAGCATCTAGCAGCATCTTTTCATGAGAGGTTAGAGGTGGAGCAAAACCAAAAACCAACAACCTCTTGCTGAAGCATGGAGAAAGAACCAGGACGGGTAAATGGAAAGGTGATGCTGCAGCCACTTCATTTTTGTAGATGTTTCTAATAACTCCTTGTGAAGAGCGTATGTTAGGTCACTGTCCTGTGTGCCTGTGTCCCTCAGAAACAGCCTGTGTCTGGGCACTGCCAGTGCTCTGCCTCTGTCTGCAAGGGTCCTGTTGTACTCTTTCCCAGTTGTTCTGACTGTGGCAATATTCCCTCCCTTACTGAACACAGCTGCTCATGACTTGGCCTTATGTCAAGACAAACTGTTCTGCATCTAAAGAAGGGACAAAACTCAAGCCACAGTGCCAGGTGGAAGTGTTCCAACTCCAGCCCTAGGTCAGAGACCTTACACGTGCTGCATGGATTTTTCACCTGCCTGAGGTGCTACAGCAGGTGTCAGTCCCATTGCGTAGCTCAAACTGTACAAATAAGGAACACCTGCTGAGAAAGGCTTCTTTGAAGAGTCCACCTGCATAGATCAGCTTGCAGGACTGACTAAAACACTTGCATCTTTCATCCCCAAAACATGTACTGAAAGTCCCAACCCAAGAATATGGAGAACTACAAACACAAAACAGCCTCCAAGACAGCTGTGCAGGCATTACTGTGAAGGAGAACA
This sequence comes from Manacus candei, assembly GCF_025592945.1. Lineage (NCBI taxonomy): Eukaryota > Metazoa > Chordata > Aves > Passeriformes > Pipridae > Manacus > Manacus candei. The sequence goes on along the minus strand of NW_026138050.1, from coordinate 207,690 downwards.
GGAAGGTCAACAATAGTTTTATTATAAGATTCTTAGAACTTCAGAAAATAAGTACACTGGCCACTGTTACTAATGAATACAACACAGTCTAGCTGTTCTGCCAGAGTGAGTGAAAACAGCTGTCACTGACAGCAAGTTCTACTGGCATCATCTAGGGCTGAGAACGGAGCTCTATGGTGACTGGGAGGTCATCCGACTCATACCTGTAAAGAAAATGAAGGTTAATGGATGACACACACACAACAAGGATAATATTGTATAGCCTCCTGATTTTTAAAATGCTTTGTATATTCCTGTGTTGCCGTTCACAATGTCCAGTTCACCTAGAGAAATAGGGCGTTCCAAAGAGATTCTTAAAAGCTCAGTATTTCCAGAAGTTTTAGTGCCATGGGTTGTGTGTGTCCCCTATTCCCTGCCACCTCCCCACCTTAAGGTAGTTATAAACAACATGCAGGGTCTGCTGTGCCCCTGTGGCACAGTCCAGGCACTGTGAGGGCTTGGTGTTGCCTGTGTGTGGTTTAATGTCTCAAACGTACAGCTGAAGCCAGAAATAACTGATAGTTACAGCTGTAAATAATACAGGTACTGCCACTAAATGTCACAGCTCATTTTCTAGTATTATTACACTCTGGTTTTTTAAAAATAGATTGCTTGGTACCTGGGATGTCACAAGACCAGAATTCATTACACTTCGGACAACGGGGTTCAGTCTGAGCTTTGAAGTACTTTCTGACACAAGGTAAATGCATTCCAATTCCACAGGATTCACAGACTTGGCTCTGAAATCCAGGAGTGATGATTAAAAAAAATCTGTCCTTCAATTTAAGAGGAAGTTGTTACAAAGGGCAGCAGATATGCAAAGCAGTATTCCAGAGATGGTTCCCACAGTATGGGTGGTAGATACTCAACAGTCAAAGGTGGTAAATAATAAAAGGAGGTGTTCTTCTGGAAACTAGGAAATAGTATTTCCATATATGGACAAAATATAGCTTGAAAGACAACAATTTCAGTGCGATAAGGGAGACCAATTGGGAAACATGGAATCGTGTTAGTTGGGCAGATCAGAAGACGCAGGCTCACAGAGCAAGAGAATGCAGCAGCTTTGGAATAGAAATCCAGGCTGTAAACACTTATACAAGACTAAACTGGTAGCATCCCAGTTATCACAACCCAGTGTTCTAGCATGCTCTATATAGCCACATGTTCCTTCTGAGGTCCAAACACAAGAAATTACTGAGCCAAACCCCAGGAACCCCAAGAATGAACGTGTGTCACGTGAAGACTGTTGTCACTGCTAAACCTGTTTCAACAACAGAGGCTCATCTCTAGCCTGCTGGTTTGGAAAGCCAGACAGCACAGCCACGTTCGTCATTGGGTGAGTGCACTTTCCCCAAGTTTATACTTGGAGACACTGCTCCAAGACAATTTTTTGCTAAAGACAGAAGATAAAATGCCTACAAAGAAAAATAATGCTTTTTCTTTTTAATTATACATAAGCATCATGAAAAGATTACAAGACCAGGATTTTTTTAATGCACACCTAATACTCAAAGGGAAGTATCACAAACCTCAGCTATGACCATGTGATAAACAGACGTTACCTGGACTGCGAGGCTGCGACAGATGTTACATTTCCTTGCCACGTCCTGGTAGTTGCTGAGAATGTACTGTTCCATTTCAATTATGCAACGAGTATGCAGAGTATATTCTCCATTTTTCTAAGGAAACATATCAGGATGAGGAATTTCTTTTAATTCCTTTGACCTTTTTTGACTTTGCTAACCCCCTGCTAGCAAGCGTTTGACAGCCACTTTTTTCTGCCATCGTGAAACTAACATGCTGGTACTGGTACAATGCAAAGCTAAAACACTTTTGAAGTAGCAGAACTCCTTTGTTTTGCGGAGCAGAATAAAGGCTCCACATCTTTAACTAGTCCTTGGGAAGTACAGATGAGCAAGCATGCTCTCCTTAACAGTTTTGAGTTTTGGGACCCTCCATTCGCACATTAGAGAAAATTCACCCAGCTTTCAACAAAATCTAGGTGTTTACTGCTTGAGGTATCTTTGGAAATCTCTGCTAAATCACTTTAACATATAAGTGACTGTGTGGCAGCAGGTTGGAGATCTATGATGCAATGACTCCAGCAGAGAAGGACTGAGGTCTCATTTGGCCAGCAACTGCAGTGTTCACACAGTGAGCCCATCTCAACTGCTCCCTCATGAATTAAAGGAGATGTGACCATGTGCACAGTGGCCCATGCATTCCTGGTACAGGAGTTTTCAACATGTTTGGCCTCGCCACTTTTCAGGAAATTCCAAATGTAACTAACAGCACTGATCACCCTGGAGAGCTTTCCCCAGCTCCCATTCCTGGTTGAAGGATGTCTCTGTGTGACTGGGCAGGGCAGGACACACGAACCCACCTGGCTCAGGTACAAGAAACTGAAACCATTTAGTCCTGTATAGACCTACCCAAGGACTTTTTCCTTGTAAGTCTACTTCCTTTTCTGCAAAAATCACCAGAGCAGCAATAAGCACAGGCCCCCTAAAACCATTTTTGCCATCATTCATCAAAGAATAGCTCCAGTTTCACCCATCATATCCATAAGAACATGGTAGCTGGACCTACTGAAATAGGAACACTTGAAAGCAGTTACCTCAGAGAGCCACTTATCCTCCACAAAAACTTTCAGCACTTGTTCTGCTTCCTTTTTCTTCATTTTCTTTGTCTTAAGCTTGTCAGCCAAGTTTAAAATATCTGTAGATGAGGCAAAGCCATTTTCTGATAAAATGATTAGGTCCATCTACAAAAAGAAACACTACTAAGTATAAAAAACCCTGCAGACACACCTTACAGTAATGTACTGACGTGCAGGGTTTTTAGCATCCATACATGTGAGAGATACTACAGAATATGGCTTGAACCAGAACTGTAAAACAAAGGCAAAAAGCTGAAACATTGTCCCCTTGACAGTTTTGATGTTTGCCAAGAAAACATTTCCAGAAATAGAAGTGTACGTGCTGCCTAAATGAAGCTGCATTCAGAGACCCCTCAGCACACTCAGCAGTGACAGATCTGTTTTCTTTTTATCTGCTCAACTAAGTTTTCCACTCTGGAGTCACTAGGACTTCTGAGCCTACTTGGCATCTGAAGGCTGTACAGTATCACCAATCTTCACAGAACCTCACTGGAAACATTCCTGCTGCTTGTTAGCACAGAGCAGCCCACAGAGTCCATGTCAGCAGTGACATGGGCCACGACAACACACCCTCTGCAGAGCTGACCTGGCTGTGTGGGGGAGGGCAGGGAAACCTCTGGGTCCTATCCATGGAGATTAGACTTCTGCAGCTGTCACAGAACAGTCAATACACCTCTCTTTCCAGTTCATACAGAATATGTAATGAGTGTGCAAAAAAAACATCTAGTGGCTGGAGAAATTAAGTCCTCAAAGTCCAAGACACTGTGAGAACAATTCAGTAAAACACCTAAGATACACAGCTATGATCACAATTCACATTAATGGTTGTTGATAAGAAATTAAATATCAAATGTCCTTGACTCTTGGCCCAATAGTTCTATTTGGAACTTTAAAAAATCTCAAGTGTGTGTTTTCTTGTTTGAAAAGCAGCATTCTGACTAGTTTATTAATACAGAATTAATTGGCTAAGCAGTAACAAATGTCTATATTCAAATCAAAAAAAAAATGTTATTAGCATTAAAATCTACTGTATATTACTAAACTACTGAAGCCAGTGAAAAATTCAGCAATCACAACTGAAAATCTTGAAGAAAGGTGTCAGTGTAACTTTAGCATGTGTGTGTTGAGTCCCTAACCTCAAGGAGCACTTCCCTGGTGCTGATTTTGCCTTACCCATAACTGACTTCCAGCAGGGAATCATTACTTACATGTACTTCCATCCCTGCCAATCCCATTCAATCTGGGATAAACTTAGGTAAAATGGCAACTAGTTCCTGAACCGCATCTCCATTCATTTCCATTTCCATTCATCTTAAGGTGATACCTTCCCAAATAATGTGATTTACTAAATGATAACTGACATACTTACTGTTTTTCTGAACAACTCTAATTCAATTTCCGTATAGTCAGATGCCATTTTAGTTATTTCAGTTTCTGCCAAATTCACCTAAAAAAAGAAATAACCTGAAATCAAAGTGCCATTGTAGTTTTACACCAGAAACTGTAAAAGGTCCTCTGAGGTAAAGAATACATCAACTTACAATTAACAGAAATGTCATTTCTTTAAGGGGCATGAAAGAGACTGATCCTTGAAGTGCACTCGATGGTACTCCAGTCCTTTATTTACAACCCTTGATCTTCCAGCCACATGTTCTCTAGAGCTGCCTCTGCCCAGGCCAAGCCCTTCAACAACCCAAACCCCCCAAAGTAACACAGAGGCTGCAGCAGAGCTGACATGTCAAACCAGGCACAGTGCTGGACAGCAGCACGAACTATGTTATCAGTCACCTTTTTTTCCACTCTGAAAAACAATTGCTGATCTGGAGAAACTTCTTACAGGCCACTCCTCAGCAACCCCTTTGTGCTAGGTTGATTTTTGAGTAGGAGAAAAAGAAAACTGATGTTGGAGGGCTCTGTTTTCTAGTTTAAAAATCTGTCTCAAGAAATAAAGTCTCCTGTGGAAAAGGAATCTCACTTCAGCACTTAAGCAACGTTTATGTTAAATAACTCCAACACTGCTGTGGTCCTTGCTGCCATGTCCTATCCCACAAACCAGGGCTGTGGCAATTTATCCTCCCCCTTCCCTGTCCTACCAGCAGTTCCTGCAGCTGCTGCTGGCCCCACACAAACACAGCACCTACACAAGCACAGCTGGCCCCACACAAACACAGCAGGTACCTACTACAGCATAATGTGCTCTCCCATCCTCTTCTGACATTCCTTTCCGGACCTGCATAAACAAAGGCTGCAGGTGCCTGTTAATAGTGCTGATGAAATCGTCCAGTTTATCGTGCGCGTAGTAAACTGAAAATAAATAAGAAAAAGCACATACAGAGAAAAGTCAAACAACTACACACCAGGCAGATTTTTTCTGTGAAACGTTTTTTCCCAGGTAAAAGCACTAAAACTCCATGAGGCAAATTCAAACAGGGCTGTTCTATTCAGCAGATGTATCATTTTCTTGTGCTGCTGTCTCCTGGCCTTCAGAGACGCTCAGCTCCTTGGAAGTCAGTTGAGAGAGAGTTCAGACATTCTGCCTTGCTGTAGGGAACCCACAACACTAATCCAGTAATTACAGTGACTTGAACTAAGCTGAATTTAAAATAAAACACGACTAGGAAAAATTACTGTTCAGAATAGAAAAATACACTGGCTTGCTTCCCTTTACACGCACGTGATTCCTTGTTTCTGTGCGTTCTGTTTCACAAATTAATGGCAGGTAAGTGATCAAGTTACATATCAAAACAAATTCTAGTATTGTAGAAACATGGGTAGTATCTTGTGTCGTGTTCTACAAACAAATACTAGCAGCATTTCTATCACAGACATAATCAAGATGGCCTTTGGAGTTGTTCTGTGGAGGTGCATGCGATGGCTCTTGCCTGCACTGCACCAGCACAACTCTCAGGTCCATCCAAAACAAGATTTTGTCAGTGGCAGAACCCCTGTTGCCTTCATCAGGCTAGGGTTTAAAGACCAGGGTTAAGAAACAGCTCGTAACTTTAGATTCATGTCTCAAAAATACAACCAGCTGTCACTAAATTATCCCTGTTCTCAGTCACAGGAGTCACTTGCGTGTAACGGCATCGGGCAGGAACAATAATAAAGTACAATATTTAAATATAATTTTGCCACCTGGCTGGCCCCTGTCAACAGGAAACACTGCACACGGCACAATCAGGGAGTGTTAGTAACAGATCTGAAAGCGGGTAAAAGATGAAAGCTAACAGAATATTCTTTTGTTCAACAGCTCGAATATTTTAATGTGAGATAAGTGGTTGCTCCAGTAGATCTTCTGTGAAAAAAAGGGATATAAACTCTCGATAAAAAATGAACAGGAGTCAGACCACACCAAAAGCTGCACTTCGCAATTTTAGCATCTAAGAAGGTGGCCAAGTTACAGTTCCTGGCTCAGGAGGCCTAAAAATAGACTACTTCATCCTGACCTAATGCCTATGGATAAGTAGATACAAATCCACAGTAAACCAGAAGAGTCCCTGCAGAGTGGGTAGCACGGTGACAAGACACAGGGACACTCCTAAGCCTGGCAGAAGTACAGCTTCCAGGACTAGGAACGGGCAATACAGTGCACGTGAGATGGGACAAAGCACAGCCATCCACCAGGAAACCTCATGTCATCCTCACTGAAACATTTCTGCAACATTCGCTTCTCCCACAGCACCGGATAGAAATAACTGAAGTGCATTTACTTAAAAGCATTCACTATAGTTAAGTACTATCAGCATCAAAAATTATTTTTTAAAACTCATATGTATAATCTATAAAAAACAATTCTGATAAAAAAAAGTGGTATATATGAATCTGATCTGATTAGAAGTTAGTTTACTCACTACTGTGTTACTTTATCTTTCAGGAAAGAGAGAGGACACACACATCATTACAATTTTTTAACTTTTTTTAGCTGGCGTGTGTCTTTCAGAAATCCAATTATTTGTAAGCTGCACCAGGAGAAAAAAACCACTTCTTCCATCTCCAAGACAAACACACCTTTATCAGTTTCACAGCAGTGGTGGTGTAATTTCCTGGCCTCTGATCCTTCTGTTATCCCCTTAGACATCAGAACCTGCAAGAACCGCCGATGAGCATCAGTCATCTGAGCCGCCATCGCAGTGTCCCACCAGGCTTCACGTGCTGCAGGAGGTGTAAGATGGAATTAATGCACATGTTCATACAAATTAAGAATACACAGTCCAAGCATATATAAGGTTTCAATTAAACTCTCTTACATTGAATGAGGGCAAAAGAGCAGATCCCCAGATCGTCCTCAGAATGCAGATGGTGACCAGCTCTGAGGTTCCGGAAGGCTGCAAAAGATTAAGTCCAACTTAATCTTTTAGCTACAGAATAGAACAAGGTAGGCATTGTGCTACTGTCACCAAAAAGCAGGAATCAAGCTCCTTAACACCATGGTAGCACTAAGCAGCAGGCACTGCTTTATTGCAGCGCTGGACACACCGGGCAGTGACTCCTGCCTGAGGTGCACGCTTGGCTCAAGATGATACAATATTGAGTCTGTGTAGTCTCACAGGGTCTTCTAGTTGGGTCTTTGGGCACCTGGTGGTCGTTGAGCCTCTGAACTTTGATCTTCTAAATATGGTGCTGTTTTCATCGAAGCTGCACAGTTTGCTACCGAACAAACTGGATTGGGCCAGTTTGACTTGTTACAAATGTGGTTACAGAGCTCCCAACGTTCCACTCACCGCTACCTCCTCGTCACCCGCTTATAAACTCTCATACCCCCAAAGCTGAAAATAAATGTTGTGTGACAAACTCAACACCGTGCGCGGTTCCGTGTGGGATGTGTCCCGTGTGGGATGTATCGTGTGTGGGGTGCGGTTCCGTGTGGGATGTATCGTGTGGGGGGTGCGGTTCCGTGTGGGATGTGTCCTGTGTGGGATGTATCGTGTGTGGGGTGCGGTTCCGTGTGGGATGTGGTTCTGTGTCGGCCGCTCCTGCTCCCCACACAGCCTGGTTAGAGCAAAGTCGATCAGGTGACTTCGAACAGCAAATCCTCCTCTCGCGTCCCGAAGAACCCCAGAACCAACGAAAGGCAGCTCAGGAAATTCCCTGACCACTGCACCGACCGCCTCTGGCCGAGCGCCGGCCCCGCCGTTTCGCCGCCCGCTCGGCCCCGGGTCTGCCACAGCCCACGGAGGCAACGGCCCGAGAGACCGCCCGCCCCAGAGGCCGCCCGCCCCAGAGACCGCCCGCCCCAGAGGTCGCCCGCCCCAGAGGTCGCCCGCCGCCCCCCACCCTCGGCCCCGCCGGGACCCGCCGAGGAACCACCTCCCCCGGCCGCTCCCCCGCACCTGCCCCTGCTCGACAGCTCGGCGATCTCCGCGTGCGCCTGCCATCGATGGCCCCGCCCCGATCAGTCCCCGCCCCGATCAGTCCCCGCCCCGATCAGTCCCCGCCCCCCTCCCTTGCCGGCCCCTCCCTTTTCGGTCCCGCCCCTATCATGCCCGTCCCCGGTCGGGCCCCGCCCCTGATCAGGCCCCGCCCCGGACGCGCCTCGCGGGGGCGGTTCGGGCCGTGCCGGGGCCGGGATCGGCCCGGGCTGGAGCGGGGCCGTGTGCGGGGCCGGGATCGGCCCGGGCTGGAGCGGGGCCGTGTGCGGGGCCGGGATCGCCCCGGGCTGGAGCGGGGCCGTGTGCGGGGCCGGGATCGCCCCGGGCTGGAGCGGGGCCTGGCGCGGGGACCGGACAGGGCAAGGTACGTCTGGCGCCCGAACCGGCTCCTTCTCGTTATCTGCGTCTGGCGCGCCCTTTGTGTGGTCTGTGTTTTCCTCCGCGCAGGGGCTGGGAAGGAAAGGCGAGCTCTCCGTGCTCCCCCGGAGCTCCGCAGGGTCCCTTGGTCGGGAGGGGGTCCCGGGGCCCCTCCCGGGTGGGCAACTCCGTTCCAAGCCCACGGGCAGGTGCGCTTCTCCTTCCTCGACGCCGTTTAACTCGGGCGCTCCTTTTGCGATGCTCTGGCCAGAACTGGTGTAACTCCCCGAAATGCCCTTCCCGCCGGACGTGCTGCGGGACAGCCCCGCCCGCCCCGGGCTGCGCTCCCGGCCGTGCCCAGCCCCGCAGAGCTCCGGGCATTGCGCGCCGGACGGGGGTTCTTTTCAAGTATTGATACGGAATCTATTGGTGAACCTTTTGCTTTGCCATGTATCGCTTGTCTCGTTTTAGTCTGCGGTTACAGCCAGTGCTTTAAACTAAAAGAGTAAGACTTCTGTTTTAAAAAGAGACAGTTTTAAAAAGCTATACATTTGCAGCACAGCAACGGTGCATTGAGCAGCCTTGCGTATAATATCTGACTTCTGTGGTTTGGACAGGAGTTACTCATTGAGCATAACAGTTTTGCAGATTATGCCTGTTGATGAAATGTGACCCTAATTTCCTTAGAAGACCAGAAGTTAGTACTGGTTTTTTGATAGTAAATGAAATAATTTTAATCAGATCGTATTTTTTTCAAGAAATAGAAACGATAAAGTGATTAAAGCATGTAACTTGTGCCAGTAATCACACAGACCTGCTTCTAGCCCCGACAGAGATTTCTTTCCTAGATTTGGGGAAGTCACCTATGTCTTTACAACTTACTTTCCTTACATATATCGGGTTTATTAGGTTTACTACAATTTTAGTATGCTTTATATGTATTACATACTTTTTTAAGATTGGTATTTCATATATATATAATGAAAAACCCAGAATGTAACAGGCAGAAAAACTATGGACATTTTAAAATTTTCTCCCTTTGCAGTTTCATTGGAGCTCTAATTTTCATCCCCGTGTGCGGATCTGTTTGCCCATGGGGAGATGGTTTTGCTCTGCCATCTGTTCATTTGGACGTGCTTACGTGGTCCAGGATTTTCTGCCAAAGTTTTAAGAGTTCCTTGGAACTCTGTCATGCTACAGGATTGCTTAACAGTGGAAAACAAATACTTCCTCTCTTGAGAACTCCAGGAAAAAGGAAAAAGAAGAATTTTTTTATGCTGGAGCTGTTTGGTTTTTTTCCTGAGCAGCAGCAAAGGCGCCTGTCTATGCTCAGTCACATTTCATCTCTTCCCAGAATGTGAAGAACTCAGCTCTTGAATAATAGTCTTCTCAAGCATTTATAAGAAATTTATCTTTCTGATATGTCTTTTATTGCTAGATGACTAGTAACTGCCCGAGAGGTTTTGACACTCGGAAGAGTGTTTCCATTCTGATCTTCTATTTTCACTAACAGTGTCCTTATCCGTTACTTCTAAGATGGAAATTTTCTACGTTAACTCTTAGAAGCTAGTTTTAGAGAGTGGTCAGTCATGCACGTGGGAATGGGAGAAATCATGGCTGGGCTTTGCGAACGAAGATTTGGGAAGGGCTCTACCCACATTTGCTACAAGCACACTGGTGGCTAAAGAGGCCAATGCGAGATAGACAAGTCCGGTTGCAAAAGGCACAGCAAAAGGACTCCTTGGACAGTATTGGCAAGACACGATTCTTTCTGTGTTGTCTTTTCTCCTCAGGGGTGATCCTGTGTGCGTTCTCAAAAGCATCAGCAGCATTATAGGTGGTGTGTCTCCAGGCCTCCCGATTGGAGGCCAGAGTAGACCAATGATGAAGATCAATATGGCCAAGGCTGAGGTGTTGTTTCAGGGAGTCCTTGTATCTGCCCACATGTGTCCTGACAGAAGGTCGCTATGTTCTCCCTATGCTAATAGCTAACGATTTTATACGGCAGCAGAGTTTCTGATCCCTCACCAGTTTCTTTCCTCTTGTGTGCTGGTGGGACTTGCCTTTTCAGACATGTGAAGGGGTGGTTCTGTGGCTGGGGCAGAGGGTATCCAACCACCATCCACAAATACCTTCCAGTGATCTGTGCTACTTCAGAATCTGACAAAGCTTCTGTAGAATGTCCAACACGTCTCTCCTGCTGACAGAGATCTTAGGAATTCTCTCCTCTTTACTCTGTCACACCGAGAGAATCATGATGCTCTGAAATAAACACTAATGTGCCACCTGGGAACTTTACGGGTATAAACAGAGCAGCTGTAGCTGGCTGGCAGCAAGAACACTGTGTCCTGATGTGGAGGTTAGAAAATTCTAAGAGGATGAGAGGAAGGGACCAAAAAGTTGTGTGTTAACAATGTGCTGCTGAACAAATTTTATCCCTCTTTATACAGAATGCAAAGCCAAAAGCATATTAGTTAGCATGACTTCACCTACAAATATACCAAAATTTTAAATGCCTCACGTCCATTTGTAGTGATATGAGAGCTGGTAGCCATATTTTATGCAGAATACAGACTTCCACTAAGTGGCTGCGTTGCATCAGCAAAGAAATCTTGGGGAGACATGCTTTTTTTTTAAAGTCTGAAGTTAATTATTTCACCCGTTTTCAGTTTACCTGAATAAATGGCTTTGCTATGCTTACGGAATTCTAATAAGTAAAAGCTGCATAATTTTCCTTCTCCCAAGTTTAACTGGTTATACCATGATTGGGTATGTGCTTTATAACCTCTAATTATTTACCGGTTTAATGAATCTGCATTCTGTTGGAGCAATGCTCAGAGTTCTTTGCTAAAATTTTTTTCAAGAGGGTAATATCCATATTATCAACCTACAGGTGACAGGACTTGAGGAAAACATTTTAGTCAATAAACCAGGCACTTCATTCTTAAATTCTTTCAGTTATCTGAGTGGAATCATAGGGCTTTGGTGACAGTGTCACTGATTTTGGTCTAGTGCTTATGCTTTTAATACCTCACATGCTAGCAGCTTTCCTTTTCTAGTAGCTGAAGAGAGTAGGTCCACTGCCAATGTCAGTCTTGTATCCTCTGTCATTAAAACTCAGCAGAAAAGTCTTCTAGCTCATTTGTATTCTCCTTATTCTTCTATGTGTCTTGTTGTTCATGAGTGCATTTTAGGTGCAGGGTGTGGGAATTAGGCACAGCAGGGAATCTGAATCCCAACATCTAGCAGAGTGGTAGGAAATGCTACATACACCCTTACCTTAACTAGCACAGGGATGTAAGCTCATAATAATGTTTGCTGTTGGCAGAACTGCATCACAGCTTTTCCTGCTGAACCTGACCAGTGTCAATGATGGCAAGACTCGTAAGTGCTGCACCATATACCCTTTGGATCTTTTTCTTTTCATATGCAACAAATGAAGGTATGTTTGTCAATATTTTAGATTATTATACTGAAGTTTTCATTGACAGCATTTTTCCATGACCAGTAGGCAATGCTATTACCACTAATTAAGTACTATAAAATTTGTAACTTCAAATGTCATAAATAGCCTTATACTAGAATAAATTCTTAGATTTTATTCTTTGCATTGAACTTTTCCATAGGGTCTAGAAAAATTAGAAATTTGCAGAAAGGAGAAACACGTTTGGAAAGTCATTTCCTTCTGCATTATGTGATCTGCACTGGACACCTCTGAGATGGGCTCGGTTAGAGCATGGTGCTAATAATAATGAGGTTGTGGGTTCCATCCCTGTATGGGCCATTCACTTAAGAGTTGGACTCGATGATCCTTTTGGGTCCCTTCCAACTCAGAATATTCTGTGAAATCTGTAATGCCTATGGGAGGCTTTTGCTGCCTGGCCTCCTTCCCCCGGTGCAGGAGGCCTGAGCTTCTCTCTGGTGTGAAGCACAGGCAGGTAAAATGCTAAAGGAACACTGAAGTAACTCCTAAAGAAATTCCTAAATTCTCTATGCCACCGTGTAGTTGCCTGGATTTGAACAGATTTGGCAGGCCCTGGCTGTGACTTGAACCTGCGCAGGGGTGGAGGAAGAACAGGATCTGGAGTGTCCCGGCTGCGCTGTTGGACTGGCAGGAGGTGTTGAGCCCAAGTGCTGCTGGTTCCATAAGGGTTATTTTGTCAAGTTCAACTAGCAGAGGCTGAATATAACCATGTTTTTTCCTTGCATCTTTTATGATATTTGATTATAAATACAATTTAGATGTATAAAGTCATGGTTTTCAGTAATGCATTTTTATTCTCTGGAAAATGAATTGTACATTTTGCTTGCTGTAATTTGTTTTACTATTTCTGCAGTGTCTACAGTTTCTTAGGTCTTGTTTTGTTTTATAAAGCAAATCAAAATAGTAAAAAGACAGTTTAAAATAGCCTGTCTCTAAAAAAATGAAGATTTATTAACTACTGTCTTATGTACTATGAAATAGTGCAGTTGAATTAAGGAGAAGTATCAAGGTTTGAGAGAGTGCATTGGCTGGCTTATCTGATCTGGGTAATCCCATATTTTCTATAAATGATCTTTATCAAAGTTTAATTTTACAGTGTTTTCTTTGGGTTTGTTTGCCTTGTTAGCTACTTGTTTTAAGTTTCTTCAGCATGGTGTACTATTTGACGATTAGACAAGAAATTCAGTATTTCAGTTCCCTATTTTAACAACACTAACTCAAAATAAATTCTGTACTGTATGTAGTTTCAAAAGGAAAGTCTCAAATAGCTGAGGTTTAAAAAAAAATATGGTGTACCGGAGATGGAAAAGCGAGAAGGTCATGGGAAAAGAGTAGAGAATATAATTTAGAGTTCTGAAAAGACATGAGGACACTGAAAGGCAAGATAAAGTAAAACTGTTAATCATCGTAGCTTAACACAGCAGGAAGAACTTCATTTAATTGAAGTATTCTTCAAAGCATAAGATCATTAACACATTGAAAAATAATGTTCATCTTTAAAGGGCTTAAAATGTTAGTACTTCTGGCAAAAGTACATTTTAAGGTGGAAGAAATCTACCAATAAAATTACAAATGGCAGCAAAATATAAACAACACCAACAGGATAATGATTCTTTTAAAATCAAAAAGCAGCGTAACTGCTAAAGTGTTGCAGAAGTTTAACTTGCTGCTTTTCTGATGATTCTTGGGGGTTTTGGAAGAATCAGGGACCATGCAGAACAAAAGGGAACCTAACATGGTACTGCCATCCAGAGAGGACATAACAGCGATAGTTCATACCTACAAGATAAATATGTTACCTTAGTAACTAAACCAAAACATTTCCTAAATATTTGAACACTAATGAAACCATGCCTGCAGTCAGTTCTAGGTTTATAAACAGTCAATGTACCAGACAACTTAGATTATAAGTTTTACAGGTCCCATTGTGTTGTGTGTCATGTCCACTAAAAAGCAGCTGACCATCACATTTTACATTTTCAGATGGTGTACTGTCTCAGAGTATGCAGAAGTTGTATCAGAAAAAATAACACAAGTGGACTACAGAAAAGTAGAAATGTAGGGGAGATAAAATTAAATTAGGTACTTTCAACAAAATTTTTTGCTTGGGAGGAATAATCTGAAACTTAGGTACCAATTAGAAAGAATAAGCGCATGAAGCAGCAGTGGCTGAAGGACAAGGACCTTGCAGGATGTGAATTGTTGTCAACTGAATTAAGCATTTGCAGTGTAAATGACAAGCACGGAGAGTTTCAGAAACTATCAGAAAAATTTCAATTAATAGGATTCTAAAAACCAATCAAAGCTATTTTTAATTTCTTATAGGAAACTGAGATGTAAAGTAGGAAAGTAGGATTTATATTTGCACAGCTTGTGCAAAAAAAGGGAGGTATTATTATTTACCAGTAAAAGAGAAGTCAAACATCAGAAACGGCAAGTAATTGTCTGGGATGATAAAAGTATTAGCTATTTCTGACTGCTTCACTGAGAAATGATCACACTCCAGGACCAGAGTTGGCAGACTGTTAGTCCAAATAACAGCATGACCTTACTGTCACATAGCTCCTCCTCTTCTGTTCCATGTCTCACTCATATGGAGTGCATTGAAATAATAGAAAGTGAGGCTGGAAGGGATACTGAGGATTGTGTATTTTTTACTTAAATACTGACAGTGAAAGAGATTATAAGTTTGAACATGGAGAGTGCAGAGACTTTTGGCTTTCCTGTACCCCCCCCCAGTGCCTGGCATATTGTGACTGAGTCTCTCCTGGGCTCTGAATGCTCATAACAATTGCAAGTAGAAGACAGAACAGGAAATACTGTGTGAAATGAAGAAAAGTGTATACTAGAAGAAAGTCAGTGGCAGGAAGATCATCTAGGCATTGGAGAGCTGCTCTGGGGAAGCAAAAGGCATGCATTTGGGAAGCTTAGAACCATTATAGGTAAAACATGAGTCATGCCTGTAGACAGTGATCCTAGTCTTGACTGTTAATTATCTGCATTTTGGTATTTGAACCTTTTGTATTTAATAGGTGGGATTATGTGGTTTCGTAATTAAATGCCGATATGTTTTACATAAAACTATTGGAATTGGATTTTCTGTGCTTGGAAGTCTGTGTCGGATGAGTTGTGCCTTTTTATTTCAATATTACTATTGCAGACTCTTCCTCTCCAAGATCATAGACATTGTCTCCAGAAAGGTGGAGACAGTTGGTGACGTGCCCCTCTTGCCATTTACCTAGACTCAAAAGATAACAATGCTTTCAATTAATTTACAGGGGGTTGGTAGCTCTATTTAAATGAAAAAGTTATTGTTTCTGCTTAGTCCAGTTTATTCTTCTGATTCTCTTGCTTCTCATTGTGTGCTGCTTCTCCCTAGTTATGACTGCAGGACACATAAAGGAATTTGCATGCTTCACTGACTTTGACAAAGAGCTGGTTTGTCACTGGAAGGTACCAGCACAAACTAACTGTTCCAAAGAATTCCTGCTCTGCTACGGCAAGAACATTTCTTCTGTGTCGTAAGTGCTTCATAAGATGTTACACTGCCATTGTTGGAGCTTCGTATATCCTATAGTCACTGTTGGCTTTAAATCCCTCCCTCTACCGTGGGTGTCTGGGACAAAATGTAATTCAGATTATTCTTCTTGACAGGAGTAAAATGGGTTGCTACAATTAACAGCACACTCTGTTCAGTGGCCTAATCTTCCATAGAACTCTCCATTTTCTTAGTACAGAGGAGGGATCCTACTGGTAGGAGTGTTAGGGCTCTTATAAGTTAACAAAAACCTTCATTTCATGCAAAATTTTACCTTCTTCATGAGAAATCTTACCTTATTTACCAGTCTGTAGCCTGTGTGAAAGGTACTCCCCCTTGGAGCCCAGGTGATTTTGTCTGCATGCAGTCTAACTCCATGTTCAGACATAGACTGTTGTGCCTGTTCTGCAGCAGGGCCAGTCATCATTTCCTGCAAAGGAAGATCTGGATTTTCCTGTTCTTCTCTGTATGATTTCACCAAACCCACATCCAGATAATCTCACTCATACACTGCAGTAAGCCTATTCCTATACTAACAAGCTGTTAGTCTGCTCTTTCAGAGACTGAAATGTGACAAAGGGTGGTAATTTTTCTTCTTGGGATCAATCCTTAGCCTTTCTGTCAAGTTTTTCATTTGTGCAAGGGGTACCTGCGAAGGGTGGGTTGTTTGGGAATCTCAGTTGTGGTTTGGAAACGTTTCCAGGAACTGAGCTTGTTTGTCTCAGATTTGATTAGCTCTGCACATTGGGGAGCTTGATTTCACCTTTTCAAGGAATAGTGTGTCACACTCTCTAAACATCACATAATTTTGTGCCTGTTTTTCAGAAACGTGTGTGTTCCTGAGAATGAAAAAGACACTTTAAGGTGCATTTGCACAATATGTCCCGATTATTTTGTATCAGGCCTCACATATGTTTTAGCTCTACAGTTCAATGGGACTGATATATGGAACTACAATGTTACACCAGCCCTTGTTGGTAAGAAATTGTTTAGATGTCTGGTTCCAGGCTTTGCAATCCTAGATTACTGCTCATTCGTGTCACCAGAGCAGTTTTTCCTTATCAGAGGTGGAAAGTGCCACGCTGGCTTAAATGCAAGATCTGTTTGTCTTAGAAACCTAATTCTGGATTAGATTCCTAAGGAATGAGTATAAGTAATGGGGAAAGCAGAGAGTGATTCTTTGTCTAGCTGTATCCTCTCAGCTGTGAGCCAGCAGCAGTTTGGGGTCTTAGATTTTAATGCTTTTTACTTGTGGCTGTAGAATTGCAGGATGAAGAGGAATGTGTTACTTTCAGTTTCTAGAAAGACACTAGGCTATCCCTGCTGAAACTTCTTCCATTTCTGTCTCTGTCATACTCTGATTTTTCATGCAAGTTAAATCATGGCACATGAACAGAAGATTTTTTTTACAGTAATTGCTGTTATATTATAACAGTCAGTGATTAAAAGTGCATAAATCTGCTCTCTCACAGGACAGGGTGTAGATACAGTTCATGTCTCTCCCTAGGCCCCCAGTTTGTTCAGAACAGCGTACGCATTGTTAACGCTTGTCACCTCAAACACTCAGAGAAATCACTCACATACCTTAGGCAGGTCAAGGAGTTGGTTCACTTCAGAATACTTGATTGTTGCTGCTGCTCAGCAGCCAGATAAGCAAGAACCTGCCTTGGTTTCCAGGAGACAGGGAGCCAGGACAGCTTGGCTGTCCCACAGCTGCTCCTGTGAGAGTGCAGGCTGTTCTCATTTCTCCAGGCTGAAAGCTGCGTCCAGTGCACTAAAAGGCTGTACCTGCAGTTTGTTTAGCCAGCTTGAAGAATCAGTGCTTGTTAGTAAATTCCTTGAAGTTGCTCTGGTTTGGCCTCTTTATCCTTGTGCTACAGCATACTGAAAAGGCCTAAGTGCTCTAACAGCAATGATATTCTGGTCTCTGGTGAATGCTTGTCACTCTGATCTCTCCATCAGTTCTTTCCCATTTTCATGTTCTCCTTAACTGTATTTTTTAACATACAGTTAAGCCGAGGGCCCCCAAAAATCTTGCCATTGAGAAGGCTGAAAATGGTAATTTCAATCTGAGCTGGGAGGAGAGCTACTCTCCTCCATCCACGCTCTCTGGACAGCCAGTCATCTATGAACTGAAATACTGGAGGAAGCAGCACCCGATGGAGGTAAGACACAGCTAGTAGTCTCTTCATTTTCAGTCTCTCTGGATCTTTCAAGTTTAACAAGTCCTCTGAAAATTCTTGAAACCACTTCATGAATAATGGTGTAAGGGCCAGCAAGGGCAAGTCCCACAGTGTTCCTGATCATACAGAATCACGGAACGTTCTGAGTTCCACCAGGATTATCGAGTCCAACTCTGAAGTGAATGGCCCATACAGGGGATTGAACCCGTGACCTTGGCGTTATTAGCACCAAGTTTTAACCAACTGATCTAATCTCAGGGTCACTTGCCACAGGTCATGTTGCCCCAAGGTGATTCAGCTGGGTGTTAAAGGACTGAAACTGTTCTGACTGCCACCCCAAAATGGTCTGCTGCTTGCAATAGTCAGAGATTGAAAATACAGTGCTCCTGTTCCCTGAACTTCATTTGCTCCTTAGATATCAGGAAGCTGGATGCTGTTGGTGGCTCCATGGAGCACCTGAGGCACTTAAGACACCCTCTTGAACAGTCCAGCACTTTACGGCTGGGCTTCTTCTGATAGAAGAACATGCATGGTGGCATGTCACAAATACCCCTGATGACAGCAAACTGCAGTATTACACACAGTCATTCAATTGCTCATTTGTGAAAGATAACTGAAACACGTAATACTACTGGTATTTAGTTGCCATCACTAACCCTTCGCCTTATAAAGAAATCAAAGTGAACTTTCTCACTTTTTTTCAGGTTTCTGTAAAAGCAATTAACTACCAGGCAAAAAGCTTTGAGATTACTGCAAGCTCCTTGAGGAGGGGCTATGATTATGTTGCAAGTCTCAGGTGTAACTACACAGACTACCCGGCCTACTGGAGTGAATGGAGTGAAGAAGTTGAATTTCACTATGGTAATGCTGTCAGAAATAGCAGCTTGGGAAAAGAATGGTATAATCTTCATATCCTGCTGCTCTCCTCTTGGAGGAGAGTTATGGAATCATCTTCTTCATCGTTTTGTATGTAATGTGAATACGTCTGTAAAGGCTTCCAAAGACACTAACCATAAAAAGGCAACTCCTGGGCCTCACAGTGTACATTGGCTCTCCCAGCAGCTAACGCTTCCAAGTAACTGGCCACAGTACATTTGCTGGTCTCTGACACACCGCAGACCTTCAGTATGGCAGACCTGTGGGAGTCTGTTGTTTATCTGCTGGAGGCTCTAAAGAAGCGGTTTTTTAAGGTGCAGAAGAGCAGCAGTGAATTTGGTATTGCCAGTGCTTTTATTTAGATGCACACTCACATGTAAATGTCTGGGGTTTTTTTAACAGATTACCAAGTGACAGCTGAAGACATTCTGCAGATGGCTGTGCCCATATCCTGCATACTGATCATGGCAGGATCTGTCATTTGCTACTTCTGTTTTACAAAGTACGTATCATACTGGCTCAGGGTTTATAGAGCAATGGCTTACACAGCCATCAGTATTGCTATTGATAAGCTGAATGTCTGCTAGTACAGGAGTCTGATGGTCTGGGTTTTCTCAATACCTTTATCAGCTGTCTGAGCAGAGGTTTATAAACACGAATCAGTTGTGCTCTTTCATTTTCTGAATAGTCTCTATTAATCTTACTAGAATGGTCTTGTTATAGTAGGGGTTTGTCAGTTTTGCTGGAGTTCCAGTAATGATGGTTAGATGTCTTTATTTCTTTTTAATTTCTTTTAGTGGCAGTGTGAAAGTGAGATCCTATCTGTTTCACACATAATTTCAAACATGATTAGAAGAACATGTGACTTGCATTGTGCAGAGCAGTCACATACCAAACATATAAACACCTTTGCACTGGTTTAATGAAAAGCAGCACTTGGAGATGTACAGAACAAGCACTTCCTGTTGCTGCAATGCAGATGCCTAAGAGGGAGAGGAGAACAGAAGAGGGAAATATACACTGATGAAGCCCAAGTGGTCAAAACAATTTTCATTCTTCCCTTGCAGAGTGAAGAAAGAATGGTGGGATGAAATCCCAAATCCAGCAAAGAGCCATTTGGTTGTAAAAAATGTCAAGGTAATTTAAAAGCGTTGCAAAAAATACCTTTTCCTGATCACCAGAAGGAGAATGTGTAATAAGTGCTATTGTCTGTCTAGTGCAGGGGATACTAAATACAATTCATATGTGTCCTAAATCTCATTTGTGTCCTTATTAGTTTTCAGTTTTCTGCTACTTCGATGAAATTAAGTTCCCTTTCCATGACTTAAAGCAGAGTCATATGGAAAAGCAAATGTAAGTAAGATATTAAAAAATACACCTCTGCTTTACAGAATAAAGTAGTTTCCTGTTACATAAACATTAACTGTCCTTTCCTTTTGACTTCCAAAAACAGAAGTTGCAAGAACTGTCTGGCTCAAAGTTTGTCAAGCCAAAACTTCAAGGGAAAAGATAACATCAGAAATGTTGAGAAATCTTGCAGCTGCCACAGCAAGTGTGGAGAGTGGTTGCCAAAAGGCAGCAGTGCAGTTTTAACCCCTGATACAACTCCATTTGAAGACATTATTGAAATCTGTGAATGCTTAACAGACAGTGAGACTGGGAGCCAGGAAGAGAGTGGCAACCAGATCACCATGTTTGAGCCTTGTGAGAGCAGCATCGGTGCTTTCAGAGAGCACAATGAGGCACTAGCTAACATGTTTGATGCACTCCTGGCAGATGAAAATAACATGCAAGACAATAAAGACTCAGACATCCTCACAGGTGAGAGGAAAACCTGCAAGAAACTTGAGTTGGAAAATCCACCACAGCGAAATCCAAAAGAAAGCACAGCCCAGAGTCAGCGGCCATGGGATGTTTCTCATACAGCCTCTCTTTTCACCAAAGCCTCTCAAGATGACTACAATTGTAGTACATCCAGCAAGGAGTCAGAACTATCGGAAGAATCCTTTGAATCTGGCTATCAGAGCTCCAGCATAAATTCTGCTTCTCTAGATGCAAGAGATCTTCAACAAATGGTTCATCAAAACCTTTTTCTACACGGTTCAGAAAATGAGCAGGACTCTTGTATCCTGATCCAGGAATCTACAGATAAACCATTCTTTGGGACCAAAACAGACAGAATAAACAACCCTGCAAACAAGAGTTTTGATACCGTTGTGTCTGCACCCGTGAGGTTGTGTGTTTCTGCATATAAGAGCTTTGACTCCCTTATGTCTCCATCTGTGGAGCCCTGTAGTTCTGCCTACAAGAGCTGTGACACCCTTTCGTCACCATCCCTGGAGCCCTGTGGCTCTGCCTACAGGAGCTTCAATGCCCTCATGTCCCAGTCCATAGCCAACAGTAGCCTGACTCTGTGCTTTGAAAGTGCATGTTCCTCACAGCCTCCAAGACAATTGTCAGAGACACCAGAACACAGCTGTAGAGATCAAATTGCTCAGCCTGCTGGCAGTGGGACGTGTCATGTCAGCTACAGGTCTCCCTACACTGAGCTTGACTTTCCAAACACCTGTTCAGAGCGTACTGATTTTCCATCTCTCTCCACACATGCAAATGAAGGTGCTTCAGCTTTCCTATCAGAGGAAGAAATACATAAGCAAGTAATATATCAAAATTTTCCAAAGAAAACCAATATAATTTCTTGCCCTATTGCACCTCAACCATCAGGTTATCAGCCTTTTGATAGTGCAGGTAGATGTAATGGTCCATACTGTGACAGTGAGATTATCTTGTTACAGGAATCCTTCATTGGTCTGTGCAACAACCTCAAAGAAGCACCTCCAGATATTGCAGTCTGTGAACTTGACCTGAGGACAAAGGACTGTGTGTGTTTGACTGTTCAGAGTCCTGGTTGCAGCGTTGTCCCAGGTTTAGCCTCTAGTGAGAATGACACACAGACCAGTAATGGCAGCCCTTGGATCGATAGCTCTAATGAGCTGTCTGGTGATAGCAATGACGAAAATATCAGCAGAGAGGAACAGCTGTTGCATTTGTTAGAGCTGAACTGTCAAGATTTAAACAGCAGAGAAAGAACTACACAGGGAACAAAACAGAACAGCTTTAACCCTACTGGCAAAGTAATGCAAGAGAGCAGCAATAACGAACTGAATACTGACTGCCACTGCCACCCACACAGCCACTTGAGGGAACTTGGAGATGCAGGGGGAAGTGAAGAGATGCTGAAGCATGTAGAAGGGAAGGGGAGTGGCTCAGCAGCCGGCTTACCAGCATCACTGGACAGCATTAGGCTAAACTTAGGCAGAAAAGCTGCAGGGCCCCTGGAGCTCCACATCTCAGACAAGCTGTCGCTTCATTGTCTTGTGAATAACTCCAGTCCTTCTGATTCTCACGCCATTCACAGTGAGGACTCCAGACTGGCACTTACAGTTAAAAAAAGACCAATAGAACTGTTCAAGGAAAACAGCAGGAAGAATGAGAAAAAAATGAAATTTGCGCAAGCCCTTGCCCAAGAGGACAACTGCTATATGGAGGTAGCTTAGCCACATTTGCCAAGACTGAGTGAGCCTTTGGAAATAAACTGTATGGCAAATTGAAATGTTGCTTGTTATTTCAATCTTGACTGAAATGAGGGCTGCTACAGGTCACACGTCTTTCAGGGGGTTGTAGCACTAGTGTCTGCCCAGGACTGGCAGCCAGGAGGTGGTGCAGGCCCCTGGGGACAGCTGGGGGTGGCCCCCAGCAGCTCTACTGGGGTAAAGCCAGAGCTGAAGTGTCTCCAGCTGTGAGTGATCTCTAAAAGGGAGCAACAGGTGCAGGAAGCAGAAGTTCTTAGTACAGTTCCTGTGGTTATTGCCCTGGCTGTGTGTTGCTTTGGAAGCGCACAAAGGTGATGTGGAAGGTGCTGACACACGTAGAAGTGGGACATAGGTGCAGGTCAAAGGGGAGGTGACTGACTTAGCACACAGCTTCCATAACTTATTTCTTTTGGGGCAGGGGGTGTTGTCTTGTGTGCCTAGCCCTAGCACGGGGTGTATGTTTCCATACCCACTCAATCAAGACATGAAATACAGATTACTGTCATTTGGGCTTACACAGTGCTATTATTGGTCATTAGTTTCTTACTCTGTAAAAGCAAGCAGAATTTCTTCATACTTCTGCAGCTGTAAATGGCATCAGACATTTCTAAGCAGTGTTTTCCCAGAAAGCTTATCTAATGTGTGGTCCAACACCGTACCTTCATGGAACATTTTTTTGGCTTCTTGTTCTTGTCCAGTTGGAATGGGAATTATGCAAGCAGCTTAAAGGCTGTATATGCTTCTTGTTAGATAATTTTTCAAGAAATTTTACTGACAATTCCAAACTTCTCTACAATGTTATCATATATTTTGATATGGTAAATTCCACCCTAGTATGCTGGCAGTGGTAAAAAAAGTTAAGAACCATCAAGTAATATTTTGTGTATTAGAATGTATACATGTATTCTCATTTAGAAAACCCTATTTGTATTCCCATTCGAAAGGAAGGAAACCATAATGCTAAGCACAGCAACTGGTTTTAACATATTTTGTAAGTAAAATTTTTGTACTGCAAACCTCTCTTCCGAGTTGGCCAAGTAGTAGAGGTAACTTCGTCAATTTTACAACACTGCAAAAAGGGTATGTAAGCCCAGGAAGGAGACTTGCAGCGTATCTGTATTTAGATGGGATAGTTAATATTTGTACAGGCACTGGGTTGTAGCTCCCTGTTATTTATTTGTTTTAACCAAAAATGTCAGATTAAATTTTATTTTCACTCAGGAGAGGGGTCTGGACTGAGCTCACCACCTGGGGACCAGCCTGTGCCTGCAGAGGCAGCTCACCTTCCTGAGAGAGGAGCTTCCTTCCCAGAGACTGGAACCCTCCAGGCATGTCCTTTTTGCTAGTGGAGGGCTCCTGCAAGGACAGAGAATTACTGATCATAGTAAGAGCATTTTCAGTGGTTTTCAGTTTGTTTGGAAAGGCTGCAGTGCAAGTGGAGGCTTGTGCCAAGTTTTAGCCTAGTTGTAATGCCATTTATTACTCCCGCACAATCGCTCCACCTCCACATCCTTCTCACCTGGCTGCCTACCAAATATTAGCAACCTGGTTCATCATGAGTGAAACAGGTTCCTGAGAAAAAAAGCTGGTGTGTTCCCAGTTCGGGAGAAGCTAGTTCCGATACACTTTTTTTTCCATCGCAGAAGTGCCCCAGGCTTAGATTTTTTTGTTTCTCTTCTGAGCAGTGTTGGCTCCGTAGAAATATGCAGCTGTACAGATCAGCTGTTGACAAATTCTCATCAATCACAAGGTTTTTCATTGCCTGTGGAAAACTAACAATACCCACAAGACTAGTAGGGAGCAGGAGCTTGAGGATGTGGAATCAAGTTATTGGGGGTAGGGACAAGTTAATTTAGGACAGGGTCAGCTTTTTAAATAACTTGCCTCTGCATCTTGCTTTCTGACCCTGCGTCACTGAGGCAAGATGCAAGGATGTTCCAAGTGTTCATCCACCATGAGCTTTATCTAAGAAAAGCAGTTCTTTTAGGTGTTGCAGTGATAGGGCCGAAGGAACAAAGGGTTAAGAGAATCAAGTGAGGGGTTTGTGACTTCCAAAACCCTGTTCCCTGAGGTTTACCTCTGACTGTGGAATTATGTGTCAAAAGTTCCTTAGTGAATAGAGGCTGAGAGGACAGTTTTTGTTCTCCTAGCTAAGTCTTTTCTGTAGAAAACCCCTTGGGGAACGTGACTTGTGCAGTTTGTGTTCTAGCCCTGACAGAGGTGCGTCTAAAGTGTGTTATTTTGCATGCAGTTGCTTTCACAAGACATACATGTTTTTTACTAATATTGGGGGAACTGTGCCTGTGCAATGCCCAGGTATGTGTGGACATGCACAAACACACACATGGATCATGTCCCACCTCTGCAGATTGCTGAGTACAAGGTCTGCCCCAGGCTCCCATGTGATGATGTATCATGATCTCACATTACCCGGAATTTTGGTTTTTTTCACCACTCTGCTGTGACTGAGCCATGTTGTGCCATCAGTGTCTCATCAGCCCTTGCAGCCACGTCCACAGCCCTCAAGGCCTCTCCAACTGCGCCGCAGTGACGAGGTCGGAAGCCAAGCAACAGCTCAGCAGGAACTTGCTGGCAATCACAGCAGGGAGACCAGTGAACTGGTCTGGTTTGCAGCTGCAGGGCTGTCATTTCTCAAAGCAGCTTGTTCTGAAGCAAAGGAAAAACAGTCAAGTGAGGAAGAGAGCACTTTCCAGGTACCTCACTAACACAACCAAAGTTAAAGCTTGCTGAATTGCCATACCCTCAGAGTGTTTTCCCAGAGTGTCTAATAACAGCTGTCAGCAGCACCACTGGTTTGCTAAATCCTGAATGTTCTTATTCCTTGTGACAAGCTGAGAAAGCACTGTTGAGGGGAACTTTACATCTCAAAGTGCTTTTCTCTATTTGTCCCTTTTGCTGTCCTGCTTCCAACCTGTTCCTTCTATGTCCTTCTGTATGGAAATTTCCATACCATTGGCTGTCTACCCCTCCACCAAGTCTACAAGATGAAAGGGAAAAAAAATAGGCTGCAGAATGGGGAACTGGCTGCTGTGGCACATTTAGCTGCATGAGAGGAGAAGCAGCTTCTTTTTTAGCTCTTAGCCAGTATACTCTCTATAAAACTCTGACCATCTGTGCAGGAGACCTAAGTTCCTGTATTCTGAATGCAGAGTGGCAATTGTCATGGCAAAAGTTGTTGCAGTCACAGCCACAGCCTGTCTTTGGTAGAGAGATGGCTGTGCTAGACCTGCTCCAGTCCGTGGAGTGTGACAGACATCCTAAGGAGCTCCTGTCCCAGTTCAGTGATGGATCAGTTGCTTCCTTCATCATGCTCCATTGTATAAGAGCAGGGCATTCATAGCAGTGTGGTGTTCATCCTCTGCTTGAAGTTTACTGAATTGGTGACTAACACATAGCACTGGGACTTTCCTGCTTGCTGCTGTTTCCCCAGCTCTTAGACATGGGGAAATTTGCCGTAAGCTGAAGAGTTTGAGGTTGGCTGCTTTTCCCCAGCTCAGCTACTGTTGGTTTCACTTGCAGTGAGCCACCCACACAGCAGCAAGAGCTATAATGAGGTGAGAAAGCACTAGACTGTGTTCTGTGGGTAGAATTTCCACACCTGGCTGAGGGTTATAACCACTCCCCAGTTCTTGTCTTGAGGCTGTAGAGTTGCTGTGAGAACCAGGAACGCACTGGCCATGGCTGGCCATGGAGGGAGCACCTGTGGTGAGTAGCCAGCTGAGGTCTGGAGGAGCTGGCTCATACTGTGCTGCAATTGCTGACCAGTGCATGTGTCTGGCAGGCCCTGGGTTTGAAGGTTGTGCAGGGCAGTTTGCTGCTGGGTAGTCTGCCCCCTCTGCTGCCTGGCTGAGGTGCTCCAGAAGCACATAGTACACTCCTATACGACAGGGGCAATGAAGCCGTGATGTGCCTTGTTTCCTTCACTAGGGCAGGAATTAAGATCCACAGTTTGATGTGTGCTGCCTATTTCACGGCCTCTGAGCTGTGCTGGGCCCCTGCAACAAACGATCTTGTCCAGAAGCGTCACGGGTTCTTCCCACTCCTGTATTGGGTTTGCATAGCAAGATTTTGTAGCAGAGGGGGCTACAGGGATGGCTTTTCTGAGAAGTCACCACCTTCTCACCTTTTTTTCTAAAGACACAATATATTGCTGCCAGTGACATGAGAAGTCACTAATTGTGTCAGGCCTGTGTGTTCTGTGGTGTAGGGATGCAGCCAGCCTGCCATCCCTTGCAGCTCACTGTGTGCCGTGTGAGCCGTTTGCTTTGCTTTAAATGTGCTGCCACAGTCAGAGGTTGAAGACAGCTGGTGCGTTTCTCACCTTGTAAGAGGTGCCAGAAGCCACCCAAGGCACACTCTGCTGCTGCACCCAGCCCCAGGTGTGGAAGAGCTGCTGTGAAGCTTTGCAGCCAGGCAGCATAGGTGGGACATGCTGATTTTTGACAGCTGTGGTAAACTAAAGCTCCATGAGATCCACGTGAGGCTCTTGCCATAAATAGCTGTGTGCCAGCAGCAGAGCTCTGCTCTTGGTGCATCCTTGCTTGCAGAGATCTGGAGACAAAGCTGATAGATGTTGCCTCTAACAGGGTCGGGTTCTGCCAACCTACATGAACAGAGCAGGGAGTTCTGCCAGCTCTGCTGACTCAGGTGAGCTCTGTGGGAATGCATGACAGCCTTGCTGACCTCGTGCAGAGATGCTCTGGGCATGTTTTGCATGGTGCAGGGAGTTGGGTTTGAGCCTGAACAGAGCTGTAGGTTTCTGTTCCAGATGGTCAGGGTGAGTTCACAGGCACAGTCATTCCTGTTTCTGTTTACCAGCATGTGTCTGGTGATTTCCTAAGAGAAGATACAAGCCTCTGTGCAATCTCCTCCGTGTGTGCAAGACATACGTAGTCACAGCTCTGTGAAGGTAAGCTTTTTTTCTCTGTCAGGAGCCAAAGTGATGACCTCTTACTACAGCTTTCATGCAGAATTCGTGCAGGTTCAGACTTGATGAATATTGGGGAAAACAAGAGGTCGAGCCCGGTGTTGGCAGCTACAGAAAACTGGCAAAGGCAGAAGGGAGGCAAGAGGGCAGGGTGCTGGGGTCTCTGCAGATGGCACTCAGCATTCCCCAGACTGAAAGCAATGCACTCCTCCCTCCCCTGCAGCATCCTGTGTCAGCTCAGCCACCACCTGCGGAGCTCTGGTGTTTTTCAACCTGCTGCTTTGCTGACTAACACCTCCGCTTTCTGCCTGGCTCATTCATATTTTAGCCCATTTCCTGAGCTTTGAGGTGGCTTCTTCTATTGCTTTCCCTTCCAGTAGAACACTGTTATTCATGTTTCAGCTGTTCTCCTGCTATTTTTCACTTATTGTAATGTATGATTATCTTCCTCCTAAATGTCACCAGTCAGTAAAGGTGCCTTTGACCCTAGAGTTATGCCAGGTCTGTATCTTTGATGGTGCTGAGGATATTGGTTTAACTCCATTGTGACAGGAAAAAAATACAGAGGTAGTACTGTTTGTGGGGAGTTTTTTCCCCAAACCATGAACTTGATAACTGCAAGCGTGACTAGTTCCCTCTCCTACAGGAAGGAATTGTCAGTTCTGATTGTTGTTTTCTCTGCATGTATTCTTGCTGATAAATACCTACAGATACCTATCCTTCTTCCAGTCATGGCAAAATGTTTTTGGGTCATGAATAACTCTAGGAGAATCTACCAAGCCTTCCCTGGTGTGCCCTTCACGCTTGCTTCTTGGTGAATATTGCCACTGCGAGCTGGGCTGAGACTACACTTTTAATGAGTTAAGTTTGAGAAAAACAGGCCTTTAGGTGCAATGTATTTAAATTTATAAAGCTATTCGTCTTAGAGTGCCATCGGTGGTTTTGTTTTAAAAATTAGCTCTGTAATATCAAATGCATACAATTGCATGGTTTAAAAGCAGTATGGTTTGTGCCAGCCAGACTATCACTCTTTAGACTGATCACATACCTTTCCCTCCTTCCTCTGCACAAATAACAGTACTGGCACAGCTTGGAGAGTCCTGTGTAATCAGGGAGCAAAGGCTGCACCACTGCTCTGGTCTGCTATCCTCACAACCGAAAGATATTACTAAGTGCCTGGGGAATATCTAGTTTAGCTGCTCAGCCTCACTGACCCTGTGCTGTCCCACACTGCACCCAACAGTGGTGACAATCTCCACAACCCACAGGCAGCATCAGCTGAGGCAAGTCTTTTCTAGAAGCTTGGGCCTGACACTGTGCCTGCAAGTGATCCACAAAGCACACAGAAGGGAGAGCTAGTCTCTGTTACAGAGACTGCTCCAAAACACTGTGAGGAGTAGCTTCTGCACTAAGTCTTGGGACCTTCTGTATGCATGTTCTAACAGTGCACAACCAGCCCAGCTACCAGCAACTACCTGGGAAACATGGTCAAGAGCCACCTGCCCTGGCCTGAAAGACCTGATGCTTTTCCCAGATGGGAAAAAGGGTGGATCAGAGGGATGGAGGACTGAATGTGGAACCCCCTCATCCTGCACCCTGCTGCTTTGTGCCAACTTTACTGCTGCAGTCTTCTTGGGTTATTCCAGCTCCTTGTTCTTTACCCTCCTACCACCACACTACACTGTGTGTGCCAAATCCCTCCACAGTGCTGCTCATTTCCTTCTTGGCCAAGGACAGAAGTATGCATGGGCTCCTTGCAGCCCCTTTTATGGTAGGTGTAGGTGAGTTGGCTGACCCTCTCTCAGTGTCAGCCTTGCAACCTGCAGAGCCCCAGCCCAGATACAAGCTGTAGGCATGAGATAGGGCAGCGATGAGCCCCCCACCTGTGTAGGAGCCAGACCATATCCCTGCCTGTTGTCTGAGGATTGGTGGTGTTGCCCTGGTCCTGGGGCCATTTTGGGGATGGATGGATGGAAGCTGAGCACAGTGGTGCTTGGCAGTCTCCAATGTGGCACATGCTGTACTATGCAGTTTGGCTTAGCTCTTTAATACCGTGACACTGATGCTTCCTCACTGCAAGGGTCTTATTCCACCAGCCCCACTATGACCTTTTAGCTATGTGAGTTTTTATCAGCTCTCCCACCCTTTTCTCATGTAAGAGATCAGAGCAGTACAGTAATAAATATTGTGTGGGTGTCTGGACCTGAATTCATCACCTCCTCTCACCACATCCTTCTGTCAGCACAGTAATACTGATACAGTAGTGACGTCAATCTCCATTTATCGCTGTGTATTCCAACACAGCGGCCCTTGGTTGTGCACAAGTAGGCTTTGCTCTTAGTGCAGATGAGACCCATCTTCACCCCAGCTCCTGCGCAGATGGGCTCTGCAGTCGCAGTGAGGGTTTAGCCAGGCCGGCCATGGAAGTGTTGGAGGGCTGAAATGCACAGGACAGGGCAGGTAATGTTCATGTTTCCACTAGTTTTCCCTGCTGCCAGTTTGTTGCTGCTTGATATCTGCAACTTCACTGTAACTCTTTCTTATAGCTGACATGCCCTTTGTGCCCTGCCTGTCATTGCTGTTGGCCTCTACTGAACAGCTGGAGCATTCCCCTGTCTCCCCCCTGTGATTAGATGGCAGTGTGTATTGATAAGGAATTTTTTTCAAGAAGAGAGCTTGTTTGGGCACATATAACTGGTGGAGTGTGTCTTCCACTCTTTTTTAGCTTGGGTGTAGCAAAACTCATTTTCTCATGCTTGGAAATATCCTCTTTTTTACCTAAACTGAATTCTTAATTAGTTTTGGTTTGGGTTGGGTTTGTTTTGTTGGTGTTTTTTTGCTGTTTTGTTTGTTTGCTTGGGGGGAGGTTGGTTCTGGGATTTTTTTTTTTGTTTTGTTTTTTGGAAGTTTTGTAAGTGCATACATTTCCTGAAAATACTTCAAATTGAGAGTTAGATTGCATCCATCTTTGGCAGCTTATAGTATCATATTTCTAGATCCTTAACAAAAAATAATCTTCATAAATCTCTGTGTCTGTATTGATCCTGTTTCCTATTTGCTGGTATATTAAAACCTTGTAGCATCATTTACATATGCATATCTATAGGAATGCTGATCAATTCTATTGCTGTGGTCTTGTACACTGTGCCCTAGGAGTTTGCAGCAGTGGCACTCAGCAGCTGTATGATGCCTAACATTTTATAGAATTAAGTGACTGTGTTTCAAGGCTGCACGAAGCTGACTTGGAGTCCCCATTTCATAGACCGAGATGGTCTGAATGAGGTCGTAGAAAGGACTTTTTTAATGCCAGACAGGGAACACGCTCCTGCCTCTGCTCATTGCCCCTTGCTGTTCTTCCCTCCAGATGAACAATCACGTGCTGACAGATGGAAGCAAATGGTAAGCGTGTAACAAATGGAGGAGTGTAGGAAAGGTGGGGATCTCAATCACAGACTTGAATTGAGGTTTGCAGGGGACCTGACTGGAGAAAGCTTCAGAACAAGGGCAGCTATACATCTCCATTTAAGTAATGAGGTCTTTCAGACATCAAAGACCACAAAGACACTGCTGCAGAGCTGCAGCTTTCCCAGCTCTTCCGCACGTGTCTTGTCTGCCCATGTCTCGTCACAACCTGGAGCACAGCCAGGAGATCAGACACACAGCACTGACACTGGTGCTCTCAGAGGCTGCAGTCCTTTCCCACCATGCTGAGATAGGAGAACTCTGCAAGAAGAGAAGGAGATAAGTGTTGTACTAGTCTGTGGGCGCTGGCAAGGGTAAGAGATGGTACAGTGAAGTCCCAAGTGAGGACTTGCTTTACTCATATTAGCAGATCCTACTGCTTTTCTTTTTATTTTTCCACTGTGTTCTTATTCAGGAACCTCCCTTCTAGATTACAATGATGCCTGTTAACCTCTCTCCATTGTGTAATGGCAGCCTCTGGCAACTCCATCAAACATCTTCCCAATGAGCTACTTGTGTTTCTTGCTTCGAGTTTTCCTTGTTCAGTCCTTCCTGTCTCATTGGGTTGATGGTACCGCTCTGAGGAGTGGAAGGCAGGTAGGGGAGGCACTTGAAAGAAACCATAGTCCACTAGGTAAAAGCAGCAAATACTTTCCTTGTGTTGCTCTGTTCATTTAGGCAAGAATGGGGGTAAAATGAGGGAGCTACAGCAATCTCACGGATATAAAGTGGCAGAGGCCCTGCCAATTGGATTCTGAAACAAGTGGTGGGTCTGCAGACCTCTCTAAGGACCCATCCCTTCCTTCCTTCCTCTGCTGAAGAAGAGGCAGCAAGTTGCCTTTCTTGGCCTTCCAGCATGGCCAAGACTGCGGAGTATGACAGTCACAAAACAAAGTGATACTGAGGTGGGCTTATGGTACAGCCAGTCTTGGCATGAGGTTGGATGAGCAGGTTTCAGATGGCAGGATAACAACAGGCCTTCCTCAAAGGAATGGGGATTTGGAGAAGAACAGTGGAAGGATGAGTGGGAGTACAAGGTGGGGCTAGACAGTGGGCTGTATCTCGGTGACCAGGAAATGCACCACCAGAAGTAGTGGTAACAGCAAGAGTTACACAGAGGAAACTTGGAGAGCTGGGACCAGAGGGGTCAAGAAAAGGTGTTTCCTCAAGGTGATGTACGATGCAGAAAGAAAGGCTGGAGTGTGGGGGAAAAGAGCTTCTGTCCTGCCACTGGCAGCAGGTGAGGGAGGCTGGCAGGGTGCCTGGGGCTCCTTGCTGAGCTGGAGCAGTGCTTCCTGGGCAGGATATGTTTGGCAGGAAAGGAGGGGCAGCAGCTGCACCGCTGCAGCCACTGAATGTCTGTGACACCTCCAGAATGAGGCTCACTGATCTCCTCTGGCACCTTGGGAGCACATCCCTGAGCTCACACAGGGCTACAGGGGCTTTCTGCTGGCTGCTAAATTTATTTGCTTTCATTATTTGAGTAAACCTGGGAAATTTTTTTAACACCACAAATGTTCCCCACGTGGTAGAGGCCTCACTGGCTTCTCTCTGCTGAGTGACTGTCTGGGTGTTTGCTGCTGGTAGTGGAGGCAGCACAGGCACCCAAGAACCTGGATACCTGCAACCCCCCATATCAGTACAGGCTGGGAGATAAATGGATCAAGAATAGCTTTGCTGAGAAGGACTTGTGGGTGCTGGTGGACAAAAAGCTGGATATAAGCCATCCATGTGCACTGGTAGCCCAGAAACCACCTGTGCCCTGGGCTGCATTCCCAGCAGTGTGGACAGCAGGTTGAGGAAGGGGATTCTCCCCCTCTACTCTGCTCTCGTGAGACCCCCGCCTGAGGTTCTGCCTGCAGCCCTGGGACCCCCAACATGAAAAGGACGTGGAGCTGCTGTACTGAGTCCAGAGGAGGCCATGGAGGTGCTCCAAGGACTGGAGAGGCTACAGATAGGTTGAGAGAGCTGGAGTTGTTCAGCTTGGAGAAGAGAAGGCTCTAGAGAGACCATATTGCAGCCTTTCAGTATTTAAAGGAAGCTAGTAAGATATGGACAGACTTTTTAGCAGAACCTGTTGTAAAAGGACAAGGGGTGATGGTTTTAAATTAAAAGAAGGTAGGTCAGACTATGTGGCATGGCACCAAAGTGCATCAGCACAGCCTTTCCCTGCAGTCAGTACTGTACATTGTTCTCTTTTGTGCCACAAGGGAGGCGGGGTTTTTTTTTCTGGTATGTCTTCCTGGAGTCCTTTAGCTAGATATTTCATGTTTATTTAACCATGGGTAGGCCAAATCAATGACTTCTCACCAGCCTTGCTCATACAGACCCACAATGACCTTCAGACTCTTTTTGACTAATTCACTGCACAGATGTTTAACCTTCAGCAATGTCACTTCCCATAGTGGTAAGCCATTTCTAGTTGCAGGAAACTAATGAATTAAAAAATAGGTTAGCACTTAACCCAAGAGCCTTTCCTGTTGCATGGATAGCCTAAGGCTTCAGTCACTGCTGCTTTCTCTGCGCACATGATGGCAAGGAACAAGGATTTCACTGACCTCACTTGTGGCCAGCTGGCAGGGCTGTTGATCATCCCTCCCTCAGCCCATGGAGTAGGTACATGACACAGGAGAGCTGAAATTACTTGCCTAAATAAAGCACTTTTAGACACTTCATGAAAGCAAGATTAATTCCACCTCAACCTTCATCATATTAGTAGATGTCTGAGCTGAGCTTTTAATTGATTGTGGGAGTTTTGTTTGTGTTTTTCTTTTTTTCTTCCCCCCCCCCCCCCCCCCCAGGACATCCAGTCAGAACCGACATGAGGAACAAACGGTGGCTCCAGAATATTTCCTTCTTCCTTTTATTCCAATACAGTAAGTTCTCAGTTATTTTTCCCGGCTGTACACCCACAGGATTTATCTTGACAGTTGTTGCCAGCTCTGATGAGATGTGCATGAGCCCAGGTTGCCATGGGACAGCAAGCACAAGATATGGTGGCAGGGGAGAGGGTTCTATGGGATAAGGAGTGGAAGACAGGCACAGGAAGGTGCACAGCTGGGCAGAGCTCAGCCAGGCTGTGGGGAGCAGCACCAGCAGGGAGAGTGCAGAGTTAGTGCTTGGCTTGACTGAAATGTCTCCCAGTGACATTAGAGTAGGATTTCCCCCACCCAAAAAAACCCGTTGTTGTAGCAAAGATTCTGGTGGCCAAGACCACGGCTTATGGTTGCTGTTGGCAGGTCTGCAGGGACAGTGGAGTGAACCTCTCCTGATCTGAGCCCCTTGGCTCAGGACTGGACTGTGCAGAAAGTCACCCACCGTTTTTTGCTGGTTCCTACCCACACTGCAAACTCCATATGACTCAGAGCTGACTCTCTGAACAGGTCAGCTGGACAGGACAAGGCAGTGACAACTGTCTGCAGGGAAACTTAGATATATCTTACGTGCTGCTTCTAGGCAGAGCATTGGACCTGCTCCAGTTAAACCTAAGTTAACAGAAAAGATGCATTCAGAGTTATATCTTCCTGCCATATGGGACCTTTGTGATGTTTGGTCTGAATTTTGTGAAATTAGTACACAGGGAATTACTGTGTACTAATTTCAGTTTGAATCAACCTAGATCTTACTGTTAGAAGTGTTTGAATTTTGTTTCTGAAGCTGTCAAGGACAGACATTTCATCCTAGATCTAACTGGGTTTAGGACACTTAATTATTTCTTTCCCAGTAAAAAGTTGTCCTCTTAATTTTGTTAACAGGTTCTTGCCCAAAGATACACTTGCAGCTTACCAGCTACCTAGGAATAGTAGTCTATTTGACTAATTAACATAATAGCATAGCAAAATGCTAATTACTAATGCTTAACAGCTTATTAGTACTTGCTGTCCTCACTAAAGGAAAGCAAGAGATTTCTAACCCCATTTTTGTAGGAGAGTAAAATTAGGCTAAAGGAGAAAAAATATGTTGCTCAGGACTTTGGACCAAACAGCGCCTAGACCAGGACCCTCAGAAGAGTCTATTGAGGGTTCAAAATGAAAAGAGAAAAATTAATGAAAATTTTAGAACAAAATTCTGAAGTCAGTGTGAAATGAAAAAGTCAAAATGAAAAAAAAGTGACAACCATATCACTTGAATAATTTACAGTTTAAAAAAGCATATGTACATCCTTGGGGCCAGTCTGTTGCAAATATCTCCAAATTTCTTCTGTCCCTCTCCTAGCTCTTTGGAGAAATGGGGGTCTTGTATACAAATCTGAGTGCTGCCCAGAGCTCACATATGGAGAGCAGGAGGACTGGGAAGTAAATGTTGTGATGGGTGACATCAGCAAGGAAAAGTTGGACTTTGTTTTCCTTTGAACTTATCCTGGCCTAGAAGGAGGCTACTCCCTCCACTGGACACCCCTACTGTGCATTGGGACTGTAAATGCAGAGACAGTTTGTGGGGACAGTCAATTGATCTGAAGGGCGGAACAGATGTTTTTGGTCCATCAGTGCACATGCTGCCTGCATTCCATATTGTTGGTGGTTCTCTGCATACAGCTTCAGCTGTAAAATTGGGCATTGTGATTGTTGAACATATTGTATCAGTCTGCTTTCATCATCTGCAAACAACACTGAACACAAAGCATGTTGCAAAGGGAAAGGAGGAAGCAGGGAGTGCAGCTTCTCTAACCAGACAAGCAGCAGAATGACAATGGGAGGAGAGCTTGCAGCATGGTCAGCATCAAAGGATTTGCGTGCCTGATGGCTGTGAAGTAACAAGTTCTCATGAGGCTGGGGGCAGCCCTGATGGTAGGGGAGGACCCATGCTTGATTTAATCATGGATGTTACAACCTTGAATCTCTTTCTAGATGACAACCATTTTATTCCCATCAAAAAGGGTGATACTGTACATGTCAGAGATGAATGGTCACTGCAGGAGGCATGGTTTGCACCAGCATGGCATGCTGCATTTCCTGCAGGCCTTTCCTCACTCAGCCATTACTAGGATAGTGGTGATAGTTTTAGTCAGTCCAGGGTGCTGTCAGGAAAGGACTCATCAATGCAGACACTTCTCACTGTGCTGCATCTTCCCTGCCTTGAAATCCAGGGAGATAACTGAAGTGTGTGATGCACAGGACAATGGTGCTTTTGTACAGCACATGTCAGATACTGATCTGTGAGCAGAGCTCCTGCAGAACAATTATAAGAGCATAAATGTTGCTTTATGACCACTTTCAAATGACTTAATTTTCTTAATGACCAGTGTAAATTCCACAATTGCCTCTAAAGTTTTCTTTACAAGTAATTAAATTGTGCCTATCAGAATGATTAACAGAAATTTTAATAATTATAAATTTGCAATTTTTTTTCCAAAATTTCATGAAAAACATCAAACCTCTGGAGCTGGACATGAAGTGTATTGATGCTGCAGATATCAAGCTGTAGAAAATAGAGAGAGGCAAAGAAAGAATTGCACATTTAAAAAAAAAAAGTGGTATTTTAGTGAAGTGCCATGTACATGTCATACAATGAAAACTAGACTAGTAAAGAATAGTACTCAATTTAGGAAGTGGTATCATAAAAATATTTGAATATGGTACTGCTTCTTACTGGGTTATCATGCCTATTCTATGTGCCATATACATATAAGTGAAGACTCTTGCTAAAATATGTGACTCTGCTGTAGTGATTGTATGAGAAGGGACAGGGATAAGTCCGAAAATTCAGTCACAATTTGGGCGCTTTCTGATTTTGGCTGCCACAGTATTTTTAATAGATTTTTGTTTGACACTTATCTTGCTGTCAAAGACTTGTCATCCTGTAGAGCTGGAACACATCTTAACCCAAGGCTGGAGATTTTTGTAAGGGCTGTCACAGAATGATCTGTTCCCTTCAGATTTAGTGAGAACCCTGAGGACTGCATATGGTGATGTAAATTTCTGCTTGCTTTATCATGGAAGTTGATATTGTGTTTTTTCTTTCCAAATCTACAGCTGTGTGTTGTGAAAACCTCACTTGTTTTGTGGACTACATACAGACCCTGTCCTGTATCCTGAAAAATGACCTGGGTGCTGGTTCATACAGCCTCACTGCAACATGGTATGTCTTGGTAGGATGAGCAAAGTCTAGTTAGCAGGAATCTCTGCATGACCATAGCACGGTGGTGACCTTCTGTCCTCTTTGTTGGGTAGAAATCCTGTTCTTGCTGATATCTGATTTTTTACTTGGCATTTCACACTTCAGCTACCAGCTGACTTCCCCCATAGCAAAGGACCCCTGATTCCTGCCTCCACTGACTGCTATGCTGACTCCAGCTTCCTTAGCATTGCCTGCTCTCTTCCCATGGGAATACCTTACCCTTTGCTGCTGTTAACAGTGAACTTTCACCCATGTGCATTGGCAGGGCTTGTGCAGATTGTTCAATCCCATATGGCTGCTGTTCTGCCCCAGCAAAGGAATGGATGCAGTCCTGGGTTGTTTAACCCCGAGGAGCACCTTTCCTTTTGACAAACACTTTTCTGCTTCTCTCAAAGATGCTAAGCTGAGCAAATAGAAAGGGGAAAACATCTGTCAAAGTTCAAAGATAAATTTTTATTTGAACATGTTGACTTTTTTTTAATCAAGTTCTATGCCTGGTGGTTCAGCAACAACTACAGCATGTGGTAGATGTGGACTTATTTGTTTTGGGTTTTTTAGGATTCCTGAGGAAGATCCTGAAAATACTGTGGCTGCGTGCAGTCTCCTGCAATTGTCCAGGAACACCAGTCACACAGAGTACATGTGCACTGTGGACATGACTGAACTCCTAGGAGATACCAAGGTCCAGGTGGATGTTACAGAGGTAGCTGATAGGCAGCAAGTGATTTCCAAAGACTTTTATTTGTCAGACAACAGTAAGTACAAAAATGGTGGATTTGATAAATACTGTCTGACTATGTCTAGGTGCCAGGATAGTCTGGGCAAGGAGTGAGCATGGCAGCAAGTGGTGGGGGCTACATTTGGTGTACACTCATCTACACAGAGCACTGTGCTCTTATTGTCACTATTATGCTTGAGGCTGAGCTTAGAGCTGGCTTAGTCCATGCTTTTCATGGGGAAATTCCTTTTCACCATGAAGCAATAGGTGACAAATTTCCACCTTTGACCAGTCTCATACCTAGATTATTATGCAGGAATTTGTTCTTGGCTGGATTCTAAAGAGCAGGAGGAATTGCTTTATTGCAAATGTCACAACTCATAGAATCCTTAAAATGGTTTGGGCTGGAAGAGACCTTAAAGATCATGAAGTTCCAACCCTGTGTCACGGGCAGGGACAGCTTCCATTAGACCAGGTTGCTCCAAGCCCTGTCCAACCTGGCCTTGAACACTTCCAGGGATGGGGCAGCCACAGCTTCTCTGGGCAATCTGTGCCTCCCCACCCTCACAGCCAAGAATTTCTCCCCAGTATACAATCTTACCCTGCCCTCTGTCAGTGTGAAGCCACTCCCTTTTGTCCCATCAGTACATGCCCTAGTCAAAAGTCCTTTTCCAGCTCTCTTCTTATCTCAAAGTAGTTCCAGAAGGCTCTTGCAGTGGACACCTAACATGACATTATTTTGGGTGGCACGAGGTGTCCCAGATGCAATGGATGTAGCAGTTCCCCTTTATGGGGCAATTCCTAATCATCTCTCCTGCATGACAGGAAGATTGAATGCAATCATGTAGCTGACTTGGAATGCTGGTATGTTCTGGTTGTGTAGCAAACTGAAGAAAAGGAGTGGTTAGTCAGGCAGATGGGTACCGTGCAGGCATATGAAAAGGATTTTTCTACTTGGATTCTTCTGAAATTAAACTTTACTTGAGAAGTGTTGCCTTTTTGACAAATGCCATAACATTTCAGGAAGTCTCCTTGACTCCACTGACAGGCTAGATACTGGGTAGTAGTGCTTTGCATACCTCCTGAAGGTCCCTGTCCAGAGGCATTGCAGCTCAGTAGCAGGCCCTGCTGGAGTTTTGCGTTACTGCTTTTCCATACATGAACACACCCTGCAGGGATATAAAAGCTTGGGTTTTGGGCACTTAGGACACAGGGAATTGCACCGGGTTTATGCAGTGTCCCCTTGCCTCAGCTTTTCCTGATATCTGTTACATTGAGGAATATTTCCCCAATTTTTCAAGCAATCATGACCTCATAGAGTCCTCTTATGTCATGAGAGGTGCTCTACTCTTTACATCTCCCAGGACTTATTATCCTCTTGTACTATCTTCTTCTGCTCCCTAAGCAATGAGGAGGTTCAGAGACAGGCAGAAGGTATATTCAGCGAAAACTCGGGCCTGACCTCATTATGCTGCTCAGATGGGAGGTTCTGTGCACGGCTGAGGGGCAGGGATGCTGTGTATGCTCTCCTGTATGAGGAAGGCCCACCCGTGCCAGGCCAGTTTTGCTCCCTACTCGCTCTGCATTGCTGATACCACACTGGGCTGTCTTGTCTGTAGTAATGTTATGAAAGGTAACACCATCCTGTCTTCCAGTCAAACCACAGCCTCCATTCAACCTGACCACTTTGTTCTCAGAGGGTTACAATATTTCTTGGGAAACCACCTACCAGAAATCTCCCTTCCACTTTTTGAATGAGGAGCTGGAATATCAGCTGCGTTATAAGAGAAGGACCGATAGCTGGGAGGTAAGTGAGATGTCAGTTTACCATCAAGTAGGATGTACCAGAAAAGAGGAGGCCAGCACAACCAGGATGGCAGCACTGGTGTGGAAGAAGTATTTTCATGGTTTAGAAAAGATATGTTTCTGCTTGACTGGACTGAAAACAGGCAAACCCAAAAATGAATCAAGAAGCAGAAGTTGTGTGAGAAGTAGTAGTTCCCGTGAGGAAGAGTGATAATTCATTTGATTCTCATGCTGTCCTGTATGAAGGTTCCCCAGTGGCTGAATGCAGCTGCAGACCAGCCAGAGCATGGCCTTGAAGAAACAACCTGAAAGCAGGGGAGGTTATTTTACAGGGCTCCTCACTATGCAGCAGTGAGGGGAAAGTGAGAACAGTCACTCTAACCCTGAGTGTTTGGTGTTTAATTATTCACAGACTCAGAAGACTAAAGCTGTTCATGAAGGTAAACAGACACTGGTGATCCTACCATGGGAACTCCAAGTGAACACTGAGTACGAGTTCCAAGTGAGAGCCAGACCCCGCGAAGACAGCGGCTACCATGGGTTTTGGAGTGAATGGAGTCTTCCAGTGTCACTGAAAACCAGCCCTGCCGGTACATGCTACTAGCTGTCCTTGCCCTTCCAGTTAGTCCAGTGTCAGAATGCTTTCAGAACTCTAATGAAATCTAATTAATCAGAACAAATTCTAAATAGTCTAAACAGGTATGGTTAGCTTTCTTGCTGAGTACAGGAACCACAGGCCTGGGCTGTCAGTATCGATGTTCTCCCTTGGAAAAGGATTTGGTGGGGTTGCCTGTAGGTTTGGGTGCCACAGCAGGAGTGTAGCCTCTAGCTTCCTCTTCAGTGTCAAATGCCCAGGGTCCTGCTTGCAGCTTTCAGAAATGAGGGAGATCTCCTCTACTGGAGCTTAGTGTTGCCTTCAGCTGAGGGGAGAGGGATCCTGCTCTCAAGTCTGAGTTCTGGGACTGGACTCTAATGGTTGGTCATGCTGGGCATGGGTATTTTGTTTGGTAGCTACCACTCCGCAGGGATTTCACAGTACCTTATGCACAGAAGTACACTGATGTTTCTTGTGGTGGAACAAAGGCTATGAAAACAGGGAGCCTTTGCTCCAATAGAGCAGGACAAAATAACTGCAGTCAATGTCAGCAGAATGTGCTGAGCTTCCCTGCTCTCTCATTCATCTGCAGCTCAAATTGAAATATTACAGGGTTTACACGGTGCTGTGGCAGCAGGGCCAAGCTCCATTTGCAAAGGGATATCTGAGGTCTGGATCTTAAAGGTGCACCTTTTCACCACAGGTGGAGAGCAGCCACCAAACAGTCATTTAGTCAACACCATTTCTTCACATGTCTCTGGCCAACTGCTCTCTCTCTTCACTTCATGGATCACTTATGAGGTGTCCGTAAACCAGGAGTCAGAAACACCAGGAGTCTTCGTGGCAGGGAGCTGTCCTGCCCCAAATTTGCTGGCTGTCTGTGTGTGGTGCAGCCAGGCCATGGGGCAGCTGATGCACTGCTCCTTTCATTGATGCAGTCTTCTCTGAGCATTCTCATTCAGACCTGGGCCATGGGGCCCAGGTGACAGCCTCAATGTCCCTATGAGAGAGTCTGGGGTAGAAATTAAGGGTGCCTCAGAATCATTTATGTTGGAAAAGACCTCCAAGATCATCAGGTCCAACCTGTGACTGATCATCACCTTGTCAACCAGAGCAGAGCACTGAGTGCCACATCCAGTCATTCCTTGAACACCTCCAGGGATAGTGACTCCCCTGGGCAGGCCCTTCCAATGCCTGACAAGCCCTTCCATTGCAAAAGCCCTTTTTCTTCTTACCATCTCCTGCTTATTGACCGGAGGATAAATGCAAGGTGAGCCTGAATGACCCTTCTCTTTGTTCAGCAGTAACACAAACAGCAGGCATGGGATGGCTGCTGCTGTTTGGTGTTGTTGTGTCAGTCATGGCTTCAATCGCAACCTTTCTGGCCAAACAGCAGAGGTAAGAATGCTTCAGGAAGCGTGAGTAAATGCTCTTACTCTATCTTGATAAAGATAGGGTGTTCACAGGCAGCCTTTTTTGTATGGGCAGCATGGGCTGCTATGAGCTTGTGAGGACCAGCCAAATATGGTCTCTAGCTGATGTCCTGCTGGGAGCGAGCTGCTTTTCTCTGGGGCTCTGCTGCCACTCAGCTGGTTGGGACAAGACAGTGGCACACAAGGATGAAGCAAGGGCCACCTAGCCTCCTGAGCTGTTCTGGTCTTGTCTGTGCTCTGCAGCTGCCAGATGAAGCAGTAGCCAGGGCTGTCCTGCCCCTTTTCAAAGCTGACATAGGCCCCTCAATGCTGGCTGGGAGCCTCTCTCCCTTTTGGGGTGCTGACACAGAGGAGGGCTGGGCTCGTGCAGCAACAGGGCTGGCACAGCCCAGGTCCACAAAAGAATTGCATAGGGCAGAGTTCTGATGTGCAGACCACAAGCCAGCTCAGCTTGAGGGGAAAATGCACTTCAAGCACTTGATGCTTTTCCAGGAAGGAAAAAATTGGAATCTCTTTCCTTAGCATGAATATATGTGTGTGCAAGTGCTGAGGTCCCACCTCCTGTGAGGTTCACAAGAAAGGCCATTAGATGGCTCTGGCAGCACAAGGCATCCTTGGATCCTCAGCCACTTTCTAACTCATGAGGCTGGGCAGGTGATTTCAGTTGCTTGAAATGGATCTAGAGATGCCTTGCTTTGCATCCGTGACATATGCTTAACCCCAAAACCTTTCTCTTTTCTCTTCCAGCTTTTGGAAGAAGATGGCTTGCATACCAGACCCTGCTCCCTTTTTCAAACCTCTTTACCTGGCACATAATGGAGATTTCAAGGTATAATTGGGCTACACAAGAACATGTGGAGTGGAGCACATAACAAACTTAAAAACCATTGTGCTATCCTGGGCAAGGGATTCTCTTTAGGGCAGTAGGAGGGGAAATCTATCTCAAAGGAATGCCAGAAGGCTCTAGATATAGTGACCAGAGCTCTCCAGTGTCTGTTCTGTGCCATGAAGGCTTTTATGTCATGTCTGTTCTGCTTATTCTCTGTAGGTGCTGTCTCAGTGTATGAGCTGAGTTCACGTGATTTGTGAAGACTGGGATCCTGATGGGAGTCCAATACCAGAACAATAACTGGGACTTTTCCAAAGCTGCAGTCCCATGGGGCCATAAAGGCCATGGAACAGACTTAATTGTAAAGGCCAGATCTCCCACTCCAGGCTCTGATGTGACACAAGCTCAACATTAAGCCATATGGTTCTCTCTGAAAAGTCACTCACGTAGGCAATAGTTATGCCTATTGTCCTGGGAAGATGTCCAGAGCTTTGGGGGGAAATTGCTGTGATAGTACAGTGCAGCTTGACTCCCTATGAAGGAATTGTCTTTGAGTAACTTTGCCTAGCCCTCCCAAATTCTCTTCTCATTTAACAGCAGCCAAACTTGCTTTTGTAACAAAATAGTTTGCAAAAGCTGCAAAGTTTTCTGGAGTCCTCAGGATGCAAAAGTAAAAGCACATTGAGCATCCATAAATAATTATTTTATTAAGCTGAGGAGCAGCTCACAGTCCTGTTATCGAACTGTAAAAGTGCTGGCATATCAGTGCAAACATCACTGCCTCTTTCTGAACAAGTTCCTGTTGTTACAGCAGAACTGATCAGAGACACTTCAGAGTTTGCTTTTTCTTTTTGCTTTTTCTTAGACCCTCTGGGAGAGGGCCCTAATGATCTTCATGTACTTACTTTCCCACTGCTGCAAGGCTGATGTTTGTAATTAGATTAAGCAAGTAGTCTTGGAGGGGTGCTATTCAGGCCGAAGCCAGTAGTGACTGTCTCCCTTCCTTCCTTCCTCTTTCAGACCTGTTATGCCTTCCTATATCTGCACCAGAGGGATACTTGCATCCTCTGGTGAGGCAGCTGGTACTAGTTGCTCTCAGGGGAAGGACCAGGAGGACCCAGTGTGTGAATTCCTGAGAGTCATGGGCTAGTACTCAAGGTTAAAATAAAAGCTCCCTGGTATACCAAGAGCCATGCTCCTCTCAGGTGAAGCCTTGGGCTTCTCTGTTCTGTGGGAATTACATTCTTGCCAGTTTTTACATAGGCTGTTCAGTGCTGCTGGGAAGGGAAGGAGTCTCAGTTGCTAAAGCTGAGTTACTTCCTAGGAAATTTGGAGATCAAAGCAGCAGTTGCTCACACAGCCACAGCACAAGATGCACAGGCAGGGATGTTAAGAGGATGTGCT
The DNA here is from genome assembly GCF_025592945.1 of Manacus candei. Taxonomy (NCBI): domain Eukaryota; kingdom Metazoa; phylum Chordata; class Aves; order Passeriformes; family Pipridae; genus Manacus; species Manacus candei. Next base: position 164,280 of record NW_026138050.1, on the reverse strand, counting down.
GACATCACTAAAAAGTGAACAGACTTGTCATTTTTGGCCAGCAAAAACCCAGTTGATGTAGGTCTTATTCAACTGCATCCTGCCTGCATCAAAGAAATGCAGGTTTTGTTAGGTTATATCTCGTGAATAATGTTTACAAATTACAGTAGTAATGCTCTGCAGACAGCACTCTTGGATTGGGTAGGAAGCAGTGAAAATGTTAGAGAAAAACTTAAAACATAGAAGGGAAAGCTAAGGAACATTGTTTACTTGTGTGTATGTGAGTTCTTAGGTTCATATTGAGTGGGAATTTGCAAAGAACTGTCAAGAGGGAATAGGAAATATTCTGCCCACTCAATTCTAAGAAAAGGATTTTCTGTTGTTTCTCCAAAACCCTTTTTCCACCTCGGGTGCCTTTCTGTCCATTACAGCTTTAATACAAAGTTCTTTGTAGCTTAGGTTAAAAATTAATTAAATAAGACTTGGTGCTTCCTGCTGTAATGAAGATTTTTTTTTTTTCCCCATGCTCTCTGTCAGAAGGTAATAAACTCCTGCCAAGCTGTTCACTTCCCAAATATTTTGCTCGTGTATAGTTATGCTGAGTGCAGTTTGGGGCAGGAGGCCAGTAAGATTAAGGCAGTCTGACAGATGTGGCAGCACTCAGAAGCCTTCATAGTGTCTATGAAATGCAGTGTTCTTACCTATTTTATACACAGCAGAAAGCAATACACTTAGAAGAGCCTTGACACAGCTCAGCCATTAGGTAAGTGGAAGACAGGGAGCAGAATCCTCAAGTAGGACTTAGTGGCATTCATTAGTGGCACATGTCTAAAATTTGCAGTGATCTGTGTGTCTGATTTAGGGACTTCTTCAGAAGAAACATAAACTTTTACTGTTTTCTTAAATCAGAGAAATCCAGAAGTGCCTTTACTCTCAGATGTGACTGAAGGCAAGGGGCTTGTGATCTAGAGAGAATACCTGGGACAGGGCAGTGTGATGCTAATGGTGATACAGAAGGGCAAGATTCAATGTGTGGCACTCCCTAATCATCTGAGTAAGTGTTGCAGGTGGTGGCTAGAGTTCTGTGAGGACCCCAACCCCTGCCTACTTCTGCTTCCTTCTTTTCACTGTGAAAGAAAAGCTGTTCTGGTGCATACAGAAGATCGGAGAAGCCTTGTCCAGACCCCCTTCCCAGGAAACTGAGGCAGGGGAAGTGAGAGAGCAGGACTATGTGTGTGTTGGTTGCAAGTGCAGTACATGGGGAGAAGCTGACCATCCTTCCCAAGAGAAGCAGTATCCAGGACAAGAGGGTAGGGGCAACTTAGTGGCTTGGCCTGGGACTTCAGGCTGATTGATGAAAGAATGCTGCTATGGGCAGTGGCATCCTTTGCAGCATAGAGAAAATTGCAAAGCCATGCAAACCTCTCAGAGCTAATTATTTTGAATTACTTCAGTCAGTTTGCCTGCAGCTGTGTCTGGTAATAACAGCATCTCCTACCCTGTTCTGTTGGAAGAGTCAGTGGTTTTAGAGTTTGCTTTCGCCTCTAAAAGTATAAGAACTTTGGTCATTTCTGTGCAACCTCAAAACTTGTGATACTAACCTCTCTCACTGTATGTCCTTTTCTGCAGAAGTGGGTTGGTGCATCCCATACAAAAATGACCTTTGATTTCTTTGAATGGGGAATAGTCCTGCCAGAAGTCCTAGAAGTTTATACCATGCGTCCTTCTAACAGCACCACACGGGAAGAGCTGCATGAGCTGAGAAAGAATCTGACTTGCAAGACCTGTGTGTCTTGCCTGACTGCCCCAGGCCACAATAGCCAGTCCCTGTGGTCCGGTGTAAACAGCAGTGGTGGGACTGAGGAGCAGTCATACGGGCACTTGTCCATTGATACGGTGACTGTGGCTGATGAATTTACATCCTGTAACCACCAGTGCAGCTGTAACCACGTGTACAGGGGACATAAGCATACCAATGAGGAAGATGATAGTGCTGGAGGACCTGGTTACCCCAAGGTTAACATTGATGAGGAAGACAGAAAGATATCCCATGACTTGCATCTGGCTGATCTGAGCACGCAGGACAAAATACTTGCTTCAGGTTCCGTGTCCACAGACCACTTGAGGAGCACAAGTGTCCCAGTCCACCAGCAAGTAGAAAGGTCTTCAGAAGGAGGAGTGGGGAACATCCTAGAAGCCCTTTGCTTGCAGCCTCTTCGGTGGGATTTGGAAAATCCAGGTTCTCTACCTTCTCCTGACGGTGACAGTGTTTCCTACAGTGAAGGCTCCTATGACTTCTTCCCTCACAGTACCAGGCCCGGTGACAGTTACCCTATGATCTGCGTTGATTTGGACACTATTGACAGTGGCTTTGTGGACTCAGACTGTGGAAGTCCACTTGATTGTGAATTTGGGCAAAACAGTCAGACCAACTGTGGGCCCATCTCTCTTGAGCAGGAGGGGCAGGACTTTCCACGGAGCTACGTCAAGCAGTGGGTCTCCTGTCGCTCTGACAGCCCTGTCAGTGGGGCACAGGCAAACTGAGGGCTTGATGTTACTTGGCAGAGTGTGGGGCCTTTCCTTACTGTGCCAGGGGCAAAGTGTTAGCAAAATTCAGAAGAGAAACAAAGTTTGCTTTGTGTAAGCTTCTTGCATACAACTGAAAACTGTTAGGTCCACAGAAATACGTGCCTATTTCTGTTGCCACTTATCCTATTAATGTCTCAAATTTGTTATGATTGATTGTTTCTGGGTTTGGTTGGTTGGTTGGTTGTTGTCTTTTTTAGAATTCTAAGTACCTTGAAAATTATCCTTTGGGTTATATAGATGTGCAATTTTTTTACAGTAACCTTTTGAAGAGTACAGAACATTAAATTATTTTCCGTGGTGTTCTTGCATGACTTGGGAGTTTGGCTGTACATGGACTCTTAGAAGCATAACCCATGGCAAGCATGTTTGCTACATTAAGGCTCCCCCACCCTTTCCAAACAACATGTGGTATTACTTTTCCTACTAATGTCTTTTGGCTCTTTAAACTCAGCTGTAGTAGTTTATTAGTTATGGAGGTCCCAGACCTGTCCATGGGGTATGATCAAAGCCAATTCTTATTTAATCACCATAGAAATATATGTCCAAGAGAACAAGCACAACTCAGGTTTCAGAAAGACTGTGCCTTTCCAGGTGGGGTCTGTAAATGAAAAGTCTTCAAAATATATAATTCCAGACAAACTCTTTCTACTAGGCTACTGAATCAGCTTATCTCCCAGCACTTTTCAAGCACATTAATTGAGCAGCTTTTAAAACTATGCCAAAATCTCAGAAATGTCGTCCTAGCTGGATGTGCCTGCAACTTCTGCCTTGGACTTGCTCTACTGCTGTTAACAGGTCAGTAGCACAGATTTTGAGCAATTTCTGCTAGCTAATAAAGCCAACTATGAAACTGCAATTTGCACTGTAACTGTCAATCTGTTTCCCTCTGACATCTCTATCTCTGATTTGTTTAGCCTAATTGTCTTTAAAAGTTACTGCAATACTGAAAGTGAATGTGAAGACCTAACGTCTTATGTAGGCATAGTGCTGCTTGGCTGTAGGAGGTCCTATCCTGAGAGAATCTTTGTGGTGAATGATGTTTGCTTTCAGTGCAGTAATAATCTGTTGTTGCTGTGATACCAATAAACTCCCTTCCCTCTTCTCCATCTCTTAACTGAGACTATAGGCATCTCCACAGCTCCCTAAAGAGAAGGGAGTACTGTAATGAAGAGAAGCTCTTTCTTTCACAGGTGAGTGCTGGGACTGTACTGCTATGCATCCACCTCCCTGGTTTGATTGTTCAGAACAGCCATGGTATCTGCTATGTTGATTTTGGACCTATATGGCTTAGTTTTGCCCATGTTTTTATTATTCCCTCAATATACCCCTAGCTCAGTGGCTTCCTGGGCACTGCTCTAAGATATTAAGTTTTTTGGTTCCTTCCCTCCTTATTTTCCATTTTTCTTGTCATCAGCTGTGATAAGTTGTGGGAGGTCTTCACATGCTAATACATCCTCCCTGCTGCACAACCAGTCCCTTGTGTGTCCTCTATGAACTGCAGAGGATCACCCCAACTTCACTGCCTGGATGAGCTGAGCCTGCCCCACACTGTCCTACAAGGGCTTTTGCATCATGCTCATGTCAATGCGAATGTGTACTAGGCAGAAGTGTTTCTGATGGTTTCCACACAGTCTTTTACAGCTTCATCTTACAACTATTTTCACTTCAGAAACTACATTGTGGTAACTGACCCCGGCTGCTTAAGGGAAGAGGGGAAACTCATCTTTCTTTCTATGGCCCTTTACATCTCAGTTCTGCCTGCTATTTGTCTCTGTATCGTTGGCCCCAGAACTGCTGAAGGAGCTGTTTCTATTACTGCAACACTATCGGGCTGTACATTTGGTAGAAGGTGATGGTTTGGTGCTATGCTGGGCTAGAAGTTACTTCTGGTCACCCTAGGAGGCAGATTTTGCAGGCAGGTACCTGCCATAAGAGTATTAAAATAAGGGAGGCCATTCCCTTTGAAGCAAGCTGTAACAATTGCCCTTTGGCCAATGAATTGTTGTCACTGTGAATGTGGAGGGGTTGGAAGTGGGGGTTTTTCAGTGTCTCCTAGGAGCAAACTGCAAATGTCCCTTACCTAGCAGTATCTAATTTGGAAAAATTATGTTTTCCCAGGAATGTTAGGGCCAAAAAGCAGATACTAGGGGAAGAACCATAATTCATTCTGTTGTACCAATTTGGAAATGTCCATCTCCATTTCTGCATGGCCTCTGCCTCCTTGTCTCTTGGCCCCAGAAGCTGATACTGACAGACTGTTATTTGGTCTATTCTTCGACTGCTTCTCTCTCCCCCTTCTTGGCACTAGACCCACGTACAGGACTGACTTGATGCATCCTAATTGTAACACTGCCATTGCAGCTGGGCGTGGGAAGATCTGTTCCTCATATGCTCTGGGATCAGGACACAGAAGCACTGCAATACTTTTTTGCCTTTGCTTCCAGAATTGCACTTTGAGCACAGTGCAGCAGTTGGCTGTGGGGGAAGCGCAGGGCAGGGCAGCTCAGGGTGCTCCAGGAGTCTGAGCATAGTTTGGTAGAGGACTTGGGTGGAAGCAGTTTTGCCTCACATCCAGACAGGGCTAGAAAATTACTTTAGGTCACTTAGAAAGCTCTTCTGTTGGCCCTTTTTTATATAAAAGTTGCAAGCCTATACTTCTATATTCAGCAAATTGCTTGGCCTTTTAAATGTTAACCCTTTAGCAGAAATTCCTCAGTTTCTCCATGACTAATGAGTAATTACAGATACGGCTACTTTAACTCAATCTGATAATCTGAGCAGTTTTTCATTGGTTCTTGAGATTATCTTTAAAATCAGGCACAGTATGCTCTGCTTTATTATGTCACTGCTGCTACTGCATGATCATCAAACCACGAAACCCAAACTATCAAGGGACAGAAGCGGTGCAAAAAGTGACATTTTCTTTGAGCTGGTAAGACAGTTTAACATATTTCTGTTCCATGTATGCCAGTATCTAATGTTAGGATACATCTACTGAGCTAAAATGTTGAAAAATATTTTCTATCCCTAAATGTGGAATTATATATTGTTTCTTTTACTAGAAACCTAGAACAAAAGAATCATGAGAAGGGTCCCTGTGCTTTTGTTCTGCTAGTTTGCTGAGCACAAAACAACACTATTGCATTAATTCTGATGGATTGTGCTCAAAAGAAGGACCACCCTGAAGAAATTATTTTTTAGGTACTCCTCTCTGACTGCAAGAGATGAATGTAAAGGAATCCAGCCAAAATAGTCCTCAGTGTTTGGGACTTTGCAGGCAAAAATATACTTTTTTAATGTATGCATGTGTGTATAGATACGTGTGTGTGTGTGTGTGTGTGTGTGTGTGTGTGTGGATATTGCTTTATTGCAGTAGTCATCCTTTGTACCAGGTTTTTCTCTCGGATCCAAGTATGTCAAATCTAAAAGTGCAAGGCTGTTTGTGAGCATCAAATTATGGGAAGATGGCTCTCCAAAGATGAAGGGAGAAAAAGACTGGTTATATGGGGTTCTCTGATAATCTCTGTAGTTGAGAAATCCAACCCCTTTTTCCTTATTCCCCAGCAGCTGGCATGCTGATCGTGTGAGTCTGCTGTGTGCACTTGATGTGCTTCTGTCAGGCATGTGCTCAGAGGCCTAGGTATTAAGAAGGTAGACAATCTATGGCTAATTTTTCTTAAAGGGCCTGCAGAAGTTTTTCTTTATAGGCAGAGATGATTGTTCATGATGGGTACCCCTCTAATCACACCTAGTAGTATAAAGGTGAATGTACACTTGGGTTAGTCCTAATGGATGGATGGATGTACCTGTTGGTACAGATGTGCTACTGCCTGTCATTGTTTTACTTCATAGGTGCCAGTCAGTGTCCTGCTTTTCTGTAGTGCCTGTTGGTGCTTCCTCTGGAAGAGATGTAAGCAAAGGAAGGGATTATGGCCAAGGGAAAGCAGGCCACTTATCACTAATTACTAAGATGTAATGGATGGAAACAGTGTTCAAGGGTCCAGGTCTGCTGTGTCTGCTCCCACTGTACACCACTCATTGTATCATAGAATCCTAGAATGGTGTGGATTGGAAGCGATCCCTGCCATGGGCTTGTCCAAGCCCTGTCCAGCTGGCATGGAACACTTCCAGGGATGGAACAGCCACAGCTTCTCTGGGTGACCTGTGCCAGGGCCTCGCCAACCCTACAGGGAAGAATTTCTGTCCAGTATCCAATCTAATCCTGTCCTCTGTCAGTGGGAAGCCATTCCCCCCTGTCATGTCACTTCATACCCTTGTCCAAAGTCCCTCTCTGCCTTTCTTATAGCCCTTTTAGATACTGAAAGGGGCTCTAAGGTTTCCTCGGAGCCTTCTCTTCTCCAGGTTATCAACCCCAATTCTCTCATCCTGCCTGCATAGCAGAGGGCTCTAGCTCTCTGGTCATCTTCACGGCCTCCTCTGGACTTGCTCTAGCAGCTCCATGTCCTTCTTACATTGAGGACCCCAGAGCTGGACACAGTAGTGCAGGTGGTGGTCTCACAAGAGCAGGGTAGAGGGGTAGAACCCCTTCCCTCAACCTGCTGGTCACACTGCTTTTGATGCAGGCTGATGAAGGATTGGCTTTCTGGGTGGCAAACGTACATTGCTAGATCCTGCTGAGCTTCTTGTCAACATCATATCTTGCTGTGGGAGTGACAGCAAGAAAAACACATTTTGAAAGAGTCCAGAGCCTGAAGCTTCTGACTTCCTCTAAGATTTAGGTGAGCATAGAAGACCAGATGTATGAGCTGCAACAAGAAAAAATTACACTGATGAAACAATGTACTCTATATAAAAATTGATTTCAGAGGTGGAATAAAACCGAAGAGTCCTGTCTCTCTGGTGTGGGCTGGCATGTAATCTGACAAGTATCCAAGGATGCTCAAGCATGTTGAAGAAGCTTATGCACGCATCTCCATGTCAAATTTTTGCTCATGCTCTTATATGGCACTTCGTGTTTTGTCAGGCCTTTGTAGAACTTGTCTTACCTGTAGTCATCCAAAAGTCAGAGATGCAAAGGTCCTTTCTTGTGTCCATCCCTTTGAACCTATTACATTTCTCTACACAATTCTTCTATTTCTCTTTCTCATAAGCTTCTTGTCCCCACTTCCAAAGTCACTGACAACCTCTCCTTGTCCTGTTGTCATCTCTCATTTCTCCATCAAAAAGTGAACTCGATGTCAGCTTCCTCCTCCCACTAGATTGTTAAATCACCTCCTCCTAATCACCCTTTATGCTACTGCTTATATATTGAAGGTACTGCCTGCAATTCGCCTGGGCTACCTCATTCTTTGGGTCTCCTTGTAAAGCTCTGCTTTACTGAGTTGCTAAAACCCAGATGATATCTAGGCTACCCACATGATGGGACTGTGTTGTCACCTTCTTGTTCTACTTCCCCTCTCAGTGTTATCTATCAAATAATTTATTTCACCTTATAAATTCTTAAAAGAAAATCTTTTTATTATGTGTTCAGCTGGACCCGAAATGTGGAGGTGAATCTGTGAATATGAATTCCTAGTAATAGATCTACCAATAACTGTCAATCATGTGCCTTTCTATTGGTAAGCAGCTGAGAGCATTTGAAAAATCTGTGCTGTACAAACTCTGCTTCAAAGTTACTTAAAATTACTTTTGGGAAATGGAGGCTGCTGGTGGAACTACAGGAGGGAAGGGGAAAGGCAAGGCTGCAAGGCCTCATTTCCTTGAGCAGGTAACAGGCAGAACAACTCGGCCCTGGAAACATGCAGAAAGGATGGAAACACCATTGCAACAGCTTGAGACTACCTAGGAACTCAAGGTCACTACTCAGCTCCTGGTGCTGAGCTAATATCCAGACTGGTGGAAGCATGTCTGGTGTATTGTTTCAGGGTGTCATCTCAGGCATTTGGTCTCTTTCTTTCCTGCAGAGTAAAGGTGGTTCCTCCAGTTTTCACAGGGCTTTTCTGGCTTCACCCACAACTGCCCAGTGTGGCAGAAACTGGGCATTAGAACGTGAAAAACCAGCAGGCAACCTGGCTAAAAAATTGATTTGTCTTCCAGTGCTGGCAGCTGCTGTAATAGCACCTGGGTAGCTGGCACTGGGTTTCCATCTGAGCTACCGGGATTTTGTATTGTTTTTCAAGATACCCAAGAAAGATTTATAGACTACAAGTCTTGCATCATATGTTTAGGCAAGAGGTTCCAGCAATAAAGGTAGTTCCCCTTTGTACAAATTCTACACTTTATTTCTGTCTAATTGTATCTACCTTCAGTGTCTAACAAGTGCATTCTTTCCATCTGTCTCTAGGAGATTTAAAAAAAAAAAAGATTTTTCTCCTATGTGAAATCACCTTCCCATGTAAGATACTTATGGCTGGTGTGACATTACTACTTAGTGTTTCCTTTGGTTAAGTTAAAGAGATTTAGTTGGTCTTTAAGGGTTGATTTCTGAGAAAAGTTATCCAAGATCATATCATTCTTATAGCCCTTTCCAGAACCATTTTTATATTGACAGCATCTCTTTGTCTAAAGTATGGATCCCAACAGAAGAAATTATTCAATATTACATGTAGCTACAATAACATTTCTTTTAACCCATATGCATCCACAGTCTGTGTGTTAGCTCCTCTAATTGCATTAATGTACTGCAGAATCTTGTTCATCTGGTTATGTGCTATTTCCTGAAATAATTTTCTGATAAGCCTTTCAGAATTCAGTGTTACATGACCTACTTATGACTAACATTCATGGCTTCTAATGCAGAAATTTGCATTTAAACATGCTGTATTTGTTTCTAGGTGGGCTAGAGAGCCAGAAATGTCTGACACATTTTGAATACTGAAGAACTGAACAAAGTACTTCTTACGTGGGGTGGGGGGAGTTTATAAAATTAATAGCAATTACCTGGAAACATTCTGTCCTGGTTTACTTATCTTAACCTATGTTTGTTTATTTGTTTGTGTGCCTGAACGAGTTCTTGTAAGCACATGTATCATTCTACTTAATGCAGCTCTGTCTATATCATATTTAGTCACTATGACTGTATTTATCTCAGGGATCACACGCAACCCTGATTAGAATGATAAGCAGGAGAGGCTTCATGCCTCCCAGCCTCCTGCAGCTAAAATCAGCTACTGGTGACACTTCCTCTTGACAACCCCCACTCTGAAGAAGGTCTGCAGCAAAACAGAGTGCTTACCAAAAACCCATAAATGAAGAGGTGGGGAAGTGGTAGCCAGAAAGATTCCTTTTCTCTTGATAAGTTTCTGAAACATTGTAATTATTTTACTATTCGATTCAGAAAAGGGATACCATAAGCAGGCATGATCACAGGCAAGAAGTTTTATGTGGATGCTACTGTATAGCTTTGTGAAATTCATGACTGGAAGGATACTCTTGGTCATGGAGTCCAGTTCCTGCTGTTGTAGCCATCAGATCACTTAATCCCTTCAGTAAAACAATCCTAATGATTTAAATATCACAATCCTTGCTAAGCATAGGCTTTTTCTCGCTCACTTATATTCTAGATTACTTCAGATCCTTTGTTGGTTTGAAATCATGAACTTATTCTATAGCCAGGCTGTATCTGTTTGGTCCTGTGCTAATGCTGTACTTAGTGTTTCTCCTATCCTGACACTCTCTCCCTTTTCCCCAGCTTGTCCTGAAAGAGATCATAATCTCTGGCAAATTTTGGTTGATAGTTGTTGGTTTGGGTTTTTTGGTTTTGTTTTTTTTAATAATAACTAACCCAAGCTCTTCTAAGACAGAAAATTCTCAGACCCTTACGTTAGCCCAGCCCTAGAGCTCAGTTCAGTGTACGTGCTAGGCAAGCAGTGCAAACAGTGTTCCTCCAAAATTCTTTTAATTTTTCAAGAAACTGTTTTTGTTTATTAGTGGTCTCTGTCTACAAACTCACTCCATGTTTTCTGGGTTTCAGGCTCCTTGGAGCATCACACTCCTTGCAGCAGTGCTGGGCTCATTTGCTGTGTTCAGGTAACAGCAAGTATTGCAAACTGAAAACATCTTTTAAAAACACCATGTATTGCTGAGTAGATCAGGTCCATATTCTTCATATTAAACTTTGCCGTAAGAATACCAAATCAGAAGCTTTCAGTGAAAAAGTATAATTTTAAATTAAAACTTCATCAGGAGAGAATTCACAGAACGGAATTTCTAATTAAAAAAAAAAAATGAGTCCAGCTTAACACTGTACAGAGGTAGTGTTCCATATTGCAGAAGATACACTTCAAACATCCTTACACAAACCTTCTGTGAACTGGGGTAATGACTAGGTCCTAAGTATTCTACATCTCTCAATGAATGCTTTGACAGGAGCATATCAGTTATTCTCTGTTTCTCTTTTCTGAATATGCAGAAATTATGTCTGCTCCAGGAGGCCCCTGAGCTGCAAATGTCTGGAGGCTGAGAATGTTTTCAGAGAAGAATATCTATGCTCTATTGCTATGATTTTTCTCTAAGCATCTGGTTTCGGTTGCTGTCAGAAATGAGATACAGGGAAACATGAACATTTTTTCCAACCCACTGTGGCTCTCTGCTGCTCTTAAATTGTCATAAACCAGATGCCAAAAATGCAGGAAGAAGGAAAGATGAAACACCCACCCTTTCACCCACCCTTGATCAAATTGCAGGAATTAAAGATTTCCTTTAATGCAGCTCGTGCTTTAGATTCCTGTACAAAGTATTATTTACTGCCATGAGAAGACCAGTTCCTATAGAAGAAATTATATAGCTGAGCTGGTGCCCTGAGAGATTCAAGATAAGCTTGCATCACACTTGCAGAAGCAAGTAGGTAAAGCTTCAACCTGCTGGTACAAATACTGACAAAACTGCTCCTAAAAATTGTTCTGTTTCAGATATTATCTGGAATGGGAAGAGTTGTGTGGCAGCTGGGCCTCCGGCTGTGTATCACTGCTGTGCTGCTCTTTGGTGGAGGAAGAGGGAGAGGTAAGAGGAGATCTGGAATAGGTTCACCGTAGGAAAACAGGCATATACCTGTGCTCATTTTTCATTCACAGACTCTTAAATATGCAACCCAAGATTCTGCCCTTTCCTAGGCCCCAGGAACCGGTACAGCTGGCTGGTAATGCCAAGCCTAGGGAACTGAGCACATACTGGATAAGCTGGGCAGCAGAAAAAGTGTAGCTACTGCCCAAGGTCCCTGCCCTAAGATCTTACACTCATCTCATGCAGTGAAGTGTGGTACAAGAGAGGAAGAACATGATGGGGAAGATTAGATGTAGTGTCAGTAAAGGAAGTACTAGCAAGTAATGCATTTATTTGATGTACTGAGCAAGGCCTCATCCAGTGATACACGAATCCAGCTCTGGTCTCCTTCCTCTGCAGAGCTCTGTGGCAGCCTGAGCTGCCTGAATAACTACATAACTACTGTGAACTGCACATGGGTGACGGAGAAGCCCGTGGGCGATGGACCTTTCCACCTGCATTTCACCAAGTAAGAGCCACATACCGAGTGCTGCCTGTGGCAGCCCCAGCCCTGGCATGGGCAGGATGGCATGGAAAAGCAGAGATGGGGTCCAGCTGTGGGCTTTGCTCCCTCCACAGCAGGAGGAGACCTGTGGCACAGCTACCTTTGCCACCCCATCACCCCAGACCTGGGCTACCTTGGAAGCTGCTTCCTTTTGTGGGCCCACAGCCTCAGCTGGGGCAGCTGAGGTACAGTGCACACAGCTGCATGTTCTCCTGCCAGCTCTGGCTATCCACCCAGTGAACTGTTCTGGCAGGTGCCTCAGCATAGGGAGCCTTTCCTTCCTGGCCTTCAGTCTCTGTGATCTGGGAACTTCCAGAGCCCATCGTCCATGAAGCTCCCTAATCAACTTCTAATAATTTCTTGTCTTTTTGCCTAGAAATTAAACCACTAGTAGTTTAATCTATTAGTTAGTGTATATATATACAAGTCCAGTGAGTTATAAGCTTTAATAACAGATTTATTCAGTGCTGGTGAGGCCACCCCTGCAGTGCTGTGTCCAGTTCTGGGCCCCTCAGTTCAGGAAGGACATTGAGAGGCTGGAGCAGGTCCAGAGAAGAGCAACGAGGCTGGGGAAGGGACTCGAGCACAAGTCCTGTGAGGAGAGGCTGAGGGAGCTGGGGTTGTTTAGCCTGGAGAAGAGGAGGCTCAGGGGAGACCTCATCACTCTCTACAACTCCCTGACAGGAGGGTGTAGCCAGGTGAGGGTCGGGCTCTTCTCCCAGGAACCAGCAGTAGGACAAGAGGGCTCGGTCTTCAGCTGTGCCAAGGGAGGTTTAGGTTGGATATTAGGAAAAATTTTTTTACAGAGAGAGTAATCAGACATTGGAATGGGCTGCCCAGGGAGGTGGTGGATTCACTGTCCCTGGAGGTTTTTCAGATGAGACTGGATGTGGCATCAGTGCCATGGGCTGGTAACCACAGCTGTGTTAGACCAAGGGTTGGACTTGATGATCTCGGAGGTCTTTTCCAACCTGGTCGATTCTGTGATTTAGAATATTATCTGAATAGTGTTTCCTCTAATGGAAACAATAGGGTGAATAGTTTGCTATGTGACAGGATAATTTGAGATGAATGTGTTTAGATTATGCAATAACATTGTCTTGACCACCAGTAACTATTACATGAGGGTAAGCCATGCTGACATTAGATGCCTCATATTCTGGTACGGTTAAGTCAAAAATAGCCTAGCTCTAAATAATACTGGGGTTTAGATCTATGAAGAACTGCCAAGCTGATAAACTGTGATATCCCTGTTTCTTGTGGGATCCCATGCAACATGAAAAATTTGCTAATAAATGGCTACACCACAAAACAACAAACCAAATTCCAACATGTTTTGCTGTCAGTACTGATGTTTGTTCCTAGCAAAAGAGGCCTTAATGTACAGCTCATTGCTTCTGTCCTGTGCAGTTGTAACTAACTTCTTCCCCCCTACCCAGCTGCTTTCCTGGCAATGACATGCAGCCCTCTCACTTTCAGAGAGGGCAGATGTTGGGCTCTGTATGCAGCTCCTTGAAGGTCTGGTGCTTTCAGCAGAGAGGTTATGAAGGCATCTCCTTCCTCCCTATTCAGCCCTGCCATCCAGCCAGCTTTAGGATTGCTTTCTGTGCTCTCTGCACTAAAGAGGTTCATGGTCTTCCAGAGTGTGGTGGTGTGCTAAGCTGCCACATGTTCTTCATAAACTGAAAAAACACTTCATTGTATGCCTTCAAAGAAACTTTCAGCCTTTTTATTCTTCTAGCCTCTGGTCAAAGGGCCACAACGCCAGCTGCAAACTGACTGCCACAGAGAGCATGCAGAATCAGTACCACTGCACAATTCATTTAGCCAGCCAGATCTTGGAAACAGATGGTTATAGAGTCTCTCTCCAAGGAAACTTCTTTGGCCGTAATCACAAATACATTACCTTTCCAGTGTACAATCCCCGCAAGCACAGTAAGTATGAACAAGGGCGGTCGTGAGCTGTGGCTCTGCCCAGCAGCTTTGGGGTAGGTCTGATATGCTCTCTAACAAAGGGTGTCTCAAAGACAGCAAGTGGAAACAATGAAAGCAAGCCAGACTGTCCATTCCTGGAGAGTGTGCTGTGTGGACTGTACCAGTGAGGATGCAGTCCCTGAGTCTCTCCATTCTGACCTTTCTAAGACTTTAGAGAGGGCTGGCTCTGGAGCATCTTTCAAGAAGACTTCGCACTTGCATCATGTTTTCTTGTGCCATAGATAATTTACAATTAGATTGCCACAATTGTTTGTTTTGTTGTTTTACTTTTTCCTGAGAAATTATGTAATGAGAAATCAAACTCACGGATTTAATTGAATGTCCCGTGGCCTGGTACTTCAGAGAAATGCTCTAGTATCTGAAATACTAGTATCTAGTATCTAGTGTCTATATGTGTGGTATGTTTTTAGGGCAGAATGTGACATCCAGAGTGGTTCTTTGCTTGCAAGATTATCCCCAGAGACTGCTGGAGTTATTGTTAATTTATGTCAGTTTTGTAGCTGCTCTGATCCAACCTGGAAACTAATTTGGTCTACTTCTGGTCTTAGTATCACTCAAATATTGTGAAAAAACCTGCCTCCTCTATTTACAGTAAAACTTGATCCACCTTTGAACCTCCAGAGCAATGCCACTGCCAGCAAGTGTCAGATATGGTGGAGTGTGTGGAATGTGCCTTGGTACCTCGTTGAAATTCTCCAATATGAATTGCAGTACAAGGAGTACAGCATGTCCTGGGAGGTAATGGATGAGACACACAGTGATGCTGCCTTGCTCTTTGGGCACAACAGCCTTGCTAATCAGCTCAGGGCTCTCTGCCAGCTGACTCTTTTAATCTGGCCTTTCTGGTTTCCCATATGAAGTCTGAAAGATTTTATATAAATCAATCCTGGAGATCAATAACTCTTCTCATGACCCCTACATTCATAAGTCACCCATCCTCATGCAGGCCCTCTTCTTGCATCTAAGAAAAGAGAATTTGGAAGAGAAAAGGGAAAAAAAAAAACCAACAAAAAAGAGTATTTAAAAGACCATCCCTTTGCCCAGCCTTGTTAACAGAAATGCTTTGCAATACTTTTCAGATTGCATTGAACAAGACACCATCCAGTTCACTGCCACAGATAGAAATTGAAGCAACAGAGCTTCGCAGTGGCATTGCTTACATTGCAAGAGTTCGCTGCAAAGTTTCTGAAAATGAGAATTCCTACCACAGTCAGTGGAGTGAGTGGAGCCAGACAACGGTGTTTCAAAGAGCAGGTACAAAGAATGTTGTTTTCATCTTAATTCATTTCATGTCCATGTTCCAAAAAAAAGGAAGATATGTGGAAAAATGGAGCTTTACAAAACAGAACTAGCTTTCTTCAAGTGTTCATAGCCAAGTTACTTTCCTTGAGGACTTTAGCAGCCTGTTTCATTTGGATTGCTTGGTTATTTGGAGTTCTATCCTGACTTCTAGACTTTTGCTAAAAATTTTTGTGCTAATTGTTTTCCTAGATGTACCAAAACTGTCTGAGAAGATCTTAAATACCACTATGCAGCTCTTGTTCATTCCTCTGAGTTTGGGCACTCTACTCTATTTATTCTGGAACTGCAAACTTTCTTCAAGGTATGTGATAGTTTTTCATTAAGTTCCCCTTGATCTTTATGGCCTGAAGAGGATAAATCAAGAGTTGTTATATCCCTTTTCCTTCCTGTTTCTCCTGCACAGGCTCAGTCATTGTCAAAACCTCTTTTGACAGTCATGGGACATGACATATTCCTTGGCTGATGATAGTTAATGACCCACTATACAGTCCTTAAGGAGACCAAAGTACCCTTGTGACTCCCAAACTCAGCTGAAACTCAAGGATGAGGGTCTCTTGGAGCTAAAGAAATTTAAAGCCATGGAAATTTCTTGTTAAGCTTCATGTAGATAAATTAAAAGTGCAAGTACCTAGCAATCCATAAAGGTGGTTAAACTGATGTCAATGTTAAGCTACTCGTGACATACCTGGCAGCAGTCGGTATGTAAAATAGCAATATAGGCAAGCTAGACTGACTCAGATTCTGTTGAGATCAAGTTTACAAAGAACAAAGTGGTTTAGAACCTTGGTTCAACCATCTTCTGCCATTTTTTATGCTGTCAGAGCAAAGGTAAATCTCCTACCTCTTTTTTTTTCTGCCTTGACATACATTATTATGCTCCATACACACATCATTCTTAGAGAAACAGAATACTTGACAAAATGCAATGAAGTATTTTACAGGATAGACTCTAATAAATGGGCAAGAATGTCTGGCAGAATTTCTCTGTCTAAATATAATGAAGCTAGAATTCTCTAAAACACTTCCAGAAACAGTGGTTTAGATCAAGGAAGCTGAAAAACAAATGTTTCAATAGCTTGGTGCATATAATGGGTAATACACCAGTAATAAGTTTTTGGATATTCCTAAGAAACTTTTAAGACTGCTTCAGGCTAGAAACATTAAATGCATGCATAGGTAGCAGACAAATGATTGCATGAGATGTCAGAAGTCATGGTAAGTGTGGAGGTTGCATCCAATCAGTATCATGGAGACAGAATACAGAAAAATTTTCCGGGTTTTTTAAGAGTTGTTTTCTCACTTTAGGGCAAAAAGTCTCACCTGCTTTAACATTCCCACACCAGCTGCTTTCTTTCAGCCACTCTATAGTTTGCACAATGGGAATTTCAAGGTAAGAAATAAGTTTAATTCCTTTCTTATGATCCTCGGTTCACGATGGGAGGATTTTTTTTTTTTCTGGGATTAATCATTCTAGCTCCTGAGCAGAGTTACTGACAGGTGGTTCTGCTCTTCCTAAGAGTTTACAGTTTCTCAGTTTCTTGTCTCCACATACTAGCTGACCAGCAGAGCTCCTGTCCAACTTCTCACTCCTTAGAAGTAGAACCCCTCTAGTCACTTTGAACTCTGGCTGAATCTAAAAGGTGCACCCTGTCCTTTCAAAGCCAAAGCAATACAAGTAGCTTGCATTGTATTCTGGAGGCGAAATCTTGTAAAATTTCTTGTAAAGCTTTGTGAAATTAGCAGCTAGATTGTCTACACTATTACTCTAACTTGGCCTGTTATATTTGCACTAAACCTCTGGATTATTGTGCCAAAGCCATATACACAGAATATTTTGGAATAACTATGAAAAATGACCCAAACTTATTGATCCTTTCACTAGGACTGGGTTGGACCTAATGAGGCTTGTAGCCAATTTGGAAGAGAAGAGGCCAGCAACTCAAGCAAAGTGACTGCAGATAGAGTTTATGATCTAAACACCCAGGAACTGATTTCCCAGATCTCTGGGAAACCTCGGGAAAGCACAAATCTGGTTGCTGCAGAAGAAAACTTTGTATTTGCCCCAGGTCCAAGCCAGCAATATGTCCCCAGTAGGTATATAAGAGCTGAAGAGATAGAAGTGAGGCCAGGACTATTGTTTGCACCGAACCATGCTGATGACACAGTTGGCCTGAAAATCTCTGAAATAATTAAAGACAATTCTGAGAGCCCTAGCATGGGAAGGAATTATTTCTCTCACTCACAGCATGGAAAGGGTGACTTTCTTATGCTTCAGGAATCTTTGGAGATAGAAGATGTGTCCTTCAGTGGCAGTGACTATTGTACCTTGTGTGACAATGATACCACAGGAGGTCTGATTCCTGCTGAACCACTGAAGCTCTCCGATGGCAATAGTCTTGTCAAACATCAGAATGATCAGTGACCTTCCCTGAGGAATACTGCCTACAAAGATTCTGGTGCTCTTCTCTCACCTCCCAGCATTGTCTTCCTAAGTGGCTTAAATGGTGACTGTGCAGACAATTGCAAACTTGTATAATTTTAAAATAAATCTTCAATTCCTGTACTTCAGAAGAAGATTGTGATCAAGTCCTCTGGCTAGCAAATACTACCCCTACAGGCATGGCAAAGCCCAACTCCAGCAACATCTGTTGTCTCAGAGATACATTACCATGCCCTTCCCTGAATTAACCTCCTGCCAGCAGAGGTCCAGTAACCGCCGGTCTAAGGAGGCAGCAGCAGACCCGCTGTTTTTCCTCAGGAAGAGCTATTGGAATTGTGTGCCTCTTGGAAGCAGCAATATTTGCAATGTGATGAACCATGATTTAAACTCCATAATTTTTTAAAGCTATGCATAATTCTTCATAAAATCACAATAAACGATTTTCGCTAAAGAGGGTAATTTTGCTTCTTAATGCATTGATGACTTCAACTGGTTCCTGATTTGATCAGAATTTGTAATTGCTCTGTTTAAAGATCATCAGACAGTGGACCTTGATCTTTATTATTGTGAAAGGCTCTAACTTTTTATTTTGCAATAACTAAGCCTCATGTACTGCTTTGATTTTAACAAAAATTTATCTCAAGGTTAAGTGGCTGGGCTGATCTAATGGAGAAAGATGAAAAGCAAGAACAGCACACATGAGGCTTACTTAATCACAATACAGGCCAGGCCTACTGGCTCTCCAAGGTGATGAGTCCTTTGTCTTAACTGCACAACAGGTACAGCCTTTCTGAGCTGGATATCTAGAGATTTACTTTCTGTCCTAGAAAATACTATACACAATTAATTTACCACCAAGCAGATTTCTGGAGTCTTAGTTGGATCTCCTCAATTTAATAGGCTCAACAGTTTTAGCAAGCATAGTGAGATATGTAGACATGCATCTAAACTAGCTGGCACATGCATATATACAGTCACATACATTTATTCCTCCGTCTTTGGAATGCTTCCCTTGTCTCTCTGCTGACCATTAGCACTGAATAGTTTTGACAAGGCAAAGAAACATTTCATTTATAAGTAACAAAGTAGGTTGAGACATCCTTCCCAAAAAACATGCTAGGCCGGAGAATTGTTGTGAGGAGTCTTCAACTGTGAGAAAAACAGGAACAGAAGGAGAAGTTCACATCCAATTTGCATGACAGCCATAGGAGGTAACAGCAGTGATTTGTTTTCAGTGTTGTAAGCAAAGGGCTTACTTGATATCTGAAAATATTATCCCATTTATGGTCCTTTGTGGTTTTTAACTTGTGAAAACTGTATTCAAGTGTGCTTCTTTTACTATACCTCAATCTAATGGCAAGAGAAGAATGTGCTGTTGCTGTCGTTAAGAGTTGCTATAATTTCCTCAGGATAAGAAAATCATATAACAAGACTACACACCTGAAGGATTTTGGCGATCCTAAACTTTTAGACCTCATGGTGTGGTTTGATGTAGTGTCTCAAATTTCAAATCTTCAGAATCAGAGGGATGCTTTCTGAAATTGTCAGATCAATTGTATCTTAAATCTCTCAGATCTTGATAGCCCTTGCTTATGAACATGTCTGCACAGAAAGTGAACCAGTTTCATAAAATCTTGCTCAGTTAAGAAGGTATTCTGTACTAGGAGTATTAGCAAAATCAGAGTGGGAACGATTATATTCAGATATGGTAAGGAGCAGCAGGTCAGGCTATGGAAGGGAGAACAAAAAACTTCATGACATAAAGAAGCAAAAGAAAACAGAGAGGTTGAATGTAGTCAGAAATTACTTGAGAGAAATGAAAAGTCAAAGATGCTGCTGCCTGTGTCCATTAGGGTAGGACAGGAAGACTGTAACAACTGAGTCTGCAGGTGATGAGAGGCTGATGGTTAAAAAGCTGCAATAATATTCCAGCATCAGCGGTTCTCCAGATGAAACAACTTTCAGCGGCTTCTGCTTTTATGGAGTTACTTATAAATGTTAGTTGTTGTCACTAGAAAAAAAAGAACAAAATACCTCTGCTTTACAATTAGGTCTTTGGAACAATCAAAGCCTCATTTTTATTCAGCCAATGAAATACTACAAATTTTCTACAAAAGTAGTCTATAAAACTCCTTTTTCCCCCTGGCCTTTTGCTTTGTGTTTTTATTTTAAGGTTTTCTGTTCATTTTTTGTGTGTGTCATGTTTGAGACTCGTATTAGGATCAAGCTATGTTTTTTAAAGCTTCTTCTAGAATCTCTGAACTATTCTAAGGCTGAGTTTTGCCTCTAAGTATCCCTCCAGTGGAAGATAGAGAACTACAATCTAGTAATGAGACATAATATGGGCTCTGGTCAAGCCTGTGAAGCCTTTCATATCCTGGGACTACCAAGTGCATGCTGTGTGTATCACCTGCAACCAGAACAAAGTGGCCAGCATTTTCATGTGAGTCTGACAGAACTGTCATGTAATATTATTATAAGTCTGTGCTTCTCTGTTGCTTCCTTTCTTTGTGTTCACAACTCTATGTTGTGTAATGTTTGAAACAGCTCTAAACTTAGCTCTGTGCAATCCATACATTTTACTAGTTCTATGATGAGCCTGATACTTTTTGAGCCTTATAAAAATATGCATGGACATAAACAAACATAAATCCAACTGGTCAATCTGCTATGCAGACCATTGTGATATTGTCTAGAAAAAAATTGTGCCAGATGAAATGGAAAAGAATCTGCCTTTTGACCAGGAGGATCTCTTTGAAGAGCAGCGTTCAGTAGCCACAAACACAGTTACAGCATTAATCTGGGGACAGAGTGGCTAGAGAGCACCCAGACAGAGAGGGACCTGGGAGTTTGGATTGACAAGAAGCTGAACATGAGCCAGCAGTGTGCCCAGGTGGCTAAGAAGGCCAATGGCATCCTGGCCTGGATCAGGAACAATGCGGCCAGCAGGTCCAAGGAAGTGATTCTTCCCCTGGACTCAGCGCTGGTGAGGCCACACCTTGAGTGCTGTGCCCAGTTCTGGGCCCCTCAGCTCAGGAAGGACATTGAGGTCCTGGAGCAGGTGCAGAGAAGGGCAACTAGACTGGTGAAGGGAGTCAAACACAAGTCCTAGGAGGAGAGGCTGAGGGAGCTGGGGCTGTTCAGCCTGGAGAAGAGGAGGCTCAGGGGAGACCTCATCACCCTCTACAACTCCCTGACAGGAGGCTGTAGCCAGGTGGGGGTTGGTCTCTTTTCCCAGGCAAAGATCAGCAAGACAAGAGGGTGTGGTCTCAAGTTGTGCCAGGGGAGGTTTAGGTTAGATATTAGAAAGAACTTCTTTACAGAGAGGGTCAGACATTGGAATGGGCTGCCCAGGGAAGTGGTGGATTCTCCGTCCTTGGAGATATTTAAAAAGAGACTGGATGTGGCACTTAGTGCCATGGTCTGGGAACTGCAGCGGTAGTGGATCAAGGGTTGGACTTGATGATCTCGAAAGTTCCTTCCAACCCAGCTGATTCTATGATTCTATGAATGCCTAAGCTACACAAAAGCTTTTTGCTACTTGGCAGAGTTTCTCTGAGAGGCCTAAAATGTGACTCCAGTCTGAAAATGAGTGAAGGTAGGCTTACAACAATAAACTACACATCTCCACTGACCCACGCATCCAACCTATTAGAAGATTACTATCAGTTTTTCTACTCTGAAAGAAAAGGATGAGAAAATTATCATACAGGAAAGCTGGCTGGCTGTTGTCCTTTTCTGCCTCATCCTTTTGAGTAATGCCTCACAATTCTGTGAATTCCTTGACAAATTCCAATTGTCCGCTGCAGTGTCGTGGTCGGCGGGGTCCCCACTGGGTCCAGCGGGCGCGGGCCGGGGCGACGCTCGCACACGGCCTGACAGGGCGCCGTTAACGGGCCCCGCGGGCTCGTGCGGGCCACGGGACACAAGGGCCTGTAGGAACTGCCGCGGGAGGGAACCCCAGTTCGCAGAGCGAACACCCGCCCCGGAACCGCCGCGGTGACGCACCTCAGCCCCGGGCTGCGCTCCCGAGGCCCCGCCCATGCGGTGACGTCACTGTCCGCCCCTCCCTCGGCGTCGTGGCATGAATCCGGATGTGAGCGCGCGAGGGAGGGGCGGCCCCGCCCTTTTCCGCCCTCACCTAGCGCAGCCTGCGAAGCGTCACCCCTACAACTGCTCATGCTCGATCCGGCTCGGGCGCGGAGGCTGCCGGGGCCGCCCTGTCCCGGCCCGCGCGTGAGCAGCAGCTGCGGCCTCCAGTGAGCGCGCGGGGCGCGCGGAAGTCCCGCCCGCGGGGGGGGATTGTTGTGGTGACGTCACGGGCGGGGGACGCGGGTGCCCCTTTGGCTCGGGCTGGGCCGAGCGCCGGGTGCGGAACGGGCGGGGAGCGACCCCGGGCCGGGCGGGCCATGGCCAGCACCGGCAGCCCCCTGGTGAGTCCGGGCGCGGGGGGCGGCCCGCAGGTCGGGCGGGCCATGGCCTGCACCGGCAGTCCCCTGGTGAGTCCGCCCGGGGCCGCGGCCCGCGGGGTGCTTGCGGAATAAGTAGGCCCAGGCGCCGGGGCCGGCTCGTGAGCGGTGGCCGCCCGTGCCCGGCGCTCTGCTGGCGGCGGGGCGCGGTGGAGTTTCGCTGGCTGCCGCGCCGCCTGCGGCCGTTGGAGCAAGGCGGGCGGGCGCTGCCCTCTGTGGGGCCGGTCTCGGCGTTGCTGCTCCCAGTCCTCCTTCCGCCCCCCGCTCCTGGGTCGCCGCGGGCCTTGCGTGAGGGCCCCGCTCCCCGCCCGAGCTCGGTCCTTCCACGGGAGGAGGCGAGGCCTTGGCCGAGAGTGAAGGGGCCGCCCCGCGGCCTCTCGCGGAGCTCCGTTGCCGGTTCCGGGTACGGGCCGTTGGCGGAGCTTTGCCGGGCCGTCTCCCACGGGGAGAGCCGGGGCTGTTACCCTGGGGGAGGCAGCTGTTACTCTGCAATCGAGTTCATTTGTAGTGGGAACAAACGCGTGAGGAAGATCGTGAGGGTCACAGTAGGACGCCGTTTCACACGCAGTTGTTTACGTTAGTCTGACACTGTAAAGCTGTGACATTTTGTGTACACTAATATAAGATGGAGTTGTAGCCGGTACGCAGGTGTGGTAATGGTAAATCTTAATTCACGCTGTAGATTGTACAGTTTACTTAGTGTAGACCTTCACTCGTGAAAAGAAAAATAACCCCCAGCTTTCATTGATGTTGGTGTAACTTAACCGGCAGTGCTGTGTTCCTTATCCTTGTGTGCGTGCTGCTGTACTTTTAGGTCATGTGTTGTTTCTGTCAGTTCCAAGCTGCCAAGCTCCACTCTGCAGCACTCTTCTGTGTGCAGACTGGCATAGCCGTGGTGATTGTTGACATCCTGTTTCACTGTGCTGTCCTCTTCATGCTCAGTGATTTTTTTCCTTAGGGTGTTGCGCATAATCATATTTGTTGACTGAAGAATGGAAATATTGCATGGAATAATCCTGCAGAGCTCATGAGATGCTGCATCAAGGACTATGAAACAAACCAATGTTTGTTTATTAAAGGCATTAATTTTGCTATTTGATGGAGCTCTGTATAGCTGTTTCTTAGCATCAGACTCTTTTAAACAAGGAGTATGCTTCCCTTTGTGCTTCTGCCCTTGCTTATTGCCTGTCTTTTGAGGTTTTTCTCTCCAAAGTACTTGCATTTCTGTTCCTTTTCTAGATACAGTTTAAGTCCCTGCCCATAAGAGAAACATGCAGAGGGGGGAAAATTAAGAACAAAGTTGACAACCATTTTTGTAAAAATTAAGAGATTTTTTTTCAGGGTAATTTCTTTAATTCCTTCTCTTCCATTCTGTTTAATATTTCTCTGGTCAGGTGAGTGTACTGATAGGCAGCACCAGATAGAGGTGGCTCGATTCAGCTGTTTTTTTAATGCAGGTGATATCACATATGGGAAATGCGGTATTTCTGAGGCTCTGAGCAAGTTACTGTTAATGTTTGTGTGATCGAGTTAATGATTTGCGTGATGGAGTTCTGTGATTATTTTATTGTAAATGCATAAGATGGAATGGGAGGGAGGAGAATAGAATGCAGCTTTGAAAGGAATATTCCAACTATTCTCTGCCAAACCAGTTAATTTCTATATTTTTGTATGTGAGGACAATTCCAAAAACATTCTACTATTTTTTGAAGACGTGGTAAAAAAGGAGGGAATTGTACTTTTAAGAGGGAAAAAATTTTAGTGCTGCTTTAGTTGCAGAGATCAGCGTGGTCTTAGTTTTTGCTGTTAATGCCTTCATTGTAAGTATATTGGGTGTCAAATCAAGAAGTGCCCTTTCTCTCAAAATGAAGAGTCTGGGAGTATGGTAATTTATGTCTTCTTTTGCAGCACATCTTCACTGGAATGTTTAGTTGCTCTAGCAATTATTTTATTCTACCAGTGTTTCTGACTTGATAAAACCTATAGTGTAGTCATGGATCTGTCCAAACAAAACTGCTAGCTGCCTTTTTTTCTTTTTCCAGTGGAACTAATATGAACTACACTTTTTAAGTAACTGGATTCTCAATAGAGTAACTTCTGCATCTATGCTAAGAATTAGATTAGGCTATATTAAGAGTTATGTTTGTAGTTATTTGTAGCTGTAAAATTTCCAGATAGGCTTGAGAGGTTTTCCCTACATACCTATCTACTTAATATTCTCTTCTCTTGAGTTTTCAGCATAAAGCTATGATTAGTGCTTATCACTCATGTGTAGGCTTTTAGTTGGGATAATTTTTCTGTAAATCCCTTACCAGAGCAGGCTGCAGGAATAGAAAATAGTAAAAGATGTTGATGTTGAAGAGGTACTCTAAGGTTGAAAAACTGAAAGTTTTAAGAGGAGCAGTTTTATATACATTCATATTTCCAATGTAAGAAGTGCTTGTAGCCCTTAGAAAGGAGATGATCCACGGAATAATCTGGGTATAATAGCAATGTTCAATTAAACCATGATTCCACTGTGGAGGTAGCCTGTTTACTTTAAAGCAAATTGTCTTTTGGGTTATTGATCCATTACTTACAGTACCAGAAGTAATGTCTGTTTCTTGTAGCTCTTGAAACTCAATAATTAGATTGCTGTAGCTTGCCATTGTAAGACACCCAGCAGTCTTGGGCTCACTGCACTTCCCTAAAGCAGATCAGCTGGAAAGCAGCAGTGCAGGAAAAACTTGGAAAGAGATGCTGACTATTGAAATTCTTGCAGGAATTTTTGTACAGAAGGCATGAAACCAGGGGCACAATCACTTTGTTGGACTGAAAAATGGAGTAAACCGGCAAAGTAATAAAAATAAGTTTGATCTATGAAGATGTGAAATATTTTAGTAACCCTTGTTTTTTAACGGTAAACTTGTATTTTATATAGTTATTTTTTCTCTAGAAAAACTGTAGGAATTGCTGTAGAACTAGCACATCTCTGGCATCAGAAAATATGCAAGTGAACTTACAGTATATTTGAAAGATAAAATCCTTTTCCAAGTTCCTCGTATTGGAGCTTTATGAAGAATATGTGTGAAGCCAAGGAATCACTGTTTCTGGTATTTCAAATAAGAAAATCTTTCTTTGCAAGTGGCCAAGTTAGATTATATGTGTGTAATAAGAAGCAAAAAAGGGGAAGGAGCTGATTGTCCTCCCTCCTCACTTCCCTTTCTGACATCTTACTTGCAGTTAAGCTTGTGGAAAGTTACCACAGTCTAAAGTGTTTGAAAGGACTGAACACAACATGCACACAGTTAGCTGTTTGGTCTAGAACCTTATTTTTAACATCTTATGGATTCTACTCAACAGCGCTGGAGGAAATAACTGTTCTGCTGTGTGACTAAATACTGAACGTGAGAGTTACTTTCTGCTTTAAAAAACAAGCTGTAGATACTTCACCTGGCAAATACTTTATAGTTCTTTATGGTGAAAAATTACAAGGATTAACTTGCATAGCGCATTCTTCTGAAAAGAAAGTATTAAATTTGGTGTTTGGTTCTTTAGTAATCCTGCAGAAATTTAATTTACAGTTTTTGACTGTGCCATGGATCCTTTATAGACTCTATCTATATACTGCCACTTCTGTGTGGCTTCTTCTCTGTTCTTCACACCAAACCGTTCTCTTTGCCTCCTCAAGCTGCTGGCATTGGAAGTCCTTCTGTGTGTTAGTGGGCCGCATCCCTGCTGTGCAGCACCTGAACATCCTTGTGCCTCAGGAGTAGCTGCTGGTGTAGCCTGGGATCTATAGACCACTGCAATCACAGATGGCTTTTGTTTTCTTGTGAGCTAGCCTAGATCTGTTTTATGTGAGATGAATTCTCAATGGCTTGTTTACATTACAGCTATTTGGGCCATAGACTGACTTAAGATTTTTTTATTTGGGCCATAGGCGGACTTGGAGATTTTTGTGGTTTCCTGTTTCTGATTTGTTTTGAGGCTCAAGGCAGTGAAAGGAGGCCTTAAATAGTCTCTGTCCCTGAAGGTGCTTGGAACTTAAGTGCTTTGCCTAGCAGTAGAGGAGGTTAGAGTGTAACTGGCTGATATGCAGGTTCTTACAAATCCTTTCATTAGCTTTAATCCCTACCTGAATTTGGAATTAGAAGCCTGGAAATTAGTGGCAGGAAATGCCACTGTATGTAAGGTGGTCAAATTTAGAGAAAGGCATTTACATTAACTAAAATCTTGGATCAGCATTGCTCTGTATGTGAAAAATTAATTTCTATAGAAACAAAATCAGTCTTGTAGATAAAATATCTTTATTCCCTAAAAGAAGAGTCAAAACAGTCTCATAATGCAGAGGTGTTCTCTTTACTTCCAAATCATTGAGCCTATTTGCTATACTTTTGCTGATATAACATGAAGCTGATATCCTCATTACTCACTTATGTATGAACTGTGTTATGGATTTACTGCACAAAGCAAAGAACATCAGTAGACAAACAGTACTTCTGTTTCCCACTATCACAAAGGTGCCAGCCATTTTAGGTAAAATAGCGTCTTTGAAGAATTATCTGTTCCAAGCTTTTCCCTTCCACTAATTCATATAATGTTTAATTGTGGAATGTATTACCAAGACATGATTTTTAAAGATCTCTTCTTGTCTTTTAAATTATGGTTATTTCTATGAAGATATTTTGTTAAGAGATTTTTTGAGGGGACAGTTTTATGCAGTGCTTCAATGAGTGCTTACCATCCAGCATTTGAGAAACTTCAAATAACAGTGGGCATGAAGGTGAGCATAGTTGTTTTGGTGGGTCGGCTCCTAGACTTGTTTAATCAGTTAGCATAGCATTCTGTTTAAACAACAACAACAAAAAATCCTCCTTTTATATAGCTGAATGCTTTTGAAATTTACATGGTTTATTCATAAAAATGGTCTATTAAGCAACAGTTTTTCATGTGGCAACTTCTGAGATCGAAAAATGTCACCCCAGATAGATGTATGACTTCGGATTCTTTTGCAAAACAAATTTGTGTTAAAATAGTTTTTATAATTAAAATATGAGATTTTAATTTGTTCATTTAAATGTAGTAATTGGTAACCATTTATGAACCTTGATCAAAGTATAGGTTTTGACATATTGTTTGGCTTTGGACTGTTTTGCTGACTAATGGTCAGTTTCTTCAAGATGTGTGGAATTGGGTTATGAGCTAAATTCTAAGTTCTCTGCAGTCATCTTTGCATACCATTTGATGATGAGGTTTGAAGGAGTGCTGATGCAGCTCTATGCAACATAAATGCAAACCACTGTGCTAGAGGAGACTAATGTTTGATGTTAATGCTTTTTAAATATCTACAGTTAATACTCGGAGTAGAGCTTGTTTGCTGCAATTTGAAGAAAATGGCTTATTCTGATCTTCAAAGAACTTTTCTGTAGAAAAGAGCATCCTGGTGTCTCAGGAAAATATCTTTGTAACATAGTATAATTTTTAATAAATGCCTTTTTTTTTGGAGAGGAGTGTTTGCTCATAGAAATCCTGTTGAACTTCTGTCAAGCTGAAACTGAGCAAAATACATGTTTGTAAATACCTCCAAATTACTATGATATTTTAATTTAATTTAATGTGGCTGTATGTACTAGAGTGTCAAAGTTAACTTGTTAGGTTAACTTGTTAGATTAACTACAATTTACTAGCTGTGTGGTGCATTCAGAAGTACTGCTGAGGCTTGGTTTAATCTATGTTTTGTTCCATCCATTACATGCTTGATTTTAGGTTATAATGACAAGACAGTGACAGCATTACACTTTTTAATGAATGTTTTTTCTCTTTAGGCAAGTATCTTCATTCCTTAGAGGTAATAATAATGTTGGCAGATAGTTGTATTGTTAAATTCTTTAAACTATCTGACAGACTTCTAAGCATATATAAATGGAAACTGGCATGCAATGGAGTTTGATAAATTATTCAGTATATTGTTTCTCTACACACAAACGTACAATTGGTTAACAGAAAGAGGATGCTGTTGGTCACTTAGGGAGAGTCTGACAATCCGTTTTTAGGCAGAAGTCCAGAGCAGAAATAGACATGAGCATGTAAGGTCTGAGAATTGATATTTGCTGCAGTTTATGAGCGCACACTATCTAATGTTGCTCTGGCTTGCGTTCATTCAGGGCACTCTCTCTGGCGTACTCACAGTTTATGAAAGGAAAACTGGTGTTAAATATTGATAGGGATCACACAATAGTCATTACAGTTTCTGCAAACCACTCCTGTGTGGGATTGGTATATACTGGGAAGTGCAACCTGTACTGTGCTCTTTGCACTGAAAGGTGAGGCTTTTAGTTGGATTTTCTTATTCTGAATCAGTGTTTCTTTGTATCTTAAGTTTCTTGTAGCTGAACTACACTGCTTTTGCCTGCATTCTCATTTTAAGTACTAAGAGGCATAGTCTGAGGACATATATTCAGGCCTTGGTATCTGACCTGCTGAGTTGCTTTTCAATTTTGGAATATGCTGGAACTCCCAGGGTGTGTTGCACTTTAGCCTTTGAAGTGGAGACTGTCACAAATAGGTATTGGGGAACATAGAGAAGGTAAACATTTTAATTGTGGGATATGAGGGGGGAGGAGGCCAGTGGGAAAGCTGTGCATAATATCTGTTAATTGCCCCTTCTGATGCTCTTTTTCAGATACAAGATGTATGTCAGATGCAGCTGCTGCATCTTTGTCAACTGTCTGAAACACTAGTGTGCCATGAAAAGAATATATTAAGTATAACTGCCAGCTATTAATTTTTTCCCTTTAAAGCCCCAGGTTGTCAATGTTTAAATTACAAGCAATACAAAATAAATTTCAATTTCAGAACTTTTAGTTTATATGACAATGTCAAAATAATTTACAAAACCTCTCAGGCCAACTCTATCTAACTTAAACTGTCTTTAACAGAATCTCAGTATTGATAAACAGTGGCAAGTCAGCTTTATTTCTAAAACAATAAAACACCTGTCCACTGAAAGCAGTTTTGCCTTCTCTTAATGTGAAATAAAAGCTTTTATTCCTTCTTAATTGTGCAGGTTAATGTAAGGAATTCACATTTTTACTTCAAGATCTATTAGTTTGTACAGTAAGTCTTAGAGTCGTAGATTATGGAAGATGTCCCTGTACCAAAGAGCTGTGTTTGGCAGAGATGTAAGACTAGTCTGTCACAGAGATGTGATGGAATACTATGACAGCCAGGGAGGCTCTCTTGTGCTATATCATGTCATATCTGTTTTGAAAGCCTCTCAGTTTTCATTTGTAAGTGAAAAGATAAATTTATAGATATCTCAGAGTGTTGGTATGTTGCTTTCTGAATCCTGCAATTTCTTAAGCAGACTTTGGTGATATAGGGCACCCATGTTTGTATTGATTTATATTCATGATAGTCTGTGAATTTCTTATAATATTTTAGTCTAGCACTTATGACATACACCAGTCCGTAGTTCTTATATCCACTAAGGGTTCTGTTGAATTGCAGGTGATCCTAATTTTCAGAGTTTTGTGTTACCAGATGGCTGAAACAGTCAGGTTCTTTAATAAACACACAGGTTTCAGGAGCTTAATCTAGTCAGATGATTAGATTTTTTTGTTTCCCAGGAGTTCAGTGTCTTGATTTTTCTCCTGAAACTGGTTTGTTTTGGTTTTTTTCCTTAATGTTTGCACCCTACCAGTGGCATTAAGACCTTGCTTCTCCTAGTTCATGCTTTCTAATTCTGCGTATTCAAGTATGGACTAGCTTAAGTTCATTCTCCACTTGTGTCCCATCGTTATACCTAAGTACTTGGACCATATTTTAATTGTAGTCATGTTTTGGTAGAAAGAAGAGTAAGGTCTAACTCTTTATCTATGTCTTTAGGTACCCTTTAAGTTTTTGTTGTCAGCAGAAGTTTAGCAGAGCTCTCCTATTGTTTACATTTTCTGGCCAGTTTCACTTAAAACATCTGAAGCAGGTCCTGAGAGACTAATGGTCTTTTACCAAAAGAGATGGAAAGCAGCTTGACAAGATTCCTTGGTCTTACTTAGGGAAAATTGATGAAAGGGTACCAAATGATGATTTTCTTTGTATATTGCATGAATCAGTTTTAGGAGTGTGTTTCTTGTACTTGCTGTTTTCTGGGCAATGTCTGGTTCTTTGTTTTGCAGTTGGGTTGTCCTTATGTGACCATATGTACAATTTGAATAATATAATCTCCCTTGTTTTAAAAGGTCATGAACCAGAGCATTCTTCAAAAAAAAGTATTAGGTATTGCTGATTATTAAACCCTCCAGCTGATCTGCCTTTTGTATGTTATCTCTTTTCTTCTTGTCCTTCCCCAGTTGTACTGAAGAAAGTGAAATTCCAAGTAAAAAAATAAGAATGTGTCCTTTGTCTCCAATAAAGTTTTCATGTGTTCATTTACAGTTCATTGTAACTTGGATTTCTGAACTAATGTTACTAGTAAAACAGATATTCATTGTATAACTAGATGTTTAAAGATCATGTTATTTGTAGGAGAATATACTGTGAAATTTGGTAACTTGGTGTTAGGGAGCATTTTTTTGAGTTTGAAAAAAACATTAATTAAATATTCAGACGTTTGACTTATGACTGTATGACAGCCTGACCTAAACAGAGTTGTTTAACAAATTGGAGCTGCCAAAATAAATACTGACATTCCCTCCTAAAGAAATTTCTAATGATAACTCTTACAAAGAAGACTTTATGTGATTCTTGTATGGAAATAAAGTGCTGTTGCACCAGGTATGGGAATAACAGTTTCATTTCTCTTTTCAGTATGATGCTGTTCCAATCCAGTCAAGTGTAGTGTTATGCTCCTGCTCATCCCCATCAATGGTGAGGAACGAAGCAGATTCCAGCACTCCATCTGTCATTTCTCCCTGTGGCAGCAGACAGGGATCTAACATGGAAAGCACAGCACCTGAATCAAGATCTAATTCCAGCTCCTTGCAGCAACATACAGGACAGCAGCCTCCACAGCCTCGAAAGAAACGACCTGATGACTTCAAATTTGGGAAAATTCTGGGCGAAGGATCTTTCTCAACGGTAACTTTACTTTTTATAAGAGGTGCCAAATATCTTAGATAAACTTCAAAATTTGTTGTGTGTGTAAGATTGATGAGATTTAAATCTGGAAAGAACAGCTTGAAGAATAAATGAATGGGACATAGCGGTTTTAAGCTGAACTATTAAAACAGTGTTGCACTAAATACGGGTGCTGATTTTTTCCAAGCACCTTCTAAATTCATAAAAAGTTCCATTGTATCCTAATGTCTTCATGCTTGGATTTTCAGTCAACATTGCTTTCTAATATAATTGTGATAGCATAATAGCTTATGTTAAAAGTTTATGGTATAAAGGATTGGAACTGGCCTAGGAGTTTGTCTTTGTAAGAACTATGCAATTAGTATAAAGTTGAGATTCTAGCAAGGTGTTGAAATGGATATAAACTTACAACGGGAAAGCTGAAAACTTTAGTCATTTGTTGTTACAAGATTATTGCTCGCATTCAGGCAAGGGGGACTTTTCCAATTGTCTTTAAAGTTACCTTTTATAAAGTTCTTTCTTGAAAATGAGCTTTCATTTGTGTTCCCCCAAAATCTTCTCTTTAAAAATGTAAACCTGCTTGCCTGAAATTTCGTCTCTTGCTTCTACTAATTGGAAATCTACCATTGCCTTTATTTAAATCTTCTTAACAAACTGTGAGTAGTTAAAAGTTCTGTGTGACTTTTTACTTTTGGTCTCTCAGATAAATTTTATCTTTCGATCTTCGCCATTTATGTTAAGGAAAGTACTGTGACAATTAGATTTTTATAAATATTCCTCAGCCTGTGGCTTTTCGTCCCCTCTTGAAGAAGATTTGGCGATTTACTGTGACTTACGTTACAACCTTCAGAATTCTCCTGGAAAAAAAGTAAATCATTGTTTTCCCTCTCAAGTGTGTAAGTCTTTTAGCAAAACAAGCGTTGTTGTGCTGAACTGAATTTCCACAGAAGTCTTGTTGAAGCCAGCATAATATGAACACATGCTTAAATATTTTGTTGTGTTCTGAATACCGACTGGAAGATCAAAATTGGTGTTAGTGTACATCTTTAATGACCAGTTACAGTATGTTTTTTCTCCTCTGGCAACAGGTTGTCTTGGCTCGAGAATTGGCAAGTTCTAGAGAGTATGCCAGTAAGTATTGGCTCCTTTAACATGAACTATTAGAAAATATAATATCAATGTAGTCCTGGTACAAAACACCTGTTGAAAAAAACAGAATTAGTGGTTTTATGATAATTTTATCAGACCAAAAAGCCCCAAAACAAATTACTTAGATGGACTTCATTTGATTGTACCTATTCTATTTTCACTCTATTTTTTTTCATTAAGTTAAAATTCTAGAAAAACGTCATATCATAAAAGAGAACAAGGTGCCATATGTGACACGAGAGAGAGATGTAATGTCCCGTCTGGATCACCCTTTTTTTGTGAAACTCTACTTCACCTTTCAGGATGATGAAAAGCTATGTATCCTTTGTGTTTTAAAACTTGCTGTAACACTTTCTTAACAGGAACCCAGTTTAGGTTCCTTTGAAACATGGTCTAACAGGAATGATGAAAATAACTTCAGGTACTTTAAATAGCCTAATGTATGTGCTGCAATTTTTGCAGTCATGCTTTTAATAGAAATTAAGCAGATGGAATGAGCAGGTCCCCTCAAAGAAAAGAGTGGGTGTCTTGTGGGACGGGGGAGAGCAACAAAGCAAATTGTCCGTGTGGTAAATGTTGAAGGATGACTTGCAACGATCCAAGTTTAAAGTAATTTAAAAATACTAAATTGGGGTGGTGTATGAGAAGTGTTTAAGAAGTATTTTATTTGTGATATGTATAGTAAAACACCACGATTCCCATGTTTAATAGGGGTAGCCAGCTATATTTACTGCTATTTTTTTCTTTTGGCAATTAGAGCTATTATTAAAATTTTTCTTCTGTAAAAGTGCTTACAGAGTAATCTGAATCTTCCGTTTGGGCTTCTGTTTCCCGTGCTCTCTCTCTAGCAGTAATTGCAAAGTACAGTTTCATCCTGGAAGCTCACTGGTTGGCAGTTGGCTTTATTTTTTCCTTGTGAAGAAAACGTTAATGATGCGAATTTCCTCCTAAACTTTCTGCTTCCAATTGGCTGTGCCAAGGCTAAAGGGATAGATCAGTCTGTTTGTGGGGTCAGTAAGTAGTTGTGGTTTTCCCAGAGGCTGCTGGCAGTGCTTGCAGGCCCTGGAGTTCATGCAGCATACACTAAAAGAGCTCACAGAGCCTCTTTGTAGTGGAAACACTTGCTCTGGTACTTCTCAGGTGATGGGACAATTTTAAACTTATATCAGTTTTTACTGTAAATAATTCTTTTTGAGGGCAATTATGTATACAATTTAAATTAATTAGTCGGGTCACAAGTCTGAAAAAACAACAAACTTTACGTAGTCTTTGCTGTGCTAAGAAATTTGGACCTGTGTCCTAGGTTGTTAACATATTTAAGTAATTATTTTGGGCTGCTGCCGTGTAAAGTTTCAAATTAACCAACTTCTTCCCTCCTGTTTATGTATTTTTAGTATCATTCTTATCTTTGGAATGAGATGTGGGGATTTTTGTTTTAGAATGGCTTAGAGATAGACCTTAACTACTTACATGCAGATTTTGGGCTTAGCTATGCCAAAAACGGAGAGCTGCTAAAGTATATACGCAAAATTGGTTCATTTGATGAGACCTGTACCAGGTTTTATACTGCTGAAATTGTATCAGCCCTGGAGTATTTGCATGGGAAAGGAATAATTCACAGGTAATACAAAGTTGAGACCAACATGCAGTTGATTATGTTTTTTTCTAGAAACATTCTTTGTGAATTTTGTGAAATGAGCACATAGTAGCATTTGATCAGCACTGGTACTGTTAACATCAGTAGCTAAACATAGAAAACTTGAGGAGGAGAGCCAATCTCTGTTGTTATACAAACTGTTGTAGCAGGAAGAAGTAAGAAAACCTTTTGGCCTAGAATTAGCATTACCAAAAGCTTGTCTTTCAAGCTTGATCAGTTGGTCTGAAAACAGAAACAGACTTTTTGTTTAACTACACTTTTTTTCCTGTGCTGTTATGTAGCAAAGGTAATTAGAATTTTTCTGGTGTGTGATTTAGTGTGTGCTATATAATCAAGAAAAGTAAAATTATTCTGTATCAGTTTTCACTGAGTGAACAATTTCCACAAAGCTGAACAATAATTGGGTAAATGGTGAAATCTAGCAAAGTTTCTAATAGTACTTTCACAGTTGTTCTGAATGTAATTGTATTCTTTGGATAATCATGTTTTTTCACTCACGTTTATTAAATAAATTAAGGTTTTAAGTACTAAACATCTGAGCTGCAGAACTTCTTTTTGGGTGAGGAATCTATTGTGTCTGTAGGTTACTGAGCAGTTGTCGTGAAACAGTATATGCTAATTGGCAGAAAGCTGGCTGATTATAATTCTGATAGCATTACTTCTTTCAGTTACATTTAAAAGGAAAAAGTGTTCTAATACTTTTTTGTGTAATAATTTGGAATAGAATCTAAGGGGGATGGATGTGGAGAGTATGAAAGCATAAAATTTTCCACGAGGGTGAAAAAACATTCAAGAACTCCCAGTTTCATTCACTTTTACAGTCCATGTGTTAGGCTGAGAGAAGGCTTATAAAATGAATGTAGCATGATTGTCAGTGTTACTAAGCCTATTTTGGAAATCTTGTGTTACAGAAGAGCTGCTTTATGCTTGTCTTCATATGAAGGCCCTTATGAGAAGCTCAAAAGAAAACAGTGAGATTGTGCAATTAGAGAACTTAGTATGAAGTTTATAAGGCCACAGCTCTAGCAGTGCCTGAAAGCTCTTGGGATTTTCTGCTGCCTAAAGAAATAGGACATGAGACAGAAACAGTTTCAGATGTCAGGCTACTCTGGAAAAGTTATTACAGATATATCTCTATGTATCCAGTTATATAGCTATAGATCCGTAATACAGTATTAATGTAGGTGTATAATATGAACACTGTGTATATGTGTGTATAGAGTACAATATGTCTACATACAAATGTATATGTAAAAAAGCCCCACACAGAACTGTTAAAAGGGTCCATTCCATTCATATATCTCTCTGAGATTAGTTACAGGAAAATGAAGAGGATTTTTATGGCTTGTATGTCATAATTACTTCATTCCAATTGCTCTCTGTGCTAATCCGCAGACTCTAAATTGTACAACCCATGCTTTTTCATTATAGGGGGCTGCAATCCGATGAAAATAATGCTGCACAGTGGTTGATGGAAACAGCTTTAAAACAGCTTTGAATTTGTACTGTTTTTTTTTCTTACCAGTCAACCAAAACAACTCCCATGCTCCAAATTTCTTTATGAGCATTCAAAGATACTGCTTAAGAGGGGGAAGTATGTCATCTTTTCAGCTGAGGAAACTCTGTGCAAAGTAATACCGTATCAGTGTCACCCTTATTTTATGCTCCTTATTTTGTTGCTGACAAGCCTCTTGACATCTAACTCTATATTACTTTCTATTGTGTTCGTCATACTGTGAGGTCTGGTTTTATTCAGAAAATGGACACTGGTGGCAGTGTCCATGCAAATGGTAGGCATACATTTGAAAGAGAGATTATACATGGAGGTGGTTTACAGTTCTTACGTAGTCTGGACATTTAGCTGGGGCTGGGTTTGCCACTGGAGTTTGACTAACTGGAGTTTTGCACAGAGGAAACAGGCCTAGAAGATCTTAATGCCGTATCAGTCTGTCAGGTGTTATTTAAATTAAGGCTTTGGAGTGAAAGGGCTTGGGTTTTTGTGTGTGTTTTTGTGGGATGAGATTTTTGTTGGGATTTGTTGGGAGGTGCTTTTTTTTGTTTGTTTCAGGGAGTTTTTTGTTTGTTTTTTGTTTTTATGGGTTTTTTTTTCATTTCTGTTGAGATGCACAGTAGTGTAGTTTTGAGATGATTAATTACTTAAGGTCTTTTTAGAAAAAATGTTAATTAGGGGGCTTATCCAAATCTGATAGTCTGCAGGTTGACAGCTACAAGTTAGAAGAAAGTTGTTGCGACGATGTTTATAGAATGTCTACATCATTTATGATAACATTGTATACCTAAATCACTAGACAGTTTTGCAACTTTCATTTGTATGGTGTTTGAATATAAAAATCTGTCTTTTCTAGGGACCTTAAGCCAGAGAACATCTTATTAAATGAAGATATGCACATTCAAATAACAGACTTTGGAACAGCGAAAGTATTATCTGCAGATAGCAGACAAGGTATGCCATGATTTATTTCATTATGTAACACAGATAATTATAGCAAGTGGTCCTTTGAAAATGTACATATGTTGTATTTACCGAATTATAACTTTCAAATATCGTCAACCTCATCTAAATCACTGAGAGATCTTGAAACAGTTTTGAGTGTCACTGCTTGGATTATGTCAGAAAAGGTAATATTTGGTGTAGTGTTATAGCCAGCTGGATCACCAAATATAGTGGGAAGTCAAACTACTTCAAATTACTTAGTTTTCATTTGCAAGACAAGAATACAAACAGAGGTATTGTGGCTCAGCTGATACAATAAGTTTTTACTCTGCTTATGTCTTTAACTTATTTGTGCAACTCTGATAGCCACTGAAGGCTATAGAATTCTTGTGTCGCTAGTTTTTAGTAATAACCTGTAAATAGATGCTGCAAACAATGCCTGAAAAAAGCACTAAGCTGAACTCAATTTGATAACCTTTTTTTCTTGAATGTAGTAAGCTTCTGTTGGTAGATTTTATAACTGACAGAGTACCTAAATGCCCAACTTCTTGAACCACATGAGTGTCACTGAGACTGATTTGTTTCTTCCGAGCAGGTTGTGTGGATTGATAGAGAAATTAAATTCCCATGGGTTCTTGGTAGCATTATGTAACTTGCAAGGGATTGCCTTTGCAGGTTTCTTTAATTGGGTTGGTACAGGGGAGGAAAGGAAAGATTGGTTTATCCATAAGTATGTGTTTGGCTTATTTCTTTCTTTTTCCTTACCAGCACGGGCAAATTCATTTGTTGGGACAGCACAGTATGTTTCTCCAGAACTGCTGACAGAGAAATCTGCCTGTAAAAGGTGAGGACTCTGCATTTCAGAACTTCACTGACTCTGTCAGGATGCTGTTAAATGGGGAGGAGTGGATAAAGCAAGCAAGGAAGCTTAGTATTGTAAAGAAAAAAGATGCTTGTGTGTAAAAGTTTTTTAAGAAAGTTTGAAAATTTTTTTTTCTTAACAAGTATTGCTTTTTGTCTTAGTGCTGGTTTCCTCAATTCATCTACCTTCTGGAGTTCTACAAACAGGATTAGGTGTTGCTGACGGTGTATAATGTGAAGTTGGATTTCTTACCCATAAATATATCAAATTTTTTATGTTATCCAAATAATGTAATTATTTTAATTCTGTTTTATAAAATCTTCCTCAAATAATGGTATTTCCTGCTGTAGTAACAACCAATGTCGCATGCTGTCAGTTAGGGGAAAGGCTGCAGCGTTCTTTGACTTGTATTTAGATCAACTTGCAGTTATTTTTGCTAAGCTGTACTTGAGGTTTGCAATGTTTTAAAGCTCATCTCTGTGCCTGGTTTGAGTGATGCCCTTAAGAAATCTCTTAACTCATTAAAATTGCTTGTTGATGGTAACCCGCTGAATGCGTAGATCTATTTTATTACGGTGATGGAAGAGTAAGTTAATTGCTGAAAAACCATAGGGGGGAAAAAAGAACTCTTATAGGAATAACTGTAGTAATTTGTGCTAGGTTTTAACTTTTTTGGCTGATGGAAAGACTTCATCAGGCTGTCATCTTCATTTAGAAGTTGCATAATGCCTCATCTGTAATTTGAGTAGTTTTGAGTCTCTGATAGTATTTTAGTCTTCCATGAGGATTTTGAAACTTTAATCAAATCAATGTGTAGCTTACCTTGAAGTACACTAAGTTTAAAGTGCTATTTCAGGCCAACACGCTAAAACTTAACTTTCCCTCACCCACATACCATATAGTCTGCCTTTTTGTTTGTGTCTTAAGAAGAGCTTCAAGTGAAAAAGCTGTATTGTTTTGTTTGGTGGGTTTTTTTTATAAAATACTTAGAGGAGAGGATTTAAATTCTATTGCATTAATTTGGATGCATCTTTGAATTGTCATAGGGGATAAACCAGTATTCTTTTCAGACTTATATACATATTATTTTGCCTGAGAATTCAGTCTTGCATGTGTCCTTGTAGTTAGTTGTTGTGGGATTGTTACTGTATAGTTTTTTTTCTTTAACAAAGTTGTGTTGCTAGCCTTCTCTTCTGTCAGGGGCTGAAGTGAGAATAGTATGGAAATTATACAGAGCAAATTTATCCATGGGGTTTGTGCTATGTTTTAAGTAGCAGAAAGTTAAGAATTTTTCTTTTTAAATTACAGTTTAAAGACTTCTGTTATGAAAAGATGCTATATGTTTCTTCCTCTTTCTTTTGAAGCTCTGACCTCTGGGCTCTGGGATGTATAATATATCAACTTGTAGCTGGATTGCCTCCATTTAGAGCCGGGTAAGAGATTTAAGCTAATTCTTTATACGTGGATCATAAATATATTGACTTGATTTTGATTTTTACCTTATTACCAGTTCTGAAGTACAACTTTTCACGATGCAGTGTTGGTGTTAATGTCATACCTGCTATTATTTGTTCTTTTTGATGTCTTGAAGTTGCTTAGAGAGCTGTAACTAGAGTTCCTGAGAGACATTCCTTAAGTTATCCTAAAATTTCACATGTAATTTGTACCATAGAGATAACCTTATTTGTGAAGAGGGTATAAGGCATCTCTCTGCATCATTTGAACTTCTCTTGTTATTGCTCAAGTATCTGGTGCTTATAGGATCATAGATACTTGTACTCCTTCTCCTAGGAAGATTTATGGGAATATGACTTAACTTGTAGATTTCCGGTTTAATATTTGTCCGAGTTATGCAGGCTAAGGTGAAAGAACCATGGAAAACTAATAACAAGAGTCAATATTTTTCTCTTTTGCAGAAATGAATATCTTATATTCCAGAAGATAATA
Source organism: Manacus candei (assembly GCF_025592945.1). Classification (NCBI taxonomy): domain Eukaryota; kingdom Metazoa; phylum Chordata; class Aves; order Passeriformes; family Pipridae; genus Manacus; species Manacus candei. The sequence goes on along the minus strand of NW_026138050.1, from coordinate 124,874 downwards.
AAGTTGGAATATGACTTTCCAGAAAAATTTTTTCCCAAGGCGAAAGACCTTGTTGAAAAGTTATTGGTAAATATTTGCTGCTGTTAAATCACTTGATGACACTGGAAACATTTGGCTTATGTTCAGAAACTTTTCTGAAAGTTTCTATGCACTCTGTTGCAAACATTATAGTAAGAAGGGCTGTGAGCATTATTGACTGTAGGGGAGTGTCTTGAGAAATCAACATCCATTGTTAAACAGCATTAAACTTAAAATGTGGACAAGGAATGTCTCTGAATGGAAGCAAGTGATTCTAGACACTGTGCATTACACATAGACATTAAGATTCAAATACTCAAGTTTATATAGTTCTCAGATTAATTCTTTTTGAGCTGTATAATGGATCATTTAGTTGAAAACAGTCTTCTATACATCACAGGCAGATACATTCATTACAATGTAAGTCCACTTACCTTGGCATTAGCATGCACTTTAACACATCTCAATAGTATCAGTCTAAGAATTACTGTTCATGTGGAGGTTTGACAAGTAGGAAGAGAAAGTAGTTCTATCCCATGAGTGAGATTATAGCCATGACACTAAAGTGAATATGCAGAGAACATTTTGGGTGGTATAAGCTTTTTCAAATTCAATAGTGTAGCATATTAGCAGGGGGTGAGGAGGAAATGCTTATCTTTGTGGATGATGATGGGTACAACGTAAAGGGCCTAGCAGGGCATTCCTGTGTCCAAGGCCAGCTCTATGGCCAAGTCAGTGCCTGCTGAATGGTGAAGTCCAGGTTATATTAACAGCCTGAGAACCGTGTCATTTTAGGATGCTTGAGAGGTTGATATTTGACACCAACTACAGCTTCCACAGCTTCTTGCATCACTAGAATGTGATAGTGGACTACACTTAAATGAGATGTTCCATCAGGCCTTCTCTGTATGTCTGCTTCTGTGTTTACGAAGAACAAAAAAAAAAAAATTGCGTGGACCGAAAGAAGTGCTCCTTCCTTTAGATCTGTGAGCTGGTCTACTACAAAATGTTGCTGACATGACGTACCGACAAATAACATCTTATTTATTATAAGTAGTCTCCTTGTATTATACATATGTATGCTTAGGACAGTTGGTTTTAAGTTTTCACATGCTGCTGTGCAAATGTGAATGGTGCTTGCCCCTTGTCATTATTTTATGGAGGGTAACTTAATTTTGATTTGCTCAGGTTCTAGATGCTACCAACAGATTAGGTTGTGAAGAAATGGGAGGATATGGACCTCTTAAGGCTCATCCCTTCTTCGAATCCATTGTGTGGGAGAACCTACATCTTCAGACACCTCCTAAACTTACAGCATATTTACCTGCTATGTCAGAGGATGATGAAGACTGTTATGGAAATGTATGTTTATCTGTACATATATTCAGCTCTGATGCTGCCTGAGACTTTCATTAAGGCATAATTATTGAATATTAAATATTTTTACTGAAATTACTGTTTAGTTATGTTTTAATGAGAACTTCAAGTATTAATCTAAGATAAAATTGCTGGGTAAAATTTTAAGTCAACATTTTTTTTCTTACAGAGCGAGTGTTTTGAAAAAATACTGTTTGGCTTGCTTTTGATCAATTATACTTTTTTGCATAAGTGCCTGTTAATCTATAGAGAATGGGTTTTTTGCCCAAAAGCAAAATAAACAAAACCATGCTTAAATTAAAAACCAAAGTTTAATGCAAAACATTTAATTACTTCGTTTTGTTTCCTCCTTTAGTATGACAATCTCCTGAGTCAGTTTGGTTGCATGCAAGTTTCTAGTTCTGCCTCTTCCCATTCACTGTCTGTCCCAGAGACAAGTACACCACAGACATCAGGAGGAAATATTGAACAGTATATTCATGATCTTGACACCAATTCCTTTGAGCTGGACTTACAGTTTTCTGAAGATGAGAAGAGGTTACTTCTGGCAAAACAAGCTGGTGGAAATCCTTGGTAGGATCTTTGAATATCGCTCATCTTTACTTGCACAGCAATAAAGAACCTTGAAAAATAAGGGATTTTGATTTAAATTAATATTTGTCAATCTTAGTATGTTCAAGCAATTAGCAACTACATTTTTTTGACTTCTATTTTTAAAGCAATAGCAGCAAAACCCTAATACTATATTTCTAAAATGTACCAAATCTAGAAGATGGCATGGAGTGTGTTTCTAAGATAGGCAGAATGACATTACCCAGTGCTGAGGAGTCTTTGTTCTGAAGTCCTAGAACTAGAAAAGGTTCCTCCTTTCTTACTGACACTATAAGTTGTTGGGTTTTTGTGTGTGTAATATTCTGTTGATATCCAACCAAAATATCTCCAGACTATGTAACTGATAGCATTTCTTTGCATGCTTTAGAGAAGTTTCTCATGTGTGATTGTGATTTTTTAAATTTTTTTTTCTACCCTGTCAGGAATTAGAAAAAACTCCTTGGCCTGGAATGAGGAAGAGTACAAAATTCATCTAGTAAAGTTGCTCAGGACTCTTTGGTGGAAAAGGAGACGCTAGGGAGTGAAATGAAAAACTGCTTTATATTAATAATAGCTGTTTCTATGAAAGAATTACTTCTGGAGTAATAGTTATTTTTCTTTTTTTAAGGCATCAGTTTGTAGAAAATAACTTAATCCTGAAAATGGGTCCAGTGGACAAAAGAAAGGTAAGGGGTTTTTTTTTTAAATTTCCTGTAACAAGATTCAGCTGTCACATTTTTGCACAGTTGCAGCATAGATAAGGAACCTATTTTAAAGCTTACTTGTTGAACTTACATAAGTAAGTGGCAAATTGTTTATTTTTAAAAATTCTGTGTTTTCTTGTGAGTAGATTGTTTTTTCTTAATTTTGTGATATGCTTTTGATTTCTTGGAAAAGCTAAAAGTAGAGCTGCTATTGATACTTTCATTTTGAGATTGTAGTAAATGAGTTTTTGCTCCCTCTTCTCTTCCCAATCTGATATAGCCCACTAAACACTTTGTCTTGATCACTTTGTCTTGATGTGTGTCTGAATGTGGCTTGAGCCACAAATACTGAAAAATGAAATACAAGCTCATGTTGTTCTTAACTGTGGTGTTTTTCCTGAATCTGACTTAGTGCCTTTATTCTGAGAGGGGCAGAGGTGGCATTAGAACAGCTTTAAGTATTAACTTTAATATTGTACAGCTGAGCAAGGATAGTCTGCATCAACTTTCCAGGAAAGAAGGTTATCTTTCATCTAAGTTAGTACCTGCTTGTTCCTATCTTTTCTACAAAATCACAACTGTTGATTTCTGTGCTGGAATCTTTGACAAATAGATTTTGCTTCACTATGTACAGCTAGGTGTTTTATGTTTTGCTAGAATTTGAAGATGTTTTCCTGAAAGAGTACTTGTGTTTTGCCACATAGTAGGAATGCACTGCAACCCCTTAAAAAAGGAGTGAGGTCAAATAGGTAAAGTAAATGGAAAATTGAAGTCCCCCAAATCCAAACATACTCTCCTATCACTGAGCTGGTTTTATTCTACCTCTGTTGTTCAATTCATAGATCTGCACATTTACATTTTTATTTTGTGCCTTTTTTTGCATTGCTGCTTCTACTTTTCTCACTAGGGATTGTTTGCACGTCGGCGCCAATTGCTGCTCACAGAAGGGCCCCACTTGTATTATGTGGATCCTGTCAACAAAGTTCTAAAAGGAGAAATTCCATGGTCATTAGAGTTGCGGCCAGAAGCCAAGAATTTTAAGACATTTTTTGTTCATACGGTAAGTTTCTTTCTTGGATTTCCTTGTAAAAGGTACTAAGGTCCTTGAGCTGCTAATTTAAGTTGTTATCAAATAGATTTCTCTGGAGAAAATATAATTACTTAAATACAAGGGTTGATAGTCTTAATTTAAAACAAAACAAAAACCTGAACAAAACAAACCAACCAAAAAAAAGCACAAAACCAATTCCCCCATACAAAATCAAATAATAATAAAAGAAACCCCCCACAAAACCTCACCCTGACATAGACATTTATCACAAAGATACAGCTGTATTTTTATTGTTGTTTAAATAAACTATATGTGGATTTGGGGATTTGAAGGAAGCTCTTAAGAAGGACTTTGAAAATTTAGCCCTCTTTGTATGTAGTAAATTATGAGGAGTATACCAGTAATATATTGACTGCTTAACAATGTGCCAGATGTATGGTTATTCAGTAATATATAATATTATATAGCTGTAATTCAGTTTAACTTTTAGAAATTTTATGAACTAATTCTGAATGTTGGTAGGTGCAGAATAATTATGTCTTTTTGCTTAAACTGTGTTTGGAGTAATCATTAAAATGTTGTTCACTTATAGCCAAACAGGACATATTACCTGATGGACCCAAGTGGGAATGCTCATAAATGGTGCAAAAAGATACATGAAGTTTGGCGGAACAGATACCACCAGAATGCTGCAAAATAGTAAAGCTCATCCAAAATTTCCCAGTTTCCCTACTTGCTGCTAGAACTCCGTGTGCAGCCGATCAGAGGAATCTTTTCAACCCACCTATTACCATCTCAAGGGGAAGCATATGTTCGAAATGTTCTTTTTTTTTTTTTTTTTTAAGAAAGAAAAAAAGGAAGAAAAGCAAAAACCTAATGGAATTCAGGGTTGCTTTGCTCGCTCTTTGTGCTTATTTTGAGGCTTCCACATGCATATCATTGCAGTGAAGATCTTGCTTTTGTGCACTTCAGCTCAGTTTCTGCTGCAGACTAGTGGATAGACCTTGCATTACCAGCTTCACTTAAGATGAGTTAAAACCAATCCACACGCACACATGCCGAATCATGTACCAGCCTTGCATTTCATGGGGCTGGAGTTTTCTGTGACTCTCAGATTATCATTAAACTGTATTTCATCAGGGAGCTTTTATATGCCTCTCCTAAGCACCACCTCTTTTTTCTCTTCCTTTCCTCACAGTCCCCCAGCTTATTGGTATATGGCATTTGTAGCCAGGTCAGTTGCACCCTTGTGTAATTCCTAATATAGTTCTGGTTGCAGGATTTACGTGGTACTTTAGCAATTACGTGAATGAGTCAGATGTATGTGTCTGGCAGACAGGCTCCAATGATAAAGGTTTTGAGAGAGTAAAATGCTGAACGTGGCACTGAAAGTTTCCTAAAATTGAAATGTTGGCTTCTGAACCATATAAGATTTTAAACATTCAGTTTAAATTTTAATATGAATCATGTGTGTTTAATCAAGGGACGATAAACTTACCAGCACGCTTTTAACTAATGCTAACTAAAAAAGAAGCTAGTTAGTATGGGGGGAAAAGGTTACTGTTGGAGTAGTAAATAGTTTTTCACCTTTTCAGCAGATGAGAGTTAGAAGCTTTCTTCCCAGGGTGTGCATGTTTTGTGCGTTTTAGTGGGGCCAACCTGTTTACTTGGGTAGAGAAGGAAGTGTGAAAGCTTTGTACAATTGATTACTTGACTTTTTTTGTCTCATTGTATAATGAGTTGTCAAATAATCCTCTTTTTGGTCCTTGGCCAAATATTCAGGAACTCTAGAAAAAAATGTAAGCAATTGAAATATTAGATAATAAAGTAATCTGGTTAGAAAATCAAAAGAAAATATTCGTACAAAGGGGAAAATATATGGTACTTAAAGCATATCTATAAAATGAAAATATTTTTCATATCGATCTCCTTTATTCTGTTCAAATTAAGGCTTTTTTGTGGTCAAACATTTCTCACGGTGTTGCAAAGACACAACTTTGTGTGCTAAAACCAACTCCCTTAATGGTATTTTCAACATGCCTGTGTTCCTGAACCTTGCAGAGAGGAATGACCAAGGTCTGGACAAAGGCATTCCTCCTTTTTTTAAAAAGCAGTATAAACATCACACCTATTTATTCATTTTCCACACATACCATCTCTTTGAATTTTGAGTTGTCATACTATGATATGCTTTTCCTTCCACCAAAGAAAGGTTTCACTACAATGTTGAAAAATCTCGTGGGGTACTGTTCTAGAAGCAGTATTTTAAAAGCAGTGGCTTATCAGGATTTCTCTGAAAACACATGCATGTTGAATATTTTCTCGTACAGGGTGAAGGAGATTTATTATTGAGCTCTTAAAAATTGTGTTATGTGGTTGAACTTGATGGCAGTTCAGCTTTTCCAGTATCTTTCACTCTTTAAAAGAGACAGTGCAGTTGCCTTTTCTTCTGGAGGAACTGCATTCTGGTAGTCTTCTGTATCCCACCATGTCCGCAGGCCTGAGAGAAGTAAATTCCTGGCTTACAGTGCCTGGTGTTAAGGGAGTGAAGGTGTCCTGTAAATGGCTGAGATGAGGAAGAGAGAACAGCATTCCCTTTTGCATCATGAGCAATTTCATCACACACAAAGTACACTCCCTGTCACTCAAATTGGAATAGCACAATGCACCTCTGATCTGTGTCTGTATTAAGCTATATTTGCCATTCTAACCAAGATGACAGGTATTTTAAGTTTGTTGCAGTGCTATCGATTTGTTCTCCGGCTGTCAAATTCCAGCCATATGTTGTGTCCACTGGAGGCAACTCTACCACTTTTGGATTTAGGCTCTGGTGTAGAGATGTAGACGTATTCCCAGCTTTATACAGGAGAGTTTGGCAGTAATGGAGATTCACGGTGCCACTGCTGTGCAGTGTGACAAACCTTGGTCTCACACAAAAGTCTGGCAAAATGATCTCCATTGGTTTGTTCACTAGGTGGAAATCTAACTATGCTTAACCATGTTTTCTGTAATATTTAGACTTTTAGTCGTTTTGCCATAGCAAAGCAATTACTATGCTTTTTCACACCTGGAAAATCCTCTCTCAGTAGACTTCTGTCCTGCCCACCAAAAGCTTTCAGCCAGCCAGATCTTGGTAGCAGGAAGCTGTCAAGAAGGCTGATGTCTGCATTCTAGAATTCCTTTTTTTAATTGACAATGCTGTCATTAGAAAACTGTGAGCATCTCATACAGGCATCCCTCCACTTAGAGCTTCAGTGTTCCTAATCCAGTCTTACTTAGCTGTTGGTTTTTTGAGAAGGATCTAGAATTTTTCTGGGAGAGGTCTTCGTATTTCTTGTACTGTAAGTGAAATCTCTGGTTTTGAAAGGTGGCAGAAGAACAGTGAGGCAACACAAAGCAATTGTGGGTTCAAGTATGTTTTACCAGTTTGTCCACTTAAATGTGTATTGACAGGCGCTGCATACTATGACGGGCTGGCTCCCATTTTAAATGCTTATACCTGGGGTAGGTTCTAATCTTTGTCCTGAAGATCACTCCTAAGGTTCATGGAAGTTCTTGGAATGAAATGTACACAGGAGGTTCTTCAGAGCTGCAGATAAGCCAGGTGATTTTTCTGCTTTTAATCCAAGGTTTTCAAAGCATAAAAAAAAAGTTGTTAATCACTAGAAGACTCTTCTTAAGACTCTTCCTGACTGCAAACCTACAGAAAACCCAGTCTATCGATTCATTCCATCTTTTGCAATTTGAACAATTACCAATCATTTATGAAGAATCTGGTCAATAGTATTGTAATTTTTCATTGCTGGGGATTTGAATTTCAGAAAGGTGTCTATTGCATCAGTTTTCTGTGTTGTGGAGCTTAAGAAAGGATGAAGTACTACTTCACATGAGTCATACATCTATTACTACTAGAAAGGACTTTTGAATAACACTGTTTTATTCAGCATCCAGCCTAGTCACAGGAAATTTAAAACTACTTCGATAAACTGGAGAAACTAGTTTATTACCATTGACCTTAAAAGTCCAGTTTCGTAAAGGCTTTACGTTATGGAAGACTTGCTTCAGATGTGATGTTGAGGCATTGTGAGCAGACTGATATGACCTATTACGATTCCATTTGCTAAGCACTTAGATGCTGAAAACATCAAAGTATCTGTACTGTGCTCCACTTCTCTCTTTCTCACATCTTTTAGTTGTGAAGTATCTGCTATATATAGTCCTGGAAATAACTGTTGATTGAAACAAAGATGTGATGATTCTAATCAGTTTTCATAGTTCAAGATTCTTAATTTAATGTGCTTGATATCATTACATTTTGTGCTGGGAACTTTGAAGAATCATGAGAATTTCCCACATGTACATTTTCTTTTGAATGATTTAGTGAAGTCAAGAAAATTACTTCATTTGGCCTGTGGACAAAACGTTTGATTTCAACATCTTACTGACTAGAGAACTTGTCTAGTAATAGTTGCCTAAAGATGTGGCCTGTGGATTCTGATCACTTCCTACTAGTAAATTACACAAATAGGTGTGGTATTTATATCTGAAATTTTGCTGGATGCCTGGTATAATTTATGCAAATATTTTATTAATCAAATGGAAATGCTCTTGCAAAGCTTCATGATGCAGATTGTCCATCAGTTTATCAAGTGAGCTTACAAACAAGTAGTTCTGTGACCCAAAACGGCATGTTTTCTTTTAAGACTGATCATTTAAGAATGTTTTGTCTTTTGTAGAAGAAATATGACTTTTATACAATAAACAGTTGGAGAGGTTCTTAAGCACCCACTAACCTGGTTTTAGAACATAATATCCTAAGTTGGAAGGGATTCAGAAGAATCATTGATCCAACCCCTGGCCCTGCCCAGGACACCCCAGCAGTCCCACCCCTGTCCCTGAGAGCATTGTCCAAACACTCCCTGAGCTCTGACGGCCTTGGGGCCGTGACCGCTGTCCTGGGGAGCCTGGTCAGTGCCCAACCACCCTCTGGGGGAAGAACCTTTTCCTGATACCCAGCCTAAACCTCCCCTGACTCAGCTTCATGACATTTCCTTGAGTCCTGTCACTGCTCCTGAGAATGAGGTCTGTCTGTCAGCAGGGCACTGAATGTAGATGGTTGCTATTTGGCAAAGCTTCCTATGACCATGTACTAACTCTGATTGGATGTGGCAAAAGTTCAAAATTGTGACAGAATTTAAAGTTACTGTATCTGACAAAAGAGAAAAAATTGGAACTAGGAACCATACTCAGTTTTGATAGATGTATGCTAGCTGTTTTCAGGTTGGTGGCAGTCAGTTACATGTGTAATATGCTCTACCTGGTTTGTAGCTGTAACTGTGATGTATGGATTAAAAAAAAAACCACAACAAACCACAAAAAAAACCCCAGCCCCTCTCAACAAACAACAAAACAATCTCCCCTCTTCCAAGAACTTGTGAAAACAGAAGCAAATAATGCAATGATATAAGATACACACTTTTGTATTTTTATTCTTATAAGGTTATTTGCTGGCTCTTGTTGGCCTCTAGTTCAGTCTGTGTTATTTAAATTCTAATATATGAATTATTTGGATTGAATTCATGTTCGGGGCCATGGTGTTGTATGTATTGATGTACAGCCTTGAATGTGAATAATTATTGTAAACTATATTTTACACCTTTTTTCTGGCTTTATTATATAAATTTTCTATCGGTCGATGATTTAATCATATCTCATAATTTAATGACTGTTTATTCTCCTCTCGACAGATCTCTGTGCTGTAGATGTGTAGTTAGTGACTGGATGACGGATTTCACTTATGCTTGGTAGTCTGTAATAAAGGCATGTAGGGTCCTGCGCAGCCTCCGCCTCTTCCTTCCGGTGGGTCGGGGTGGGGACGGGGGTGGACTCGGGACTCGGGGCTCGGGGGCCGGGCCGGGGCCTCTCCCCGGAGAGAGGGGGCAGGGAGCGGCTCCAGCGGGCGCTTCCGGGGGGCGGCGCGCCCGGGGCTGGGCCGGCGGGGCGGCCCCTTCCGGCGGCGGCGAGGATGGCGGCGGAGAACCACTGCGAGTTCGCGGTGCCCGTGGCCGGCGGCCTCGGCGCGGGCGGGCCCTGCCGCCGCTGCAGCTCCGCGCCGCCGCCCGGCGCGGGGCCCGGCAAGTGGGTGCGGCTGAACGTGGGGGGCACCTGCTTCCTGACCACTCGGCAGACGCTCTGCAGGGACCCCAAGTCCTTCCTCTTCCGCCTCTGCCAGGCCGATCCCGACCTGGACTCGGACAAGGTGAGCGCGGGCCCCGCTGCGGGCCCACTCGCATGTCCTCGCACCGGGCCCGCTCCCCTGTCCCCGCGCTGTGTCCTGTCGGGCGGCCGCCGGTGCGGAGGGAGCGCTGGGCCCGGCGCTGCCGTGAGGGGCGGTGGGAGCGGCTCTGCCGCCGCGAGGGCAGTTTCTGAGGGGTGCTGTTTAACGAGTCCGTGAGCTTCAGGGGAGCTGAGGTGTAAGGTGGGCTGATGCCGTGCGAAGCCATTGGGTTCGTGAATAACGCAACTGCTCATAAATACAACAGAGAGCACAGGACCGTTCATACATTTGTGTGACTTTTTATGTTGTCTGACGGGGTTTAGTTTTAGCATTTTAGTGGGATATCTATGTGCACTAGCATTTTGTTATTTTTGCACTGTCATCACTCACTTGTTCAATTTCAAGAACCTAATCAAAGTACTTTTGATAATAACTTCTCACTTGGGCATGGCATTCTGTCTTTCAGCAGTTCTTTGAGAAAAACGTTACATATTCTGCATAGATTACAAATGGTGGGTGATACTGAATATTTCAGTATTCATTCTGACTCATTTTTAGTAGGGAAAGAAGAGTTATTATCTATGGTGTGGTATGCAGTAACAGATTAACAATATTTGTATATAGTGCTGGCTCTGGAAGCAGTTTTGGAGCAGCATGAACAAAAAGGTTTTTCCAGAACAGTATGCTTAGGGAAAAGATAGGAACAGCTTATAACCCTTGAGTATATAACCAACAGATTTAAAATAAAGAGTTGCTTTTTATATATGAATTTTTAAAATTTTAATTTTTAAAATATATATGACTTTTTTTTTCAGTGAGACTTGTAGTAGATTTCATTATTTTCTCAGGTATAACTTCCAGGAAGGATATTTCAACACTTAAGAAGGTAGGGAACAGGACCTAGTATTCCAGATTTAGAGAAAAAAAACCAACTTCAAATGTAGTGGTGTCGGAGTGGATTTTTTTGTTGTTGCCTTTGATTTCGCTTGAGTGTTTCTGGAGAGCTTAAACTAACCTATAAAAGCAAATTTAAAAATGTAGATGACTTGCTGATAGGTCAGAAATTGTCTTTACTTGGGAGAGTAAAGGTTTAGGGTTTTCTTAAATAAAAGCTAAGGCACTGCCATATGCCCCGGCAGATTGGAAGGCCAGCCATGTCCTAGGGGGCATCAGGCACAGCATCAACGGCCAGGCAAGGGGTGGGATTGTCCCGCTCTGCTCTGCACTGGGGCGGTGTCACCTCAAGTCCTGGGCACAGTTGGGGCACCACAATATCAGAAGAATCCAAAGTTCTTAAAGGGCATCCAAAGGAGGGACACAAAGATGGTGAAGGGTCTTTTGGGGAAGCCATAAAAGAAACGGCTCAGGTCACTTGGCTTGTTCAGTTGGAGAAGAGGAGACCTAGGGAAGACCCCATAGCAGTCTGCAGCTTCCTTACAAGGGGCAGCACTGATCTTTGCTCTCTGTGACCAGTGACAGGACCTGAGGGAATGGCTGGAGCTGTGTTAGGGGGGATTAGGTTGGCTGGAGCTGTGTTAGGGGGGATTAGGTTGGATATCAGGAAAAGGTTCTTTTCCCAGAGGGTGGTTGGGCACTGAACTGGCTCCTCAGGGTAGTGGTCATGTCCCTAAGGCTGACAGAGCTCAGGGAGCGTTTGGACAAAGCTCTCACGGACAAGGTGGGATTATTGGGGTGTTGTGGGCGGGGCCAGGAGTTGGAAGGGACTCACAAGGATCAGTGATCCAGCTCAAGATAGTCTGTGATTCTGTGATTTCCTTAATGGTTGCTACTAAAAAGAACTGAAAGGCTTAAAGAAAGGGACCACGTTTGCTTTCAAGCTACCTTCAGGTGCTAATGTTGAGTAGGGTGGAGCAGCCTGTCTCTTAGTGTCAGATATGTTCCCACTTGCAACAGAGGGAAGATTAACCTTGGCACTCTCTGAGGCAAAACTAGTGTTTAATGGAATAAGATGCTGACACAGGTTCTCTGAATTTAGTGTGTGTCACAGTGTCATGCACAACTTTGTATTTAAGACTTCTTGGGAATCATTTCAGCAAATGAATGGTAGTAGTCATACTTACTCTTAACAATAGGATTTGTTTTCTGGAATATTTAAATCTTGGTATAGAATTGAATTCATAAAAATAGACAAGCAGAGCCTTGCTCACCTTTTCATCATTGTTTAATTTAATGCTTTTACTGCATTATTTCCAGATATTTTCCTATTTCAACACCTTCCTACTTTAGCTATATACCAGTTTTTCTTTTTCAAACTGGTCCATCGGTCTTTTAATTTTCCCCTAAGTGAGGAGATTGTCAGGCTTTCTTAATAAGGCTTTGGCAACAGTATTCATGCTTGATTTTTAATGCCTTTCTAAAGTTAGAGGAATTTGTACTGAGGTAGAATCTGTCGAGGAAGAAAGCAAGCAAGCACTGAATATTTTAGAAAAATCAAAATCTTCCTGGCAGCACATCCTTAACTGTCATTAGTAAGAAATATCTAAATCGTAGTCATTATTCTAAGAAATAACTGAGATAAACTATATTTGTCCATAACATTTCTAACTACTTAGATGGGTTGTGTTCCTGATGTAGTTTTCATAAGTACTAGCAGTCTGCTGACACTCAAAGTTTTTAGGCCACATAGTTTGTGAAAAATGTGTTCTGGGCAACTAGCTCAAGATTTAAAAAGCACAGAGGGTAGGGGAGACAATTATTTTTAAATCCAGATTTAGTGCCAAATATTACTATATTTCTGTGCATATTGCTGCCTTTAGCAGAACTTGTGCTTGCTCAGTATATGTAAATGATGTAATTTTTTAAAAATACTCATGTTAGAGCGCACAACTTTGAGACAAGAGCTTGATGCTGTGGATTCTGAGTGTAACCATTCTGGAAAAGTATTGGTCTCAGTGAAGATAATTACCTGGGAATAAATTTATGACATTTTAAATACTGTTTTAAATGCAGTTCCTGGGGAGACTGTTCAATGGGATTGGGGAGGCGTATGTATTTGGTCCACCGTTTATGAGTCCTGCTGGAATCCTGAACCGGACTCTAGTGTCCACAGTTCGGCGTCACAGTGGGGTAGTGGGTAGTCACACCATGGAACATGATCTGGCAGAGGGTTATAAAGAACAAAACTGTTTTGTTGGCAAGGAGTTTAAGGAGTGACTTCTCAGTCCAGAATTACATAAATGGAGACTAGAAATCTAATAGTGAAGCCTGTTTAATCTAGCGAAGGTATTGTCAGATCCTCCTATTGAAGTGTCAAACTATAGAAAGCACATAATGTTAACAGTGACAGTAATTATTTATTGGAATGGCTTGCACTAAAAGGTTAGGTTTCACCACTTCTTTCTAAAGGTTAAATTTCACTGTAAATAAATTGAATCCTATGTGTGTTTTAAACTAAGATCAGGGTAAGTGTTCATTATGATTCCTTTGAACCTCAGTCTCTATAATTGAAGTGGAAATGTTTGCAACAGGAATACACGATCATTTTAAAGTTTTGAGCAATATATTTCAAATTCTTTGAAAATACTTGTGTATTGCAGAACTAGGTGATTGAAAATTTAAGAGCAAGTTATTAGGGCTTCCTCTAAAATTTCATGGTGTGGGAGAGTGGTGATAAACAAATGCAGGTTCACTGTACCTGATCACTGCTTTCTTTTAAATGGTGTCCTTGTAAGTGTGTGTGGAAAAGGTTCTAGGACTTACGGACAAGGAAGGAAAAACTTGCTAGAGATGTAATGCAAAAATAGAACTGGGTAAAGATACAAACACTTGTGTGATTAATTAGCACTTTTGCTTTGTGTTTTCTTATGAAGAGTGTCAAAATTTGCATGAAACACCTCTGGGGTCAAACTCTGGGGTGATGTGACTACTGAATAGAGAGGAAATGAGTTTCAGCTGCTATTCTGGTAAACATTATCACCTGTTTGCATTATATATGTATGTATATATACACAAAAGAGAAAACTGAAGTCTTATTAAGAATATAGATTTGTCTGACATTTGTGGTATTTGCCTGAAGTTCGGGAAATGTCTTTAAAATACCCACACTAGTTGTGTCAGTGAAGATTCAAACTTGCTTGAAGCTTGTAGAAGCTGAATTTACTAGTTAGCAGAGGAAATTGCTTAGCAGGGACACCAAAGTCTATTAATATTTAAGCTAGCAGCTTAAAGCTAGTTGTGTCTGTGTGGACTGTAACTATGTATTTAAACTGCTAGACCACACGTTAACTGCAATTTAATATTCTTATCTTAAAATAAAACTTTCTTTTAGAAAATGTCAAAATGCTAATTACTCAAGAGAATACAATGTGCTTTCATGTACATGTGGATGAAAACAATCCTGATGATATTCTGATAGACTTATGACCTGTATTTTGAGTGTTCTAGGTAGAACAGATAATTACACTTCTGTGTCAGATTTTATTGGATTTATGTTTACATAAATATTCTTAAAGATCTAGTGTAATCGGCTTTTCTTAGATTTCAACATGAAGTGCTTAGCATACATTGAAGGATATTCGGGCAGCTCACTCTAAAGGAGAAGTGATAAGGCATTTTCTATAGGAAGATGCCAAGGAAGTAAATTTTGTGCCCCTTTTGCCTGTGCATTTTTTGCATATGGTTACAATATTCTTTACTGATTGGTTTTCCTTTTAGGGTGATTCCCTGCTGCTAGTCTGTAGCAAACCTGAGCTGTGAGGTCAGTGTTCAAAACACACATCTTCCTCTTTGGAATAATGTTAATTAATGCATGTTTTCCATATCTGTAGACATGTTTGGATAGGCAAATTTTGCAGAGAATTTACATGCTGAAGTGAATGCTATTGACAGAATTTGTACTGCACACTGTTAGCATTTAGCCAGAGTTTATAAGTATTGATATTTGCTAATTTCTGTTGCATCATAAATTATAAGACTTATGTGTGCCTTCTTCTTTTTTATTATTTTTCAAGACATATTATTGCCTGAAAGGCTTCACAGAGTAAACAATGACCCTGCTGGAATTGCGTTTTATTCATACGTGACCTCTCATAAGGTGGAAGTTTAAAGAGAAGGCCTGACATAGCTTCTTCCCTTTGTGGTTATGTTGAAAGCTTGTTTAGTGTATAGAAATCTGCTTAGGGAAGGGTAATTTCAGATACTGTAGCCTGTTTAAAAGAAAAAAAAAAAAAAGAGGAAAGAAAAGAAATGTTGAAGCCTTTTTTGCAAAGAGTGATGTAGCCGCTGTTACTTGAGATTTCGTTTAGAGCTTTTAGTTACTTTGCTTCCCCGACTGACCTCTCTATCTCTGTAGTGCTGTAGAGCTAGTGGCCAGTATTGCTTCATAAGGTGATGTGAGCAAACACTGTAGTGTAAAGAATTACAATAATCTTATTGAACAAGATTATTTCTAGAGATTTATTTCTGTTAACTGGGAGGACTTCCAGTTTTGTAGGCCCATATGTTTCTTAATTCAGTTCAACTGATGACCAGGTACTGTGCTTTTCTTCTTTAAAATAGTGTTTCTTTTTATCTGTTTTAGATTATACTTTTCAACTTCACTGGTTTCTGTTCCTGTATTGAATAATACATTTCAGTTTATAATTCATACAGTTGTCAGCTAATTTAATTTGTTCGGGTTTTATCTGTAGATTGTTCGTTCTTGAAGTGTTTTGATAATGTAAATGTATTTAAATGTGACATATTAAAACTATACCATCTTATGCACTTTGTCAATCTGCTGGTTTTGGCGCATAGCCTCGCTTCTGTGAGACCTTGAGTTTAGATCAGAAGAAATTGTGATTAGACTTCATCAAGCATTGTCTGATCTGAGTGCAGGTTAGCTGACATCATGTTTTAATGTATTAAACATTTTCTTGAACAGTTAATTTTATATAAAATTAAGCACCCCTTCACTTCTTCTAAAATGACAGTGTGTCTTAAGTGTGTACAGCATTTATCTTGTAATTACAGAAAGGTGTTTGTAGCTTTTGTAGTTCAGGCTGTGGTCTTTCTACATTCTACCAGCCCCAGCTAGACAAGTGCAGTTATTCAGAAACTAAATCTGTGTACCTGAAAATATAATCACCATCTTTTTTCCAATTAAACATTTTTTTGAATTCTAGGTCCTTTTAAGTAGAAAGAATTTTCAGGTATCTGAGTTCAGTAAGCAAATCTTTATATATAAGCATTAATGTTCAAATGCAAAGGATTGGGTCAGTAGAATTTTTTTTTCATGTGGAACAGCAAGTATCACTAGCATATGTGGTTTCCAGGGAGAATGATTCAAATGTAGCTAGGATTGTTAGTAATGATGCTTTTTTGAGTATCTCCTGTAAACTACTAGAATATTAAGAATAAGTAAAAGAAGTATTTGGGGTGCTACCACATCTTCAGTATGTATCGGTGAGATATTTATTGTGCCAAAACCTAAAGGATTAATACTGTCAGTGATCCACTTGGTAGTAGAAAGAAGCAGTAGATCTGTTAGACATCTGTCTTTTGAATCTTCCTTAGACCTCTGGCCAGCATGAAATATATCGGTACTGCATTGATCACAGGGGTTCACACATAGATTCTAAATAACATAGGAGATACCAATTTTGCCTCTTTATCTCTTTGTCAGGAATATCAGCTCTGGATTTCTTGATGTGTTTTGCATTTCACAAAACGCTGTAGTCTGTTCAATAAACTGAGTGTTAGTTAATTTGATCTATTCCTTCACTGTCTGCACGAGGTAGGTAGAAACTGCAACTTCAGTGTATGTTTTTTTAGAAGATGCACATATGACTCTTGCTTGGTACATGGCAGTTCTCAGTGCCCTGTGAGGTTTTGTACATTGGAGCTAAGACAAAACTAAATGTTTTTAGAACAAAGTGTTGAGGTTAAAAAGAAGTAGATTTGTTTGCCTTTAATTAAAAAAAAAAAAAAGAAAAAGAAAAACTGGTATTTGATCCTTGCTAGAATGTAGCCTTTGTTCAGGTTCCAAAAAAAAATTCCTCCTTATAAGTGTTAATTTTAGCCTTAACTTTTTACTTACTACTTAGATCTTTCATGCTAACAATGTTGATAATCTTTGATAAATGGTTTTGGGTGATTAATCAGGTAAGAGAAGTTGGATATTACATGATTTGAGTGATCAGTCTCATAAAATTACAACTACATTGTTGAATTCCTTCCTTTTAATGTCTTTAATAAATTTGGCTTTAATGGATGTGACTACATCTGAATATCTGCTTGCTATTCAGATGCCAAGCTGAATATTTGCTTGCAATTCTCACTTGGATGTTCAAATCATTGTGATTTTTTTTGGCTTGTTTGTTTGGGGTTTTGTGTTTTGTTGTTCTTGTTTGGGGTTTTGTTTGGGTTTTGTTTGTTTGTTTGTTTTTTCTAATCTAGGATGAAACAGGTGCCTATTTAATAGACAGAGACCCAACATACTTCGGGCCAGTGCTGAACTATCTGAGACATGGGAAACTGGTTATTAACAAGGACCTAGCTGAGGAAGGTAAGACATTCCTAAATATCCTTTGTTTACTTGTCACTTGCTTATTATTTTCACTGCTTTTGAGTCATCAAAACTAATTTAGAACTAGATGGTAAATCTTAATCAGTGTAGCATTTCAATCTGTTTCAAGCAAAGCTGATAGGCATCATGCAGTTATAGTATGTGCTGTTAGCTGAGTGTTTTGAGTATGATTCCTATTTTCACAACCCCTGTAAGTATTCAAGCAGGAGGGGAGATGGCTTTTATTGTATAGTCTTGTATCTTTCATTTATGACTGTGTGAAATATTTGGGTTTAGTCCTCTTCAAGCAAAAGAATGCTGCCTGGGAAACAAGCTTTAGAAGATGTAAATAAAAGTAAGAGTGAAGTTCTGGGATGTTCACAACTGTGGAATATGCTCTTGAAGACTAAATTCTGCTCTCAGCTTCTTCCTCCCTGTCCCCAGTTTGTAACAATTTTACCCTAATGGAGGACTGTTTTAAAACATATAGTACTAAAACTGTATTGATAAGGTATTGAAGAAATTTTTAAAAGAGAAATACAATTTAACAATATTAGCAAGAAATAGTATGAAATATAATTTCCATGTGCATTGTTAAGCACATACTACGTGTAGAGAACAGGTAAGACTTGAAGCAGTAACTTTAAGCTTTTGTTTCAGGACCTAAGATCTCAAATGACAGGAAGAAAAATTTCCTGCATGCTAGCAGCTGCAGAGCTTTTCAGTAGGATTATTTGAATTTCTCTTTTGCATTCCAGCCAGAGGCAGGGCCTGAGCTATGGTGGTCTATCAGTCTGCTATGGAATGGTATCTGTGCTCCTTTTTTTGTTTCCTGCCTCATTCTGTATGTGAAATGGCATCTGTTTTCTTTGAGAGTTTTTGGGGACAATTTTTTAGAATGAGCTAAACATTGAACTACCTGTGCCTGAAGGAGGGAAGAATCATTAGGTTGGTAAATTATCTTATGGGCAAAATAAATAATTTTCTATAGCTGTAGAGAGGATAATCTTAGGAACTGACGATGATTTTGTTCTGGAATCTTTGGTTACACTGTCTTTCCAAAAAATGTTTTCATACTAGGTGTACTGGAAGAGGCTGAATTCTACAATATCACATCACTAATAAAACTGGTAAAGGACAAAATAAGGGAAAGAGACAGCAAAATCTCACAGGTGAGGCTGTTTTCTAGTGTGCTTTTGATTATTCGTTCTATGACAAGCACTGGGTGGGTTCCATTCGTTTTTTATGTAACTGCTCATTTCCCCAGTAAGATACTGAATGACTGCCTCCATCTCTGGATGAGCTGGAACCCTTAAGATTAATACTCTTAATTTCTGGCTCCTGCCAGTCTACTTGCAAAGTTCACAAATCTTGTTCAAAACATGAAAAGCATCTAAATAATTGTTCCAAAATGTGTGGTAACAGTAGAATTTGTCATAATATTTCTGCAAGTAGTTATTTTAGAGAACAGCTTTTTTAAAATATGTCTTTCTCATTTGCATTTAAGTACTCTGAATATGATGAGGTTGCCTAATTATGGTAAAACTGCTGTTTATACAGTATGTTTATGCAGCATGCATACAGATGCTATTTAGCTCCTGTCATACATTTCTGTAGCAAAGTTAGTTTATTTGTAGTGCTCTGTGGTTGAGAAGACTGCTGCTGCTTCTCATAGCAGCTCATGAATATTTCTCCATGGAAGTGAATGCAATAGAGAAAGTTTGTTCTTTAACTCTGCTACTCTGGCCTTCTTTTGTAACTGAGTCTTCATGGAGATATTCCAAACTCATGTTGCCAAATTTCTGTTGAAGTCAGGATGTGGGATCACAGGGTTGCTCTGATAGCATTTACTAAAGGTCTCAGCTAAAATGGTCCTAGTCATTCATTGCTCTGTATGGGTTCAAGGTGGTGTTGCTTATCATTTCTAGAAAGTAAGGGTTGCTTCAGACAAATCACAAACATGGTGAATTCCATGACCTATTGAGCATCTTATATTTCTTCTTGAAGGTGCCAGTCAAACACGTATACAGAGTGCTGCAGTGCCAGGAAGAGGAACTCACTCAAATGGTTTCCACAATGTCTGATGGCTGGAAATTTGAGCAGGTAAAAAACCCATATGGATTTTTATAGTTACAAAGTCTTCTAAAAGATCAGTTTTGTGAAAAAGGAGTATAAAATAAATTCTGTGCATCTTTTGTCACTCAGTCATTTTCAGAATTTGCATATACATACACAGTTAAGTTAAAATCTGATATTTGCGTTCATATTTGTCATAGAACAAAAAAATGTAGCTTTCCAGGAGGTAAATTGTGCTGACTTTCTTTAAAAACATCTGCATCATGTCTGAAATGTAATTCTTCAGTGTCTACACATGAGCAGTTGAAGGGTGAATCAACCAAAATTATCCAGTACAAGTTTATGTGAATGGTAAGTTAGGTATAAAGAGCTCTGGGTAAAAAGAGGTGAGCTTGGAAGATAAATGTTTGTCAGACCCAAAGAGGGATTGTTCAGATAAAAAACTGATAGACATAGGAGGGTGGACTTCACCAGTGTGGATGTGGAGCTGGATAGCTATGAGCTATGTGAATGTTCTTTGCACTGCATAAAAATAGCTTTGTGTGTACATTCAAGAATGTATTGTAAAATTGCAAGGAGATCTTTGTTATTTTTGCTGATCTCTGTAAATAAGAAACTAACTGTACAACTCTGTCATCGTTCACATTCCTAACCTAGAAGAATATTTAACTGCACTGGATCGATGACTGTTAACTCTGAGACACGAGTGCTCAACCGCTAGCACCTTTTTCAGTGTCTGATGCCTACTGTAGGAGAGATTGGAATAAGCACAAGTCCATTATCCTGTGCAGTCTCACTCTAATAATTCAACAAAGCAACATTTTTAAAATGTTCAGGACACAAAGGTAAAAGAGAACATTTTGTTTATATTTGATGAAATGTGCAAGGTGCTGGTGTCATGGAGACATCCTGACCAAGCAAACTCAGCGAACACGGAGACAGCTTTTTATTCTTCACTTCTCTGGCTCAAGTATTACCAGGTCTGTTTGCCATGCTACGAGGTGATTGTTGTTGAAGTTCCTGTAAAAAGCTCTCACTTAATGCACATGACTGTTTTGATCAGTGCATTGACAAAGTTTTTTCAACATTCTTCTTTGTCATGAGAAACTAGCTTTCATTACGAACAGAGATTCTTTACTTTTTAAAAGATTAGATGATACCATGGCTTTTACCTATCCTGAAGCCTTACAGTCTTTAGGGATATTGTATTTGGGAGTAATACTGGTTCGACAGTGCAGCTTCTGAAAGAACTGTTATAATCTCTTTTAGAACTGGAAAATTCCAGTGGTTTTCTTGAACATTACACCCTTGTTTCATTCAGCTTTCTTCCCGCTTCCTCTCTCTCCCATGTTGCACTCTTTTAGACACATAGTTTGAAGTAGATAAACACAATATCTGTATGATCTTATAATACTCAGCATCTTATTACCTCACACTAGGCCATTCCCTTCTTTGGTTGTATTGGAGACCTGCTTTTAGCAGACAGCATTCACTTGCAACAGAATTAGTATATTCTGTATAATGTGAATAGTTTTATTGTGAAGATCTGAGAACGCTGTAGCATTTCTGTAATTTTTTAATCTTTTCTAAGCCCGTGTTGTTCAGCAGCATGCTTCCTTCAGGAGTTTTTGGGTTGGTATCCACCACACTTTGTACCTAAAAAACGCTGAAATCATCTGCTTTTTCGGAGGAGTGATATTCCTGTGGATTGGGAGTCCTTGTGCTCTGAGCCCCATGCAATACGTCTAAGTGGTTGGTTTTGATCAAAACCATTTCTTTCCCCTTAACATTTCAAAATTTTATTGTAAAATATGATTGCATGTGGTAATTAAATAGGATTGGAAGGTGCAGAACTTTTGGTGCACTTATGCAGATGTTTTGATGCCCTTCTCCAAAGAATGTGAGGAAAAGCTTTGCTAGAACAGTAGAGTTATGTATTACTCCCAGTTCAAAATCTATTACCAAAAATTATGGTGCCCTACTTTTCTGATTTCAGTGGGTTATTTTGTAGAGGATTTTTTAGCTTCAATTGTTACTGCTTCAGGCGATCAGAAAAAGCCAATATTTTGTCAATACAACATAAGAAACTTTGGACTATACAAAATTGGTACATACAAAGGCTTTAGACAGCAGTGGTGTTGGTCATGTCAGTTTTAATGATCAGTGTAACCTGAGTCTGTCACCATAATGCAGTCTTAAACACGTTCACAGTATGAGGAGGACGATATTTAGCTGCTGCCTTCAAAACTATTCACATAACAATATCAGGATGTATATAACTTTACTGTTCATGGGCCTTCTTATCTATGTCAATCTCCAGTTTACTCAGAATAGGCAGTTGTTGTCTAGCTCTTCACACTTAATTTAAAGCTCTGATTTTTCTCAAGGGCACTGACAGGTATGCTTTAATTTAAATGGGCTAGGAATTGCTATGTATTATTAAGGTAAAATATTTTTTATAGTAACAAGTTGAGAAATTTAGCTGAGGTTATGCTGAACTTTGAATTATTAGATGGTTGGCAAGTGTGACCAGAGTTCTTGGTAGTGTTTTTTATGGGAACAAGGCAGACATTTTTTTTTCCACTCCAGTTATTTTCTTGGATCTTCTGTAAATTACCCCTTCTGAAAGCAACTTAGAGCACCCAACTTTTTTTCCTCTAGTTGACTTCTTATGTTTCCTTAGCTGTATCTTGTTTATCAGTATTTGGAACAAGATGAAGCTCTTTCATACCCAGGCTTGATATATTGCTTTACATAACACCTTCCAGTCTTATATCCACGTTACCTTCTCCACTTGGCAAGTATGACAGGGAAATAATGCTCGCTTTCATTATGCACTGAACTTTGTTTATGTTTTTTGGAGTAGCTGGCTACACCACAGTGATATGGGGAGTTTTCTGTCTTACTATCAGTAACTCTTAACTTCTCTTGAAATTACAAAGGGCTTTGCAGCTACCACAAAAATTATTTTATGTGGAAATGAAGTTGTAGCTCGATAGCAACCTGTTCTAGTAGCAAGTAAATATAACCTAAACATTTCAGCTCATCTATTAATTGTACGATTTGGACGATGGTATGTGCTTCAGCTTTACAAAGGTTTCTTTTTGTGTTTTGCTTTGATTGGTTATTTCAGCTTGTCAGTATAGGTTCCCAGTACAGCTGTGGCCGGGCTCAGCAGTCAGAGTATCTGCTGATAGTGTCACGGGAAGTGAAAGGGGAAGAGAGATGCTTCCAGAAATGCTGCAGTGAGGTGTGTCACACCATTCTTTTTGCCCTCACACTGATATGCTTGGCCTCCTTGCGTTTCTGCTGCTTTCAAATCATTCCACTTTATTCCTGGATGTACAGCACGTAGTAATTTGTGTGTATTTGTGACTGGTTTTTATTTATATTCACAGTATTTCATTATACATTATGAATGTTCATATTGTAAAAATAATAAAAAAACAACCAAACAAAAATTCCCTCATTATTCAGTTAAATATTTTTCTTAAGGAGGGTTCTTACCTTCTCAATAGGTAACTTTTTTTCCTTAAATCTTCTTCTGAAGTTAGCAGCCTTTGATCCATACTTGTTAACTAAGAGGGGTACAATTCAAACCTTACGAACCCTGTAAATACAGTTTTGAGTTCAGTGGGTTCAGAAGGGGACATTTCTGTGTTATGGTCAAACTGGGGTGATGATTATTTCATCCACCAAATAGCCAGTTAAGTTCTGAGTTTGAACCCTTTATTTCTGGTAACTCAAAACTTAGCTGTTTTTTAGATGGATGAAATATGTTCAAACTGGAATAACAAATAACAGGAATTTTTCATATGGAGGAGTGAGAGGAGAACATAACAACCAGTTTTAAATTTTGTCTCAAGTGAAAAAAAACATCCTGGGTGGCTTTTTGGCTTTATTGGTTTGTTATTTTGGTTTTTTTCCATCTTGGGACATTTTCTTGAAACCCAAATGGAGAATCCTAACTTCAGTCATTGGTTTTTTAGGCTCATCCTTCCTTCTTCCCTTGTTCTCTTTTCACTGCTTTTTTAATTGCTTTGTTGCTTCTAAATATTCATGAGTTTGGGAAGGATTTTTTGCTAACCAGTAACATTGGAGGATTTTTTGCTTACCAGTCATCATTTTGCTAACTGGTTAGCAAAAAGTCCAGTCCTTTACATATCCGTGCTCTATTTTGAAGTGTCATATGTGAATTAATTTGGGAACCTTGTGCTCTGTAGTATTTTTCATCAATAAAATGCTTGGAGTACTTGTTCTTTTCCTTGCTATATATATGGTTATTCAGTCTGAAAGATGAGTATAACATCATGAAGATAACATGATTGTGAAGCGGTTTGATAAAAGCAGAGCTTTGCCTATGATTTTACATGAACACTTAGCCATGCAATTCTGGATTTTAAAACTGGACTGTTACCTCGCTGTATTCCAGAATCTGCTTTTGATGTACCAAGCACTGTCTGTTTCTTTCAGTTGTATAGGTAACATTTGGAATGTGGAATTAATACTATGGGTTTGCAGACTTTCTGGAATAGAATAAGAATTGCAGCTTGTTAGGCATGTGTAGGGTACAGGCAGCATGATGTTATTCATGTGTTCATGTCCTAGATAGCTCAAAGGAAAATTCAGCATCATAAAATGGAATATGGGGAAGGCAGTGAAGAAATGAATTCAGGTATAAAATAAAAATAATAATTAAAAAAAATTGAAACTTTGAAGCCTGATAATTGCTTTAAGAGTCCTGTAGTAAATGTGCTTCCAGGCTTGGTGTCAGTCAGCAGTGCTGAGTTTAAGAGCTGATGTGTCTGTATCTTTATAAACTTTTGCAAATCCTTTGAGAAGGCAGCAGAACAAATGCATTATAACTCTAAAAGGCATAGAGGCCATTCTTAGAGTCATACAACTTGATTCTGTAAAAAAATAATGAGGGGAGGATTTTCTTTTATTCTGTGAACTCTTAGTATAATTAAAAAGATCCATAATCTGAAATACTTTGACTATGCATTGTAACATCTGTTTTGCAGACCTCAGGTTACTCTGATTTGTTGTGCGTTCTTTTTTTGGGGGGGGTGAGGGTTGGTGGTGTGGGGATGGCGGACATGGTGGGGGGCAGTCTTCCAGTTTATCAGCATCTTTCTCAAGGTGTTGCCACCAACACTGGGAACAATGGGGTGACTTTTGGAATAGGAGTGCTAAAACATTGCTTTATTTCTGATCTTCATTCCTGACACAACGGTTCAGTTCTAATCTGCAGTCATTTTCCATTGTTACTTTTTGTGCCATCAACCTTATTGCTGATGCATTTCAAAAAGCTACAATGAAATTTCTAGCATGCTGTTGATACTATGCAAATTATACATTCTTAGCTGCACACATAAAAAACTGCTTATGGGAGTATCATGAGTTGGAGTTTTGAGGAACTTGGGTTCAATGTTGCAAAAGTGACTTTATCTTGAAATGCACCAGCTGATCAATAATGGCAAAAAATCATCAGATGTTTTGCAGTCAGCTAAATCCACAATCCTGTCCAACTGGCTAATAAGTATTCAGTCTACCATGTCTTCTGAAAAGACTTATGTGCAAAAGGTTAACTTTTCTGGTTGTATTATGAAGCATTAGTAAGTAATTATCAACTGAGAACCTGTCAGCCTGGATGAACCAGGATTGATGATTTGGCTGATGTTTGGATTTTATATGGTATCTACTTTCAGAGAGATCATTTATTTCTTTAGAGGGTCAATAAATAAAGAAGTGTTTTTCCTTCTGCTAGTTACCACAGCTTATCTGATAGTGAGCTGTTGCCATTTTGCAAGAAGAAAAGTTGACTGTATACTAATCACATTGTATGCTTGAATTTTATTCAGATTTCTCTTCAGAGAAAGTGAATTTTTTGTGACTTTATTTAAACATGTTTTCAACTTTCAGAACATTTTCTAGCCTTCAAGTGGATTAAAAATACTGTTTAATGTTCTACCTTTTACCTCAATAATTGAAGCAGTTACTGTATTTGTATTAAATGGTTTGTAATTGCAATATAATATATAGGATAAACTTTATACCACTTTGTTGGGTTTAGAGCCAACTTAACTGCTATTTTTTCTGAAAGTTTGTGTATTATATTTTTTGTTGATAGAAAAGACAATCAAAAAGTCATCTCAATATATGAAGTAACTTTGTGCTGATTTTCCAGCTCTTCAGTAGCTTTTCTTAGTCCATTTTGTTCCACTAAGAAACTAGTTACTTTGTAGGTTTTGTGATTCTGTATTACGCAAATATGGTATGGTGCAGACTGCAGAGTATCCATCATGGAAGATTAGCTGACTTAATATCTCAAGGTAAATAAATGGTGCCTTTATATTGAGGATGCTTTGATGCTTCTAAAAAACCTGGGGTTTTGTAACTTCATAACACACTTTTGGTGGAAAAAAATGTCTTTAACACATTAATTTTTGATCAGCCTGTGTTCATTACTGACTGTTTCAAGTCAGTAATGTTACATACAGTGTTTCAAGTATGTATTTTGCAGAACTAGAGCAATGTTAGGAGAGAAGGAGGGAGAGAAAGGTTTCTGGTGATCACACTCAGTGTAGTTAAAGTACATCATTTGAGAGCGATGAATTTTGATGGCCAGTTCTGTTCATGGAAGGCTGAGCCTTGTATGCTGTAATAACATCAGGGTCCAAAAACGTTGACATTGCCTAGGCCTGGAATCAGCTTGGTTCTTTGTGCAGACGCAGTGGCTGCTGTTCTCTGTAGCCGTCAACTCTGTCCTCCTGTGGAGCTGCTTGCTTGGCTGTCTTACCATAGTGCAGGAACATCTGAACATCTTTCTCCTCTCCTTAGAAGTACAAAGAGGCTTTATTTTTTCCTGACAGTGCTATGTGGAAGCTGCTTTTAACCTTCGTCTGACTTCCACTTTTGTTGAGGGAATAATCTTATCCCTCAAGTACAGACTCTGGATGAAGATTTCATACTGACTGCGTCTTCCATGCTTTAACAAGGCTTTTACTCTCTTGTAGTGTTCTGCTAGACTGATGGCAGTACAGTGTTTGTCTTTACACAGATAACCACAGTGTTTCAAGTGCTGTTGCCCTAAAAAACAAGTCAGGCCTTTTCTACGGGGCCATTTCCAGAACATTTTAATGATATAGTAGAGATTGTGGAATATTGGCCTTATCGTATGTGTGCGATGATTTGGTAGGTGGATTCAATATACTTTTGGTAATGACATTTAGATACCGTATCTCTGCAACTGGTTGATTTTTAGGATTGGATCTGTGTCAGTGGTAATAGCACCATACATTATCTTGTCATGCTTTTGAAATAAAACTTTAATATAAGTGAAACAGCTGCATCTGAATTGATTCTGTCTTGGAAAGGCAGGCCATGTAAAGCTTCTAGCATTAGGTAAGTGCATTGTGTGTAAAGTAAGACAATTTCTGCCATTTGATAAACATCTACTTAAGAGATAGTACTGATATTGAGTATATCCTCCTTTCCCAGTAAATTGTCATTTATCATTCAATATAGAGACTTGTAGAAACTTGTAAATTCGTCACATTTCATTATACATGGCTTCCGCTTGTAGCGCTTCCTTAATTAACTTCCTTGTAGCGGTACATATGAATTTCAGATGTTAATTGGTGTCCCGCCATGCTGTGTCTTGCTGTTTTCCAATCAAATGCAAATTTTGTTTTTGTCCATTCAAAATATATTTTAATAGAAATACCATTATTCTGTAAGTGGTGGTGGGGATCTCTTCAGCTTCCTGCATGCAGGCGTTTACATGTTAAATCATCCATGTTAAGATACCATATACAAACTTTTAAAAATTAACTTTGAAGGATAGGAAGGTTCCCAGTAAATAACAGAAACAGAACAGGCTGCTTCTCCACTGGCCTGCCTCTGTAGCCTTTTCTTTCACAGTATAATCATAACTGTAAATCATTAATTCTGTAATTGTTTAAAAAGAAAAACTGTGTTTATCTTATCATCAGTGTCAGTGTATTTGTCAACATCAAAACATATTTGCATTGAAGTGGAGAATCGTGCTTCAGGCACAACCAACAATGAAGAGTGAGGATTGTTTTTACTAAAGGTGAGACTTTATGGGATTTTATTTTATGTGGAAATGTAATTGACTTTTTTTTTTCATCTTTCAGCTGGTCAGTATTGGTTCTTCCTATAACTATGGCAATGAAGATCAGGCTGAATTTCTGTGTGTTGTCTCAAAGGAATTGCATAACACTCCATATGGCACAACCAGTGAACCCAGTGAAAAAGCAAAGGTAAGTTGCTAGACATTGGACTGAAAAAGCAGTGTTGAATTGGGTGGGCTTCACAAAGTCATGATAGATCTACCTCTGTTCTGGACCATTATTTAATTGCCTTTTTCCTCCTCGCTCGTGACTAATTCTCTGTCCATTGTATGAGAGACTATAAATTGTACAGGTAGCATGCATTAGTTATGCATGCATGGATTATTTAAATACAATACTCTGTACTTTTTCAATACCTGTTTCTTACAGTTGAGAATCTAGGTTTTCTTTCTTATACGTTTGAATGCTTTTCTTATTCTGCCACTGGTTCAGTTGAAAACTTTTTTCTTGCTTGACTTCAACTGAAGAAATCTTACTGTCAAGAATGGAGCTTGTAAGATGCTATCTCTGTAAAACAGTCATGTTCAATATGTTATAAGATGAAGGTACTTGTTAGCTTAATGTTTTCAGGGTTCTACTTAATTATCTTTACTTTCTGTAACCAGCTTTACAAAAAGATTGTAATGGGCACAGTATCTTAGCATTTTACTCAGTTGTCTTTCAGAGTTTGTACAAGGGAAAATACAAAATCGCAGCTGACTAATAATAAGGCAGAGCAGTTCTGTAATGTAGGTGTATTCTCTGTCATGCATAGTGAACAACTTTTATTTATTGTATTGCTGCATTGTATGAGGAGATGACTACAGGCAAACTGGACACTCCTGTATCAAAAGCTTTTGATTTCATATATGTAGATGGAAAACAATTGGTGAAACATCAAAAGTTGCTTGTTCAAGAATCACCTTTGAAGAAATTAATTTTGAAATGGATCTGAGTCTTGGCAGTGAGGCCTCAAATAGATAAAACCTCATTACTTTCTGTGCTGTGTAACATGCTTATGTAGCTACACATGTGGAGTCATTTTATAATATGGACTATAAAGATACTCCAAGCTTTATGTTGGATTTCTAGTGAAATAAATAATATATGTTCTTTTGTCACTGTTGAGATAAACTTCCAAAGAATTGTAAAGGATTAATGTAGTCAAGGGTAAACAGTGAACCTGCTACTTTTTTCAAAACCCTAGTTGAGGTCTGCTTTTGCCAGAATGCTTCAGGAAAACTTTGACAAGTTAGAGCTGTGTGGTAGTAATTTAGGACTGAGATACCTACCTGAAATAAACCATGGAATTCTAAAGCCTAATAAACATCTTCATAAGGAATGGTAGTACATCTTCAGGGAATTTCAGAAGTTGCCAGAGTTACATTGCATTGTTATATGTAAAAGAAAATATGTGTCAAATGAAAGTGTAAAAGGCTAAATAGAAAAGCTAGTTCAGACTGCAATTCAACTGTGTAAATTGAGTAGCTCTGAGAAAAGCTATCTTAGACCTCTCCATTGCTGTGCTGCTTGGTCATTGTTTCAGAGATGGGAGCAGAGCATAATTTGACCAGCGTGATGAGTAAGAATTACTGTTAATTTTGGTTGGCGATAAAAATATTCACTCCTTTTATCCTGGAAGAATTGAGCTGTTGCTAGCAATTAATAGGCAATACTTGCAGAATAATTTTTATATATTTTGTTTCTAATAGATCAAATTTTTTTTACATAGGTATATGCTGTGACTGGGAAAAAAATATTTTTTGCTTGAGAGGTTTCTGACAGCTGTGTTCAGGAATCTTGACTGAACCTCTGGAGCTGTTACGCCCATAGTTCCCTCTTAGCATTATCCTGTAGTCTGCAATCTGTTCAGTAGTGTCTGAGTTGGTCTTCATGAAGTTCATGTGACAGAAATTCTGGTATCCACTGATATATACAGAATAATATGTTTGTGTACTGGGCCTGACTTTTAGATGCCATGATAAAGTCTTCCTAATACTTTTACAGCAGGTTGGGTTAGAAAAAAAAAACCTGCCAGTATGTAATTTTTGTTGACAAGCACTTCAGTTTTAGTTAATAGTCCTGGACTTTCAGAATTGGAAAAAGCATTTTCTGATAGCCATCTAATCAAGCTTCACCTTCATGCCTTCCTAGAGACTTTTTTCTTGTGTTTTCTTAATCAGCACAGTAAGTTAGTAGATGATTCCGTGTAACCTCGTAATTTACCTTAGCAAAGAAAATTGACCTTGAATGGTTCCAGTGGCTTTTACTGTTTGCTGTGGCACTATCCCACAGGCATTCTTCTCTTTCATATCACTTTATTGACCTAGCACTCTTGGGACAAATGACCAAAACTTGTTCAGAATGTCTGCATCCAAAGTTAGATACTAGTATTATCCTTTTGCATCCCTGGTGAGGAGTACACAGAGTTAAGGTACCAGCTTTATAGTTTTATTTAACTTATCTCTATACTTACAGTCCCTTTTGTTATGTTGCATGGCACTATTGGCTTCTATCTGCTGATTTTAGGACATTTGGAAAAGGAAATTTTCATGAAATCTGTTATGTTCGTTCTTGAAATTGCCAGCTGTCATACTTTTTTACTAAGAGTGGGGGTCCCAGGTAAAAGTAAATAAATGTCGTTACCAGATGCTTCAGCTGTAAGTGGACTGTACTTTGTTGCAGCTCTGACTCACTTGCAATCTCTTCTTTTCCCTTCCTTTTTGTATACTTGCTGCATGCTGCATGACACTCAGAGTGAGGATGAAGAAACGGATTACGATATGAATGACTCAGATTAAGTGTAAATGTCATGGTGAGCACTAGCTGCCCTAGGATTTTAACCAGATGCTTTTCTGCCCCATCCAGTTCCCACCCCCACTAGTGCTGTCTTTTGGCTAGTCCTGGTGGTGTGTGTGTGTTTGTGATTATAGTTGTAGCATGGTTAGCAAAGGTAGACTTCCTGTTTTGGATTATTGCTGCTTTGACAGAGTAATAAGTGTTGCTTTTACAAACTGTATTGTGATTCGTTCCTTTAAAGCTTTGCTGAGAAGGAAAGTTCTTCATATAGACTGTAGGGTCAGAATTGCTTTTAATTTTTATTTCACATACACCACCTTTTCTGCCTAATGGGTTTTTTATATGTAGAGGCATCTGATACAGACTTACAGTATACATTTTCAGTAAATGTTTGATTTGGCAATAATTTAGCAAACTTGACTGAAGTACAGCATAGTCCAAAGGTGATCTTATCTGATAATTTTGAAATGAATAATTTTTTGAATTGAGATATAGCAAATACAAGTAAATAGTATGATTGTGGTGCAACAGGAAACAACTCTCTGGGGAGGGATTCTTTCCACTGTTGTTTGACATCTGATACAAGATCAAGGTTCTTTAAAAGTCACAAGTAGAAGAGCACAAAAAAACTTGCATCTGAAAGAACCTTTTCCTAACGTGTCTGCAAGCACTGCTCATATTTATTGTGCTCTCCAGTTTCTAGAAGATAACATACCATTGACTGTTCAGTGGTACAGTGTGGGTAGTCACATGAACCTGTATAATAAATCAAAGATATTTATCATTGCATGAGATTAAATTTCAGCTTCTCACCTATACACCTGAATTTTTTAGCTGTAAAGCAGCCTTATATTTATCTCTGAAGTTTGGATAATGCTCCCAAGTATATGATGTGATTCCTGAGGTTTTCCTGTGCAGGGCCAGGATCATCACTTGATGATCCTTGTGCGTCCCTTCCAACTCAGGATATGCTATCAATCTGTGATTCTGTGAAGTTGCTTCACATGGCTGAAGAAAAACCTACATTGTTTTCTTAAGTGATGCTAACAGAAACTACTGCTACAGTAGAACAAGACCTTTTGCCAAGTCTTCAGGAATGGCTGAAGGGAATTAATCAAATCTGAAGCTTTATTGAAAAAAAAGTAAACTGGCACTATGCTGGAATCAAATGTAATATTCTTAAGCTGCCTGAGAGGCAAACATTCCTTAAAACACTGTTCTAGCAGCAGCACCTTTATTTTGAGTGGGAGGAAATAGTTCTCACGTTCTGCTTCCCTAAGAAGCAATCGCGCTCGGGCTTCTAGAATTTGAGAGTTCATTCAGCGTTGTTTAGAATGTATGAGTCAACTTTGGATCTGGTGCACCTGTAGGGAAAACAGAACAGAAATGTGAAAACTAGGGTTGGGACAGTCCAAAGTATGAGTACAGACTGGGTGACAAATGGGTTGACTGAAGAGGACTTGGGAATACTGATGGGTGAAAACTTGGATATGAGCCAGCAATTCTTGCAGACTAGAAAATCCATTATCAAGGACTGCAACAAAAGCAGCATGGCCAACAGGTTCAGGGAAGTGATTCTCCCCCTCTACTCCGCTCTCATGAGATCCTGCCTGGAGTGCTGCATCCAGCTCTGAGACTCCTACTACAAGAAAGACATGGACCTGTGAGACTGGGTCCACAGGAGGGACATGAAAATGGTCTGTGAGCTGGAATACCTCTCCTGTAAAGACAGGCTGAGAGAGTTGGGATTTTTTTGGCCTGGAGAAGAGGAGGCCCAGGGGAAATGTTATTGCAGCCTTCCAGTACTCAGAAGAGCCTTATGAGAAAAATGGAGAAAGACTTTTTTACTGGGGCTCATAGTGAGAGGACAAGGGGCGATGCTTTTGAACAGTGGGTTCAAATTTTTGAACCAGTTGTTTTTGATTGGGTATAATGATGAACATATTCTTTATTGTGAGGGTGCTGAGGCCCTGGCACAGGTCGCCCAGAGAAGCTGTGGCTGCCACATCCTTGGAAGTGTCCAAGGCCAGGTTGTACAGGGCTTGGAGCAACCTGGGCTAGTGGAAGGTGTCCCTGCCCATGGCAGGGGGTGGAACTTGATGATCTTTAAGGTCCCTTCCAACCCAACCCACTCTGTGCTTCTTTGATTTCCCCTTTAGTAGAGATAGAGGTTACTGAAGAAGTAGCAAGTAAAGTGTGTTAAAATATTGCCTAATATGATAGAATTTTCTGTTTTACATTGAGTTTACTGCTCAGTAAAGTGTGCAAAGTTCAGTGTCCAGATCTGGCTTAGCTTTATCTTATTGTATGTGCTCCTGACACTACAAAAAATAGTTCCAAGTCTATTAACCTTGTAAGTACTTTTTATCTTCCTGGAAAGAATGCACTCTTCTGCTTCCAATACTAGATTTGAAAGATTAACAACATTAATAGATCAACTATTATTTTCCAGCTGCACAGGTATTTGTGGCAGCCATGGTTTTGTCTCTGTTGGATATGGTTTCACTTGCTGACCACATTTGCTGGGTCAGACCATTAGCCACTATCCTACTCCAACACCTTGTTCTCAGCTGTGACCAACAGCAAATACTTGAGGAAAGAGTTTTAAATATGAAGCATTTATGGTATTTACTCCTGATACATTTCCCCACCTTCCAGTAAACCTCAGTTTAGGAATTTTGGCTTCAAGCCTTCATCCAGAAGAAGATTGTGTGGAAGCTACGATGACACTCTAACACCATGAGTCAATATCAGTGGCATTATGTTCTGTAAGTTTGTCTAGTCCCTTTTGAATTCATTATACAAGCAGTTGCTGAGTAATTTACAGAGGCTGGCTTTTCCTCACGGAATTCACTTGTATCTTTCCTATAGTTTCATATGAAATGCTTTTTCCTTAGTACTCGTAGTAAATGACCCTCATGAAATAAGCAATGTTTGCATCTAAAATATACCCAAAAGCATGTTGTGTCCCAGGGAAAACATCTTTCTGTATCAAGAAGCAAAAGAAAATGAAGTGTCATGAGACTTTTACTTGCAGATTAACATTCTTAAGTACCTGTGCTGAGTATGTTTGAAGCTTTGCTTAATGATATATTTGGCTGCTCATGACAGCAGCCAAATATAGAACCCTGGGATTGGTTCTATAGCCTGCTGTCACAGTTCTAGAGTACTTCTCAGCCTGAGAGTTAACCTCATTATTGGTGGTTGCCATTCAGTAGAGCAACAGCATGAAAATATTGTTGCTTGGACAATCAGTCCTAAGACTTGATCCTTTCCTCCCTGGAGGAACCAAACAAAACTGAAACAGAAAAGGAGAAAAAGCACTCAGACTGAAAGTAGAATAGCTGGTCTTCATGTTGTTAGTTTAAATCTTGCTGGGTTGTTCTCTTGGCCTTTGAAAACTTCCTGCATCATCTCACCCAGTGTGCCATTTTTGCACATTTTGATTTGCTATTTCATGTTTTCAATACTAATTTGTGGAACATAATTTGCATCTGAAACTTCAGAAAGTTAAGGATATTTTACTGGAACAGGAAAAATGCAGATTAAATTAAATTTCTAATGAAGTACCCAAGTTCATTTACCACACAGGACCTAAGGATGTTCAGAACTAAGATGAGGTGCAATGGCTTACTTTTTACTTTTGCCAACTCTTAAGCCTTGGTTATATTAATACTCAGTTCATAGCAGTCTTTTAGATCTGTTTTAATGGTGTCTGATAGTAGACATTGTACATATCAATCTGTCTTTTTTCAGCTTTAATGTACAAACCCCAGGAATGTCCTTGAACCAGGTCCTTGACGCTTTACGGGTTATCTGAAATAGTCATTATGTTGCTCTTTGACCTCCATGCTTTAGGAATGACGTAGAGCTAATTTTCATTTATAGATTTTTTATTGGTCTGTTTCAGATTTTGCAAGAACGAGGTTCCAGGATGTGAAGACAGTATTGAATGGTGACAATTTTTTCACTTTTATTCGAAGATGCAGTGAATTGTCACACTGAAGAGGCTTGGCTGCAAAAGGAAAAATCTGATTTAGACAATTTTCTGTTGGTCTGGGTTCAACCATTTTTGTCTATAAACTGGGTGTCAACTGGCTGGAAGCATTGCAAGATTACATAATGGGAATAGATGGTGTGGGAGTGTGTGTTAAGTTTTGGTTGTAGTGCATGGTCGTACTCTCTTGTGGGCTGATTGACACTGGTCATTTGAAAAGAAATGACCATGCACTCATATTTTCCTTGAAGACATGTAGCACTTAATGTCTGGTGCTCGATGACCCAGTGTTGATCAGTCTGGAGACATTTTCCTACTAATTGTTGTAAACCTTAAAAGGACAATGCAATTGGTGCTACACACACACACACACACACACACACACACACACACACACACACACACACACACACACACACACACACACACACACACACAAGCGTTACAGCCCACAAATGCAAGTATTTGGGCCTACGTTGTTTCCGAATCAGTGGCAGCCCCAGTTGACTGTGTTATACTGCACATTCCTTTTGGCTCTGTGACATACTCTATTATGTAATAACAGCCTAGGAGATCAACTGAAACTAGCACGTGAAAAAATTACACAACAGAAAAAAGGTTTCTCTGGAGGAAGGGTGTATATATTGACTGGATTTATAGCATATTTTATCACCCAAAGGGAAGACTAAACTCAGAGAAAATGGCCTTCATCTGAGTTATTCTTGATGTTCCTTCTGTTAAAAGTCTCCTGCAAAAGTTATGCTCCAGTCTTAGCCAGATGCTTGGAAGGGGAATCAAAATTCACTTAAAATGACCAACTGAACATTCTATTTCTTTTGAGATATTTATACTCATATGTGTGTTTGTGCTTTTATAAAATGCCTATAAGCATTGAACTATGTGGTAGAGATTTTTCTAGAGCTGGAGGTTTTACAGAAGTATGGCAGGGTAGTCCTAGGTCCTTGTCACTATGACTGGGATTAAAATCAACCTTAGTGTGAACACAAGCTCATCCAATTGAAAAACATGATTACTTTGGACATTCAGGATACCTGTAATCAACCTTTCTCTTTCTATACAGTTTCAACTATGCAGTTAAAGAAGAGTGTTTAAAAAAATCTGGTGCAGCTTTATTAGTTTGTCCTTGATGAAGGCTAATACACTAGACTGGAGCTTTTTAATACACTATGTTTTCAGCAAAGTCTTTAGTACATCTTTAAAACACTTAATGAAATGGACAGTATAAAACTTGGCTTCATTAACTTATGGAAGCAGTGGAAGGGAGTTTCAAAAAGCTACAAGATTGTTTTGAATTCTAAAGACATTACAGTTTTCATTCTCAGTAATTTCAGAATTTATGCATATACTGTAGGTAATCCTTTACTCAAAAGCCTGATTTTCAAACACCCAGGGTCTACTCTTTTTTTTTTATTGCTTTTTTTTAAAAGGACTTACACATTGATAAAAGTTTGGCAGAGAACAATTTGTAAAAAACATTTCTACTAAGCAGGTTAAGCAATGGGCTAAATGTTTTGTCTATGCCTAATGCTTGAAAGGGTTTGTACTGTTTTGCGACTTGGATGTGGTCTGCACAGGAAGCTGCTGGCCCCTCCACAACACATACAACTTTTGTCTTTTTTTAAGAAGTTAAAACGGACTTTAATTTACTAAAAATGTAATTGTGTAGGGGGAAATGTTTATACTTTTATACTTTTTTAGGCACCCATATTTTATCAGCTTAAATTGAACACACAAATTTCCCCTAAATAGTAACAGATTATCTTGTGTATCTGAAAATAAGCATAACAGTTGTCTGTGTTAACTGCATATTAAAACATTTCCTCTGCTGCAGTAGTCACTGTGTTTTTAAGCAGTATGACTCCACCAAATTCTCTGAGCTCCCCAGCTCATGGAATTGCAGCTAACCATGTTATTTGTTGTTTTCCTGATGTGCTCTACAGAGTAACTCAGCATTGGTTTTAATGCCTAAAATGCCTGTTTTACAATGATCATTCTGAATCAGCATTTCTGTTTTTTCTTTTATTTAACCCAAAAAAGACAGACTATTGTTTATTAAAGTGAAATTTTCCTAAATGACATCAACAAAGCATGAGTAACAAACTGAGCAAACTGAACAAATTTAGAATGTGTAAAAGAGTGGGGGTTTTTAAGTACGTTTTTTTTTCACTGGAGTATTTTCAGTTTTAAAACATGCTTTTATTATGAGATTACCTGCGGTCTAGTTTACATTGTATTCCTGTCATAGCAGATTTTGGGGAAATGAGTGTTTAATCATTTTGCACTTTATTTCCAATACCTCACAAAGATTTTAAGAAGGAAAGAAAAAAAGAGAAGTTTAGTAGGCAGGTACCTTGTAAATGATTTTAAATATTCCTTTGTTTGAGACCACTTGAACTAACTACTTTCCCATTCTTGCTACTGTCATTATTGTTTTAATTTTTGTGAACATGTGAGGCTTTCAGATAGTTGGAAATGCTATTGTCAGCCTTTTTCAAGGCATTAAGAATTGATCCCTAAATAAGTTTGGTTTCTTTTTATTTGACTCTTGCAGTTTCAATAAAGTTAGCTACAGTAACAAAGTAATTGCCTTAGAGTCCAATCCACATCACCAGGGTTTGCAAACACTGCTTCCTCTTTTAAGATCTTGCAGGATGAAGTAATGTACCAGTACAGTTTAAACGGGAGTCCTTTGTTTCTTTTCTGCCATTTGGAGAGTACCTACCTGAGAACTGCCTGGGATTCTTGAGACCTGAGGGTTCACTGACAGGCTGGGGCTGCAAAGCTGTACTGCAAACCCCTGTGACCGAACTCTGAATTTACACAGCTCCTCTATTCTTACATCAGAACAGTATTCCAGGTTAGAATTTAAGCATGAAGAGATCATAGCGGAAGGAGATAAAGCAGGAAGGGAGAGATACTAAATTCCTTAAAGGCTTTTACATGACAAACTTCTTGCAAAACTTGTGTAAAAGCAATTTCTTGTTTTGAGTTAGGAAACAGAGAGCGTATTGTTGGCCTTAAGTTTCCTCAGAGGCCATTTTCCTTTATCGGAAATGACATTTTTATATTATATGCTTTTGACTTCTTCAAGTGCCAAGTGAATCAGAGTTTATCTGCAATGAAGAAGTAATTCTGAGGCCTCTAAGATGTGAATGTCCAAAACTGTCCAAAAGTATAGTCTGAGTCAGCAGTTCCCACAGTAAACAGACAAAAGGTTACCTGGAATTTTATCCCATCTCACTGTGGGATTTCCATGGATTATGGCTAATTGCAAGGGGTTTATTCCACAGTAATTTAATTGTGTGTCAAAGGCCTGATTGAATTCAGAAGCTTATATTGACTCTTTACTAAAGCGTCAGTCCTCAGAACAAAATGTACTGTGTTTTTTTCAAACTCAGGTTTCTTTTAATGATAAAAGTTCCTTTCATCTTGCATTGTAGGGTTAGGAAAAGATATTTCTTAAAAAAATGAAGCTTAGTGTATCCATCTTGACTTTTTTGTTTTCAGATTTTCTTTAGACAATACTTATGTAGCTCCATTTCCAGCAATGTGAATGCACAGTTATGATCAATTAGAACTATTTCCTGCAGATAACAAAGATTGAATCAATCTCCTTTTCTCTGAAAGAGGTGGTTTGTTGTTTTGTTGTGTTGTTTTTTTTTTTTCCCCAGGAGAAATATGAAAGCTTCTGGCAGATTAAACAAAAGAAAACTGGGTTGCAGGCATGCTTGTGGAACTAGTCTGTTGAGTAGGATGATGGTGTTATCAGAAGTGTGCTTCTCAGAATGCTATTCTGTGAATATCTCTTGAGATTGTTGAGAGTTGTCAGTCTTTTTTTGAGCTGTAGAGAGCTACCACCAGCAAATTTGCATACATTTATTAAAAATTACTGGGTTTATTATTGTTACAAAAATGACCTTGGAGTGCAAAAATGTAATAGTATCTGATTCAATGAAATAACATAGAAACCAGATAACAATCATGCAGGTATACTGGAATACATTCCTTGAGAAGTACTGGGAGAAGAGTGAAGTCCTGGGCTTTTCATGAAGATCAAAGTCAAGTGAAAGAGAGCCTGGAGATGAACCCTGGAATTCAGTTCACTTGAGATGTTATAAAATCAGAAAGTGTCACTCTCTTATTTTATTCTCTTTCTCACCACATCAAAAGATTCCAAGTTTTTCAAATTAACTTCTTCAATCAGCCCTGAACTATGGGGCTCTTGAAAAGAGATACTTTGTTTAGCTCAAGACAGTAGGATTAAAACCTGAGTGGTCATTGGGAAGTGTCTTTTCTAACACAACAAATTTGAAATACTTACAGTCTGAGGATGCTGCCTGTTACTTCATTATAGTTTAGACTGCAGTTATCTCCAGCTTTAAGGACAATCTTGGGATCTTACCTGGGTTTGTGTGTAGAATTATTGATTCTTAAAATAGTATAACTATTCAGTTTAAAAAAAAAAAGGTGGAAGGCTCTCAGAACTGTGTCATATAACTTTTCTTTTAGCTCACAAAAATCACAAGCTGTCTTTAAAGGTTTTTTACTGAACTGAGGCTTTAAAGGGCTAAATAGATATTACTGTTCAGTTTGCCTAAATGACTGTCAGAAGGAACCCTTTCCATTTTCAGTGCAGAAATGCCAAGGGCTAAAACGCTTTCCAGGGCTAATTTGAGGTTCCAGAGACATACAACATTCAAAAAGTAACTAGTCTGTTTTCTGTTCAACTCCTGGAGTCTAAAATAATTTTTAGAAATGGCTGAACCAATTGCAGATATAAGTATCCAGATTGGATATA
Organism: Manacus candei; assembly: GCF_025592945.1. Classification (NCBI taxonomy): domain Eukaryota; kingdom Metazoa; phylum Chordata; class Aves; order Passeriformes; family Pipridae; genus Manacus; species Manacus candei. Next base: position 85,523 of record NW_026138050.1, on the reverse strand, counting down.
GGAGCACACTAGAGAAGACAGTAGACTTGCCCACGACTTTACTATTGCCCGTGCTGAAATCTAGCAACTTTTATGAACCACACTGCCAATGGAGAGGCTTTGAGGAAGATTCTGCCCCAGGAAATTGTCACAGAATATTTCTTCACAACTTAATTGTCCTCTACTTTAGCAGGGTCTACCAAGGCATAAACTTCTCAGAAGTTCAGTGAATAGACACTGCTGCAAATACAGGTTTCTGAACCCATCAAAGGGTTCTCCTTAGGATGTTGCGTGTTAATAACTACTATAATGACAGGAACTTTTTAGAAAGTTATTTTGCTACTTTGGGAGTGGGTGGAAGGGGGAGGAGGTTCTGTGACAGTGCTCTCCTTGCCTGAGCCTAAATTTTGACCTGACTTAAGTTGCGATTTTGAGGCCTAGCCATCTGGAATGTAAGGGTTAATATATTTATGTACGTGATTCTTGCTACTTTTGAAGATTTTCCAAAAGCTTATGCACAACTTTACTCACATTAATTTGGCTCTTGTACTTGCTAGAATGAAGCAAGTGCTAAGGCACTGTAAGAGAAATGTTGCCAATCTCTCTACCTAGAACTGAAACAAGATCACCAAACTGAAGAAGTATCAAATGGCAAATTTTTCCACCTGCTTCTAACCTTAGCCTCATCTGAACCCAGCTGTGAAAAATCTATTTCCTATGCACTCTATAGGCCCACCTACCCAGTTCAACAGATGTTCTTTATTTTTCTTTTTCCTCCAAATCACTGGTCTCAAAATTAGTTGTGCATCAGCTGTTTGTGCTTATATCCAAGTGGCCATACTTGCAACACGTTCTTTCCTGGATAGTGGATTAGCAATGACACTTTATTTTGTGCCAATTCATTATCTCTGAAGTGTTCTTACTGCAGCAAAATTTGAGTTTTGATTTGGTTTTAATGCATTTGCATTAGCCAAAACTCTTAGCACAGACATAGACAAGAAAGTGAATCCAGGGAATTTCCCTGGAAAGAAATCTGCTAGGGCTTCCCATATAATTTGAAGGTGGTTACAGTTAACCATCACTTTTAAATCAAGCGTGCAATTAAAAAGTGTGTGGGTATTTTTTTAAACTCCTTTTCATAACACTGGTGTATTGTAAACTGCATGAAATAAACCTGTTTTTCCCTTTTAAAGTCTCATGTCTTAAATCTGTTTTTTTTCCAAATGTATTAATTGATATTAACAGTGTAATATCACTGATAATTTCTAGTTTAGCACTTCAGATGTAAATTGTAGTTGCATATTTGTGCAGTGTGTACCTGGACTAGAAACCAGTTTATAAAGGGGACCTAACCAAGTAAGTAATTAACATCCTATTTGGATCTTATAGAACTTTCAGAGTTTATCTGGAGCTAGTTTTACTTTCAGTCAGAAGTTTCACTTCAGAAAGATGAAAGTGATCCTGCAAATTCATCTTTCAGTGGGCTGAGGTCTTGCCTGGTGGTAATAAACACATAGTCCATATTTATGTGATGTTCTCCAAGACTGCAGTTTTTGCAATTTCATGAGATAGATCTAGTCAGCCGAATGGGAACAGTTTCCACCTCTTTTGGTAATATCACTGAAATTGCTGGGAAAGGTGCACAGGGGGGGTGTGTTTGTCCTGGGCCGCCGTGGGCATTTGCTGCCGGTGAAAGTTTTTTCAGCCAGAGGGACCCTTCAGCACACGCTCTGACTAGGGCTGACTCAAATCTACGTGATTAGTTATTGAGACAGTCAATTATAGAGTTACCAAGAAGCCCTTTGGACTGTAATAGTACCCAGCACGCACTTCCAGAAGCTCCGACACAGCGCAGGGCCCGGCCAGGCAGAGCATCCGGGACTAGAAATTTTTCCATTAAAATTAGAAATATAACTCAAAGAGGAGATCAGAATGTGACTCGTACTCTGCCACTAAAAATGCGTTCTTGGAAACCGAAACCAAACAACCACCCTCTAAAAACCCTCCAAAACCCGAAGAGACCCAAACCCCGCACGAGCATCACGTATCCAGCGCGCGGCCGGAACCCGCCCCGTGCCCTCCCATAGGCCGCGCCGCCTGCCCATCACCAGGGCAAGGGCCCATACTCCAATCAGATGCTCGGCTGGGCTCAGTGGGCGGGGCTCGGCCAGACCGCGCGCTCCCGCCCGCTGTGGGACGGGGCGTTTTCAGAGTGCGGGCGGGTTCCGCTGCGTAGGAGGTGAAGGTTGCTTCGGTTTTCGATCGGGACTGGCGAGAGCCAGGGGCGTGAAGAGGGATCGGTCTTGGGAGAGCCCCGCTTGGATTCCTGCCGGCGCTTTGTGCTCAGGCATCGTCCGGGCACCTCTGGGTCCTGTGTCGCGAGGGTGCGTAAAGCGTGGCGAGTGGCGGGCGGTGCGCGGCGCGGACGGGTCGGGCCGAGGGACATAATAGTACTGTCACACTCCGCTCCCGGGCGAGAGGGAGGGAAACTCCGGCGTGGAGACAAAAGGGGGGGGGGGGAGCGGGAACATCCGGGTCACTCGCGCGGCCTCGATCCGGGACACGCGCGGCGGCGGCGGCGGCGGCGGCGGCGGCGGCGGCTCTCGGTGAGGCCCGGCCGGGAGCGGGGCTGAGAACGGGAGCGGGGCCGGGAGCGGGGCGGGTGCAGGCAGGGCCGACGGCTCCTGCCCGCGGCGGGCCGGGCCGGGCCCGGCGGCCACGGGCGTGCGGGCCCGGCGGCTCCTGCCCTGAGGCCGGGCCCGGAGCGCAGCGCTGCCCGCCCGCGGGTCTCGGTGGAGGAGGTCGCCCAGGAGGGCCGGGAACCACCGGGCCTGCGCGAACCGGGCCCGCCCCACCGGGCACTCGCCCGGCATCGGCGGGCGGGCCCGGGGTGTCCCGTGCAGGCCTCGGGCCGTCCAGCACCGAGCCCGTCGCCGCGCGGCATCTTCTGTTGTTCTCCGTGCGGCTCCGGTCGCCGCTTGGCCTCTTCTGCCTTTTTCTTGCTGCAGGCAGAGGAGACTTTTTATCCCAGTCCAGAGTTGGCTTTGATTAAACCTCAGCCCGTGGCTTTCTCCACCTTTCTGAAAAATAAAAGTCTGTACAGTTTGGGAGCAAAACGTGGGTAGAGACCTGTCCCAAATCTTCGTTCGCGAAGCCCAGCCATGACTCCCATAATAATTTGTTCCTATGTCGGTATTTAACCTGCGAAGTAAAAATGTGAGGCTGGTAATCTGAACGTTTTGGGATTTAGAATTAATAAGATCTATTGGAAATTCTTGAAATTTAAAGAGCGTGGTTTTGATGTATTTAGAGACTTTTCTGTGGCACGGGAATGGTTCTTTTCAAGAATTGCATTTTGTGCATGGCCGGAGGTTGTTCCATAAGAGGATGTAGATGGGGAAGACGTTCTGTAATGGAACACAAAAGTTTGCACCTATGATGAGTGTATTGGTTTTGTTTTGTCCTTTTTCCAAAATAGGCAGTAACAGAAGCAGGGATAAGCAACTGAGTAAATTTGGAAGTTTCAATTAACTTTCTGAATTGATAGGGGACACTGCTACCTCTTAATGGCAGGGTGTGTTTGGGGGATTAAACTCAAATAAAATGTGAAAACTGGTCTCTTAGACTTGTCTGGCATGTACAAGGTAGGGTTGATAGACTTCCTCTGGTGTGAAATTATTTCCAGTGATGTGACACATAAATAGATGGGGATATAGAGAGTAAATATTGGCAATTTGTTAACAGATTGCTTTTGAGGGGATGCTTACCTAATGGAATCTTAATTTTTGAAACAGGGTTTCAGTCTTCTCTGTCTAATCTCTATTTTCTAGTAAACTGTGATGAGGTTTTAGGTGCTTGTCTGCCCATGTCAGTATGACTGAAGCCTGTGGGAACCATACACATGAAGCCTGTTGTCTCTCACACACACTGAAACTTTGGATGTAGTCTATCAGTGCTGAACTAAGTAAAATGCCTCAAGGTTTGAAAAGATATTTGTAGAACATAAGCAAATCTTTAATGTACTAGGGCACAGTATAGTGCATAACAAAAGCAGGATACATGGCCTGAAAACTGAGGGGTTTGTCTTGAAAAGTTATTTGATTGGCCATGTACTGTAGGACATACACTGTTAATGTGCCCTGTGAGAAACTGGCATTTCCCTTGGGGTACATGTAATTAATTGGCTATTAGCCACAGGAAATGGAATTCACGTATTTGAAAGCATCCTGTAATGTGTCTTTTTGGCAGAAAAGGTAGCTGATTTACTAAACTGAGAAAATTTGGATGGTTTATAAGCAAAAAATAGTTTCCTCAAACTATGATGGGAAGGTTGGTATTACTGGACCACCAGATACCAACAGCGCAACTGAAATCTTGCTGTACAGGCAGTAGTTCGTTTACATCTGTTGCAGGTGTGTGGGCTCACAGCATATTTAAAATGACTCCATGTATAATTTGGTTAAGGGAGAGGGTTTTTTTTGTTCCACTGGTACCTTTTTCAGTGGCTCCATATCTCCTGTGTGTGAACAGACTAAAACCCAAAGTTGTGTACAGTTTGTGTTGACTAAGTCCTGCAAATCTTCTGACATGATTCAGATACAGGTGCGTGTGTTGGGAATTCTAGAGGAAAAATTGAACAATATAGGATTTTTGTATGTGTATGTTCACTGAGTGTTAATGGTCCCTTTTAAAAAGCTTTATCTCACGTTAATTTAGTTGCTGGTTTGAAGGTGAAAAAAAAAAGGCTGGAAGAAGGGATTTGAAATATCCATTGTCCAGGAACTGCATAAAATGCTTAATCTGGTGCTTTTAAAGAGCTACAATTGATATAGTAATTGTAGACTGCAATACTCTTATAAGTAATCTACATGTTGAGAGATTGTAAAATTTTGCATAATGCTTAACTAGTGTTTGTTTCAATAGAGTGGTAATACTACTTTCCTTAATTCTGTGAGGTGGTTAAGTGTTCTAACAGTAAGAGAACAGTAAAACTGCTACTCTCCTGGCTGTCATAAAGGCTTGTGAGCTACATGTGGAGTTGGACTTCTCCCACTGCCAATTATCAGCTCTTAGGATGGGTAGAAGTGCAGCTGGGAGGAGGATTAAAAACCTTCATTGGTGTTTATTTTGACCATGTAGCTAATGAAACCCTGAGTTTAGATAATTTGACAATGAAAAATAAACTCTTGCTTCAAGGACTGTTCTGAGTAAATGGAGAATCCTCCCCTGTATTTGAAAGCACCACTTGTGCAGCCATCGTGTCTGGAACTGCTCTGTGTCATGCAGCAGTGACCTGTGCTCTGCATGTTTCTTCTGCAGCCTTGGTCGCCATGCTTGGCTGTTACTGAGGCAGTGAAGGTGCGGAGATATCGTTCAGTTGATACTGGAATTGAAAACCTGTCTTGTGGAATGAGCCACTGGTTCTTCCTTAGCTCAGTTCTGTATTGCTGTCTGTTCCTGCTGTTGTCTAGAAGTTGTATAGTGGCATCACTGCAAAAGCGATGTGACTTTGCTAAGTTCTGTGCCTGTGTTGCTTTTGTGTGGAATACCGGCTTTCAAAAGGAATTTACCCTAAAAGTAACATTTCTTATTCCCATTTGCCAGAAATGGGAGAAGTACAGGTGTTTGCCCGCAGAGGAAAACCATTCCTTATGTGGTGTAGGAAGGAAATAGAGACATGTTTATCAGTTGCACAAGTAGGAAGTCTGAGCACTCTTTCCATTGCTAACAGAGTTTGTGTTGTCAAGCTGCTGTCAAAGTTGCTTCTGAGATGTAGTTCAAATATAAAGCAATAAGGTAAGGATAGAATTTTGTAGGTCAAGTCCAGTAACTAAGAACTTGATGACATGGGCAAACTTGATGTTATTCCTGATGTTAAATTCTGCATGCTGTGCAAAAACGTGTCTTCAGTTTAAACAGTTACAGAACTGAAAATCAGAGGCCAAAATAATTCCTAAGTGAGCAGGGCTTATTGACAAGTAATATAATGTGTTGTTTACACTGTAAGTAAAAGTTTATACTAAAAGCAATTACTTTTGTTTTAGAGGGACTCTGAATATGTCTGGCATAGCTCTTAGCAGACTTGCACAGGAGAGAAAAGCCTGGAGGAAAGATCATCCATTTGTAAGTATGAGAACTGCCAAATTTCTGACTCTGCAGCTGTTTTGGTGTTCTGGTGATGATTTTTCTTTACCTTGATGGGATTTCTTTAAAATTAAATTTTTTTAATAAAAAAAAAGCTGCTTAAAAACTATGTAGTGCAAAAAGAAGTAACTCTGTGTAAAGATAAAATATGTCATGAAGTATTTTAAGTACATCTTCTAAAATCCTCACCCTTTTGCTTTTTGCCTTAATTCAGGGATTTGTAGCAGTACCTACAAAAAATCCAGATGGCACAATGAATCTAATGAACTGGGAGTGTGCTATTCCAGGAAAGAAAGGGGTAAGACTTACTATTCTCCTAACTTCTTCTAAATCTGCTCATGCATTACACCAACAATAGAGAATACAAATTGCATTTAGTTTAATAAAAATGCCTAGATCCTGCTGCTACTTTAAAATCCAAATGCAGTGGGGTGAGAGTATTGAACAAAATACACCATGAGCCTGTTCAACCTGACCACCTTAAGAATAAAAGTTTTCAGAGGAGTGTGTAAGAATGTTGCATTGAACAAACTGGAGATTGTCTTCTGCTTCATGTCAGGGTTTTTTGTGATTTCAGTTCTTACTAAATGTTGCTTTAAGCCCTAAAGGTTGAAAGAATTACTACCAAAATGTTGCCTCTGCTGGGTTAACTGCCTCTGCTGGTTAATAGTGAGATCCTTCAGAGAAGTGCACCATTTTTATCTTTTTGGATTTCATGGAAAACAATTTGTGTTATCTACATGGAATCTCATTGCCTTCCATTTTATGGAACTTTCTTTTTTGTATTGGGGAAAGAAGATAGAGCTCTCTAATAATGTTTCTTTTTATCTGATTTCACTTGTGATTCTGTCCCTTACCTTAAAATAACAAGGGAAAGGAAAAAGTCTGTAGCTATCAGAACTGCTAATTTTTATCGGCTTGATCTGGTTCTGGAGGATAGGACAAATGCAAGCTTTCTAGGGAAAATAATCATTAATGTGTGAAACTTCTTTGATTTTTTTTTTTTTTTTTACACTGTCATTATAAGCAGAATCATTTTTCTATTTTTCAAGATGTTATTTAGTATGTAGATATTATTCTTGAATTCATTGGATGCAGTTGTTTCTTCTGAGATACTACTGTTAATTAGTTGGTGGTTTTAATTCTTTGGGTCTTCAGTGTTTTGCATTGGACATTGGACTTTTTTGCCTTCCCTGTTCTACTGCCTTTTGCAAACTTGTTTGAATTCCCTTATTATCTTGTTTCTTAGCTTCTGAGAAGACACTGTGTAGGCAAAACCTGCAGGTTCTGTATTGTTGCCTCAGTTTAATGCTGAATGTGGCATTGCTGTTACAGTTACAGCTTAGTTTTAGTAGTTGTCTGCACAGCTCAAGTTAGTTCTTAAAGAAGCGGCTACAAATAATTTAACAGTGTAAGGAAAAACTCATCCCCTTGTGTTCTGCTAAAGCAAGATTATCCCGTATAATTTATGTACCTTATCAAGATGTCACTTTTAAATACGTAAAATTTTCATGCCATACCAAATCTTCATGCTGCTGCTTTGAAGTTTTGTAAACCACAAAATGGAACAAGCAAGACCTTAGAGGCAGCTTCTTGCTTACTAGAAAATGTGTCACGCCAGGAAAAGATCAGTTATGCTGATATGATTTCTACTATTAAAAAAAAAAGTGTTTTTACTCAAGTAAAAATGCTGTCTCTAACAAGCAGCAGCATGACTTGCTCATCTCTACGAGACCCAGCAGTTGGCTATTGCCTTTATGCTGTGCTGCTGCTGCTTCCCCTGAGATGAATAGTTGAAATTACTAAAATGCTTACTTGCAGCCAGATCAAAAATAGAAGTGGTGTTAGTCCTGGGTTGGATATCTCCATTCACTTTTTTTTGACATCAAATCACTTGTGAACTACCTAGAATTTGACTCAAAGGACATCTGCAACTAGTCCTGTAATGCAGTGTGGTCTAGGTGCCACTGCTGTCACACTGCTATCTTAGTGAGGCCTTTGAGTGTCCACTCTCTTTCACCCATAAAGTGTGTTGCTCTATCAGAAAGATAGTAAAAACTTTGTTGACTGTTCTTGTCCTCCTACTTGAAGAAATTATTAAAAGCTATTTGTCTTCCCCTAAGACTGAAAGCAAACAAAACAGGTAAAGTTTATTTTGTCAAAAAGCTCCTGTTTTCTAAAGAGGGACTCCTCTGACAAGGTATGGAGAATAGATTTTTCTAGTTGTTGACAACTGACTACAGCAGTTTAGATCAAGTTGCCTAAATACACTATAACAAATGTTATCAAACTCATTCACTTTTGAAAATGTTGTTATCTTATTATTTCCTAGTATGGCTTTTTTGCTATTTTAGCTTGAGGCTTTGCATAATGATTACCAATTACAATGGAGTGGTTTTGTTTTTTTCCCTGTGGATTTTTGGGGTGTTCTGTTTTGGTGTTTTGGTTTTTTTCTTCTTTCAGCTAAAAACCATGTATTTCAGATAAGAAAGAATTAGGAATTTCCTCCTAAGGTAGACTTCAAACATATCTGTCTGCCCGTGAGGATAAGATTTGATCACTTTTTGCTCGTAAGATGTGAGACCATCTTTACTCCAGTTGTTTTAGTGGATGAACTCAACATGCACTTCCATTGCAGTGTTTACATAGCAAGGGCAAGTTACAGAGAAGTGGTCTGAATTTTACATCTGTAATAATATTTTCTGTATTTTTAAACTTCTTACCAGAACTCAGTTTGTCAGAAGATGGGTTTTTTTCCTTGTTTATGTGTTTTGTATATTTGAGACAGCCTTTTTGTCTATTGCTAGATGTTTTTTCTTGTTTATGTGACCCTTTTGATTACTACAGTCCTGCTTGGTTTGCTCTGTGCCATGGGAACTGCTCCTATGAGTGCTCTTCTTGGTTTTGGATAGGGATAAAGAGCTTCTTAGAATTTCTATTTTACAAAAAACTGGAATCTGAGACTCCATGCTACCAAATGTAGACAGGGCTAGTTTAGACTAGTGAACCTCATGTAACTGTAGCAATACTACAGTGCCGTCCACATTTTTGTTCATTTGTGGGTTTATTTGCCACATTCTCATAAGGCACAATAGAAGCCATTTACACCCATGTGCTTAAGGGTGTATCCATATCCCATCTTCTCAGACTTAAGTGGGGTACAGCAGCCCCTTCTTCATTGCACGTGTATATCACGTAAAACTTCGGAAGTATTCTGTTCTTATGTACTATGAAAATTTTACTTTTATATGGAATTACTGGCGATGATCCTGACTCTTGCTGATGACTCAGCAACACTTAGTGGCTGTAATGAAGAAAGAAACCCCTGCTTTTCCACTTCAGTTTCTTACGTAGTAGAAGTCGGATAACTCTCCTCGGTGTAGACGGGGTGCTGCAGTGTAGGACAGCTCTTTTCTGCTGTGTAGCAGAAAAATGTCTTGTGCTTTGCCTGAGAAATGGTATTTTTGGTAAGCTGCTTTCCACAAGCTTGACTTTTCCTTGCTGTAACCTAAACTTTACCTTAACTTTTTATAGACACCATGGGAAGGAGGCTTATTTAAACTACGGATGCTTTTCAAGGATGACTATCCTTCTTCACCCCCAAAATGTAAGTAAAATTACTGAAAACCATGGGTTTATTAGAGAAGTGTTGAACTAATACACGAGATTCTACAAATGGTTATTACTTTCTTACAGCTTTGTGGGGTTTGTTTGTTTTTTTTGGTTTTTTTAAGTCACACTGCTTTCCCCCTCTACACACCACTTTACATTAAAAAAGTTGTGATGAAATCAGTTAAGTGCTCAATATAACAAAATTGGGAGGAGAGGGAGATTGCTGTGTGGGTTCCCTCAGAGTTTGACACAAGCATTGCTTGAAGTGTTCATTACATGATCAGCACTCCTTGGAAGCTGGTAGGTAGGGATGCTCAGGCCAAATCCCTTTGCGTATTCTCACTGCTAACTTGGTCTTCTCAGCTAAGAACTCAGAAGACAAGAACTTAGTGAAAAAGAAGGTCCAATAACTTGAACCTTATAATCAGCTTGCTCTAAACCATGAATCTGCTCTTTTTCTGCTACTGTGCGTAACAGATCTTCAGATACCTAATTTCCATATTAAGTTTTGGAATTGAATTTTCCTTACACAGTCTCAAAACTTTCGTCCTGTAGAAACCTGAAAACATCTATTGCCTTGCGTAGTTTCATGGTTCTTGAATTGGCTGCCATCTCAAAGCAATGACAGTGATTACAAAGGGCTTTTTTGACAGCAGTTCATCTGTCATCACATTTGCATATTTTAGCTCTATCAGTTGTCTTGGCTACTCGTTTTGATTGTTACCACCTAAATACATGTGGCACAGGGGAAAACATCCCTTTTAACTAGACAATATTTAATGTTATTATCTTGAGAAATACCAGTTGTCACATCCTGAAACTGTTAAATGAATTGTCATGCCTGAACATAAGATGTATATGTGACTGGTAAGACTCCTTGCCAGTGCAGCTTCTGAGGTACCACTGAACTTTACTGAGCAGCAAGATTGTTATGGCATGTGAATACTTGTGATGTTAGATAAGAAAACTGCACTAACATGCAGATATTTCATATATTGCTAAAGAAGTGTTTATTGCTTTACTCAAGATGGTGGCTGTCGCATTTAAGTCCTGTAAAGATTAAAAGAAATGCCAGAATATAGATTGAGTGGCAGAAGGAAAGCTGCACAAGCCTTAAGTCAGTCTTGTAACTTAAACTTGGTTCCTCTTGTTCAGTGCATCTTGATAATACATAGGAAAAGTGAAACTGAAAGAAATGCTAGAAACTTAAGTCTTTCTTGCATGAAAGTTCCAGTTTTAAAGTAAGAAGAGAAAAGATGAGTGAAGGGCCATATCTTTCCTTTATATAGTAGTATGTGAGGCTGAAAAGGCAGAACTGGTTTTAATAAGTCGTTATCACAAAGCTACTCTGAATTATTTTGTCAGTTTCCATTCTTAAACCAGAAGATGACTGGTCAAAATTATTATCTTAGATTGCCTGGATTGATACCACAGATGTGTTGGAGTTCCTGCTTAGGTGCAGGCTGAGCCAAAAAAACCCCTGACATTAATAGCTGCAGAAATCTGTGGGGGGGTTTTTTTTGGAGGCATGGGGGTGTCTTTTGCCAGTGTCGGTTTGGGGGGGTTGGGGTTTTGTTTTCCCCCACTGATCTAAGCCAGCTCTCTGATCTTCGTCTTAGCACTGCATGGAAATAATTCTCTCTTCTTTATCAGGTAAATTTGAACCACCATTATTCCACCCAAATGTGTATCCTTCAGGCACCGTGTGTCTCTCCATCTTAGAGGAGGATAAGGACTGGCGACCCGCAATCACAATTAAACAGGTCATTAGTTGTACTTACACTTATTCTTTGCCCTTTTATTTGCGTTGTCTGCTTATCTGATGTGAATGGAAGATGTTCACTCTGTGTTTCTGTAGTTGATTTCTATGGGTTATTCAGTGAATATCTTTCAGTAATATCTATGCCTATGTTACTTCTACTCCTTTTTCCACAGATCTTGTTAGGAATACAAGAACTTCTAAATGAACCAAATATTCAAGACCCAGCTCAAGCAGAGGCTTACACAATTTACTGGTAAGTATCTTTGTGTATTAGCTTGAAAGCTGTCATATTGCATACAGCTCTCTGTTACTTAGGAGCATAACGTGGAAATGTTTTTAGGAATGATCAGGGGAATTTTCTTACCTTCATGACTATATCCTGTGGAGATGCCTAGACTGTGCTAACCTTGAACAAAATGGTAACCTTATGGTAACCAGGCCTAGTGGAGCTTTTAATAGCAACACACCAGCAATAAAGTGTGAAGACTCCTTCAGTTAGATTATGATTCTCATCCTGGTTCTAACCCAACACAGAATCCTTTCCCCTAAAGGCTGAGTAGTAGTAATGAGGCATAATGGTGTCATGAGACTGAATTAGGTGACAAGAAACATTTGTCAGTCCAGGAGTAACTTCTCTCCAGAAGTGGGTACCTGAAAGCTCTTGTGCCTGAAGATAAAGGAGAGCTGTGAGTGCTGTAGGAAACAGGGTGTTTTGTGAAAATTACATTTCCCAAAAGGGATTAGAAAGTACAGAACAGCTGTAGCTTTAGCTGAATGAAGTTTGCATTTGTTGAGAAAGGTGATAATTTGTGAGCTAAAAAGAACTTTTTTTAAAAAAAAGCTTAATAACTTTCCAACCTTTAAAAGTGGATGGTTGTTCTATAATCTTTAGGGGAGCAAAACAGTGTAAACGAATGCTTTTTTGGCACTGACAGCTACTGAAATAATGACCAGGATAGAAACGTAGAATTACCGTTCTGGACAGAGGAGACCTCCGTGAGATTGCCAAGTGTGAAAAATAGCATTGTATGAGACTGCACATGCAAGCTGTGTCAAAAATGTCTTTTTATAGGATCCTAGTGAAAAGGAAACATAGGGATGGGTAGTGTGGCTTGCATTTAATTAAAGGCTTCACCGAATGTTATTTTTTTAAATACTTACTGAAGACTTGATGGAGCCAAGTGCATACAGAGGACAGTTAAGTGGCCAGAGTTGCAGGGAACACCTTTGGGAGCCAGGAATGATGAGGCAGGCCTCATCAAAAAGCCACTCTGAGGGAATATTGGGCAGGAATAATATACTGTTATACATGTATAACATGTATTTTTTTAATCACCTCTCACACGCATGTATGGGAGTCTTGGCTAGTCTTGTTTCTGCTTTAAGTCCTTGGGGGGGGGGGGAATCTATTGAGATTAAACTAGTACATGATCTTTGTTGCTTCAAGTATATACAGTCTTCCATTTATCTTTCTTCATGTCTCTTGGACATGCATAGTATTTTAGGTGGGTTCCTATAATTTTGCAGTCTGAGAGTGTCTCTCTTACTACTTAGTGAGTAGCTTGTACACAGAGCAGGGTTGTGCATGCATCTGTAATGTGGCATAGTTGATCAATTCTGGGGAAGATGCAGCATTGTTTAAATAGATGTCTTTAAGTCAAGTTTCTAATTTTACAAGACTAAACTTTGTATTTAAGATGAGAATACTTGTTCTCATTCTCAGGATTGCTTTGGTACTGTCGTTCTGTAACTTTCACACTCCTGATGTGCTCACCTGCTTCCCCCTCTGCTGCAGCCATGCGGGGTCTACTAGGGAAGGCATCCTTCTGGGTGGATTCTGTGGGTGTGAGACTTAACAGCTACTCTGTGTTCTTGTATGACAATGCAATATAACTTATAGAAAAAAAAAATAAAGTTTGTAAATATGTATTGAATACCTTCAGTCTGTTTGCTGGTAATGGCCCATTGGATCTGACCAAACCCCCTTATCAAGTTCTGAGGATATTATTTGCTGCCTTTTTTTTGTTTTCACTGCAGCAAACTTTCATAGCTGAAAGTAAGTTAAATTTCCTGCAAAGCTGTCCGCAAAATCTAGTCACTGTAAACTACCTTTGGCACAAGAGTAATGGGAATGAATTTTTGTTCAGCTCCTGACTGACAGCTAATACAAAATGGACGACTGAATGTAAATGGATGCTCTGCTGAGCTATTACCATTCCTTGTTGGCCCAAGAATAGAAAACAAAGAACTCGCCCTTTTACATCTTGAGTCTGAGGCTTAATGACTGGGCATAGTTCCCTCAAGTAGTACTTGCTTGTTTAATCAATCCTGTTGCAAGTATGGTACACTTAGTGAACTATGTTGAGCTAGCTTTTTTTTCCAGCTGAAGATTAGGATCCTAATCCAAAGCTGTGAGTCAAGGTCCGCAGAGTTTTCAGGCTGAAATTACCACACCGTTATTATTTTCCCATTTCTTAAAGGGTAGTTCCATTCTCTCTCCACAGCAGTAAAGATGATACTTTAAAATCACTTGAAGTCCACCAACTGTCAGTGAACTGCTCTCATCAATGACTTTGTGCTGTTAGGAATTTGTTGTTAATGACCTCATGTCTTAACATGAGTGAGGAGTGGAAAACTTAAGTTGAGATGAATGAGAATGTTTGCACATGAGATACATCTGGCCTTGAGAAAGAGCAGGCACAAACCTGTTTGCAGAAGCAGGTATAGTACGAAGTCAAATAGTGCCGTCATTTGACAACAGGGTGATGTTTGAGAAGTGATGAGGTGAACAGTACCAATCTTCTATCCAAAGTAAATTATTAAAGTAATGGTCTAGAAAAGCCTTTAATCTATTGTAGTGTTCAGTGAATTCCTATCTGATGGTTTTGCCTTCAGCAAAGACTTATTCTTCTGTTTCTCCTCAATATGAAACTAACAATTTCTCCAGCTGTAATTTACCTTTTCTCTTTTCAGCCAAAACAGAGTGGAATATGAAAAGAGGGTTCGAGCACAAGCCAAGAAGTTTGCACCATCATAAGCATTTGTCATGCAGCATCTTAAAAAGGAAGGGATTGGTTTGGCACGAACTTGTTTACAAAACTTTTGCAAAATCTAATGTTGCTATGTACAATTAATATCCACTTAGGGGAGGGGGTTGTATGTGTGCCATTTTCCATATTCGCCACTTGTATACAGTTCTAAATTTGCTGAATTGCCCCCAGTTTTTTCATACAGGGTCTCTTCCTTCAGTCTTTTGTATTTTTGATTGTTATGTAAAACTTGCTTTTATTTTAATATTGATGTCAGTATTTCAACTGCTGTAAAATTATAAACTTTTATACTTCTATAAATTCACTAGTATCTCTAGTTACTTTGCTATCTGATGCAGGCATGCTTTAAAATGTTAGAACTGTATTTAGCCTCTAGCTGGCTGTATGAAAAAAATCATGCCCTGCACCCCCTTCCCTCCCTGAATTTGTTTTTTTCTATCTTTCAGAAACTAGGTTGTTATTGCTTAAGAGCCTCCGAGATCCAAAGTTAGCCAGCATCCTTATTCTGCGTCACTTCCTTTGTGTTTATATGGCATTCTGTCTGTGTTGCTGTTTAGAGTAAATAAACTGTTTATATAAAGGGCTTTGTTTCATTTATCTTCATTAAAATGATTGAAATATTGCCATTTAAGTGGCTCTGAACACAATTCAGTGCAAGTCCTATCTTTAAGGCCTGTCATGCTGCACTTACCTTTTGTTTAGATGGTGTCTTCATTTGTTTTCCCTGCCCCAACCCCCAACACGAATGTGGCCCTTCACTGTGTGGTATCTGCAGCAAGTCACCTCTGATCAGTTCCTTTAGGCAGCACACAGAATTCTGACTCACTGGAGACCAGTTGCTTACTGTGCATCATCATGGGATCAGCAAACTGGTGTGACCACGTTAGCATAAGCATTAGACTGATACGAACAATAATAGAAGCCGTCCAAGGAGTTTAAGGAGACCTACAGAAACTGGAGACTTTAAATGGTTTTGTTTATCAAATAATTCTGTGCCTTATTCCATATGTCAATGTATATAGCTTTTAGGACAAGGACGTGACCTATGCAATGACAGTTTCCTTCTGTAAAGGAAATCAGTTAAATTATGTAAGTTATTTTCATGTATGTCAAGCTGATATGCCCTCTATTAAACTTTCACTGCCTTTTTTAATTGTATTTTTTAGTCAAAATCATTCTGCAAAACAAATTAATTGTTAAAAGCTTTGTTCCATTTGAGCTATAGCTTCTTCAAGGCTTTTGTTATTAAAAAATGGCTATTGCTCAAGACTTAATCTAAGTGTTTTACAGCTCAGTTCTCAGATCTGTTTTGCTTGTCTGCATTTGATTACTATGGCTTTATAATATAAAAGTATTCCTAAATTAGAATTGCTAACACCCTCATTATTTTCAGTCCTTTAAAAATTTTGTAGGATTGCTTTGTCACTATCTAGAAACCCTTGCTGAAACAGCTCATTTGGAAAAGACTTCGTATGGGTGGGACAGTGAGTTGTTCAGAAACTGAATCAAAGTTTCCCTGCTGAATTAATTTACTTGTGCTTCTTTTTTTAATTTTTTTTTTAAAAGGCAGATTGAATATTTGTACCACTCAAAGTGCTGCTGTTATTCTCAGCTCTAGCTCCAACAGGGCTGGCATTTAGTCTCTAGCGGGAGAGGGTTAAGAGGAGAAAGTCTTGCTGTGACTTGAAAAACTTTGATCTGAGAAGGTGAGTCTACAAATTGCCCTTAGTATCTCCAATTCCAGTGAAGAGTTGCTGAAGTTTAGTTTTAAGTAAGTTTCAGTTGGGTGCTAGAAACTTCAGAGTATTCTATTTCAATGTACAGAACAAACCTGCTACCGGCTCACTTTCACTGTACAAACTGGCAGCATGTGGAAAAGTGGCCTAAGGTGCAAGTGCTGGTACGAGTCTGACTCAAACCTTTAAGGGCCAGACAGTGTGTATTTGTGACTTGGTGCAGTGCTCTTGGAGTGCTGAGAATGCACAGAGACAGCACTGCTGAACCTGCCATCTGAAATGTAATGGTACAGTTTTGAATATGAAGTCCCAAAACATGGTGTTGCTTAGGACTGTATGAGAGTAAACAGGAGCAGTAAAGTTACTGAAGACACACTGAGATGTTAAAGGAATTCCAGGAAGCATTTTTTCCTTTTATAAGCTTAGGCAGTCAGTTTACCCTAAACTAGAAGTAGTAGTTGAAACACATATGGCAGGTTCAAGCCTGCAAAGTCAGAGGCACCTTATATGATATGGCAGGTCCTCTGAACAAGGCAATAGCTTAAGTCATGTTTTCCTGTTGAAATGTAGCCCAGAAGTTAAAAAGCTTTACCTAATAGACCATTAGGTAAAAATAATCCCTATAAACTACTTTCCAGACACGTTGATTAGAATAAAGGGAATTTTTTTAACTTGTTACTAAGCTTCAGGCTCCTTACAAAATAATTAACATTCCATAGTTACCTACCTAAAAATTAAATAACTCTGGAGCTCTCATTAAAAGAACCTATAAACCCACACAGAGACTGAGATTTGCTAAGCACCAAGTTACAGGTGAACAAGACACACTTAACTGTTCACAATGAAATTTCTTTATACAAGATGTTACAACTCTTTGGGATTTCTGGGGATGATTTTAATGTTCTTCTGGTAGGTGGAGGGTTTTGTTTCTTGAGGAGGGTTGGGTTTGAATTTTTTTTTCTTTTTTTTTTCACTTTTCAAGTAGTTGATTTATTGGCAGCTGTTGCAGTAACTTTACAGTACCATGATCTTCTGGACTGCTCTCATCACTGCTTTCAGTGGCATCCTCTGGAGTGCTCACGCTGTCCTCCTCAGAGTCTTCCTTGCTTTGTGCTAGACTGGAAACATTTTTCAGGATTATAAAAGCAAAATAACTTATAATAAGAAAAACTAGTATTTAAATTAAATTTCATTACCCTGGGGAACTGACTGGCCTGTTGGGATTAGAATACTCTTTTCCTGAGTCAACATCAAATGGATCTGCAAAAAGGAAGAAAAACTGCACATGATGAAAAAGGCATATTTTAATCATCTGCCCTCATTTTCGCAGAAAATTACTGGTAGGGAGGGGAAGGCCTAGGAAGTCTGGTTCAGTCTTTCTGTTAAGTTTACCATAGTTGTTTGATCAGAAACCAGGGGAGGTGGGGAAGAGAGGGGAGGTGGCTTAGATAGCTGGGGAGAACTTACCACAGAAAAGTCAAGCAAGGCATGATAGCTGAAGTCCATCCAGAAAGTGCCTAGATTCAAGTGTGCTTTATTTGGCATAGTCGTGTTGCCCCTTAAGAACTGGCTTGAGTTTAATGTAACTAGTTAGGTTTCCACCAAGAAACAGGATGGTTTCATTTCATCACGTTCCAGTGCGTAATGGCAAAGAGATCAAAGTTCAGAGCAATTTAAGGCTGTTGACTGTCTCCTTACAGTATGAGCCCCTGGCCTGTTTTATGGGGCTTAACCACTGAGACAGGAAAATGTTAATTAGGAGCATTTCTTTTCATATGTTCTTGATTATTTGATTTGTCTTTCTTTGTGCTGTCTTGAATAAGACCAAGCAGTCACTTGTGAATATAGCTTGAAATACTGGGATTCCAATAACTTTCTGGAAGAATTTGGGAATAAACTACTTGTATTTATTACAGATGATTTTAATTATCTTGATAAGTCTGATTTGAAACACCTTGATTGGGGACTATATAAATATGTTCACTGAAGGTCTTTCTTAGGTTTATGTGTAATTAATTTGCTGTCAGACTGTATGGTTGTATTTTTATTATAGTTCCTTCTCAATTACTAGTCTTTTTACTCATATTCAGCTTTTAACATCTGTGGATAAAATGAGAATGCATCATATTTTCTTTTTGCTCCTTAGTTTTCCAGTATCCTTACTTGTATCAGGGTAGCTGCTTCACAGTTCGGCTGGAAAAGCACTACTCTATGAATTAAGTCGCTTTAGTCATTTTCATCTATTCTAGTTGAAAAAAAATGGGTAAAGTTTCTTATAAGAAGAATACACAGTATAAGGATAGAAGAACACATCTCAACAAAGCACTTATCTTCCACCTTGCCAATATTTTCACGAGATCAAAGGAAAAGACTGTAAGGAAACTAGTTAGGAAAAAGGGGTGTGTGGTGTCCCTGTGTTTTTTTCCTTACCTACGTCTTCATCGTTTGTTTCTTGGACAGTAGCTAAAAAGTCCTTCTCAATGCTTAGCACGTCATCCTGGCAATGACAGGCAGCATATTTTTCCAAGAGATTTTTGTTCAAGTCAATAAATGCCTTACCCCATTTAAATTTCCTCAGAAGAATGGTGGCTAGGTCTGGGAATCCTAAAATAGAAAATATGTGATCAGTTTTCCAGTGTAAGATTTCACTCAGCCTACAGGTTTCTAAGTTCCATACATAGACCTATGTATCACTAAAATAGTGAGATGTTTGCCAGCATTTTTTTCAGCATTAGGGGATTAAGACTTTGAAAATATTTGTAATCTTTTTAAAATTTCAGTTTAACTTGAAATATCTAACTGAATCCAAGAAGAGTTCATACCCTTTTAGTGAGTGTTACATAAAAATACTTTGTACAGGTAATGAATGATTCAAGCTCTAGGTCCCACAGTCCTTCAGCACAAGAGCATTTGTACATACAGTATTTTCAGAAAATAATATTTGTCTGCAGTGTGGGAGAGTACTTCTCTTCAGTTGTCAAGGTTCTGCGGTGAGTTTGCAAAACATCACAAGAAGGGGCAAATTCTTTTGTTCTTACCCAGAACCCGCCCTGTTAACAGACAGCTGCTACCTCTCACTAAGGCAAAGGTGCCTAAGGATTCATATTCTGTCTTCTCTGTCTTTTTTTTAACAGTTTTTCTAACATTACGCACCATCCAGACAAAAACAGGATTTAGTTTATGTGTCCTGTTTAGTAGCTGACACGAATACTCCACAGGTACCCCAATGCAAGTACTTGGAAGAAAGCTAGACAATCTGATCCCAAACTCAGCAAACTGATAACCAGTGGGACAGCATTACAGTTTATTTTATTGCAGATCATCTCTTCTGATTTATTAAGGATGTAAGAATTGCTGGCAACAAACCGAGCCTACCAACAATGCAAAACGCTGCAGCAAAAGCTTCCACGCAGGACAGCTTGCACGGCCGACCATAGTTTACAGGATTTGCAGCCACCAAGTAAGGCAGCAACCGAGGATGATTCCCCCTCATTCTCTTAAAGGGAGTTTCTTCTAATTTGGCCCATGAGCAATCTATGACTGCAATTCCACTCTGAGCAATGACATGCCTGAAAAAAAGAAACATTACTGTATTTGAAAAATTGTCACCATTATATTGATCATAGAATCATAGAATCAGCTGGGTTGGAAAGGACCTCTGAGATCATCAAGTCCAACTCTTGATCCACTACCGCCGTGGTTACTAGACCATGGCACTAAGTGCCACATCCAGTCTCTTTTTAAAAATCTCCAGGGATGGAGAATCCACCACTTCCCTGGGCAGCCCATTCCAATGCCCGATTACCCTCTCTGTAAAGAATTTCTTCCTAATATCCAACCTAAACCTCCCCTGGCAGAGCTAAGGCCATGCCCTCTTGTCTTACTGATCGCTGCCTGGGAGAAGAGACCAACCCCCACCTGGCTACAACCTCCTGTCAGGGAGAGGTAGAGAGTGATGAGGTCTCCCCTGAGCCTCCTCCTCTCCAGACTAAACAACCCCAGATGAAGTGAGAATTCCAACTGCCACTTTATATCAGCAACAAATTTGCATACAACCCCCGCTTGTGTCAATCATAACCTAAAACAGAGAATAGAGAAAGAGAGAATGAGAAAGAGTTATAACATGGGTTTCCTTCAAACATGCATATGGTAAAGAATGTTTATCCATGTTTCAAGCTGAAATGTGAAAGATTCTAGGTTTAAAAATGTGACAGACAAGTATGGTTAATAGTAACGTTCACAGTCATAACGTACACCAAAATTCAGATTGAGGTTCTCCGCTAGCTTCTAAAGAGAAATCTTTTCTCTGAGGAAATACATCTTTATAAAAATTCTGCAGGCACATTTGAAGAAAATTCTCATTTCCCTCAAAAAGTTTTCTAGTTAATGCATTGTGCTGCCTAGCTGAAGTACTTAAATATGACATCATAAAGATACAGCAGCTATAGGCCCATGCTCTGAACAAATTAACCTACGAGGTGTACCTTGATTTCTCATTGGGATCTACAGAAGCTTTTCTCAGCTGATACCAGCTATTGTAAAAGTGTTAACCTGATTTGATGAAATGGCTCTATTTCTCGTGTTCATGCATCAGGGCAATGTCACGGGAAGGTCAAATCTATTCTGTATCAGAGTTTTGGCCATGAATCAGTGGTTAAAACGTTCTCCCTAATACAGCATCAGGACGGTATTTGAACCAAGAGCTTTCCCTCACAGCCCGCGCCAGCAGGCACCAGGGCCTCACCTGTCAGCGGGAGAGACGTACTCCGTGGCCAGCGGACTGAGGACGACGCCCGGGAACCTCTGGCGAAGGCGCAGGGTTCGGAGTAACCCTTTCCGGGCCAGTTTTCTCCCGGTGCATTTCTTGGGATCGCAGTGTCCGAGCTCCCACATGGCAAGGGGGCAGGGGAACTTGGCCTCCAGGCCGCCTCCGGCCGCGGCCCCCTCGCCCTCCAGGCAAGCTGAAAACAGCGGGCACACATCAGCGTCCAGCGGCCGCACGGCCCAGTCCTGCCGGACCCGCCGGCCCAGACCCGCGTCCCGCGGCGCCCCACGCACCTCTCAGCGCAGCCTCCGCGTCCGCCGCGAAGGTGTCGAGGCTGCGAGCCCCGCGCCGGCCCCCGCGCCGGCTCCGCACCATGGCCGCGCTGGGCGGAGCGGCCGCCCCGCGGCCCCCGCGCTTCCGCTTCCCGCGGAAAGGGCGATGGCGGCCCGGCTGCTGCTGGCGGCGCTGGGCGCGGCGCTGGGTGAGGCGGGGGCCGCGGCGGGAGCGGGCGCCGCGGGTCGGTCCGTGCGCCGCGGCCAACGGCTCTCTGCTCGCAGGTCTCTTCGCCTCGGCGGGGAAGATGAAGATCGTGGAGGAGCCCAACACGTTCGGGTACGTGCCCGCCCGCTCCCTGTGCCCCGCGATCCACTCGCACTCGGCGGGCTTGAGCCCGTCTGCCGCTCCGGCCGCTCCAGCCCGTCCCTTCCTCCGGGGATGGGGCGCCGGGCCGGGTCAGGGGCCGTCGGTGTTGGGACACACACAGGTAGGGGAGGATATATCCACGGCCAGATGCGTAACAGCCTTAAACGTTTAACTTTCCTTCTTTTGAAAGGTTGAATAACCCATTCTTGCCTCAGACAAATAGGCTCCAGCCAAAGATGTCCCCGTCTGCAGTATCAGGTATATGCAAGCGTTACCTTTTTTTTTGTACGGTTTTCATAATTTAGCAACAGTTGTTTGCAATGCAAATTGTCTACTTTGACTTTATGCAGCCACAACCTAATTTTGCGTGTCATTCTGTAAGCATCACGGAAAATAAGCATGGCAAATATATTTTATTGTGCTTCTGAAGGGTTGAAACCTAGGTTAACCTCATTGGTGTTCCATGTCTGTAGTGGGTTGACCCTGGTCTGGATACCAGGTACCCACTAAAGCCGCTCTCGCTCTCCTTCTGCAAGTGGACAGAGGAGAGAGAAAAAAAAACCAAACAGCTAAGGATTCATGACTTGAGATAACAGCTGGGAGAGGTCAGTTACTAATTACCTTCACGGGCAAAACAGACTCAAAGTGGGGATAGTACTTACATTTATTACTAACAGGATAAGAGCCAAAGAGTGACAAAATAAAACAGTCTTAAAAACACCTTCCCCCCACCCATCCTTCCTTCCACGTTCTCCCTCCTCCCCCCAGCGGTGCAGGGGGACGGAAGGAATGGGGATTGCAGTCAGTTGTTATTTCTGCAGCTGCTCAGAGAGAGGAGTCCTTCCCCTGCTCCCGTGGATCCCTCCCACGGGAGACAGTCCTTGATGGACCTCTCCAGCGTGAGTCCACCCCTCGGGCAGCAGTTCTTCCCATACTGCCCGTGGGTCACTCCTCCATGGGGTGCAGTCCTTCATGAATGAGCTGTACCCACGTGGGTCCCCCACAGGGGCCACGAGTCCTACCAGGGAAAATCCTGCTCCAGTGTGGGCTTCCCTCTCCAGGGGCTGCAGGTCTCCGGCAGGACTCTGCTCCATCCTGAGCCTCCCACGGGGTCATAGCCTCTTTCATGTATCCACCTGCTCCAGCATGGACTCCTCCGTGGGCTGCAGGTGGGTCTCTGCATCCTGATGGTCCTCCATGGCCTGCAGGGGCACAGCTGCTTCACCATGGGCTGCACCACGGGCTG
The DNA here is from genome assembly GCF_025592945.1 of Manacus candei. Classification (NCBI taxonomy): domain Eukaryota; kingdom Metazoa; phylum Chordata; class Aves; order Passeriformes; family Pipridae; genus Manacus; species Manacus candei. The sequence continues at coordinate 62,587 of NW_026138050.1, read as the reverse complement.
CAGGAGCCACAGCTCTGGCACCTGGAGCACCTCCTCCCCCTCCTTCTGCACTGACCTTGGTGTCTACATTGTTATTCCCATGTTCTCACTCTGCTCTTCCCTGGCTGGAATTTTCTTCCGCGCAACAATCTTCTGTTCTTAAATATGTTATCACAGAGGCGTTGCTATTACTCCTAATTGGCTCAGCCCTGACCAGCGGCAGGAAGTCGGTCCTGGAGCCGGCTGGCATTGGCTCCAGGGGACAGGGGAAGCTTCTAACAGTTTCTAATAGAAGCCACCCCTGTAGCCCCCCCAGCTACCAAAACCCAGCCACAGAAACCCACTACAATGTCCCGGTGCTGTTTGGACTGCTTTTGTCACAATACTATCCATACATTTTACTCTCTTTCTTTGAGCCAGTCACAAATCTTTCTACCCCATGGTAAAAACTGTTTTCTTCTTGAAACAATCTGACATCCTCGAGATTGTCATATAAAAGTCATTTCATCATACAATAGCACTTAATACCAAAAAATGGTTATAAAAAAAAGTCCTAAGAGTAGTCTTGGAACCTATCACAGAGGCTTAGTTTCACACACAACATGGGTGCTGTGATATAAATACACCACTTAAGCAAAATAAACAGGAATATAAAAAAATCTAGCCCATATATGAGGGAGAGCAGATAAATACTGAAGGCAAAGACTAAGCAAAAGTGAATAACTCTAATCTCTCTGCTAATCTTACGCACAGACTTGAACCTTGTTCAAATTCAGTAAAGGCATTTTGGTATGGTGACACTGAATGTGATTATGCTTAGTGTTTCTTTGTCATGTTTTATGCACCCAAATCAAGTTTATAAATTCTGCGTGTGTAGTGTGTGAAAAGTGAAATAGTTAGGAATGGGATTAGTAACAGAATGCTGAATGGAAAGGTGGCAAAAGTAGCAGGAAAAAAAAAATTAAGGACAGCATGCTAGAAATCCTTCTTTCTTTGTTGTGGGAACTTATGGGTAACCAAAAATTGGGAGTGTGTACGGAACAGGAATCCAGGGCATGGAACCCTGTCTTGCACAATTATTTCTTTAGCATAGAAACCTTACCTGTTCTTTTACAAGACAGCTGGTGGAATAGTTCCTGTAATTTCTCTTCTAGAGCATCTGCCCAGGAAATGGAGGCATGAGTTTAATGCATTCCTCAGGGACATTCACATTTGCAGAGCATCCTAATCACTGAGGCACAGATTTCATGTAGCAAAGGGACAAACCCTTTGGCCAAGCCTATGTGCAGAATGAAATGCAAGATCACACAGTCAGAAAGCACACTTGGGAAAGAAAACCTACTCATATCCCAGTGGTTAAGCTATTCTGAATGGCATGATTCTGGTGGTCTGACTGTTGTTTGTAGGATTGCTTGGCTAGATCTTTCGAAAAAGGACCTAGGCAATCCTGACAGTTGGGAATTAGAATCCAGGATGGGGGTTTATTTTATATGCTTTGAAATCTTTCTTCTTCTTTCCTCATAAATATTTAATAATTCCAAGCAAAAATTCTATAAACAAGGGACACTGAAATACTCCTCTAGCACATAGTTCAGAACTTTTGACCCTCTTTTTACTGACCTGTCTTGGATTCCTTTGATAGAAAGGCTGGAACAGTCAATTCTACAAGAGTAGAATTGCAGCTGCTGACCTGTCTGACAGCAAAAGGTTTATCTTGTTGAGTACTATCTGGATCAGACCATGAAGGCAAACTGTGAAAAGGAATATCCAGTTTCAGAATCTCAGGGAAACTTAAATATGCAGCGCTGTCAACAAATGGGCTTTACTTGAGGATTTTGGATGGCTCTGGGGACAGACAGCTCCCAAACAAGAATTTTAGTGATTTCAGTGTTAGATTTTGGAAAGATCTGCACTGATGATTCCTTTTATGGACCTTGCCTCCAAATATTTGTTTTTACATGGGTTTCTTGTTTTTGTTGTAGACAGAGGCTTATCTATTTCACTGAGTATTGAAGATGAAAAATGTTAAAGATTATGATGGAAACCAGTATAGGGCTAGTGGGAACTTACAGTAATACATAAGGAGGATAAGAATTTCCTTATATATAGCAGAGACCTAAATTTGTCACATATTCCTTGCAGTTTTGTCACCACAGTAACTTTCTTAAATTTAACCAAAACATTATTCTTCCTTTATGTCATTTTGTGGTGTTTTTAGGCCCTGCACATCTCTTTGGGCTTGCTGGCAAGTGTTTCAGTTTTGTGGAATCCACGTGAGTAATGGATTTGGGTCTTTGTTTACTTACTAGGAATTTACTAGTTTTCCATTTCAGTCTGAAACATTTCTTATTTTCTTTTTCTTTTCTTTTAAGGTACAAGTATGAGTTTTGTCCTTTCCATAATGTCACTCAGCATGAGCAGACTTTTCGATGGAATGCCTATAGTGGGATTTTAGGGTGAGGCATTTAGATCTTTAAGTTTTACCTATGATGTTAGCAGGCCATTTTATAGATTGTAAAAAGGAGGCAGTTTTAACATGAAGATTCTTCTATGGGTTAACTTAGGTCATTATAGTTCCCAAGGCAATATGCGTAAAGATATCCTGTCTTGAAAAATTCAGATATTTTTTTTTTGGTTGATAAATACTAACCTCCTATTTTAGTTGGAGACTGATTAATAACCAGTGCCAACTGCAAGTGTGATATGTTCACATGAGAGATTTAATAATGTATAACTATAGCTTATATTTACAGAGATTTCATAACTGTTAACTATTTTCAGTTTGAGTTAAATACAAAAATTACAAAATGAAAAGAGTGCTTTATGCCTAGTGGTTGTATTAATCATTTAATGAAATGTTATAAAAGACTCAGTGTAGATCCCCAAAAAAATTCCCATATTTAAAGACCCCAGATCATATAACTCCCAAATCATGAGACTTAAAATAAATTTAATTCTAAACCAGAGCACTGCTTTTCTAAATATTTTGCATATAGATGTCTTTTCTCTGTGTGCAAAATGGTGAGCCAGTATGTGAGGAAAATGGTCTATCAGCATGCTGCGGGTATCATTTGCTTTAGGACTAGCAGAACTAGAGTAGATTTTTAGGTGCTCTCACCAGCACTAAAAATCCTGCAAACAGTCTGAATTGCACAGTGCACTTAGCATCATGGAATTTTTTGTGGGATTGATCTGTAAGTGATATTTTACTGGATTTAAACACAGATTTTAAGTGCAAATGGTTTGCAAACTGAAAGCTGATCCAAAACTGTGCTCTCAAAAGTGATACTGACATGCCCTATACAGCAGCTTGGATAACAAACTATGCTGCATGTAAGGTGTTGGCTGTAAGAAGTGGAAATACTCAGACAACAAAAATGATTTATGTACACTTGAATTAAACATGGTATAAGGTATTCCTGGTTTTATTCCCGAGTGCTCAAGTTTTTCTTTCCGGTAACTTTAATAGAGTGTCCTGCTTTTTCAGAATCTGGCATGAATGGGAAATTAACAACTACACATTTGTTGGAATGTGGATGAGGGAAGGAGACTCATGTGAAACTAAGACCAGACAAACAAAGGTATAATAACCTAGGCTATGCTAATTCAGACAGCATGACTACACATACACTTGTGACACTCTACAAACTGAAACATTCCTACCCTGAAAAAGTCCTTATTTTAGCTATGATAGAAAAAGATGAATTCCTGTAGGAGCTATGTGAATGGATGGAGGAGGGAATCTAGATTCAGGATGAAATTTTGAAGAAGTGTACTTACATGTTCTTGATAGAGTGGAATATTCTAATTACTACTGTAGAAATATACTTGTAATTTGTGTCAGGAAAAATAAAGAAAAAGAGCTGTTGGTTGAATTCAAGCTACCAGCCTATTGTACTAAGAACATCCATAAAAAAGGAGGGAAAAGAATTAGGCAGTTAACAGTAGCATACCCAGAAGTTAAGTACGATGTTAAAAGAAGCACCAAGGGCATTTCAAGAAGGACATTGAGGTGATGGAGTGTGTCCAGAGAGGGCAACGGAGGTGGGGAAGGGTCTGGTGCACAAATCTGACAAGGAGAGGTGTCAACCAGCACCCTCAGGTCCTTTTCCACCAGGCAGCTTTCCAGCTATTCTTGCCCAAGCCTAGAGCAGTGTGGGGTGGTTGTGACCCAAGTGCATGACCCTGCATTTTGCCTTGTTGAATCTCTTGTGATTGGCTGCCAACTTGGCTGCCAAGGTGAAAATATTCTGTACTGTAGTGGAGGTGCCTTTATCTCCCATAGGGGCTGCAGAAAAAAATTAATATTCTTGTATGACCTTTGATATTGTGATTGAAATCTTTCACAGGCATTTTGTTTTGACAGACGGAAAACACTGGTGCTACAAATGTAATGAAAATAGTTTTATACAGTCTACATGCGTCTTGTACTCTTTGTTTAGCACATTGGTCAGAAATAAAATTTAAGCAAACTGTGCTTACATCAGATGAGGCTCTAAAGGATGTCCTTTTCCCCCTCCTTTTTACTCTCATTCTTGCTGGAAATATGGTGCTCGGGAGTTGAAGGAACAATGGTAGGTGGGGGAATCATTTCCTATTAGAGGAAGCAGTGTTCACATTTGATAAAATAATTTGACAATGTGCTTGCTATGATTCTTTTTCTGTGGAAAAATGAAAAAGGACTGGAAGCTTTGACATTACGGTATGTATAGAAATGCATCCACTAGCATTGGAACACAGCAAATTGATCATCAATGCTGGTCCTGTTTCATGTGGACCTTTTTTGCTCATCTTTGTTTTTACTGATGTTTAGGTTCATCTTGTTTGTGGAAAGAGCAATAAATTGGCTTATGTGTCTGAGCCAAGTACTTGTGTTTACTCTCTGACATTTGAGACTCCTCTTGTGTGCCATCCCCACTCTCTTTTAGGTAAGATTTAGAAAATCGTTTGTGGAGCAGTTGGCATATTACACTATAACCTCAGAGTGTACATTTTTAGGTTCTTCAAGTTTGTACCTTGATATAAATGAGTATTACATGTAACATATAATACAAAGTGTATTTTAAATCCTAGTCATTAGAACACAGATATTTCTCAAATAAATTGTCACTGCTGATATAGACCCAGTGAAGGAATTTTTTTTTCTTGGACTGGTTGTAGGAATCAGCCCTGTAGTATCTGCTCATGTTACAAAAAGGCAGAGCTCAGAATCACACTGAGCAAATAAATGTGAGGCCTTGCAGCTGGAAATAAGAGAAAAATTTCTGGTCAGAGGCATTTTCCAGAAAGTTTAAATGTGTGAAGTGCAATTTAAGTTTAACCCCAGCTCTTGAAAGTAGTGGAGACTATGTACTGTATGGAAACACTGAGTTCTTAGAACAAATATGCTTGCATGCTACTAGAGGGGGAATTAACTAATGCAGGACAGTGCTGTTGGTTTTTACATGGTTTGCCTTCCATTTTTCAGTTTATCCAACTCTGCCTGAAGCACTGCAAAGGAAGTGGGATGAAGCAGAGCAGCTTCTGTATGATGAACTAATAACTGACCAGGTTTATTAACTTTTTCCAACTCTGTTCAGTGAAAAAAACAATTACTGTCAATAGCCAAACCTGGCTTCTGCAGTTTCTCCTTTTGGAGCAGATGCATTTATTCTGCAGTCGGCAAATAATAATTTTATGTTCTGTAACTGCTGTGTGAACTGGTAATTGTAATGTTTTCTACAATGAAGCTTGAGGACTTGGAATGGCTATTGCAAATTACAAGCAGAGATCAGAGTTGAGTGGATTGATCTACTGTCTTTTGAAAACTTTCTTTTTTAGGGTTACAAAAAAATACTGAAAGAGATTTTTGAGGAAGCAGGACTTCTAAAAGCAACAGAAGAAAAAGAAGCTGAGAAACAGAGTAAGAAAATAAGTCTGGAATTCAAAACAGTGGAAAAGTGCAGTAAGGTATAGAGAAAAATATTTACAATATTAAATTTGTGGAATTAAACTGCCACCTTTTTACTGTATCACAGTATCGGCATGAGAGCATTATGTAAATGCTCTTTGGATTCAGCTGAAATCTGTCATGGGATTATCTTTTCTGTTTTCAATATGTAACACTGCATAGAGTGTGAGCTGATATCTTTATTCTAGCCCTTAAGTCAAAACCGAACCAGTACAAATGAATGCCCAGTAAGAAGATGGTGGGTATGTAGGACTTAGGGTATGCACCTGGGTTACCAACACCTGATAGGTACTCTTTCTGGGGAATACCAGTCTGGAAATAGGAAGGAATTAACAGTGCAAATAAATGTGTAACCAACCTTGAGTATGCTGGTGCTTCTCTCTGTGGATAATTACCCACACTTGTGTCAGGACACATTGGCTGTAACACAAGCAAAAGGCAGAATGACCTATGCTGTGTCCATTTCTGAAGGACTTCTGTGTGTGTGAACAGTTCTGCAACAGAATTGGAATAGGGAAAACAGAGGTAGAAGGGGTGCTCACTCTAAAAGAGTGCAAGCTGAACATCAAAAAAAGAGCACAGAAGGGAATTAATTATAATGCAGAGAAGAAGTTGTCATTTTATTTGAAAAATGTAGCAAAGACAAAACACCAAATAGCTATTAATATATAGTCAGACAGACTGTGGTTAACCTGAATATACATATATAAAGATCACTGTTTTGAACTCATACGAGCTCTCTCGTTAACAATACAGTACTTAATAATTTGTACTTCTTTTTCTGGGTTCATCATAGCTTAATTGACATTAAATTGGCTGTTTTGGCTGTTTTGGTAACCACAGAATTTTAAATAGTTACTCTTTTGCTCTGTCTTTATTCATGTAAACACCAAAAGACAGCAAAAAATTGGGGCTTCTCTTGAGATTTCAGGTATATGGTTTGAGTGTCAAAACTACTAAGCAATCCCTCTCTCTGCAAGTTAACAGAAACTGCTGAAAGCAAGAACATGAAGTTACTAGGTCAAGAGTTGAGGAGGCGACAAATTTCCAGACTGTAGCATTATGATACAATAAAATAAGGCCAGTCCTGAAGAAAACTTAAGAATGCAATTTTGTTCTATGATAAAATGCTACTTAGAGGACAGATTCAAAATAGTTACAGAAAGCACTCCTAATTTTTACACTCAGGCTTGAGAAAAGCTGGCTCCTGTTTTGGCAACATAGACATGTATCTTCTAAAATTTGCACCTTGTTCTTGGAGTAAGCAGTTTATCTTTATGATCTTTTAAGTGAAAAGCTGTAACAGCTTTGCACAGACCCGTTATGTTTTATAAACTCCCATTTTAGATATGCATTTGGAAAGTGAGAGAACCACTTTAAATGTATTTTCTTTTTTAGGAATACAAGCAACTTTCTGAAGAAATAAAAAAACTTAAAGTTTTATTAGATCAGCATGGTATTGCATACAAAGCAAATTCTGGTGAGTTTTTTTGGTATTGTTCTTTTTTATTGTTGTCTATTCAGAATGTGAATACCCCAATGCTGTTTTCAGTTATAGCAACATTTAAATAATCTGGCATATATGAAGGAAAAATTCAGTAGACAAAGTATCTAATAAGTACTTAGGTTTTGATTCCTGTGCAAGAGGACTTATTTTGTCCCCCAGAAAATCTGTTGATGACTTGAAATTCTAGCTTTATAGAAAAATGCTGACTGCCATTGTAATTGAAGTTTGTCTCTAGTCCTTAATGTGCCAAATTAAAAGGAAATCAATGTTACAGCATTGATAGCATAAAAGTGTCTTTTAAGTAATTCCACTTTCTGTATGTTAACCACAAGGTCTGACTTCTTCTATAACAGAAGTTATAGAAGAAATGTTCTCTGTATCTGTTTGAATTGTTTCTTTCCTTTACTAAGTCACCTGTTTCTTTTTCCCTCTCTTTGACTTCTGTTAGGTAAGTATCATATCACATGCAGTTTTTAAAAGGAAAGACTAGTTCTGGCTATGAAGTAGTAAGACTAATCTGGATTAATTCCAGACAAGTCAGTTTTTTTGGCTTTGTTGTTGGGGTTTGTGGATTGTTTTTTGTGGGCTTTTTTGTTTGCTTGTTTCCTCTCCCTCATTTCTTCCAGGCCATCATGCCCTTTATTACATGAACTGTTTGTCAAAGGAGAATTTAATTTCCTGGAAAATAAATAGATATAGATATATTTACACTTTTTATGTTCAGAATTGAAGAAAACAAAGCACTGTTGAGCTAATTAAAGTAGCTTAGAATTAGTGACATACTTTTTTTCTTTTTGCTTTGAGAAACTTTCTTACCTGTTTTTTTTAAATTGATGACTTTCTTTTCTAGGAAAAAATCATAATAAATTTTTTTAAAAACATTTTATCTTCCCATATAAACTATTAACTATGTAACTTGCACAGTATTTCTGTGTGTTTGGTAGTTCTATTAATTATTGCAGTAGTTTTTTTAATTATTGCAAATTAGAACTGTATAGTCAAAAGCAGAATTCAGTTTACTCTAGATGACTTATTTCAAAACTGTTTAGTTAATTCTATGACAAAAATGTTTTGGTGTTTAAAAGCAAAAATAACTGATGTCTTAAACTAAATTTTACAGCTGAAAATACCAGTGTTGAATATGTAAGTCACAAACTGGCAACTGCAGTGACAACAGTTCTTAATGGGTCAAAGGATGAGCACCTGCATGGCGACACAGGAATTTGGAACTACACTGGATGAAGAAACTTGGGTGGTTCATATGGAATGTCAATTAAATTGAACACGTATCATGCCACTGAAATGATTTATCTTCTTGCAAGTATTTTTGACTTTATGAATTTCTGCCCTAAAGCAAGGGAAATGTGAGGGCTGACCATTATGAGAACAGCTGGCTAGTTTCTGAGAACATTTGTGAAACTTTCTTTGCTAAGACTGGTGTTTGGCAGAGGTTTACAGATTCTGTGTGTCCAATCCTAGCCTTTTTTTTATTGATTAAGTGTGGTAACAGGTGGTGTAAATAGAAAACAGCTCAAGACCAGTGCTGTTAGATGTTGTATGAAAGGTAATAAATACAATGTTAAGAACATGTTATTTCATCTGTATGCTAAAATGTTTTCTGCAGAAAAGGAAACGTTTTCTGTCACAGCAGTGCTTAACACCACCCACCCACATTCAAAGGTCGATGTCATCTTTAGCTATCAGGTTAAATGAAAGCCGTTCGGGATCTGACTGAAACGTGCAATCAAATCAGTGAATTGTTATAAAAGCATAGTTGTGGTAACCTGGCAATTCTCTGTATGTAATACGGAATAAAGTGGACTCCGCGACCACCAGCTGCGGAACCACCACTGCCCTAGACGATGGACGGCGAGAGCGCCGTCCGCGCTCGCTTTGGCTCCTCCTCCTGCGCAGTTCGTGATCCCGTCACGGCTGCGGGAGCCTTCGCGCCTCCCCTTCCGAGCGGCGCGGGGCGGTGCGGGATGATCTGGGCGCTTGGCCGCTGGCGGTGAGGAGCGGGGCCGGGGCCGAGCCGGGCCGGGGCCGCTGGCGGTGAGGAGCGGGGCCGGGGCCGGGGCCGGGGCTGAGCCGGGCCGGGGCCGCTGGCGGGGAGGGCTGGGCCGGGCCGGGCCTCTGCCCGTGCTCCCCGCGCCGCTCATGCGTGTCTTTACAGGGCGCGGCGGCCCCCGCGCCTGCCCGAGCCCTGGAAGGGACTCGCACGACGGCGGGACCCGGAGGGTGCGGCGGGCGCGGATCCGGAGAGCGGGGTGCCCATTCCCTTCTCCAGCAGCAAGGCCAGTCCGCGGGTGTGGAGCGTCAGCCGGTCCATGGGGAGCGACCACGAGAGACCGTGGCTGAAGGTGTTGCCTTTCAGTGTGCTGTGCACGGGGCTGTTGCTCTGGTGTGTGTTCAGGGAAAAAACGGAGATTGATGAGCGATTGGAAGCGGTTTTCTCCGGCGAGATCGTGGACTCTTTAGATATGGCCCAAGAAAGCAATGCTCCCTTGCAGCTGCCGAAGGAGCAATGAGGACGAGAGTGCGGCTACAGTGAAGGAGCTGCCAAAAGTTTGCTGGCATTCACCTGGTTAAAAACTGTACCTACTCATTAATGGAAAAAAACCTTGTTTTTTTGAGTCTTTCGGCAGCCTTATCTTGCAAACTTGATTTCTTCATGATGTTTTCTGTGCTGGTCTTACCTTAATAATTTACTTTGGTAGCAAAAGGCGCAGTTTCTTTCTGGATTGCACGGTAGGGATGAACAAGACGTATTGCAATTCAACTTGAATTTTAGTATGTTTTATATAACCCATCACTTTTCCATGGATCATTTTTCTTAGATGCTAGGTGTATTAAAAAATATGAAATCTGAATGTCTTTAAAATTACTGCTGAAGGTGACCTTCATTTGACATTTTGGTAGTCACAGAGTACGTTCAATTTATATTGCAGACCAGTTGTAAATGTAGTCATTAATATGTGATTGTGGTCTGATTTTTTTTTTTTAATTCTGCTAAATAACGTAGAAATTACCTTCACGGGTTCGTGCTTTTGGGACTAGAACTTTTTAGGCTTGGCTGATTAAAGTGGTCATTACTGGTAGGAGAGCATTTTGCAGAGAATCAAAATGATTGGCTTGCATTATATTGGGGAGGAAACCCCTGGTTTTTCCTTTTCTCGCCCGCCCGCCACGTTCCGCTCCGCTCCACTCCGCCCCCGGCTCCCGCCCCCGGCTCCCGCTCCCGCCCCCGCCCCCGCTCCCACTCCCGCAGTGCCCTGGAGATGCTATCGGGGCTGCGCCGCCGCCTTCCCCCCCCCGGAAGCGACCCACGCCGGCAGATCCGACGGAGATCGGCCCCGGGGTAAGCTGGGCGCGTCGGAGGGGGGGGGCGCGACCGCTCTTCTGCCTCTCCGGCGGCCATCGGGGACTGCAGGCCGGGGAAGCGACAGGCAAGTTGCTCGCCTCTGCGGAGAAACTTGCACCTGCGTGCCGCCGCAGTGGAGGGTTCGGATGTGCCCTGGCATTGCACACGCACCACACCCCCCCGCGGGGAGGGTCTCCGCTGCCTCGGGGACCCTGTCTGTGCTGCCGGGAGAGAGAAATCCTTTGGGAAGCTGGGCTGGAAACAGCAACTCTGTGAATTGCTCAGCTTTTTCTAGGCAAGGGCGGGTTTTAGGGAAGAAAGGCCCGTACGCGCGAAAGGCGCCGCGGGTCTCGCCAAGGGGGGGGGGGCGCGCGGCTGCAGCGCCGCGCGCGGCTGCAGTGCCGCTCCCGGCCGTGTCCGCCAGGCGGCGACTGTGAGGCAGGGCCCGGCGCTCGGCGGCGCTCTTGCAAGCGACGCCCCTGGCAAAGCGGCGCTGCTTGGGCACTGCCGGCCTTCCCCCGGAGTGCCCGGGCTGGCCCAGCACCTGGCCGAACCTCTTAGGGAAGAGGCAAGGAACAACTGCGCTTGTTCTGCCGTTTCTTTAGCCAGGGACTGGAACACAGACAAAATCAAGGGGCTCTTTGACCTGTGCAGGCTCCGAGCATTTTGCAGCCTTCCTTAAGCAGGGCATTCTCACCCTCTGAAAAGCTGAAAGGCTTTAACATCTGGAGACGCACCTGCAGCTGTGCAGATTAATGTAGTTTCTTTTAGGAAACGAAGGGGAGGTTTTCCTGTTGGGAGCCTAAATACCGAGTCTACTCTGCTTTTTCAATCAGGTGACGAAGCTTATGGAAAAAAAGACCAAAGGCCTCGAGGTGAGTACATTCTACCGAGTTCTGCTTTTCTGGCATCGGTTTGGGAAAATCCCGTGAAATTCTAAAAAGCTTCTCTCCGTGTTTTCTAGTTGTTTTTTTCAGCCTTGGTGTAAGTTTCATGTAGAAAAGGGCATAGAATTATTAGAACAGACAAACTAGACTTTCTCGGGAGAGATGGAAGAAAAGTCTGCTGATTCCAGTTCTGCTTTTCTTGTCTTCCCTTCGACTGTCATTTTCTCTCCCCTGCTGTTCAAATAGGCAGCAGTTAATTGCTCTGCTGAAGAGTTTGCTGTCCTAAGTGTCTGTCAAATTGGTGCCTTCAACTCAAGATAGCACCTGCTCCTTAGTTACAAAAAGTTCCTCACAGGAAATGTTCAGGCGTGCCCATAAATCTCCTCGCTGTTTGTTTGGGAGAACAGGGTTTTCTCCTCTGTAACAGAATAGTCGTGGCATTTGCTATGGAATGCTGGTGGCAGTCTAGTCAGAAGAGGACCCCGTGCTTCACTAATTTTCCCTTTTTGTTGTTGGGGGTGACTTCTTCCCAAGCATGTTATTCTTGACCCCCCGGGGCAAGCGGAGGTGACAGCGTCAGGAGCCATCCTAACTGAGGCCCTGGTAGGTCAGTGCTTTTTGTGTGACTGGACGGTGAAGCTGTCTGTGGGAATGACCTGGCTATGGCTCAGTGTAGTCCTAATTAAGGTGTCTTTTACTCCGTGTTCCCAGGCTGCCTCTTTCCCTTCGGTCGCCGTGGGTGTGCCGGACGCCTCTGGCAGGACTAACCCTGTGGCTTTTATGTCCAACGTGCTGTGCTGCGTGCCTGCAGGTAAGAAAAGCTGGGAGTGCAGTCCCTCTGCTTTGATTGCTGTGTCTCTTTGGGAGTGATTTTGGAGGGGAATCCCAGAGCGATTTGGTTTGAAGGGGACCTTCAAAGGCCAGCCTGTCTTCCGTGGGCAGGGACACCTTCCCCTCTCATCCTCGGTTGGATGCTCCAAGTCCCATCCAGCCTGGCCTGGAACACTTGCAGGGATCCAGGGGCAGCCTCGGGTTCCCTGTGCAGTGTGCTCTGATATCTCTCCACTGGCATCGTGAAAAATTTTGTCAGCACGTTTTGTGTGACGATGGTGAGCGGGACCTGGGTGAAAATTGGGGTTCTCTGAGGTGCAGAGGGAAAGAATTCTCCTTTGAAGTCCAATGTAATTCAGTTTTGCACGAGTCTTGTCTGCCTTATGTTTGAATTGCTTTCTATTCTAGGCAGTTCTTTTAAATTAAACTTTTGTGTCTCCCCGCCCCCCCCCCCTCCCAGTATCTTGTACAAGACAAAGCTACCTTTCCTCGTGGGAACGGACTGGCCGGGCTTTGGCAATCTGGCCCCTCGAAAGACTAAAGTGACCTCTTCCAACAGGGGAAGACTTTCTGGTAAGCGGCGCCAGAAAGAACTGGAGTTTCTGGAGAATAAAAGCTGGAAGCGTGCCCCTGAAAATCCCCAGCCCTGGGTGGTCAGTGGTCTGACTTGCACGGACCGGTGGCCTTGGCCAGGAGCGGTCCTGCAGGAAGCGCCTTTGCCCAGGCTGTAATTTTAATTTCCCTCGGATGCTTGGCAAAGCCCCTCTGGGTGAGCCCCAGTGCCTGGCAGGAGCAGAGCGGGCTTCCAGGGAGGTATTCACCTGGTCAGCGTCAGGAACCATCCTACCTGAGGCCTCGGTGAGTGCTTTTTGGACGACTGGACGGTGAAGCTGTCTGTGGGAATGACCTGGCTATGGCTCAGTGTAGTCCTAATTAAGGTGTCTTTTACTCCGTGTTCCCAGGCTCCCTCTTTTCCTTCGGTCGCCGTGGGTGTGCCGGACGCCTCTGGCAGGACTAACCCTGTGGCTTTTATGTCCAACGTGCTGTGCTGCGTGCCTGCAGGTAAGAAAAGCTGGGAGTGCAGTCCCTCTGCTTTGATTGCTGTGTCTCTTTGGGAGTGATTTTGGAGGGGAATCCCAGAGCGATTTGGTTTGAAGGGGACCTTCAAAGGCCAGCCTGTCTTCCGTGGGCAGGGACACCTTCCACTGTCCCCGGTTGCTGCGAGTCCCGTCCAGCCTGGCCTGGAACACTTGCAGGGATGGGGCAGCCTCGGGTTCCCTGTGCAGTGTGCTCTAATATCTCTCCACCGGCATCGTGAAAAATGTTGTCAGCGTGTTTTGTTGGATGACGGTAAGCAGGACCTGGGTGAAAAGGACATTCTCTTAGGTGCTGGGAGAAGGAGGACTCGTGCGGGCATCTCCAGAGACAGCGGGAACGGGAGCGTGCTGCGGAGAAGGAAAATTTTAGGGGTTGGGTGCTGAGAAATTTGTCCTTCCCTCGCCCTGTGCTCTGCACTTAGCAATGGGTCGAGTGCAGAAGTTTCCTGGGGACCCTGGGAAATGATGCTGGGTCTGCTAAGAAAAGTGGGGCCAAAGGAGCAGGACCTGGGTCTGCCAGCGTGGGAGAAACAAGGGACGGGTCATCCTCTGCCTCCAGGAGGGAGGGCAGCAGGAAAGGCCACGGGCTAAAGCACTGAAGTGCTGTTCCCCAGGGAGCCCCTGCCCAGCACTGAACTTGCTTCTGCACTTGCTGTCCCTTTCCCAGCGGAGCCGAAGCGTCGGGTGCGGCTGCCGGGGGGATGGAGCTGCCAAGGACAAACTGGGAGGGTGTTTGCGAGGGAAGAGGGGAGAAGGAGCTCTTGATGTGCTTTTTTTACTTCTTCATCCCACAGAATTGCCACGAGAGGAAATACTTCAGAGGGGCTTCCCTCCAGATAAGCCCTGAATATGCCAGGAGGTTTCAGCCGGGAGGAAAGGAGCTGTGGAAGAAAAGCAGCCTAAAAGTAGCCAGTGGGGATCATCAGGTTTTCCAGCCAAGAAGAACAAGGAGAGAGATGGGGGAATCGGGTTCCAATTCCTAATGATTTGGTGGGTGCAGGAATGATTTCTGTGTGTTTTCCAGTCCCTTTGGATTCCTGAGATGATTTTAAAATGATGGCTTTAGCAATCAACTAAATCGCAGATGTTGTTTTTGAGAGGAAATGATGCCAAAGAAATGCAGAGTTTTGGGTCAGTTTTGGGGATGATTTGGGTCAGTTTTTGGGGTCAGTTTGGGGTCATTGTTTGGGGTGATTTGGGTCAGCTTTTGGGATGATTGGGGTCAGTTTTGGGTCAGCTTTTGGGATGATTGGGGTCAGGTTTTGGGGTCAGTTTTGGGTCAGCTTTTGGGATGATTGGGGTCAGGTTTTGGGGTCAGTTTTGGGTCAGCTTTTGGGATGATTTGGGTCAGGTTTTGGGGTCAGTTTTGGGTCAGCTTTTGGGGTGATTTGGGTCGGTTTTGGGTCAATTTTTGGGGAGCACTGGGTGTTACTGGGGGTTGTTGAGGAGCACTGGGTGTTACTGGGGTGTACTGGGGAGCACTGGGTGTTACTGAGGGTTGTTGGGGAGCACTGGGTGTTACTGGGGAGCACTGGGAGAGAAAATGAAAAATAAAGAGAATAAAAAATAAACGAAATAAAGAAGGAAATATAAAAAAGAAAGGAAAATTTAAAAAAAAAAAAAGGCAAAAAAACTAAAAAGGAAATAAAACGAAAATGAAATAAAAGAAAAAAAAAAAAAAAAAAGAAACCCCCTCTTGGGCACCCCGTTTCCTCTCCTCCCCCCCCCCCGAACCGTAAATTGCGGGGTCATCACCCCTAAAATGTGAGAAGGGGACCCCGAAATGTGGGTGAGGGAACCCCAGGGAGCCGGAAAAGTGGAGGGGGAGCCGCAGTAAGAAAGCGAAGCCGGGCGGTCGGGCGGCGGGGTGGGGGGGGCAAGCCAAGGTGGCGACGCCGGCGCATGCGCAGTCGTTGGCAAGACGCCGGCGATCACGTGGTAAGTAAGGGCAGGCAGGAGAGGGACCGGCGACGCATGCGCAGTGGCTCTCGTGCCGGTGCAGCGCTCCCTGCTCGAGTTAAGGGCCGGTTCCGGCTGCAGAGCGGGACTCGCGGTCTCCCGTCTCTCCCGGGGTGTGTGTGGGGGGAATAACGTGAAGATTTCTTGGAGTGAAAGCGCAGAAATTAGCGAGGAGGGACGCTAATTTGGGTAAAGTCGGTCACCGGAAGTAGAAAGCGACCGGAAGTGCCCCAAGGCCCCGGCCCGGAAGTCCGCCAAGCCCACAGTAAAGATGGCGCCGCCAGGACCGGAACGACCACACTAAAGATGGCGGCCCCTGCCCGGAAGTTCGCCAAGCCAACAGTAAAGATGGCGCCGCCAGGACCGGAACGACCACACTAAAGATGGCGGCGAGAGGCCCCCCCTCGCCTCAGAGAAGCGTTTATCCTGTTGCCTGACCTCCGCCGCGACCCGGACCCCCGCCCCGCGCCCGCAGCGCCGTCTCGCCGCGCCACTTCCCGCTGCGGGGGCAGGGCGGGGCGCTCGGCGGCGCCGGGCGCGGGCGGCAGGTTCGTGGGCGGCGGCAGGCACTGGCGCGGGCAGCCCCCGTCTCAGGACCCCACGCGCCCGCGCCGCGCCGCGCCGCCCGCTCGTCCCGCTCCGCTCCCGCTCCCGCTCCCGCTCCCGCCCCCGCCCCCGCTCCCGCTCCCGCCGTGCCCTGGAGATGCTATCGGGGCTGCGCCGCCGCCTTCCCCCCCCCGGAAGCGACCCACGCCGGCAGATCCGACGGAGATCGGCCCCGGGGTAAGCTGGGCGCGTCGGAGGGGGGGGGCGCGGCCGCTCTTCTGCCTCTCCGGCGGCCATCGAGGACTGCAGGCCGGGGAAGCGACAGGCAAGTTGCTCGCCTCTGCGGAGAAACTTGCACCTGCGTGCCGCCGCAGGGGAGGGTTCGGATGTGCCCTGGCATTGCACACGCACCACACCCCCCCGCGGGGAGGGTCTCCGCTGCCTCGGGGACCCTGTCTGTGCTGCCGGGAGAGAGAAATCCTTTGGGAAGCTGGGCTGGAAACAGCAACTCTGTGAATTGCTCAGCTTTTTCTAGGCAAGGGCGGGTTTTAGGGAAGAAAGGCCCGTACGCGCGAAAGGCGCCGCGGGTCTCGCCAAGGGGGGGGGGGGGCGCGCGGCTGCAGCGCCGCGCGCGGCTGCAGTGCCGCTCCCGGCCGTGTCCGCCAGGCGGCGACTGTGAGGCAGGGCCCGGCGCTCGGCGGCGCTCTTGCAAGCGACGCCCCTGGCAAAGCGGCGCTGCTTGGGCACTGCCGGCCTTCCCCCGGAGTGCCCGGGCTGGCCCAGCACCTGGCCGAACCTCTTAGGGAAGAGGCAAGGAACAACTGCGCTTGTTCTGCCGTTTCTTTAGCCAGGGACTGGAACACAGACAAAATCAAGGGGCTCTTTGACCTGTGCAGGCTCCGAGCATTTTGCAGCCTTCCTTAAGCAGGGCATTCTCACCCTCTGAAAAGCTGAAAGGCTTTAACATCTGGAGACGTGCCTGCAGCTGTGCAGATTAATGTAGTTTCTTTTAGGAAACGAAGGGGAGGTTTTCCTGTTGGGAGCCTAAATACCGAGTCTACTCTGCTTTTTCAATCAGGTGACGAAGCTTATGGAAAAAAAGACCAAAGGCCTCGAGGTGAGTACATTCTACCGAGTTCTGCTTTTCTGGCATCGGTTTGGGAAAATCCCGTGAAATTCTAAAAAGCTTCTCTCCGTGTTTTCTAGTTGTTTTTTTCAGCCTTGGTGTAAGTTTCATGTAGAAAAGGGCATAGAATTATTAGAACAGACAAACTAGACTTTCTCGGGAGAGATGGAAGAAAAGTCTGCTGATTCCAGTTCTGCTTTTCTTGTCTTCCCTTCGACTGTCATTTTCTCTCCCCTGCTGTTCAAATAGGCAGCAGTTAATTGCTCTGCTGAAGAGTTTGCTGTCCTAAGTGTCTGTCAAATTGGTGCCTTCAACTCAAGATAGCACCTGCTCCTTAGTTACAAAAAGTTCCTCACAGGAAATGTTCAGGCGTGCCCATAAATCTCCTCGCTGTTTGTTTGGGAGAACAGGGTTTTCTCCTCTGTAACAGAATAGTCGTGGCATTTGCTATGGAATGCTGGTGGCAGTCTAGTCAGAAGAGGACCCCGTGCTTCACTAATTTTCCCTTTTTGTTGTTGGGGGTGACTTCTTCCCAGGCATGTTATTCTTGACCCCCCGGGGCAAGCGGAGGTGACAGCGTCAGGAGCCATCCTAACTGAGGCCCTGGTAGGTCAGTGCTTTTTGTGTGACTGGACGGTGAAGCTGTCTGTGGGAATGACCTGGCTATGGCTCAGTGTAGTCCTAATTAAGGTGTCTTTTACTCCGTGTTCCCAGGCTGCCTCTTTCCCTTCGGTCGCCGTGGGTGTGCCGGACGCCTCTGGCAGGACTAACCCTGTGGCTTTTATGTCCAACGTGCTGTGCTGCGTGCCTGCAGGTAAGAAAAGCTGGGAGTGCAGTCCCTCTGCTTTGATTGCTGTGTCTCTTTGGGAGTGATTTTGGAGGGGAATCCCAGAGCGATTTGGTTTGAAGGGGACCTTCAAAGGCCAGCCTGTCTTCCGTGGGCAGGGACACCTTCCCCTCTCATCCTCGGTTGGATGCTCCAAGTCCCATCCAGCCTGGCCTGGAACACTTGCAGGGATCCAGGGGCAGCCTCGGGTTCCCTGTGCAGTGTGCTCTGATATCTCTCCACTGGCATCGTGAAAAATTTTGTCAGCACGTTTTGTGTGACGATGGTGAGCGGGACCTGGGTGAAAATTGGGGTTCTCTGAGGTGCAGTGGGAAAGAATTCTCCTTTGAAGTCCAATGTAATTCAGTTTTGTCTGCCTTATGTTTGAATTGCTTTCTATTCTAGGCAGTTCTTTTAAATTAAACTGTTGTGTCTCCCCCCCGCCCCCCCTCCAGTATCTTGTACAAGACAAAGCTATCTTTCCTCGTGGGAACGGACTGGCCGGGCTTTGGCAATCTGGCCCCTCGAAAGACTAAAGTGACCTCTTCCAACAGGGGAAGACTTTCTGGTAAGCGGCGCCAGAAAGAACTGGAGTTTCTGGAGAATAAAAGCTGGAAGCGTGCCCCTGAAAATCCCCAGCCCTGGGTGGTCAGTGGTCTGACTTGCACGGACCGGTGGCCTTGGCCAGGAGCGGTCCTGCAGGAAGCGCCTTTGCCCAGGCTGTAATTTTAATTTCCCTTGGATGCTTGGCAAAGCCCCTCTGGGTGAGCCCCAGTGCCTGGCAGGAGCAGAGCGGGCTTCCAGGGAGGTATTCACCTGGTCAGCGTCAGGAACCATCCTACCTGAGGCCTCGGTGAGTGCTTTTTGGACGACTGGACGGTGAAGCTGTCTGTGGGAATGACCTGGCTATGGCTCAGTGTAGTCCTAATTAAGGTGTCTTTTACTCCGTGTTCCCAGGCTGCCTCTTTCCCTTCGGTCGCCGTGGGTGTGCCGGACGCCTCTGGCAGGACTAACCCTGTGGCTTTTATGTCCAACGTGCTGTGCTGCGTGCCTGCAGGTAAGAAAAGCTGGGAGTGCAGTCCCTCTGCTTTGATTGCTGTGTCTCTTTGGGAGTGATTTTGGAGGGGAATCCCAGAGCGATTTGGTTTGAAGGGGACCTTCAAAGGCCAGCCTGTCTTCCGTGGGCAGGGACACCTTCCACTGTCCCCGGTTGCTGCGAGTCCCGTCCAGCCTGGCCTGGAACACTTGCAGGGATGGGGCAGCCTCGGGTTCCCTGTGCAGTGTGCTCTAATATCTCTTCACCGGCATCGTGAAAAATGTTGTCAGCGTGTTTTGTTGGATGACGGTAAGCAGGACCTGGGTGAAAAGGACATTCTCTTAGGTGCTGGGAGAAGGAGGACTCGTGCGGGCACCTCCAGAGACAGCGGGAACGGGAGCATGCTGCGGAGAAGGAAAATTTTAGGGGTTGGGTGCTGAGAAATTTGTCCTTCCCTCGCCCTGTGCTCTGCACTTAGCAATGGGTCGAGTGCAGAAGTTTCCTGGGGACCCTGGGAAATGATGCTGGGTCTGCTAAGAAAAGTGGGGCCAAAGGAGCAGGACCTGGGTCTTCCAGCGTGGGAGAAACAAGGGACGGGTCATCCTCTGCCTCCAGGAGGGAGGGCAGCAGGAAAGGCCACGGGCTAAAGCACTGAAGTGCCGTTCCCCAGGGAGCCCCTGCCCAGCACTGAACTTGCTTCTGCACTTGCTGTCCCTTTCCCAGCGGAGCTGAAGCGTCGGGTGCAGCTGCCGGGGGGATGGAGCTGCCAAGGACAAACTGGGAGGGTGTTTGCGAGGGAAGAGGGGAGAAGGAGCTCTTGATGTGCTTTTTTTACTTCTTCATCCCACAGAATTGCCACGAGAGGAAATACTTCAGAGGGGCTTCCCTCCAGATAAGCCCTGAATATGCCAGGAGGTTTCAGCCGGGAGGAAAGGAGCTGTGGAAGAAAAGCAGCCTAAAAGTAGCCAGTGGGGATCATCAGGTTTTCCAGCCAAGAAGAACAAGGAGAGAGATGGGGGAATCGGGTTCCAATTCCTAATGATTTGGTGGGTGCAGGAATGATTTCTGTGTGTTTTCCAGTCCCTTTGGATTCCTGAGATGATTTTAAAATGATGGCTTTAGCAATCAACTAAATCGCAGATGTTGTTTTTGAGAGGAAATGATGCCAAAGAAATGCAGAGTTTTGGGTCAGTTTTGGGGATGATTTGGGTCAGTTTTTGGGGTCAGTTTGGGGTCATTGTTTGGGGTGATTTGGGTCAGCTTTTGGGATGATTGGGGTCAGTTTTGGGTCAGCTTTTGGGATGATTGGGGTCAGGTTTTGGGGTCAGTTTTGGATCAGCTTTTGGGGTGATTTGGGTCGGTTTTGGGTCAATTTTTGGGGAGCACTGGGTGTTACTGGGGGTTGTTGGGGAGCACTGGGTGTTACTGGGGGTTGTTGAGGAGCACTGGGTGTTACTGGGGTGTACTGGGGAGCACTGGGTGTTACTGAAGGTTGTTGGGGAGCACTGGGTGTTACTGGGGAGCACTGGGAGAGAAAATGAAAAATAAAGAGAATAAAAAATAAACGAAATAAAGAAGGAAATATAAAAAAGAAAGGAAAATTAAAAAAAAAAAAAAAGGCAAAAAAACTAAAAAGGAAATAAAATGAAAATGAAATAAAAGAGAAAAAAAAAAAAAAAAGAAACCCCCTCTTGGGCACCCCGTTTCCTCTCCTCCCCCCCCCGAACCGTAAATTGCGGGGTCATCACCCCTAAAATGTGAGAAGGGGACCCCGAAATGTGGGTGAGGGAACCCCAGGGAGCCGGAAAAGTGGAGGGGGAGCCGCAGTAAGAAAGCGAAGCCGGGCGGTCGGGCGGCGGGGTGGGGGGGGCAAGCCAAGGTGGCGACGCCGGCGCATGCGCAGTCGTTGGCAAGACGCCGGCGATCACGTGGTAAGTAAGGGCAGGCAGGAGAGGGACCGGCGACGCATGCGCAGTGGCTCTCGTGCCGGTGCAGCGCTCCCTGCTAAGGTTAAGGGCCGATTCCGGCGGCAGAGCGGGACTCGCGGTCTCCCGTCTCTCCCGGGGTGTGTGTGGGGGGAATAACGTGAAGATTTCTTGGAGTGAAAGCGCAGAAATTAGCGAGGAGGGACGCTAATTTGGGTAAAGTCGGTCACCGGAAGTAGAGAGCGACCGGAAGTCCTCCAAGGCCCCGGCCCGAAAGTCCGCCAAGCCCACAGTAAAGATGGCGCCGCCAGGACCGGAACGACCACACTAAAGATGGCGGCCCTGGCCCGGAAGTTCGCCAAGCCCACAGTAAAGATGGCGCCGCCAGGACCGGGACGACCACACTAAAGATGGCGGCGAGAGGCCCCCCTCGCCTCAGAGAAGCGTTTATCCTGTTGCCTGACCTCCGCCGCGACCCGGACCCCCGCCCCGCGCCCGCAGCGCCGTCTCGCCGCGCCACTTCCCGCTGCGGGGGCAGGGCGGGGCGCTCGGCGGCGCCGGGCGCGGGCGGCAGGTTCGTGGGCGGCGGCAGGCACTGGCGCGGGCAGCCCCCGTCTCAGGACCCCACGCGCCCGCGCCGCGCCGCGCCGCCCGCTCGTCCCGCTCCGCTCCCGCTCCCGCTCCCGCTCCCGCTCCCGCCGTGCCCTGGAGATGCTATCGGGGCTGCGCCGCCGCCTTCCCCCCCCCCGGAAGCGACCCATGCCGGCAGATCCGACGGAGATCGGCCCCGGGGTAAGCTGGGCGCGTCGGAGGGGGGGGGGCGCGGCCGCTCTTCTGCCTCTCCGGCGGCCATCGAGGACTGCAGGCCGGGGAAGCGACAGGCAAGTTGCTCGCCTCTGCGGAGAAACTTGCACCTGCGTGCCGCCGCAGGGGAGGGTTCGGATGTGCCCTGGCATTGCACACGCACCACACCCCCCCGCGGGGAGGGTCTCCGCTGCCTCGGGGACCCTGTCTGTGCTGCCGGGAGAGAGAAATCCTTTGGGAAGCTGGGCTGGAAACAGCAACTCTGTGAATTGCTCAGCTTTTTCTAGGCAAGGGCGGGTTTTAGGGAAGAAAGGCCCGTACGCGCGAAAGGCGCCGCGGGTCTCGCCAAGGGGGGGGGGGGGCGCGCGGCTGCAGCGCCGCGCGCGGCTGCAGTGCCGCTCCCGGCCGTGTCCGCCAGGCGGCGACTGTGAGGCAGGGCCCGGCGCTCGGCGGCGCTCTTGCAAGCGACGCCCCTGGCAAAGCGGCGCTGCTTGGGCACTGCCGGCCTTCCCCCGGAGTGCCCGGGCTGGCCCAGCACCTGGCCGAACCTCTTAGGGAAGAGGCAAGGAACAACTGCGCTTGTTCTGCCGTTTCTTTAGCCAGGGACTGGAACACAGACAAAATCAAGGGGCTCTTTGACCTGTGCAGGCTCCGAGCATTTTGCAGCCTTCCTTAAGCAGGGCATTCTCACCCTCTGAAAAGCTGAAAGGCTTTAACATCTGGAGACGTGCCTGCAGCTGTGCAGATTAATGTAGTTTCTTTTAGGAAACGAAGGGGAGGTTTTCCTGTTGGGAGCCTAAATACCGAGTCTACTCTGCTTTTTCAATCAGGTGACGAAGCTTATGGAAAAAAAGACCAAAGGCCTCGAGGTGAGTACATTCTACCGAGTTCTGCTTTTCTGGCATCGGTTTGGGAAAATCCCGTGAAATTCTAAAAAGCTTCTCTCCGTGTTTTCTAGTTGTTTTTTTCAGCCTTGGTGTAAGTTTCATGTAGAAAAGGGCATAGAATTATTAGAACAGACAAACTAGACTTTCTCGGGAGAGATGGAAGAAAAGTCTGCTGATTCCAGTTCTGCTTTTCTTGTCTTCCCTTCGACTGTCATTTTCTCTCCCCTGCTGTTCAAATAGGCAGCAGTTAATTGCTCTGCTGAAGAGTTTGCTGTCCTAAGTGTCTGTCAAATTGGTGCCTTCAACTCAAGATAGCACCTGCTCCTTAGTTACAAAAAGTTCCTCACAGGAAATTTTCAGGCGTGCCCATAAATCTCCTCGCTGTTTGTTTGGGAGAACAGGGTTTTCTCCTCTGTAACAGAATAGTCGTGGCATTTGCTATGGAATGCTGGTGGCAGTCTAGTCAGAAGAGGACCCCGTGCTTCACTAATTTTCCCTTTTTGTTGTTGGGGGTGACTTCTTCCCAGGCATGTTATTCTTGACCCCCCGGGGCAAGCGGAGGTGACAGCGTCAGGAGCCATCCTAACTGAGGCCCTGGTAGGTCAGTGCTTTTTGTGTGACTGGACGGTGAAGCTGTCTGTGGGAATGACCTGGCTATGGCTCAGTGTAGTCCTAATTAAGGTGTCTTTTACTCCGTGTTCCCAGGCTGCCTCTTTCCCTTCGGTCGCCGTGGGTGTGCCGGACGCCTCTGGCAGGACTAACCCTGTGGCTTTTATGTCCAACGTGCTGTGCTGCGTGCCTGCAGGTAAGAAAAGCTGGGAGTGCAGTCCCTCTGCTTTGATTGCTGTGTCTCTTTGGGAGTGATTTTGGAGGGGAATCCCAGAGCGATTTGGTTTGAAGGGGACCTTCAAAGGCCAGCCTGTCTTCCGTGGGCAGGGACACCTTCCCCTCTCATCCTCGGTTGGATGCTCCAAGTCCCATCCAGCCTGGCCTGGAACACTTGCAGGGATCCAGGGGCAGCCTCGGGTTCCCTGTGCAGTGTGCTCTGATATCTCTCCACTGGCATCGTGAAAAATTTTGTCAGCACGTTTTGTGTGACGATGGTGAGCGGGACCTGGGTGAAAATTGGGGTTCTCTGAGGTGCAGTGGGAAAGAATTCTCCTTTGAAGTCCAATGTAATTCAGTTTTGTCTGCCTTATGTTTGAATTGCTTTCTATTCTAGGCAGTTCTTTTAAATTAAACTGTTGTGTCTCCCCCCCGCCCCCCCTCCAGTATCTTGTACAAGACAAAGCTATCTTTCCTCGTGGGAACGGACTGGCCGGGCTTTGGCAATCTGGCCCCTCGAAAGACTAAAGTGACCTCTTCCAACAGGGGAAGACTTTCTGGTAAGCGGCGCCAGAAAGAACTGGAGTTTCTGGAGAATAAAAGCTGGAAGCGTGCCCCTGAAAATCCCCAGCCCTGGGTGGTCAGTGGTCTGACTTGCACGGACCGGTGGCCTTGGCCAGGAGCGGTCCTGCAGGAAGCGCCTTTGCCCAGGCTGTAATTTTAATTTCCCTTGGATGCTTGGCAAAGCCCCTCTGGGTGAGCCCCAGTGCCTGGCAGGAGCAGAGCGGGCTTCCAGGGAGGTATTCACCTGGTCAGCGTCAGGAACCATCCTACCTGAGGCCTCGGTGAGTGCTTTTTGGACGACTGGACGGTGAAGCTGTCTGTGGGAATGACCTGGCTATGGCTCAGTGTAGTCCTAATTAAGGTGTCTTTTACTCCGTGTTCCCAGGCTGCCTCTTTCCCTTCGGTCGCCGTGGGTGTGCTGGACGCCTCTGGCAGGACTAACCCTGTGGCTTTTATGTCCAACGTGCTGTGCTGCGTGCCTGCAGGTAAGAAAAGCTGGGAGTGCAGTCCCTCTGCTTTGACTGCTGTGTCTCTTTGGGAGTGATTTTGGAGGGGAATCCCAGAGCGATTTGGTTTGAAGGGGACCTTCAAAGGCCAGCCTGTCTTCCGTGGGCAGGGACACCTTCCACTGTCCCCGGTTGCTGCGAGTCCCGTCCAGCCTGGCCTGGAACACTTGCAGGGATGGGGCAGCCTCGGGTTCCCTGTGCAGTGTGCTCTAATATCTCTCCACCGGCATCGTGAAAAATGTTGTCAGCGTGTTTTGTTGGATGACGGTAAGCAGGACCTGGGTGAAAAGGACATTCTCTTAGGTGCTGGGAGAAGGAGGACTCGTGCGGGCACCTCCAGAGACAGCGGGAACGGGAGCGTGCTGCGGAGAATGAAAATTTTAGCGGTTGGGTGCTGAGAAATTTGTCCTTCCCTCGCCCTGTGCTCTGCACTTAGCAATGGGTCAAGTGCAGAAGTTTCCTGGGGACCCTGGGAAATGATGCTGGGTCTGCTAAGAAAAGTGGGGCCAAAGGAGCAGGACCTGGGTCTGCCAGCGTGGGAGAAACAAGGGACGGGTCATCCTCTGCCTCCAGGAGGGAGGGCAGCAGGAAAGGCCACGGGCTAAAGCACTGAAGTGCCATTCCCCAGGGAGCCCCTGCCCAGCACTGAACTTGCTTCTGCACTTGCTGTCCCTTTCCCAGTGGAGCCGAAGCGTCGGGTGCGGCTGCCAGGGGGATGGAGCTGCCAAGGACAAACTGGGAGGGTGTTTGCGAGGGAAGAGGGGAGAAGGAGCTCTTGATGTGCTTTTTTTACTTCTTCATCCCACAGAATTGCCACGAGAGGAAATACTTCAGAGGGGCTTCCCTCCAGATAAGCCCTGAATATGCCAGGAGGTTTCAGCCGGGAGGAAAGGAGCTGTGGAAGAAAAGCAGCCTAAAAGTAGCCAGTGGGGATCATCAGGTTTTCCAGCCAAGAAGAACAAGGAGAGAGATGGGGGAATCGGGTTCCAATTCCTAATGATTTGGTGGGTGCAGGAATGATTTCTGTGTGTTTTCCAGTCCCTTTGGATTCCTGAGATGATTTTAAAATGATGGCTTTAGCAATCAACTAAATCGCAGATGTTGTTTTTGAGAGGAAATGATGCCAAAGAAATGCAGAGAGAGAGCATGGAATCATCCTGGGATCCTGGAGTGGTTTGGGTTGGAAAGGATCTCAGGGATCATCTGCTTCCACCCCCTGCCACAGGCAGGGACACCTTCTAATAGATATCCAGCCTGGCCTTGGCCACTTCCAGGGATGGGGCAGCCACAACTTCTCTGTGCCAGGCCACCTCCCCACCCTCCCAGGGAAGAATGTCTCCCTTATGTGCAATCTTTCCCTTTCTTCTCTGCAGGAAGTGGGCTGGGACAAGGGAATTGGCTCCCACGAGGCCGAGGATCAGAACGGGCTCTGCACAGGGGACGACTTCCACTTCCGAACGGGGAAGGGCACCTTCGTGCCCACCCCTGGCAAACTGGGACAGAGTAACATCTGCCTGCAGCTGGCTGCAGTTCCCATTGGCTCTGGGCTTTCTGTCCACGGGCCGGGGATCATGGCCAGAGTCCTTCAAACCTGGGGAACAGTGGCCTTCACACCATCCCTGCAGCCCGTCCAGGCCAGGATGCTGCCCATCGGCCCCTGATCGCAGGTGGATGTAGAAGTGATGGTGTTTAGGGAATGCTGATTGTATTTCCTTGACTTTAGCCATGTGGTCATTAAAAAGAGAAAAATAACAAGTCTATGGAAATCCCCTGCACTTGGGAGCTTGCAGCGCTCTGGATTAAACTTGGCTCTCTAACGTTAAAACTGTGGGCGAGGGGCGGTGGCCGAGCAGGGCCAGCGGCGGGGCCGGACGGGGCCGGCCCGGGGGTCCCTTCCCCGCGGGGTCGCAGCCGCGGGACCCGCCCCCGCCCCGCGCGGCCCCTCCCGGCGCGCCCCACCCGTCCTTGGGGGCTGCGGCCGCTCCCGGCGCTGCCGAGGCTGCCGGGGAGGGACCGGCCTGTGCTGGGGGCACGGGGGTTCGTTCCTTGTGTTCGAGGGCGGCAGCGGGAGCGGCGCTGCGGGGCGGGACGTGCGGGAGGTGCCGGGTGACGGTGGGGAAGCCGCGGCGGGGCCCGGGGGCTGCAGCTCTCTGGCTTCCCGACTGGCTTTGCAGACATTTGCCACCTTCAGAGGAGGCACAAATCCCCGCGGAGCTGAGCAAGGGGTGCGGGGAGTGCAGCGAGCTGGGGCGGGGCTGTGACCAGGACAGCGTGTGCGCAGTCCCCCAAAACCAGCCCGGAACAACCCCAGAGCCCAGAGCGAAGCGCCGCGGGATCGCGCCGGCCCCGCCCCTGGACTCGCCCAGGCCCGCCCCCCGGCTCGCGCCAGCCCCACCGCCGGGCCCCGCCCTGCCCGCCCCCAAGAACCCCGCCGTCCCCGCTGCCCGCCTCGCTCCCCTTGTCCCGGGAGAGCTCCCAGACGGGCCGTGACCGCGGAGCTCCCACCCGCCCTTCCCCGGCCCCAGCAGCGCCTGCCGGGGCTGCGGCGGGAGGCGCGCTGAGGGAACGGGGAGCGGGGCCGCGCGGAGGGGCGGGGTCGGGCTGAGCGGGCGGGGGGGGGCCGCAGGGCCAGGCGGGCTGGGATTGGGCGGAGGCGCTCGAGTGCTGATTGGGCAGCGTTGCTGGCCCGCGGTATAGAAGGGTGGGCGGGGCAGGTGCGGGCGGTTGTGTGTGAGGTCTGAGGGTGGGGCCCAGCTGCTGCCCGGGCTGCGGAGGTGAGAGCGCCTTGTCCGCTGGGTTTATGGACCGGGGGAGCTGGGGGGCGTTTAGGTGCGCGTTGTGCTGGGCAGCGGGGGCCGGGTAAGCCCGTTACCTGCCGGGTAACCCCGGGGAGAGCCGTGGCATGGCTGTGGGGCCTGTGCTCTCTGGGTGTCTCAGGTTTTGCTTTGAAATTCCAAACCCTTTCCCCGTGCAGGGTTATGAGGCAAAGACTGCTTTAACTTGGTTTTTTTGTGCTGCGTTAATGCTTTTTGCTCGTTCTGTGTCCATTTGCAGCCTCGCTCGTGGTTTCCCCTGGTGCGGAGGCTAGTTGTGCTTCCTACTGGGAGAGAGAACGGCCTTGGGAAGCTGCTCCATGACCCACAGCTGTGCCGAGCCCGGGAGTCTGTCCAGGTAAGAGCAGGGCTTATACTCCCAGTGAGGAGCTGGGGTTTGCTGTTGGAAGATAGAATGTGCCTATGCCTTTAAATGCAAGGGCAGGCAGAAGCTGGGAGGGACCCTGAGCAGGTTTGGTGGAGGTTTTGGCCTCCAAACCTGGAGGTTTGGAGGCCGCCATCTTAAGTGTGGCCTCGGCTAAGTTCCGGTCCTGGTGGCGCCATCTTGAGTGTGGCCTCGGGGCGGACTTCTGGGCCACGGCCGCCATCTTTGGTGTGGTCTCGGCACAGTTTTAAAAGACTTTGACTGTGGGGGAAGCGTCCAGGAAAAATGATTCCTTTTTTGCAGGGAGGCAGTTTGCAAGGACAGGTGGGTTGCTGTGCTCTCTAGCAAAAATACTCCCCTTGGGATGTCCAGGGTGAGGAAATGTTGGCCATGTGTGGGCTGGAGAAAAGGTGTGTGGGTGCCTGAGTGTGACACCCGTGGGTGTGCAGGAAGGGGGTTCTGGTGCCATTGGAGCTGCCAGGGAGCCAAAAAGGGCACAGTTGTCTGAAAAAGGCCAAATGTTTTAGCCTCTGTTGACACCTGTACCAAAGGAGATGCAAATTTTCCCTTTCTCATCTGCAGACTTCACAAAGCTCCCCAGGAAAGGAAGCTTTAGATTCCTCCCCAGCTTTATGCTAAAGGTTTTCTTCCTCCTGTCTCAGCACCCTTTCTGCTGTTGGGAGAGCACAAGGTGGATGGAGAGGATCCCCAGGCATCTGCAGGCACAAGGGACTCATATAACTGCGATTTTCCTATGCCCCTTGTGAAAGGGACTTTCAGGATACTCTTGGGAATGTGCCAGCTCTCCTGCTGAAGCTTTTCTATGGAATATTTGAACACAAAGAGTAAAACTAAAATCAGGTCTGTTCTGGAGTATGTTACACTTGTGCAAAGCTCCTTTCCTCTGTTTATTTTCTGTTCTGGAAAGAACAATCTGGGGTTCCTGGGCACTTCCTATTGAGTGATTCCATGAAAATAATTTTGTACTGAAAGGGGAAAGGAGCTGTCTGTGGAAGGTCAGATGTGCATGATAAAAGCTTTATGCTTTTCAGACAGTAAAGTCTTAAAATATATAGCAGAGCTATATATGGCAATGAAGAGGATTACACTCAAATGCAAGGTTTTTAAATTTAATAATTTTGTGTGCTGTGTCGGTAAGGTACTTTTGTAATTTGTTATCTTGTTTTCTTTTCCTTAGGAGCCTTGCGTCTTTTGAAATCTCCTGATCATTTCAACTGCAGCTTGGTATTTTTTCACAAGTGTTATCCCATCCTGAGGTGAAGCTGCTCTGTGTTGAGGATGGCTACAGACACCTAGGTTTGCAAGTAGTCAGTGGGGGGTTACAGCCCAGAGATGGAGCAAGGGCTTGGGTGTCAGCTTAGGAATTGCCAGGGGTGTTTTGAAGGTAGTATGGGTGGAAAGCAGTGTCCAGGAGCCCCCTAAATGCCTGTGAAGGCATCCACTGACTTTTCAGATGTGCCACTTAAGTTTTCCTCTCGTTCACCCAGATATTCTGCGCGATTACAGCTGCAGTCTTTGGCTGCAGGCAGTGACCCTGGGTGGTTTGCCTGAAGAGAAGGGAGACTCTTTCAGCTCTCCCCATCTGTCTGGGTGACTTTGGTTAGGGTTTCTTTACCGTCTCAGGGGAACAGGATGTAAAGCAGAGTTGAACAGAACAGAGGCCAGAGGAGCAGAGCAAGAAGGTGGGTCATCACCTGACATCAGCACAAAGATGTGGCTTTTGGCTCCACGTTTACTCGCTGTGTTAAGGATTTTGTTGTTTGGGTTTGTTTTTTCTTTGTTTTCAGATCCAGAGCCCTGGCCCCAGGAGGCTCTAGGCACCGGAGGGGAGGTGATCTGGGTGAGTCCGGGTGAGCAAGGTGAGCATTGACTCCAGGACAGAAGTAAATGGTCTTTTACAGGTGTTGTGGTGAATCTGTGCACATGCTTTGTTTGTTGTGTTTTCCAGGGGTTCTGCCACCTTCTAACAGACAGTCCAGTGCTTCAGGGCCCCTGCTGGTAAGAGGTCACTGTGGAGGAGAGGTAGGTAGGAGCTACCCCAGGAAAGCCATCCTTTCAGGCAGTATCTCAGTGTGTACATTTGCCTTTGGCTTTTTTACTTAGCAGAGAATGTGTGCAGCCTCAGAGGGCCGCAGCCACCTGTCAGTTAGGTTTGATGGTCTTCAGCTGTCCTTGTGAGCAATCTCCTAATACTACGAGGGTCATCAATTAAGGCTGGACCTTTTCCAGTTACAGGTGCCATCCAGCCTGTGTTTGGCAATGGAGGAGCATTGAGGTTGAATCAGGGAGGTAGTGAGGAGGTGCTGGGGTCTCCCTTACTTTCAAACACACCACGTGACTTATTTTCTCACTCCCCTAGGTACGGCACACGGTGACGGCAGCAGCCTCCGACTGGGGTCGGAGCCAGTGGCCCGAGAACCTCTCAGCTCAGGGGATGGTGAGTAGCCAATTGCAGGGTTATCTCCCACGTGCTGCTGAACTCTTGTCTCAATTCCAGTTTTCTTTCTCGTAGCTGACTGAGTCAGGGATCACAGGACCCTCTGAGCCAGCCAGGTGTCCTTCCTTTACATGGAAGATGGATTCACATCCCCAGCTGTGGGAAAGATAAGTGGAGGACTAGCACCTGGAGAGGGGATGAGAACTGGGTCCAGTTTTATGGTTAGGAGGGAGGGATTTTCAAATGAGCACAGGGGAAAGGGTCTGCCCTAAGAGGCCCTTGGCACACATAGGAGGAGCAGTTTACTTTTCATCACTGGAGTAGAATGTGCAGGGCAGAGGTGTTCAGGTCTGTGTCGTGTCCTTTGTTCAGTCTGTGTTTTGTGTCTTAAAATTCACAATCACGGTGTCCTTTCTCAGAGTTCTCTCTCCTCGTTGCACCAGAGCACTTGTCGGGAAATGTGTCCTTGGAGTTTGTGTTGGACCTGGAACTGCTCTACCCTGCAGTGCAGACTTGGGGGTAGGTGGAGTAGAAAGGAGACTTTCCAGTTAACCTGTGGATAGGCTTAGCCACTGAGGGCAGGACCTTAAAGTTAGGTCAGTATTTGTTTGTGCAGGCTGTGTTTGGACCCCAGATGGCTTGTCTAAGGAGAAATTAGAATTGCACAGCAGTTAAGGTCCCTCCATCTATATGACTGACTTTGGTAACTCATTTCTATGCAGCGTCAGAGGGGCTGGATGTAAAGCAGAGATAAACAGAAGAGGCTGGAGGAGCAGAGTCAGAAGGTGGGTTCTCATGTGAGGTCAGAGCCAAGACATGACTTTTGGCCCTAGGTTTACTTGATCATTTGGATGGTTTGGTGGTTTAGTTTTGTTTTTTTTTTTTTTTTTTTTTTCAAGATGCAGAGCCACCGGCCCAGCAGACGATAGGCACTAGAGGGAAGGTGAGCCTGGTGAGGAAGGTGAGCAGGGACTGCAGGACAAAATTAGATGCTTTTTTGCAGGCGGTGTACTTGTGGTGAATCTGTGTACATACTTGTTTTTTTGTTTTCCAGGCAGTGCACTGACTTCTGACGTACAGTCCAACGTGATGGGGACCCTGCCTGTAAGAGGTCACGGGCAAGGGGTGTCAGACAGAAACTGCCATGGGGGCAGCAAACTCTTGGGCAGTATCTCAGTACTCACATTTGCCTCTGGGGGTTTTTTTGCAGGAGATGTAGACAGCCTGACAGGGCCGAAGCCAACTCACAATGAGGAGATGGACACGGTTTGGTCCCCTGGAGCTGTCCTTGTAGGTAATCTCTGAGTATTAAAAGGATCAGCAATGAAGCACTGAGCTTTTCTGATTGCAGGTGCCATCTGGGTAACCTTTGGGAGCAGATGAGCATTGGAGGTGAGTCAGGGAGGCAGCAGGAGGAGCGGGGATCCACTGCAGCTTTAGAAATGCCCTCTAATTGTTTCTCTCTCTCGCTCAGGTATCCCAGAAGATGACAGCACATTGTCCAAGTCTGGTCAGAGCCAGTGACATGAGGACCTGCCTCGGTGCCAGTGAGTAGAGGAATCGTCGGGGCTGGGGCCATGTACCACACCACTCAGATATGGTGTCTGCTTTTCTTTCTTAGAGTTGACTCCGAGTACTCTCCGGATGACAGGAACCTCTGAGCCAACCCAGGTGCCCCTCCTCTGCATCAAAGATGGATTCACATCCCCGGCTCTCGGAAAGATAAGTGCAGGGCAAAGACCCAGAGAGGGGCTGGGAGTCGGTGCAAGTATGTGCATCGCCTGGAGGGATTTTTGCAATTAGTATGGTGCAATGGGTGTCCTGTAGCAGGTTATTTAGAGACCTCAAAGGAAGGGCTTACTTTGTATCATTGGATTCCCATGTGCAGGGCAGAGCAGTTCCGGTCTGTGTCACGTCCTTTGTCTCCTCCATGTTTGTGTCCTTCGTCTCTTAATTGTGTCACATGGTGTGTGTCATCACAGGTATGGGGTGTCTCACTTGGGGTCAGCCTGGAACTGCTCTGCCCTGCTACGTGGATCAGTGGGTAGATGGAATATTGCTCAGGGTCCCACATCAACATGTCAGTTGCCTTAGTCAGTCGAGCCAATGGCTGTACTGTCCTGCTGGATGGAGCAGGTGTCCATAACTCGTGTGCAATCATTATAGCTGAGTGTTGTGGAGCTGATGGTACTTGGATAGCAGGGCCTTGAAGCTGGGTTGTCACTTGTATTCTTGTATGCTGCGGTCAGAGTTCTCACTCGCTCAGTGGAAATGAGTTCTTTGAAGTGGTTAAGGTCTCAGTGACCATGTGGGTGACCTGATTAACCCTTTGTTTGTTTGTTTTTTTTTTTCTTTTCAGATAAGTGGACACAGTGTACCCCAGACCGAGACGAGTTGAAGCAGCCTGGGAAGAAGGTTGTCTTGGGTGTTGGATGAAGGATGTCAGTTTGAGCCATAGGAGTCCTTTATCTTGTGCCTTTTTTTTCTTTATTTTCCAGATGGGGCCCAATCGGTCTCGAGGTGTAGCGGCTCAGCAGGGAGACGAGCGAGGTGAGAATTTTACTCCCCAGTCGAATTTGGAGTTAGTTTTAGGATGTCATCTATGTGGTCAATCTCTGCATATATGTTGTAACTGTTTAATTTTTTTTCTAGGCGATGCACAACCCTTTGCCCGTCTGCTGAAGGTGCCGAAGGTCCATCCGATCAGAGGTCAAGCTAAAGGAACCCGAGATAGCCAGTATGAGGCAGTACATCAGCACAAGCCTCCATGTCTGGGTTGTCTTGCAACGACCGTCTGTCCACTTCACAGTGTGTAGCAACGCTTCGGCGTGCAGTCTGATGGGGTTTAGAGGTTTTTGACTTTCCTTGTGAGCCATCCCTAAATGTTTGAGAGCTCAGTGTTTGAGCATTTGCCCATTTCATTTGCAGGGGCGATCTTGGGAGCAGCTGAAGAGAGAGGAGCCTTCTAGGTGATTTGGGGAGGCAGCAGGAGAGGAGTGGGGATCCACTGCAGCTTTAGAGATGCCTTCGAATTTTGTGTCTCACTCACTCAGGTATCCCGGAAGGTGACAGCCACAGTGTTGGACTCCGGTCAGGGCCTCGGTGATGGTGAGTAGGGGGATCACTGGGGTTCCAGCCCTGTGCCACACTACTCAGATATTGTGTATGGTTTTCTTTTTCACAGTTGACTTCGAGTACTCTCATGACAACAGGAACCTCTGAGCCAGCCCAGGTGCCCCTCCTGTGCATTGAAGATGGATTCACAGCCCTGGCTCTCGGAAAGACAAGTGCAGGGCAAAGACCCAGAGAGGGGTTGGGAGTCGGGGCAAGTATGTGCATCGCCTGGAGGGATTTTTGCAATTAGTATGGTGCAATGGGTGTCCTGTAGCAGGTTATTTAGAGACCTCAAAGGAAGGGCTTACTTTGTATCATTGGATTCCCATGTGCAGGGCAGAGCAGTTCCGGTCTGTGTCACGTCCTTTGTCTCCTCCATGTTTGTGTCCTTCGTCTCTTAATTGTGTCACATAGTGTGTGTCATCACAGGTATGGGGTGTCTCACTTGGGGTCAGCCTGGAACTGCTCTGCCCTGCTACGTGGATCAGTGGGTAGATAAAATATTGCTCAGGGTCCCACATCAACATGTCAGTTGCCTTAGTCAGTCGAACCAATGGCTGTACTGTCCTGCTGGATGGAGCAGGTGTCCATAACTCGTTTGCAATCATTATAGCTGAGTGTTGTGGAGCTGATGGTACTTGGATAGCAGGGCCTTGAAGCTGGGTTGTCATTTGTATTCTTGTATGCTGCAGTCAGAGTTCTCACTCGCTCAATGGAAATGAGTTCTTTGAAGTGGTTAAGGTCTCAGTGACCATGTGGGTGACCTGATTAACCCTTTGTTTGTTTGTTTTTTTTTTTCTTTTCAGATAAGTGGACACAGTGTACCCCAGACCGAGACGAGTTGAAGCAGCCTGGGAAGAAGGTTGTCTTGGGTGTTGGATGAAGGATGTCAGTTTGAGCCATAGGAGTCCTTTATCTTGTGCCTTTTTTTTCTTTATTTTCCAGATGGGGCCCAATCGGTCTCAAGGCGTAGCGGCTCAGCAGGGAGACGAGCGAGGTGAGAATTTTACTCCCCAGTCAAATTTGGAGTTAGTTTTAGGATGTCATCTATGTGGTCAATCTCTGCATATATGTCGTAACTGTTTAATTTTTTTTCTAGGTGATACACAACCCTTTACCCGTCTGCTGAAGGTGCCGGAGGTCCATCCTATAAGAGGTCAAGCTAAAGGAGCCCGAGATAGCCAGTATGAGGCAGTACATCAGCACAAGCCTCCATATCTGAGTTGTCTTGCAGCGACCGTCTGTCCACAGTGTGTAGCAATGCTTCGGCGTGCAGTCTGATGGGGTTTAGAGGTTTTTGACTTTCCTTGTGAGCCATCCCTAAATGTTTGAGAGCTCAGTGTTTGAGCATTTACTCATTTCATTTGCAGGGGCGATCTTGGGAGCAGCTGAAGAGAGAGGAGCCTTCTAGGTGATTTGGGGAGGCAGCAGGAGGAGCGGGAATCCACTGCAACTTTAGAGATGCCTTCGAATTTTGTGTCTCACTCACTCAGGTATCCTGGAAGGTGGCAGCATATTGTCCAAGTCTGGTCAGAGCCAGCGACACGAGGACCTGCCTCGGTGCCGGTGAGTAGAGGGATCATCGGGGCTGGGGCCATGTGCCACACTACTCAGATATAGTGTCTGGTTTTGTTTCTTGCAGTTGACTCCGAGTACTCTCCGGATGACAGGAACCTCTGAGCCAGCCCAGGTGCCCCTCCTCTGCATCAAAGATGGATTCACATCCCCGGTTCTCGAAAGATAAGTGCAGGGCAAGGACCCAGAGAGGGGCTGGGAGTCGGTGCAAGTATGTGCATCGCCTGGAGGGATTTTTGCAATTAGTATGGTGCAATGGGTGTCCTGTAGCAGGTTATTTAGAGACCTCAAAGGAAGGGCTTACTTTGTATCATTGGATTCCCATGTGCAGGGCAGAGCAGTTCCGGTCTGTGTCACGTCCTTTGTCTCCTCCATGTTTGTGTCCTTCGTCTCTTAATTGTGTCACATGGTGTGTGTCATCACAGGTATGGGGTGTCTCACTTGGGGTCAGCCTGGAACTGCTCTACCCTGCTACGTGGATCAGTGGGTAGATAGAATATTACTCAGTCTCACATCAACACGTCAGTTCCCTCAGACAGTCGAACCGATGGCTGTACGGTCCTGCCGGATGGAGCAGGTGTCCACAACTCATGTGCAATCATTATAGCTGAGTGTTCTGGAGCTGATGGTACTTGGATAGCAGGGCCTTGAAGCTGGGTTGTCATTTGTATTCTTGTATGCTGCGGTCAGAGTTCTCACTCGCTCAGTGGAAATGAGTTCTTTGAAGTGGTTAAGGTCTCAGTGACCATGTGGGTGACCTGAATAACCCTTTGTTTGTTTTTTTTTTTTTCTTTTCAGATAAGTGGACACAGTGTACCCTAGACCGAGACGAGTTGAAGCAGCCTGGGAAGAAGGTTGTCTTGGGTGTTGGATGAAGGATGTCAGTTTGAGCCATAGGAGTCCTTTATCTTGTGCCTTTTTTTTCTTTATTTTCCAGATGGAGCCCAATCGGTCTCGAGGTGTAGCGGCTCAGCAGGGAGACGAGCGAGGTGAGAATTTTACTCCCCAGTCGAATTTGGAGTTAAGTTTTTGGATGTCATCTATGTGGTCAATCTCTGCATATATGTTGTAACTGTTTAATTTTTTTTCTAGGCGATGCACAACCCTTTACCCGTCTGCTGAAGGTGCCGGAGGTCCATCCTATAAGAGGTCAAGCTAAAGGAGCCCGAGATAGCCAGTATGAGGCAGTACATCAGCACAAGCCTCCATGTCTGGTTTGTCTTGCAACGACCGTCTGTCCACTTCACAGTGTGCAGCAACGCTTCGGCGTGCAGTCTGATGGGGTTTAGAGGTTTTTGACTTTCCTTGTGAGCCATCCCTAATGTTTGAGAGCTCAGTGTTTGAGCATTTGCCCATTTCATTTGCAGGGGCGATCTTGGGAGCAGCTGAAGAGAGAGGAGCCTTCTAGGTGATTTGGGGAGGCAGCAGGAGGAGCGGGAATCCACTGCAGCTTTAGAGATGCCTTCGAATTTTGTGTCTCACTCACTCAGGTATCCTGGAAGGTGGCAGCATATTGTCCAAGTCTGGTCAGAGCCAGCGACACGAGGACCTGCCTCGGTGCCGGTGAGTAGAGGGATCATCGGGGCTGGGGCCATGTGCCACACTACTCAGATATGGTGTCTGGTTTTGTTTCTTGCAGTTGACTCCGAGTACTCTCCGGATGACAGGAACCTCTGAGCCAGCCCAGGTGCCCCTCCTCTGCATCAAAGATGGATTCACATCCCCGGTTCTCGAAAGATAAGTGCAGGGCAAAGACCCAGAGAGGGGCTGGGAGTCGGTGCAAGTATGTGCATCGCCTGGAGGGATTTTTGCAATTAGTGTGGTGCAATGGGTGTCCTGTAGCAGGTTATTTAGAGACCTCAAAGGAAGGGCTTACTTTGTATCATTGGATTCCCATGTGCAGGGCAGAGCAGTTCCGGTCTGTGTCACGTCCTTTGTCTCCTCCATGTTTGTGTCCTTCGTCTCTTAATTGTGTCACATGGTGTATGTCATCACAGGTATGGGGTGTCTCACTTGGGGTCAACCTGGAACTGCTCTGCCCTGCTATGTGGATCAGTGGGTAGATAGAATATTGCTCAGTCTCACATCAACATGTCAGTTCCCTTAGACAGTTGAGCCTACGGCTGTACAGTCTGTGAGCAGGATTGTCTTGCGATGCCCTGCTTGGGTGTATAGAGTCACAGCTAGGTAGAGTAGCAAACAGTGTCTATGGTATGGGCATTTGTCAGGGGTCTTTGGGCTTATAAAATGTATAGACTCAGTTTGGGGGTAAATCCAAGGTCACAGAAGGCACACTTCAGAGTCCCTTCCCTTTTGTCTTACAGCCACCCAAAGGAGACTCAGGTTCCTGGGGTGAAAGACGGCATCGGTTTTCCCGGAACTTCCGGCGACCGGGGAGAGATCGTCCGAGTGATCATCGATGGAAACTTCTGAGAGCCACCGGGAGTCCCTGCCCAATGACTTCTGGACTGCATCGTGTAGCATCATATATGTTTATTTAGTGTTGCAGGTTGCTTCTTAGGCGTAGTTATTGTATTTTACAACTAGAATAGGAAAAGTCCAGCCGCCGTTTATGTTGTCATTTGTATTGCCTTGTACCACTCTGTATCATACACTTGTATAGTTGTAGTCGTATCGGTCCGTATCTGAACGTCACGGCGTTGCGTTCCGTGTGTCAGGAATTGTATATCATTGCGCCTTTGTTTGTAGCAGTTTTTATGTCGTGTCACTTGTATTGCCATGTAATGTTCTGTCTGGTATACTTCTGTATTTGCAATTGTATTGCTCTGTATGTGAATGTCATAGTGTTGTATTGCTGTGCATCAGTTAGGAATTGTATAGCTTTGTACCTTACTTTGTTTTACTTTTGATATTCTGTCATTGATACTGTCTTGTA
Organism: Manacus candei; assembly: GCF_025592945.1. NCBI lineage: Eukaryota > Metazoa > Chordata > Aves > Passeriformes > Pipridae > Manacus > Manacus candei. The sequence continues at coordinate 24,730 of NW_026138050.1, read as the reverse complement.
ATGCTGTGAGGGGTGTGCTCGGGCATGAGCGGCATGCGTGTTTTGTCAGGCTTGGCAATTTGTTTCTTTTTGGAGGTTTTTTTTTTGAGGCTCCACGGGAACCACGTTCCCAAGGGAGCGTTTTGAGCGTGTGCCGATATTCAGGGTTGGCTTGCGGCTTTGGGGTATGGTGGAGGTGTGGCAATGCAGGGGATGGGTGTGTGTGATGTAGTATTCTAACCTTGTGTTTGTTTCTCTTTCAGGATTTTTTCCACCATTTTAGCTTTAGAATAAAAAAACCCCAACCGGGGTGGGTTTTTTTCCCCCCCCTGCTGGGGTTTTTTTTCCTAGGTCCCAGCCAGTCTGCAAGGCGATGTTCATCGCCAATGTTTGGGCACAGGCCGACCCGGGACCTGGGTTTTGTCAGGCAGGATGATTTTTTGATTTTTGAGGCTTCCCGGGAACCCCGTTCCCAAGGCAGCATTTTGAGCGTATGCCGATATTCAGGGCTGGCTTGCGGCTTAAGGGAGTGGTGGAGGGGTTGGATGTGTGTAATGTAGTATTCTAACCTTGTGTTTGTGTTGTTTCTCTTTCAGGTTGTTGTTAGATAATTTTAGCTTTAGAATAAAAAAACCCCAGCCGGGGGATTTTTTCCCCCCCCCCCCCCCCCCTGGGGTTTTTTTCCCAGGTCCCAGCTGGTCTGCGAGGCAATGTTCATCACCAAGGTTTGGGCACAGGCCGACCCGGGACCTGGTTTCAGGCAGGCCAACTTTTTCATTTTTGAGGCTTCCCAGGAACCAGCATGTTCCCAAGGCAGCATTTTGAGTGTGCACCGATATTCAGGGTTGGCTTGCGGCTCAAGGGAGGGGTGAGGGTGTGGTGATGGAGGGGTTGGGTGCGTGTAATGTAGTACTCTAACCTTGTGTTTGTTTCTCTTTCAGGATTTTTTCCACCATTTTAACTTTAGAATAAAAAAGCCCAAGCTGGGGAATTTTTTTTTTTCCTCCCAGCTGGGGTTTTTTTTCCTAGGTCCCGGTCGGTCTGCGAGGCAATGTTCATTGCCAATGTTTGGGCACAGGCCGACTTGGGACCTGGGTTTTGTCAGGCAGGATGATATTTTCATTTTTGAGGCTTCCCGGGAACCCCGTTCCCGAGGCAGCATTTTGAGCGTACGCCGATATTCAGGGCTGACTTGCAGCTTAAGGGAGGGGTGGAGGTGTGGGGATGGAGGGGCTGGGTCCCTGTAATGTAGTATTCTAACCCGCTGTTTGTGCTGTTTCTCTTTCAGGATTTTTTACACCATTTTAGCTTTAGAATAAAAAAAAACCCCAACTGGGGGATTTTTTTTTTTTTTTGCCCCCCGGCTGGGGTATTTTTTCCTAGGTCCCTGCCGGTCTGCGAGGCGATGTTCATCGCCAAAGTTTGGGTGCAGGCCATCCCGGGACCCGGGTTTTGCCAGGCAGGATGATTTTTTGATTTTTGAGCCTTCCCAGGAACCACGTTCCTGAGGGAGTGCTGTAACTTGGATACTAACCTGTGTTGTAAACTGTATTGTAACTTGTATGCTGTCCTGTGTTGTAACTTGGATACTAACCTGTGTTGTAAACTGTATTGTAACTTGTATGCTGTCCTGTGTTGTAACTTGGATACTAACCTGTGTTGTAACTTCTGTACTAGCCTTGTGTATTTCACAAGGTCACAACAAGTCATTCAATAAAGTTGCAATAAAGGTTTGGGGACTTTTCCCCTCTTTGGGGGTTTTCCCCCTCTTTGGCTCCTGTCTTTATTTTCTGTCATGTAGTGTTTTCTGTTTTTCTCTTCCCTTCTTTCCCTTGCTCATCTTCATCTCTCTTCTCTTGCCTTCATTTCTCTTAGTCACTTCTCTTAATCTCTTCTCTTAGTCACTTGTCTTGCTTTTAATTCTCTTGCTCTCTTCTCCTCCTTTTAATTCTCTTGCTCTCCTGCTTTTATTTCTCTTACTCTTTTATCCTGCTTTTATTTCTCTTGCTTCTCTTATTCTGCTTTTCATTCTCTTAGTCACTTCTCCTGCTTTTCATTCTCTTAGTCACTTCTCCTGCTTTTCATTCTCTTAGTCACTTCTCCTGCTTTTCATTCTCTTAGTCTCGTCCCCTGCTTTTCATTCTCTTAGTCTCGTCCCCTGCTTATAAGTCTTAGTCTCTTCTCCAACTTTTAATTCTCTTGCTCCCTTCTCCTACTTTTAATTCTCTTGCTCTCTTCTCAGGTTCCTCTCCTGATTTTATTTCTCTTAGGCTCTTCTCCTGATTTTAATTTTTTTAGGCTCCTCTCCTGTTTTTAATTTTCTTAGGCTCTTCTCCTGATTTCAATTCTCTTAGGCTCTTCTCCTGATTATATTTCTTATGTTCTTCTCCTGATTTTAAATTTTTAGGCTCCTCTCCTGTTTTTAATTTTTTTAAGCTCCTCTCCTGGTTTTATTACTCTTAGGCTCTTCTCCTGCTTTTAATTTTTTAGGATCCTCTCCTGATTTTAATTACTCTTAGGCTCTTCTCCTGTTTTTAATTTTTTAGGCTCTTCTCCTGTTTTTAATTTTTTAGGCTCTTCTCCTGTTTTTAGTTTTTTTAGGCTCTTGTCCTGTTTTTAATTTTTTTAGGCTCCTCTCCTGATTTTATTTCTCTTAGGCTCCTCTCCTGATTTTATTTCTCTTAGGCTCCTTTCCTCGTTTTAATGTTTTTAGACTCTTCTCCTGTTTTTAATTTTTTTAGACTCCTTTCCTGATTTTATTTCTCTTAGGGTCTTCTCCTGTTTTTAATTTTTTTAGACTCTTCTCCTGTTTTTCTTTTTTTTTATGCTCTTCTCCTGATTTTTATTTTTTAGGCTCTTCTCCTGATTTTAATTTTTTTAGGCTCCTCTCCTGATTTTAATTTTTTTAGGCTCCTCTCCTGATTTTAATTCTCTTAGACTCTTCTCCTGATTTTAATTTTTTAAGGCTCCTCTCCTGTTTTTAATTTCTTTAGGCTCCTCTCCTTATTTTAATTCTCTTAGACTCTTCTCCTGTTTTGAATTTTTTTTAGGCTCCTCTCCTGATTTTATTTTTCTTAGGCTCCTCTCCTGATTTTAATTCTCTTAGCCTCTTCTCCTGATTTTATTTTTTTTAGGCTCTTCTCCTGATTTTAATTTTTTATCCTCCTCTCCTGATTTCAATTTTTTAGACTCCTCTCCTAGTATTATTTCTCTTAGGCTCTTCTCCTGTTTTTAATTCTCTTAGGCTCTTCTCCTGATTTTAATTTCTCTTAGACTCTTCTCCTGATTTTAATTTTTTTAGGCTCTTCTGATTTTAATTGTTCCTCGGTTCTTCTCCTGATTTTCATTTTTCTTAGCCTCTTCTCCTGATTTTAATATTTTTGGGCTCTTCTCCTGATATTAATTTTTCTTGGGGTCTTCTCCTGATTTTAATTTTCTTAGACTCTTGTCCTGTTTTTAATTCTCTTAGGCTCTTCTCCTGATTTTAATTCCTTTAGGCTCTTCTCCTGATTTTATTTCTTAGGGTCTTCTCCTCATTTTAATTTTTTATCCTCCTCTCCGGATTATAATTTTTTTAGCCTCCTCTCCTGATTTCAATTCTTTTAGTCTCTTCTCCTGTTTTTAATTCTCTTAGGCTCTTCTCCTTTTTTAATTATCTTAGGCTCTTCTCCTGATTTTATTTCTCGTAGGCTCTTCTCCTGTTTTTAGTTTTTTTAGGTTCCTCTCCTGATTTTATTTTCTCTTAGGTTCTTCTCCTGTTTTTAATTTTTTTAGACTCTTCTCCTGTTTTTCTTTTTTTTTATGCTCTTCTCCTGATTTTTATTTTTTAGGCTCTTCTCCTGATTTTAATTTTTTTAGGCTCCTCTCCTGATTTTAATTTTTTTAGGCTCCTCTCCTGATTTTAATTCTCTTAGACTCTTCTCCTGATTTTAATTTTTTAAGGCTCCTCTCCTGTTTTTAATTTCTTTAGGCTCCTCTCCTTATTTTAATTCTCTTAGACTCTTCTCCTGTTTTGAATTTTTTTTAGGCTCCTCTCCTGATTTTATTTTTCTTAGGCTCCTCTCCTGATTTTAATTCTCTTAGCCTCTTCTCCTGATTTTATTTTTTTTAGGCTCTTCTCCTGATTTTAATTTTTTATCCTCCTCTCCTGATTTCAATTTTTTAGACTCCTCTCCTAGTATTATTTCTCTTAGGCTCTTCTCCTGTTTTTAATTCTCTTAGGCTCTTCTCCTGATTTTAATTTCTCTTAGACTCTTCTCCTGATTTTAATTTTTTTAGGCTCTTCTGATTTTAATTGTTCCTCGGTTCTTCTCCTGATTTTCATTTTTCTTAGCCTCTTCTCCTGATTTTAATATTTTTGGGCTCTTCTCCTGATATTAATTTTTCTTGGGGTCTTCTCCTGATTTTAATTTTCTTAGACTCTTGTCCTGTTTTTAATTCTCTTAGGCTCTTCTCCTGATTTTAATTCCTTTAGGCTCTTCTCCTGATTTTATTTCTTAGGGTCTTCTCCTCATTTTAATTTTTTATCCTCCTCTCCGGATTATAATTTTTTTAGCCTCCTCTCCTGATTTCAATTCTTTTAGTCTCTTCTCCTGTTTTTAATTCTCTTAGGCTCTTCTCCTTTTTTAATTATCTTAGGCTCTTCTCCTGATTTTATTTCTCGTAGGCTCTTCTCCTGTTTTTAGTTTTTTTAGGTTCCTCTCCTGATTTTATTTTCTCTTAGGTTCTTCTCCTGTTTTTAATTTTTTTAGACTCTTCTCCTGTTTTTCTTTTTTTTTATGCTCTTCTCCTGATTTTTATTTTTTAGGCTCTTCTCCTGATTTTAATTTTTTTAGGCTCCTCTCCTGATTTTAATTTTTTTAGGCTCCTCTCCTGATTTTAATTCTCTTAGACTCTTCTCCTGATTTTAATTTTTTAAGGCTCCTCTCCTGTTTTTAATTTCTTTAGGCTCCTCTCCTTATTTTAATTCTCTTAGACTCTTCTCCTGTTTTGAATTTTTTTTAGGCTCCTCTCCTGATTTTATTTTTCTTAGGCTCCTCTCCTGATTTTAATTCTCTTAGCCTCTTCTCCTGATTTTATTTTTTTTAGGCTCTTCTCCTGATTTTAATTTTTTATCCTCCTCTCCTGATTTCAATTTTTTAGACTCCTCTCCTAGTATTATTTCTCTTAGGCTCTTCTCCTGTTTTTAATTCTCTTAGGCTCTTCTCCTGATTTTAATTTCTCTTAGACTCTTCTCCTGATTTTAATTTTTTTAGGCTCTTCTGATTTTAATTGTTCCTCGGTTCTTCTCCTGATTTTCATTTTTCTTAGCCTCTTCTCCTGATTTTAATATTTTTGGGCTCTTCTCCTGATATTAATTTTTCTTGGGGTCTTCTCCTGATTTTAATTTTCTTAGACTCTTGTCCTGTTTTTAATTCTCTTAGGCTCTTCTCCTGATTTTAATTCCTTTAGGCTCTTCTCCTGATTTTATTTCTTAGGGTCTTCTCCTCATTTTAATTTTTTATCCTCCTCTCCGGATTATAATTTTTTTAGCCTCCTCTCCTGATTTCAATTCTTTTAGTCTCTTCTCCTGTTTTTAATTCTCTTAGGCTCTTCTCCTTTTTTAATTATCTTAGGCTCTTCTCCTGATTTTATTTCTCGTAGGCTCTTCTCCTGTTTTTAGTTTTTTTAGGTTCCTCTCCTGATTTTATTTTCTCTTAGGTTCTTCTCCTGTTTTTAATTTTTTTGAGCTCCTCTCCTGGTTTTATTTCTCTTAGGCTCTTCTCCTGTTTTTAATTCTCTTAGACTCTTTACCTGTTTTTATTCTTTTTAGACTCTTCTCCTGATTTTAATTTTTTATCCTCCTCTCCCGATTTTAATTTTTTTAGGCTCCTCTCCTTTTTTAAATTTTTTTAAACTCCTGTCCTGGTTTTATTTCTCATAGGCTCTTCTCCTGTTTTTAATTCTCTTAGACTCTTTACCTGTTTTTATTTTTTTAGGCTCTTCTCCTGATTTTAATTTCTCTTAAGTTCTTCTCCTCATTTTAATTTTTTTAGACTCCTCTCCTGGTTTTATTTCTCTTAGGCTCTTTTCCTGTTTTTCATTCTCTTAGACTCTCCTGATTTTAATTTTTTTAGGCTCTTCTCCTGTTTTTCTTTTTTTTTATGCTCTTCTCCTAAATTTTTATTTTTTTGGGCACTTCTCCTGTTTTAAATTTTTTTTAGGCTCTTCTCCTGATATTAATTCTCCTAGGCTCTTCTCCTGCTTTTAATTCTCCTAGGCTCTTCTCCTACTTTTAATTCTCTTAGGCTCTTCTCCTGATTTTAATTTTTTTAAGCTCCTCTCCTTATTTTAATTCCCATAGGCTCTTCTCCTGTTTTTAATTTTTTTAGGCTCTTCTCCTGATTTTAATCTGTTAAGACTCTTCTCCTGATTTTAATTTTTTTATGCTCCTCTCCTGATTTTAATTTTCTTAGGCTCTTCTCCTGATTTTAATTTTTTAGACTCCTCTCCTGGTTTTATTTCTCTTAGGCTCTTTTCCTGTTTTTCATTCTCTTAGACTCTTCTGATTTTAATTTTTTTAGGCTCTTCTCCTGATTGTAATTCTCTTAGACTCTTCTCCTGATTTTATTTCTTAGGCTCTTCTCCTGATATTAATTTTTCTTAGGGTCTTCTCCTGATTTTAATTCTCTTAGGCTCTTCTGATTTTAGTTTTTTTAGGCTCCTCTCCTTATTTTAATTCTGATAGGCTCTTCTCCCGTTTTGAATTTTTTTAGGCTCTTCTCCTGATTTTAATTTGTTAAGACTCTTCTCCTGATTTTATTTTTTTTAGGCTCCTCTCCTGGTTTTAAATTTTTTAGGCTCCTCTCCTGATTTCCATTGTCTTAGGCTCTTCTCCAGTTTTTAATTCTCTTAGGCCCTTCTCCTGATTTTATTTCTCTTAGGCTCTTCTCCTGTTTTTAATTTTTTTAGGCTTCTCTCCTGATTTTAATTTCTCTTAGGTTCTTTTCCTGTTTTTAATTTTTTTAGGCCCCTCTCCTGGTTTTAATTTTCTTAGGCTCTTTTCTTGATTTTAATTTTTTTATGCTCTTCTCCTGTTTTTAATTTTTTTAGGCTCTTCTCCTGGTTTTAATTTTCTTAGGCTCTTTTCATGATTTTAATTTTTTTATGCTCTTCTCCTGTTTTTAATTTTTTTAGGCTCCTCTCCTGATTTCAATTTTTTAGACTCCTCTCCTTACTTTAATTTCTCTTAGACTCTTCTCCTGATTTTTATTTTTTAGACTACTCTCCTTATTTTAATTCCCTTAGGCTCTTCTCCTGATTTGAATTTTTTTAGGCTCTTCTCCTGATTTTAATTTGTTAAGACTCTTCACCTGATTTTAATTTTTTTAGGTTCTTCTCCTGATTTTAATTTTTTTAGGCTCCTCTCCTGATTTCAATTTTTTTAGGCTCTTCTCCTGTTTTTAATTGTTTTAGGCTTCGCTCCTGATTTTAATTTCTCTTAGGTTCTTTTCCTGTTTTTCATTCTCTTAGACTCCTCTCCTGGTTTTATTACTCTTAGGCTCTTATCCTGATTTTAATTCTCTTAGGCTCTTCTGATTTTATTACTCTTAGACTCCTCTCCTTGTTTTAATTTCTCTTAGGCTCTTTTCATGATTTTAATTTTTTTAGGCTCTACTCCTGTTTTTAATTTTTTTATGCTCTTCTCCTGTTTTTAATTTTTTTTAGGCTCTTCTCCTGATTTTAATTTTTTATGCTCCTCTCCTGATTTTAATTTCCCTTAGACTCCTCTCCTGATTTTAATTTTTTTAAACTCCTCTCCTGGTTTTATTTCTTTTAGGCTCTTCTCCTGTTTTTAATTCTCTTAGGCTCTTCTCCTGATTTTATTTCTCTTAGGCTCTTCTCCTGTTTTTAATTTTTTTTGGCTCTTCTCCTGATTTTATTTCTTAGGCTCTTCTCCTGATATTAATTTTTCTTAGGGTCTTTTCCTGATTTTAGTTTTTTTAGGCTCCTCTCCTTATTTTAATTCTTTTAGACTCTTCTCCTGATTTTAATTCTCTTAGGCTCCTCTCCTTATTTTTATTCCCATAGGCTCTTCTCCTGTTTTGAATTTTTTTAGGCTCTTCTCCTGATTTTAATTTGTTAAGACTCTTCTCCTAATTTTAGTTTTTTTAGGCTCCTCTCCTGGGTTTATTACTCTTAGACTCTTCTCCTGTTTTTAATTTTTTTTAGGCTCTTCTCCTGGTTTTAATTTTCTTAGGCTCTTTTCATGATTTTAATTTTTTTAGTCTCTTCTCCTGTTTTTAGTTTTTTTAGGCTCTTCTCCTGTTTTTAGTTTTTTTATGCTCTTCTCCTGTTTTTAATTTTTTTTAGGCTCTTCTCCTTTTTTTAATTTTCTTAGTCTCTTCTCCTGATTTTATTTCTTAGGGTCTTCTCCTCATTTTAATTTTTTATGCTCCTCTCCTGATTTTAATTTTTTTAGGCTCCTCTCCTGATTTTGATTTCTCTTAGGTTCGTCTCCTCATTTTAATTTTTTTAGACTCCTCTCCTGGTTTTATTTCTCTTAGGCTCTTCTCCTGTTTTTCATTCTCTTAGACTCTTCTGATTTTAATTTTTTTAAGACTCTTCTTTTGATTTTAATTTTTTTAGGCTCTTCTCCTGATTTTAATTCTCTTAGACTCTTCTCCTGATTTTATTTCTTAGGCTCTTCTCCTGATATTAATTTTTCTTAGAGTCTTCTCCTGATTTTAGTTTTTTTAGGCTCCCCTCCTGATTTTAATTTTTTTAGGCTTCTCTCCTTATTTTAATTTCTCTTAGACTCTTCTCCTGATTTTAATTTTTTTAGGCTCCTCTCCTTATTTTAATTCTGATAGGCTCTTCTCCTGTTTTGAATTTTTTTTTGACTCTTGTCCTGATTTTAATCTTTTTAGGCTCTTCTCCTGATTTTAATTTTTTATGCTCCTCTCCTGATTTTAATTTTTTTAGGCTCCTCTCCTGATTTCAATTCTCTTAGGCTCTTCTCCAGTTTTTAATTCTCTTAGGCCCTTCTCCTGATTTTATTTTTTTTAGGCTCTTCTCCTGTTTTTAATTTTTTTAGGCTTCTCTCCTGATTTTCTTTTCTCTTGGGTTCTTTTCCTCATTTTAATTTTTTTAGGCTCCTCTCCTGGTTTTATTACTCTTAGGCTCTTCTCCTGTTTTTAATTTCTCTTATGCTCTTCTCCTGTTTTGAATTTTTTTTAGGCTCTTCTCCTGGTTTTAATTTTCTTAGGCTCTTCTTTCCTGATTTTATTTCTTAGGGTCTTCTCCTGATTTTAATTTTTTAGGCTCCTCTCCTGATTTTAATTTTTTTAGACTCCTCCCCTGATTTTAATTTTTTTAAACTCCTCTCCTGATTTTAATTCTCTTAGACTCTTCTCCTGATTTTAATTCTCTTAGACTCTTCTCCTGATTTTATTTCTCTTAGACTCTTTTCCTGTTTTTAAGTTTTTTAGGGCCTTCTCCTGATTTTAATTTCTTTTAGGTTCTTCTCCTGATTTTAATTTCTTTTAGGTTCTTCTCCTGATTTTAACTTTTTTAGGTTCTTCTCCTGATTTTAATTTCTTTTAGGTTCTTCTCCTGATTTTAACTTTTTTAGGTTCTTCTCCTGATTTTATTTCTCTTAGGCTCTTTACCTGTTTTTATTTTTTTTAGGCTCCTCTCCTGATTTTGATTTCTCTTAGGTTCTTCTCCTCCTTTTAATTTTTTTAGACTCCTCTACTGGTTTTATTTCTCTTAGGCTTTTTTCCTGTTTTTCATTCTCTTAGACTCTTCTGATTTTAATTTTTTTAAGACTCTTCTTTTGATTTTAATTTTTTTAGGCTCTTCTCCTGATTTTATTTCTTAGGTTCTTCTCCTGATATTAATTTTTCTTAGGGTCTTCTCCTGATTTTAGTTTTTTTAGGCTCCCCTCCTGATTTTAATTTTTTAGGCTCCTCTCCTTATTTTATTTCTTAGGTTATTCTCCTGATATTAATTTTTCTTACGGTCTTCTCCTGATTTTAATTCTCTTAGGCTCTTCTCCTGATTTTAATTTTTTTAGACTCCTCTCCTTATTTTAATTCTCTTAGACTCTTCTCCTGATTTTCATTTTTTTAGGCTCCACTCCTTATTTTAATTCCCATAGGCTCTTCTTCTGTTTTGAATTTTTTTAGGCTCTTCTCCTGATTTTAATTTTTTAAGCTCTTCTCCTGATTTTAATTTGTTAAGACTCTTCTCCTGATTTTAATTCTCTTAGGCTCTTCTCCTGTTTTTAATTTTTTAGGTACCTCTCCTGATTTTAATTCTCTTAGGCTCTTCTCCAGTTTTTAATTCTCTTAGGCCCTTCTCTTGATTTTATTTTTTTAGGCTCTTCTCCTGGTTTTAATTTTTTTAGACTTCTCTCCTGATTTTCTTTTCTCTTAGGTTCTTTTCCTCATTTTAATTTTTTTAGGCTCTTCTCCTGGTTTTAGTACTCTTAGACTCTTCCCCTGTTTTTAATTTTTTTATGCTCTTCTCCTGTTTTGAATTTTTTTTAGGCTCTTCTCCTGATTTTAATTTTTTTAGGTTCTTCTCCTGATTTTATTTCTTAGGGTCTTCTTCTGATTTTAATTTTTTAGGCTCCTCTCCTGATTTTAATTTTTTTAGGCTCCTCTCCTGATTTTTATTTTTTTAGGCTCCTCTCCTGATTTTATTTCTCTTAGGGTCTTCTCCTGTTTTTAGTTTTTTTCGGCTCTTCTCCTAATTTTTATTTTTTTAGGCTCTTTTCCTGTTTGTAATTTTTGTTGGCTCATCTCCTGATTTTAATTCTCTTAGGCTCTTCTCCTGATTTTATTTCTTAGGGTCTTCTCCTGATTTTATTTTTTAACCTCCTCTACTGTTTTTAACTTTTTTACGTTCTTCTCCTGGTTTTATTTCTCTTAGGCCCTTCTCCTGATTTTAATTCTTTTAGTCTCTTCTCCTGATTTTATTTCTTAGGCTCTTCTCCTGATATTAATTTTTCTTAGGGTCTTCTCCTGATTTAAATTCTCTTGGGCTCTTCTCCTGATTTTAATTTTTTTAGGCTCCGCTCCTTTTTTTAATTCTTTCAGGCTCTTCTCCTGTTTTCAATTTTTTTAGCCTCTTCTCCTGATTTTAATTTTTTTATGCTCTTCTCCTGATTTTAATTTTTTTAGGCTCCACTCCTGTTTTTAATTTTTTTAGGCTCTTCTCGTGATTTTATCTCTCTTAGGCTCTTCTCCTGTTTTTAATTTTTTTTAGACTCTTCTCCTGATTTTAATTCTTTTAGGCTCTTCTCCTGATTTTATTTCTTAAGGTCTTCTCCTCATTTTAATTTTTTAGACTCCTCTCCTGATTTTAATTTTTTTATGCTCCTCTCCTGATTTTAATTTCTCTTAGGTTGTTTTCCTGTTTTTTTTTTTTTTTTAAACTCCTCTCCTGGTTTTATTTCTCTTAGACTCTTCTCCTGTTTTTAATTCTCTTAGGCCCTTCTCCTGATTTTAATTTCTCTTAGGCTCTTCTCCTGATTCTAATTTTTTTAGACTCTTCTCCTGTTTTTAATTTTTTTAGGCTCCTCTCCTGATTTTAATTCTCTGAGGCTCTTCTCCTGATTTTAATTCTCTTAGGCTCTTCTCCTGATTTTATTTCTTAGGCTCTTCTCCTTTTTTTAATTTTTTAGGCTCCTCTCCTGATTTTATTTTTTTTTTGGCTCCTCTCCTGATTTTTATTTTTTCAGGCTTCTCTCCTGATTTTAATTATTTTAGACTCCTCTCCTGGTTTTATTTCTCTTCGGCTCTTCTCCTGTTTTTAATTCTCTTAGGCTCTTCTGATTTTATTATTCTTAGGTTCTTCTCCTGTTTTTCATTTTTTTAGACTCCTCTCCTGGTTTTATTTCTCTTAGGCTCTTCTCCTGTTTTTAATTCTCTTAGGCTGTTCTCCTGATTTTAATTTCTCTTAGGCTCTTCTCCTGTTTTTAATTTTTTTAGGCTCCTCTCCTGATTTTAATTCTCTTAGGCTCTTCTCCTGATTTTATTTCTTAGGCTCTTCTCCTTTTTTTAATTTTTTAGGCTCCTCTCCTGATTTTATTTTTTTTAGGCTCCTATCCTGATTTCTATTTTTTTAGACTCCTCTCCTGATTTTTATTTTTTTAGGCTTCTCTCCTGATTTTAATTATTTTAGACTCCTCTCCTGATTTTATTTCTCTTAGGGTTTTCTCCTGTTTTTAATTTTTTTGGCTCTTCTCCTAATTTTAATTACTCTTAGGCTCTTCTCCTGTTTTTAGTTTTCTTAGACTCTTCTCCTGATTTTAATTCTTTTAGGCTCTTCTCCTGATTTTATTTCTTAGGCTCTTTTGCTGATTTTAATTTTTTTAGGCTCTTCTCCTGATTTTAATTTTTTTAGGCTGTTTTCCTGACTTTATTTCTCTTAGGCTCTTATCTTGATTTTAATTTTTTTAGGCTCTTGTCCTGATTTTAATTTTCTTAGGCTCTTTTCCTGCTTTTATTTCTCTTAGACTCTTCTCCTGATTTTAATTTTTTCTAAGGCTCTTCTCCTGATTTTAATTTTTTTATGCTCTTTTCCTGATTTCATTTCTCTTAGACTCTTCTCCTGATTTTAATTTTTTCTTAGGCTCTTTTCCTGATTTTAATACTTTTAAGCCCTTCTCCTGATTTTAATTTTCTTAGACTCTTGTCCTGATTTTAAATTTTTTAGACTCTTGTCCTGATTTTAATTTTTTTAGGCTCTTCTCCTGATTTTAATTCTTTTAGACTCTTCTCCTGATTTTAATTTTTTTAGGCTCCTTTCCTGATTTTAATAGTCTTAAGCCCTTCTCCTGATTTTAATTTTTTTAGGCTCTTCTCCTGTTTTTAATTTTCTTAGGCTCTTCTCCTGTTTTTAATTTTTTTTAGGCTCTTGTCCTGTTTTTAATTCTTTTAGGCTCTTCTCCTGATTTTAATTTTTTTTTGGCTCCTTTCCTGATTTTAATATGCTTAAGCCCTTCTCCTGATTTTAATTTTTTTAGGCTCTTTTCCTGATTTTAATTTTTTTAGGCTCTTTTCCTGCTTTTAATTTTTTTAGGCTCTTCTCCTGATTTTATTTCTTTTAGGCTCTTCTCCTGAAATTAATTTTTTTAGACTCTTCTGTTTTTAATTTTCTTAGGCTCTTCTCCTGTTTTTAATTTTTTTAGGCTGTTCTCCTGTTTTTAATTCTTTTAGACTCTTCTCCTGATTTTAATTTTTTTTAGGCTCCTTTCCTGATTTTAATACTGTTAAGCCCTTCTCCTGATTTTAATTTTTTTAGGCTCTTCTCCTGCTTTTATTTCTCTTAGGCTCTTCTCCTGATTTTAATTTTTTTAGACTCTTCTCCTGATTTTAATTTTTTTAGGCTATTCTCCTGATTTTAATTCTTTTAGACTCTTCTCCTGATTTTATTTTCCTTAGGGTCTTCTCCTGATTTTAATTTTTTTAGGCTCTTCTCCTGCTTTTATTTCTCTTAGGCTCTTCTCTTGATTTTAATTTTTTTAGGCTCTTCTCCTGATTTTAATTTTCTTAGGCTCTTTTCCTGATTTTATTTCTCTTAGACTCTTCTCCTGATTTTAATTTTCTTAGGCTCTTGTCCTGATTTTAATTCTGTTGGGCTCTTCTCCTGATTTTAATTTTCTTAGGTTTATTTCCTGATTTTATTTCTCTTAGGCTCTTCTCCTGATTTTAATTTTCTTAGACTCTTCTCCTGATTTTAATTTTTTTAGGCTCTTCTCCTGATTTTAATTTTTTTAGGCTCTTCTCCTGATTTTAATTTTTTTAGACTCTTGTCCTGATTTTAATTTTTTTAGGCTCTTTTCCTGCTTTTAATTTTTTTTAGGCTCTTCTCCTGATTTTATTTCCCTTAGGGTCTTCTCCTGATTTTAATTTTTTTAGGCTGTTTTCCTGACTTTATTTCGCTTAGACTCTTCTCCTGATTTTAATTTTTTTAGGCTCTTGTCCTGATTTTAATTTTTTTAGACTCTTTTCCTGCTTTTAATTTTTTTAGGCTCTTCTCCTGATTTTATTTCCCTTAGGGTCTTCTCCTGATTTTAATTTTTTAGGCTGTTTTCCTGACTTTATTTCGCTTAGACTCTTCTCCTGATTTTAATTTTTTTAGGCTCTTGTCCTGATTTTAATTTTTTTGGCCTCTTCTCCTGATTTTAATTTTTTTAGGCTCTTCTCCTGATTTTAATTCTTTTAGACTCTTCTCCTGATTTTAATTTTTTTAGGCTCCTTTCCTGATTTTAATACTCTTGAGCCCTTCTCCTAATTTTAATTTTCTTAGGCTCTTCTCCTGCTTTTATTTCTCTTAGGCTCTTCTCCTGATTTTAATTCTTTTAGACTCTTCTCCTGATTTTAATTTTTTTAGACTCTTGTCCTGATTTTAATTTTTTTAGGCTCTTCTCCTGATTTTAATTTTTGTAGGCTCTTTTCCTGCTTTTAATTTTTTTAGGCTCTTCTCCTGATTTTATTTCTCTTAGACTCTTCTCCTGATTTTAATTTTTTTAGGCTCTTCTCCTGATTTTAATTTTCTTAGGTTCTTTTCCTGATTTTATTTCTCTTAGACTCTTCTCCTGATTTTAATTTTTTTAGACTCTTCTCCTGATTTTAATTTTTTTAGGCTCTTCTCCTGTTTTTAATTTTCTTAGGCTCTTTTCCTGATTTTATTTCTCTTAGACTCTTCTCCTGCTTTTATTTCTCTTAGGCTCTTGTCCTGATTTTAATTTTTTTAGACTCTTCTCCTGATTTTAATTTTCTTAGGCTCTTCTCCTGCTTTTATTTCTCTTAGGCTCTTGTCCTGATTTTAATTTTTTTAGTCTCTTCTCCTGATTTTAATTTTTTTAGACTCTTCTCCTGATTTTAATTTTTTTAGGCTCTTTTCCTGAATTTAATTTTTTTAGGCTCTTCTCCTGATTTTATTTTCCTTAGGGTCTTCTCCTGATTTTAATTTTTTTAGGCTGTTTTCCTGACTTTATTTCGCTTAGGCTCTTATCTTGATTTAAATTTTTTTAGGCTCTTGTCCTGATTTTAATTTTCTTAGACTCTTTTCCTGATTTTATTTCTCTTAGACTCTACTCCTGATTTAATTTTTTAGGCTCTTCTCCTGATTTTAATTTTTTTATGCTCTTTTCCTGATTTCATTTCTCTTAGACTCTTCTCCTGATTTTAATTTTTTTTAGACTCTTTTCCTGATTTTAATATGCTTAAACCATTCTCCTGATTTTAATTTTCTTAGGCTCTTCTCCTGATTTTAAATTTATTAGACACTTGTCCTGATTTTAATTTTTTTAGGCTCTTGTCCTGATTTTAATTTTTTTAGGCTATTCTCCTGATTTTAATTCTTTTAGACTCTTCTCCTGATTTTAATTTTTTTAGGCTCTTTTCCTGATTTTAATACTCTTAAGCCCTTCTCCTGATTTTAATTTTTTGAGGCTCTTCTCCTGTTTTTAATTTTCTTAGGCTCTTCTCCTGCTTTTATTTCTCTTAGGCTCTTGTCCTGATTTTAATTTTTTTAGACTCTTCTCCTGATTTTAATTTTTTTAGGCTATTCTCCTGATTTTAATTCTTTTAGACTCTTCTCCTGATTTTATTTTCCTTAGGGTCTTCTCCTGATTTTAATTTTTTTAGCCTCTTCTCCTGCTTTTATTTCTCTTAGGCTCTTCTCTTGATTTTAATTTTTTTAGGCTCTTCTCCTGATTTTAATTTTCTTAGGCTCTTTTCCTGATTTTATTTCTCTTAGACTCTTCTCCTGATTTTAATTTTCTTAGGCTCTTGTCCTGATTTTAATTCTGTTGGGCTCTTCTCCTGATTTTAATTTTCTTAGGTTTATTTCCTGATTTTATTTCTCTTAGGCTCTTCTCCTGATTTTAATTTTCTTAGACTCTTCTCCTGATTTTAATTTTTTTAGGCTCTTCTCCTGATTTTAATTTTTTTAGGCTCTTCTCCTGATTTTAATTTTTTTAGACTCTTGTCCTGATTTTAATTTTTTTAGGCTCTTTTCCTGCTTTTAATTTTTTTTAGGCTCTTCTCCTGATTTTATTTCCCTTAGGGTCTTCTCCTGATTTTAATTTTTTTAGGCTGTTTTCCTGACTTTATTTCGCTTAGACTCTTCTCCTGATTTTAATTTTTTTAGACTCTTTTCCTGCTTTTAATTTTTTTAGGCTCTTCTCCTGATTTTATTTCCCTTAGGGTCTTCTCCTGATTTTAATTTTTTAGGCTGTTTTCCTGACTTTATTTCGCTTAGACTCTTCTCCTGATTTTAATTTTTTTAGGCTCTTGTCCTGATTTTAATTTTTTTGGCCTCTTCTCCTGATTTTAATTTTTTTAGGCTCTTCTCCTGATTTTAATTCTTTTAGACTCTTCTCCTGATTTTAATTTTTTTAGGCTCCTTTCCTGATTTTAATACTCTTGAGCCCTTCTCCTAATTTTAATTTTCTTAGGCTCTTCTCCTGCTTTTATTTCTCTTAGGCTCTTCTCCTGATTTTAATTTTCTTAGACTCTTCTCCTGATTTTAATTTTTTTAGACTCTTGTCCTGATTTTAATTTTTTTAGGCTCTTCTCCTGATTTTAATTTTTGTAGGCTCTTTTCCTGCTTTTAATTTTTTTAGGCTCTTCTCCTGATTTTATTTCTCTTAGACTCTTCTCCTGATTTTAATTTTTTTAGGCTCTTCTCCTGATTTTAATTTTCTTAGGTTCTTTTCCTGATTTTATTTCTCTTAGGCTCTTCTCCTGAATTTAATTTTTTTAGACTCTTCTCCTGATTTTAATTTTTTTAGGCTCTTCTCCTGTTTTTAATTTTCTTAGGCTCTTTTCCTGATTTTATTTCTCTTAGACTCTTCTCCTGCTTTTATTTCTCTTAGGCTCTTGTCCTGATTTTAATTTTTTTAGGCTCTTCTCCTGATTTTAATTTTCTTAGGCTCTTCTCCTGCTTTTATTTCTCTTAGGCTCTTGTCCTGATTTTAATTTTTTTAGACTCTTCTCCTGATTTTAATTTTTTTAGACTCTTCTCCTGATTTTAATTTTTTTAGACTCTTGTCCTGATTTTAATTTTTTTAGGCTCTTCTCCTGATTTTAATTTTTGTAGGCTCTTTTCCTGCTTTTAATTTTTTTAGGCTCTTCTCCTGATTTTATTTCTCTTAGACTCTTCTCCTGATTTTAATTTTTTTAGACTCTTCTCCTGATTTTAATTTTCTTAGGTTCTTTTCCTGATTTTATTTCTCTTAGGCTCTTCTCCTGAATTTAATTTTTTTAGACTCTTCTCCTGATTTTAATTTTTTTAGGCTCTTCTCCTGTTTTTAATTTTCTTAGGCTCTTTTCCTGATTTTATTTCTCTTAGACTCTTCTCCTGCTTTTATTTCTCTTAGGCTCTTGTCCTGATTTTAATTTTTTTAGGCTCTTCTCCTGATTTTAATTTTCTTAGGCTCTTCTCCTGCTTTTATTTCTCTTAGGCTCTTGTCCTGATTTTAATTTTTTTAGACTCTTCTCCTGATTTTAATTTTTTTAGACTCTTCTCCTGATTTTAATTTTTTTAGGCTCTTTTCCTGAATTTAATTTTTTTAGGCTCTTCTCCTGATTTTATTTTCCTTAGGGTCTTCTCCTGATTTTAATTTTTTTAGGCTGTTTTCCTGACTTTATTTCGCTTAGGCTCTTATCTTGATTTAAATTTTTTTAGGCTCTTGTCCTGATTTTAATTTTCTTAGACTCTTTTCCTGATTTTATTTCTCTTAGACTCTACTCCTGATTTAATTTTTTTAGGCTCTTCTCCTGATTTTAATTTTTTTATGCTCTTTTCCTGATTTCATTTCTCTTAGACTCTTCTCCTGATTTTAATTTTTTTTAGACTCTTTTCCTGATTTTAATATGCTTAAACCATTCTCCTGATTTTAATTTTCTTAGGCTCTTCTCCTGATTTTAAATTTATTAGACACTTGTCCTGATTTTAATTTTTTTAGGCTCTTGTCCTGATTTTAATTTTTTTAGGCTCCTTTCCTGATTTTAATTTTTTTAGGCTCTTCTCCTGATTTTATTTCTCTTAGACTCTTCTCCTGATTTTAATTTTTTTAGGCTCTTCTCCTGATTTTAATTTTCTTAGGTTCTTTTCCTGATTTTATTTCTCTTAGGCTCTTCTCCTGATTTTAATTTTTTTAGACTCTTCTCCTGATTTTAATTTTTTTAGGCTCTTCTCCTGTTTTTAATTTTCTTAGGCTCTTTTCCTGATTTTATTTCTCTTAGACTCTTCTCCTGCTTTTATTTCTCTTAGGCTCTTGTCCTGATTTTAATTTTTTTAGGCTCTTCTCCTGATTTTAATTTTCTTAGGCTCTTCTCCTGCTTTTATTTCTCTTAGGCTCTTGTCCTGATTTTAATTTTTTTAGACTCTTCTCCTGATTTTAATTTTTTTAGACTCTTCTCCTGATTTTAATTTTTTTAGGCTCTTCTCCTGATTTTATTTTCCTTAGGGTCTTCTCCTGATTTTAATTTTTTTAGGCTGTTTTCCTGACTTTATTTCGCTTAGGCTCTTATCTTGATTTAAATTTTTTTAGGCTCTTGTCCTGATTTTAATTTTCTTAGACTCTTTTCCTGATTTTATTTCTCTTAGACTCTACTCCTGATTTAATTTTTTTAGGCTCTTCTCCTGATTTTAATTTTTTTATGCTCTTTTCCTGATTTCATTTCTCTTAGACTCTTCTCCTGATTTTAATTTTTTTTAGACTCTTTTCCTGATTTTAATATGCTTAAACCATTCTCCTGATTTTAATTTTCTTAGGCTCTTCTCCTGATTTTAAATTTATTAGACACTTGTCCTGATTTTAATTTTTTTAGGCTCTTGTCCTGATTTTAATTTTTTTAGGCTATTCTCCTGATTTTAATTCTTTTAGACTCTTCTCCTGATTTTAATTTTTTTAGGCTCTTTTCCTGATTTTAATACTCTTAAGCCCTTCTCCTGATTTTAATTTTTTGAGGCTCTTCTCCTGTTTTTAATTTTCTTAGGCTCTTCTCCTGTTTTTAGTTTTTTTAGGCTCTTCTCCTGATTTTAATTTTCTTAGGCTCTTTTCCTGATTTTATTTCTCTTAGACTCTTCTCCTGATTTTAATTTTCTTAGGCTCTTGTCCTGATTTTAATTCTGTTGGGCTCTTCTCCTGATTTTAATTTTCTTAGGTTTATTTCCTGATTTTATTTCTCTTAGGCTCTTCTCCTGATTTTAATTTTCTTAGACTCTTCTCCTGATTTTAATTTTTTTAGGCTCTTCTCCTGATTTTAATTTTTTTAGGCTCTTCTCCTGATTTTAATTTTTTTAGACTCTTGTCCTGATTTTAATTTTTTTAGGCTCTTTTCCTGCTTTTAATTTTTTTTAGGCTCTTCTCCTGATTTTATTTCCCTTAGGGTCTTCTCCTGATTTTAATTTTTTTAGGCTGTTTTCCTGACTTTATTTCGCTTAGACTCTTCTCCTGATTTAAATTTTTTTAGGCTCTTGTCCTGATTTTAATTTTTTTAGACTCTTTTCCTGCTTTTAATTTTTTTAGGCTCTTCTCCTGATTTTATTTCCCTTAGGGTCTTCTCCTGATTTTAATTTTTTAGGCTGTTTTCCTGACTTTATTTCGCTTAGACTCTTCTCCTGATTTTAATT
Source organism: Manacus candei (assembly GCF_025592945.1). Taxonomy (NCBI): domain Eukaryota; kingdom Metazoa; phylum Chordata; class Aves; order Passeriformes; family Pipridae; genus Manacus; species Manacus candei. The sequence continues at coordinate 5,110 of NW_026138050.1, read as the reverse complement.
TTTTTAGGCTCTTGTCCTGATTTTAATTTTTTTGGCCTCTTCTCCTGATTTTAATTTTTTTAGGCTCTTCTCCTGATTTTAATTCTTTTAGACTCTTCTCCTGATTTTAATTTTTTTAGGCTCCTTTCCTGATTTTAATACTCTTGAGCCCTTCTCCTAATTTTAATTTTCTTAGGCTCTTCTCCTGCTTTTATTTCTCTTAGGCTCTTCTCCTGATTTTAATTTTCTTAGACTCTTCTCCTGATTTTAATTTTTTTAGACTCTTGTCCTGATTTTAATTTTTTTAGGCTCTTCTCCTGATTTTAATTTTTGTAGGCTCTTTTCCTGCTTTTAATTTTTTTAGGCTCTTCTCCTGATTTTATTTCTCTTAGACTCTTCTCCTGATTTTAATTTTTTTAGGCTCTTCTCCTGATTTTAATTTTCTTAGGTTCTTTTCCTGATTTTATTTCTCTTAGGCTCTTCTCCTGAATTTAATTTTTTTAGACTCTTCTCCTGATTTTAATTTTTTTAGGCTCTTCTCCTGTTTTTAATTTTCTTAGGCTCTTTTCCTGATTTTATTTCTCTTAGACTCTTCTCCTGCTTTTATTTCTCTTAGGCTCTTGTCCTGATTTTAATTTTTTTAGGCTCTTCTCCTGATTTTAATTTTCTTAGGCTCTTCTCCTGCTTTTATTTCTCTTAGGCTCTTGTCCTGATTTTAATTTTTTTAGACTCTTCTCCTGATTTTAATTTTTTTAGACTCTTCTCCTGATTTTAATTTTTTTAGGCTCTTTTCCTGAATTTAATTTTTTTAGGCTCTTCTCCTGATTTTATTTTCCTTAGGGTCTTCTCCTGATTTTAATTTTTTTAGGCTGTTTTCCTGACTTTATTTCGCTTAGGCTCTTATCTTGATTTAAATTTTTTTAGGCTCTTGTCCTGATTTTAATTTTCTTAGACTCTTTTCCTGATTTTATTTCTCTTAGACTCTACTCCTGATTTAATTTTTTTAGGCTCTTCTCCTGATTTTAATTTTTTTATGCTCTTTTCCTGATTTCATTTCTCTTAGACTCTTCTCCTGATTTTAATTTTTTTTAGACTCTTTTCCTGATTTTAATATGCTTAAACCATTCTCCTGATTTTAATTTTTTTAGGCTCTTCTCCTGATTTTAAATTTATTAGACACTTGTCCTGATTTTAATTTTTTTAGGCTCTTGTCCTGATTTTAATTTTTTTAGGCTCCTTTCCTGATTTTAATTTTTTTAGGCTCTTCTCCTGATTTTTGTTTTCTTAGGCTCTTCTCCTGATTTCAATTTTTTTAGGCTCTTCTCCTGATTTTAATTTTCTTAGGTTCTTTTCCTGATTTTATTTCTCTTAGGCTCTTCTCCTGATTTTAATTTTCACTGAATTACACAAGTAAATTTTCAAGCCACTCAGCAGTTACAAGCTAATTATCCAATTTTCCAAAAAACCTGCAGCAATAAGTACAGTTATAAAACAAAAAAAAAATCTTATAAGTCAAAAATCGCATAGCAACACTGCCACCTGGTGACATAGAAAAGGAATTGCACATATATTTCACATGAAATGCTGCCACCTGCCGACAGAAAACAGGAACTGCATTTTTTAAAAAAATTCATAACTGCGCCACCTGCTGACGGAAAACAGGAACTGCATTTTAAAAAAAAAAATTCATAACTGCGCCACCTGCTGACGGAAAAGAGGAACTGCATTTAAAAAAATTCATAACTGCGCCACCTGCTGAAAAAAACCTGCAATTGCAACTGGGAATTAATTGAACTGCTGCCACCTTGTGGACAATCATTGAACTGCACATAAAATTAATTTTTAATAAAAATTAATAAAAATACATAAAAATTCACCCAAATAACACCACAAACACACCTCACAACACAAAAACAACCACCCAAAAAACTCCCATCAACCCTAGGCTTACACCTATCCCTAACCCTAGACCTACCTGTAAGCCAAACCCTAGCCCAAACCCCACAGCTTCCCCGAGGGGAAGGACTACGCCTAGCCTTATAAATAACCCAAACCCTAATCCTACCCCTACACCTGGGCCTAACCCCACACCTAAATGTAAACCTAGCTTAAACCCCAACCCTAACGCATAACCCTAGGCCAACCCGAACCCTAATTTAACACCTAACCCTAACCATAACCATCACCCCAACCCTAGACCTAACCCACAACCTAACCCTAAGACTACACCTAACCCTAGGCCAAACCTTAAGCCTAACTCTAACCCTAAACCTGGACCTAGGCCTAGAGAGAGGGTTACAATCAGCATTAGGCTTAGATTTAGGGTTAGGGTTTCAAGTTAGGTGTAGGGGTAGGTTTAGGTGTAGCATTAGGGTTAGGGGTTACAGTTATACTATACCTAAACCTACCCTTAAACCTTAGGGTTAGGGGTACAGTCAGGTTTAGGGCTAGGTTTAGGTTAGGGTTAGGGTTAGGGTTAGGGTTAGGGTTAGGGTTAGGGTTAGGGTTAGGGTGCCATTAGGGTTAGGGTTAGGGTTAGGGTTAGGGTTAGGGTTAGGGTTAGGGTTAGGGTTAGGGTTAGGGTTAGGGTTAGGGTTAGGGTTAGGGTTAGGGTTAGGGTTAGGGTTAGGG